>NC_049170.1:157090778-157772689 GCF_009769625.2 Cygnus olor | reverse complement strand
CTGGATTGTCATCCCCAGAGACAACAGTCTTTATTTACCCACAACACATACACAGCACAGCAGCAGCAGCTGTGTCTTGACACCAAGGGACCTCTGCTGGCACTGGTGGCAAGATGTAGCAGAACAGAATAGGCACCACTGAGACTCTTACACAAATGAAATGGCAATTAGTGCTAACCCTTTGCAGAATGGGCACTGGGGTGTTAGGATTTGGTCTGAGGCCACCAGCAGCAGGAGGGCTGAGATAGCACTGCCCTGGGCTAGGTCGATGTGGAGGTGAAGCCCTAATGGGGACAGTGAAATCTCCCTTTGCAAATCACAGGTCTGTTTTCACCTCTGCTGCAGATCAGCCCTGTGTGGGGTGAGTCATGCTGTCTCAGTTGCCTTGGCCACCATCTATGTCTGTCTTTTTAAACATTTTTTGGGGGACAGAGTTGTCTTTTCTATATTTTTCTTTCCTCCTTTGTGCTGCACTTATCAGTATAGAGCCCAGAGGCTTGAAGGGGATTCTGGGTGATCTTCTGTGTTGTAAGAGTAAGCATATTCCTTGTAAAAGGCAAGCGAGCCACAAAAATACTATCACTATGAGGACTTCTGATTCAGCAGAAAAATGACTGACAGCTCCAGTGATGGATTTTTGAGTTCTTGACATACATGTGGAGAGAGAATGAATAAAAAGAGGGAAACAGAAAGCAGCTAAATGGGTATATTTGCAAAAAAGTGCCAAGCACTACAGCTTGAAGGAAAGTTTTGACAACATGAACTGATAGTAGAAAAATGGGGACAGGTATTTCTGTATTTGTAAAGGGTGATAACTGCTATAAACACACAGGTAGACCTTAGCAGAATTCATGTAATGATTTCCTTTCTGCTCTGGATCTACATGTACAGCTCTATAATTTCATTGCCAGTAAGGCAGTGCAGTAAACACCTGAGCTGTTAGAAGAGAAATGACTTGATAATACTAATTATTTTTCTCCCATTTGAGCTGTTTATTTCTGCATTGCATTTTGGAGTGCAAAACAAAGCACAGTTTGCTTGGTTTTGTTTTTTCCTTGTGGCTGTTTTCACTTTCTGTTCCTCAAGCCTTGACAGTGCAATGTTGAGTTGTCACGAATGAGTATCTAAATAACCCATATTCTGTAGTCTACCTTGAGTAGAATCACACAGATCGAGCTAACTTGCTGAATTTCCCAATTAAAATTTAGTTTTACAGCAAGCAATTTTTCCAACTATTAGTCGATGTTGCAGTTAATGTCAAAGGCTCAGTTTAGGTTATTTTATCTCCTCACAGTAAGAGCATCTTGTCAGAGCCACTTTGGGATGGATGACTTTCATCAGAACTGCAGATTCTTTCTCCCACTCAGCCAAAATTTCCCAACTTTTAAGCACAAAACTCACCTCATTTCCTCAGCCAAAGGGTAGAATACACCAGGGAAAGAACAAAAAGCTGCATGACTGACTTTAAATAAGTCTTGAATAAGTATTTAATTTAGAATTGAGAAGTCAATTATTGCATTCTAAATTACATTTAAAAGAAAGAGAGAGATTTAAAAAATCTCTATAGAAGACCCACATCCGATTACACTTTGACTAAAAGTCAGTAAATTTGTTTTCATAATTCTTAACACCTCTGTAACGTAAAATAGCTATTCTGGACATAAGGACCTAGTAGCTGCTTCAGTGGATCTCATGATGGATTGAGGCCAGTATCTATTTCCACTGTTGCCCACTGTTAGGTGCCTTAGAGGGACAGAAACTCTTCAGTGTACAGTTATAGGGCATGCTGCCCTGAAAAGACATTTGTACCCAATATTTGTGGCCAGTTTTGCTGCTGATAAACTGATAAATTTTCTGCTCTTGTCCACACACTATCATAAAGCATCCCTCTTTTTCACTCTGTTTACAACTCCTTTCCTGTTTGTTATATATTTTATTCAGCAGAATCTTTTTAAAAAGAAAGTTAACACAGGTTAAAATACAATCCCAAATCAAGTCTGGGGAGGGGAAGGTTGTAAGCATATTTCTGTTGAGTTTATTGATGTACTGATAAGCTTATTCCAGTACCACGACAAATACATAAATAACTATTTTTAATGTATGCTGCCATTAAATTGAGAACCCTGGATTTTCTGATCACCTGGCTTGCCAGACTCTGAAATCCTTTTTGTTTACTCAGCCTTGTCTAATTTCGCTAAATGAGTGCCCTCTCTTTGCCCTTGATCATTTCCTCTTCTGTCTAATGATAACATTGTAGAAAGCAGCATCAGCCCTTGTGTGACTATCATCACTGGAAAAGAAAAAAACATCATTTTGCAGAGTCCCCAACTTTTTTTCTTCTCTCTTGGACACTTTTAGATCCTGCTTTATTGCAGTAGAGAGGTGAATGAGGGTTTTTCTGTGTCAAACAAATGGCGTGAGAACCACTCACTTTTTCAGGCAGATATATTTATTTATTTTTTTTAATGCAGAAGTCATGAAGGGCATCTACCACATACCATAAAAAGAAGCTCGTGAAATATTCATCTTCTTGAAAATGACCAGAAGGAATGGCCTCTTTGGTAAATGAGTAGTAGGAGTCCTGTTATCCACAGGTCATTTTGCAGTGCTAGCTATGTGAGATTGATGACGTAGTTCAAACTTTAACAGATTATGGTTCAAATCTAAAAGCGTTAGGTCCAGTGCATGAAGAAAATAACCAAACTCATTTATACTTTTCATCTCTCTCAAACAGGCATTGTGGGAACATGAGGAAAAAAAAAAAAAAAAAGTTATTCCTATATGTTTTGACAACGTGACAAAGGTCACAGTCAGCCTAGAAAGGGAGAGGATTATAGCCAGCTGCCCACTCAGTTAATTAAGAAAAGCGTTGTGTTGACAAAGAATTATTCTCTGCCTGTAAGTCACAGCAAAGAGAGAGAGATTGAATTGTGTACCCAGACTTGTTCTAAACAGTGGTTCATAATTATTTACAAAGTCCTTGCTGAAGAACAGAAGGGCAGGGCTTACTTTGAACAAAGGAGACATGCTCACTCAGACTTTCTATTTCTTTTAATAATCAATTTATGTAAATTTAAATACATTACATATGCATGTCTGATTTGCTGCTCATAATGATGACAATTGCAATTAAGCTCCCTGTTCTCTTGGCAGAAGCAATAAGACAAGACAAAAATAAATAAATAATAATATTTTTTGTTTCCTGTGACCTTTTTTAAGAATGTGCAGGTGAACTGGAAAATTGATCTTTTAAAACTCTGATTTTACTAAACATATAACATTTTAATAAACACATACATCTGTTAAAGTGTTTGCATATTTCCTTGGGGAAAAGAAAGGGATTAAACATCAGAAAAAAAAATTTGCAAAGGTTAACTTTGAAAACAAAACATCTTCCAATGCTGCAATTGTAATGACAATGAAAATAAACTTCTTTATTTAGAGTAGTGATACACAAAGAGAGGAACTTTTCTCTTGCCGCTGCCTAATACAGTTCATGCTTCAATGGAGTTGTCCAAAAAAAGGGAATAAAACCTACTCAAATTTACATGGTTGGAAACAAGGAGTCATTGGATTCATGTACATTATAGGGCCTTCTTAAATGTGTATGTGAGGAAAAGGAGAAGATGGGGAAGGGAAGGGGAAGGAAGAGAGGAAGGGATGAGCCAGTCACAAGTAGTAGAAATTCTGTAAACCATGAGCTAGCCAGGCTGAGGAAAGAAGAGGAATGTCCCTGCTCACCCAGTAAAAGCCATACTCTTCTGTTTCCCCATGCCTGTCATAGGCTCTGAATCATTGCTCCTTGACCATTCAGAACCTTTACTCTTAATTCTCCCTTTCACTCATGCAGACCACCAGCTGGTCACGCACATTCATTGAGTTAAAGTCTCTGCAACCTGCTGTTGACAAGGTTCCTCTACAGCCAGCTAAACCATGTGTTCCTCCATCCTTTGGCAATTCCTGATACAACTTTAAATCTGTT
Source organism: Cygnus olor (assembly GCF_009769625.2). Classification (NCBI taxonomy): domain Eukaryota; kingdom Metazoa; phylum Chordata; class Aves; order Anseriformes; family Anatidae; genus Cygnus; species Cygnus olor. Next base: position 157,768,707 of record NC_049170.1, on the reverse strand, counting down.
TTTTTTGATGTCATGCCTTTCCTCACCAGACTCATGATGATGATGATGATTCCTGTGGGTCCAGGTTTCAGCTTTCCAGGGAGAAAGATTAATGAATGATGAGCTTTTTTGGAACACAGATGAGGGATTCTTCTCTTAGATACCTTACTGTGAATTCAGAGTGAGGCTTTTATACATCCTGGACAGAGATACTGATGAATAAAGAAGGACATACTCCAATTTGTACACTCTATACTGTATCTAGTTTCAAGACAGTTGGATGTGCCTGGGAGCAGTACCTCTTTTTTCAGATCTTATATGTGGTATAAACATAAATAGGCATATTGATACCCAGGCATCTGTCCTATTGGTTCCAGATGTTTTATACTCTATGTTTTTACCTAGGAGACAGACAAAAGCATCTCAAACAAACAATCATTTTTTTGCATTAGACAAGCTGAGTTATACCCTATAATGGTAACAAATTTGTTGAAATGGGAGGAACAAGACTACCTCATTGATTCCTCATCTACCTGCTGACATGGAAAATTACCCGTTTCCAGCAAATCTTTCATCTGCTAATTATCCCCATTGATTTTGGATGGGGAAATGTAGTGGCTCAATTCAGCTCTGTTCTGCAGCATGTTCTGCCAGCCAGGCCCTGTTTGCACTCTAACGTGCAGAACAAAGGGTAAAGAGTCAGGAATTCAATTTCTTTCCCCCTTCATGCCCTTCCCCTAGGATATCTGGGGTACCTTTTCGTTTGACTCATAGCAAGTGGTGGTTCCTTTTGATTGCAAGAATAATTGTTTTTATCACACTGTGTAAACTGTGTATGCTACTGACACATAGAGGCAGAAAAATCAAACAACCAATGTGTGGTAACGTGAGAGAAAACTGAAAATGGGAGAAAATAGCAGGATGACATGGAGGCAAGGAAGAGATACTTCAGACAATATTGAGTAGCTTGACAAGGCTGCTCCAGTTATTTCTGGAAAGAGAAAATTATAAATCATTAAACTTAACATGATATTAGTCTATTTCATACTGCAAGTTTTTGGACAAAAGTGGCCCAAACTCTATTTGAGCTGGAGCAATGTAGCTCAAAGAAAGCATATCATTCATGCTGGTATAGAAAACAACTATGAAAAACATAATCAAAGGACTCTGGAATATTCCTTGTTAGTTAATAAGTTTATCAGTAAAGGAATTTATATATATATATATATATATATATATATATAAAGAAACATAACAGTTCCAAAGAGTGAATCTAGTGTAGTAAAATGCCAACATATTCAGTTGTCCCCTGAGCTTTATGGCTCAGGCAATTAGCTATTAATTAGCTCGAGCTGTTTGTTTTAGAAATTATATTTGCATGCCTTCTGTAATCCTGGTAACTTTCTGTTTTCTGTTCCTAAGGAGTTACTGTAGCAAAGATCACCACAGTAGAACCACATGTTGAGTGGGAAGAATTTAACTTCTTGAAGAATCTGAAGAAAACAGCACAAATTCTTATTCTTACTTCACTTTGCTGCTTTTTTTTTAGTCTGAGATGAAAAGAACCTCTTATCTGCCTTCTCTAAACTGTTAGTTTCCTTTTCCTATATTTCTGTAAAATTCAGTCCTTTCTTTTGGTGACATTCTATTTTTCCATCACTAGTGGTATCCAAGTGCTTTTGCACTGCTTTGGTCATTCCTGCTAATTCAATCCAGCCTCTCTTTATACAGGATTTGTGTTCAATTTGATTTTGCCAGTACTAAATCTGTTTCAGGGAAGCTGCACTACTGATTTACATTAGGGTTTCCCTCAGTAGTCCATTCCTTGTGCTTTTTAATGTCCTTTTTGACTTCTTGACTTCCAAAATGGAATTTAGTACTGTCTGTATATTGTAGTCTCCAAGATAATTCTCATAGCTCCTGTTACAAACAAGGGAGAACAAGTCAACAGAATTCTATACTGCTTCTGCTGACCAAATGTAAGTACTTTGGGAAGCAATGAATTGCAGAGAGGGTTTGTTGAGTCTTTATCCTTGGAGATCTTCAAGACCTGACTGGCCATGTTCCTGGGCAACCTGCTCTAGATGACCCTACTTTGAACAGAGGGGTTGGACTAGATGGTTGCAAAATGTATCTGTCAACCATAATGTTTCTGTGATAATGACTTAGAAGATTTTTCTAGTAGTCCTTTGTGTGTGTGACTTTGCCAAAGGCCCTTCAGAAAACTAAATGTGATATTAGTAGCCTTTCTTTCTTTTGACACTTTCCTGGTATTTTTGAAGAATTTTAAAGGCTCTGATACATGTTGAGGAAGACACTCATTACCTGCCAGTAATTCTGTGATGCTTGGCAGCCTGTGAGTTCTTATCTAGGGCATATATGAGATACTTTTTCCCCAGTGAAAAAGGACTCAAGCAGATTGAATTAGCTATCATTTGGAAGGAGAAACAAGCACCCAGGATCACATATTATGGATCAGCTAATGTGTCACTGATAATACATGTAAAGGTTGAAAGACTAATGAGACGCTGTAGCCTTAGAGAATGAAACTGAAAAGTATATTATGTCATATGTTTTACTGTATTTATTTTTCCCTGTTCAATGATTATTTCAACCAATACACTAGGTAGAGCCTTGCAGTTTGCTGGCTATTTAATTCCCAGAATCTCTCTTCAGTGTAGAAGTGAAAAAGTATAAATACATTCACAAGTGTAATAGAGATTGGTATTCATGTTGGAATATTTGCAGTGACAATATACTAGAAATAAATTATAATGGAAAAGATACAGTATCAACACCCAGAAAATGCGGGTCTTATTTTTAGTTTGCTGCTGACTTCTTGTTCGACCTTTAAATTTCACATAATCACAGTTTGTATTCCCTTAGGGTTCTTTGTACATCTGTTAAGACTATACATTTTAATCCATAGTCATCCAAAGTATGAATCCTCTCACTCTCTCTGAAGCGTTTATCATTACGGGGTAGGATGTTGGGTTGGATGAATATCTTACGTGTTCAAGATATCTTTAATCAGATACAAATCACCATCCTGAATTTAAGTCTGTCCCATGAAACTTGGATAAATAAAATCCAAGCTTCAAAATAAAGCCTCTCAATTTGACAAAGGAGTGTGCAATATTTATTTTGCAACTCTGCCTGAGGAAGTCAGTAAGTTCCTTGGATACATCAGGAAAATAAATTATTTCGTGGAGGAATAGTAATATTTTTAAGCTGATTTATGAGCTGTTTCTTGCTAGTGAATGCTTTGCCTTGAAGTCCACTTGAAAGTGTTTTTCTTGTTGTTGTTGATAAATGTTTTACTATCGTAATGAAGTCCACAGAATATGAGTGAACATCTGAAATCTCAGGCATCTATTGAACAGAGACAACACTCCATCGTCCACTTCAGTAACGATATATGATTTAGTGACATACTGATGTATCTGAACTCTATGTTTCTAAGGAAAATTTTAATATTGTCTTACACTCATGGAGAAATGCTGTTAGCTATAATTTGCTAATTAGGAGTACACGATGCTTTCATGTCTGATCACATAACCCAGGGGAAAAAGAGTAGAGAATATATTTAATTTGAATTTTAAAGAATTAATGTTTTTCTTTCACCTTAAGACAAGTGGATCATTGAATATGGGTATGTGGTAAATGAATGCAATGATAGGAGTCTTCTTTATGGTATTAACATATTACACTTAAGATGAAGATTAAGCTAGAGTATATATCTGAAGAGTTTCTAAAACATCCCATCCAAAATGTAGAAATATGAGTTTAAGCTTTGCATCAAAGAACAGCCATTGTTTGCATCTGTAAGTGGCACTCCATGAATGTGAAACAGATGGACATACCACATGGTTGTTGGTGCTGAAAATGACATAGTTTATTGTTTTAGGCTACCTAGACCCTGATGAAATTTTGACCTTGATCCTGAAGGAAGACTTATTTCCACAAATGTATTCCATTCTGCTATTCTGTATTTGTTTAACACCACATTTAAACATCTTTGTGCGTGTGCATATATATATATATATAAATATATATATAAATAATGCTTATTATTCTCCTCATTATGTAGACTTTTTTTTTTTTTTCTGTTCTTTGAACAGGCTTGATATTATAGGGGCCACTGAGATGTAAATGATGAAGAAACAAATAATTTTTCATGGTTTGGATTTCTAAATATTTGTCAAATGTTATGAATTCAAAGCACAGTTTACAAGGCTATATCTATTGTTTTTAAAAATACTCTTCCATAGGAACATGTAAAAAAAATTAAAATGTTCTTTTTGTTGTTGTTAAAAGTGTATTGAAAACAGAAAATATCAGAGTATTTTCTCCCACTTTAAACCCAAGGCTATTTCTGTAAACAAAATATTTTGTTTATTCTGGAAGGTTTGTGGAACATAGTTTTATGACAAATATATTTGACAAAAGGCATATACAGTCAAATCTCAGAAATATGCCTGCAGACGTAAACTCAGCTAAGATTAATTTCATATTTTGATCTAAAATGTATCAGAGAAAAACTTTGTGCTATCGTATGCAGGAGATCTGCAGCAGCAAAATGCCATTTAGGATTAAAGATGTTACTCAAAAGGTATGTTACTTGGTGGCAGGTATATTGCCATGGGTTTGGTGCTTGCCTAGCAGAAAAGGACCTTGATTCTAAACAGGTCTTCTGCTTAGTTTTGTGTTACAGGAGATAAGAAGTGGTCATGTTATTGAAATCAAGCATTAGCTGCCTCATGGGGTTTCTAAATATATTGTGAGAACATTTCAAATTATAGATTGATAGGTAATACATGCTTTATTTTGAAACTAGACAGGATCTTTTGTGACCTAAGTTTTCGTCCGTATAACATACAAACATTCTATACAACAGCTATAATATTTACTTTCAGACATTTCTGTTCATGTGTCTGTGTAACTACATTTCTCTAAGAAAGATGTCGTCTTAATGTAAAGGTGAGTGAATTGGCTGCATCTCTGCATGCATTTAAGTAACTTCTCTGTTGAATATGTATATATATATATATATATATACACACATAAAATTCATACTCCAAAATTGCCTTGTTACTTGCTGTCTTGTTTTCTCACATCTGACTGCTTCATTGGATCTTGCTTTCTGCAGGACACCATTTATCAGCAATCTTTTCTTCTACCAGTGAAGGAAATTTTAACATATACTTACAGACCTTAATCAAGTTATTTGCTAATCTCCCCTTCAATGTCTTCAATGAGTTTCACACTCCAAGGAAGCTGAATTACTGTTTTTTAAGCCCTTTCTAGTGATCTAATTTATTTTTTGCAGGATGGATTTAGAAGTGTTTTCACTGATGACACACATTATCTTTGTATTGCTAATAGCTGTTTGCTGTCTAGCATGCTCAGTGATTATATTTATCACCATACTGCAGTCTGACTTGAGGAATTGTGGTAAATAGCCTATTAAAGACCTGGACAAAGCAGATGTGCTCCACACTTCTATTTAATTCCCCAGTTTGGTATTAGCACATGCTCTGAACACATCTATGATATATTAAATATGTCTTCACACACTTCAGCCTACTAATCTTCATGACAGTTCGGTGAGGTAGGTCAATGCTGGTCAAAACAGAGGTAAAAGCAAACTAAAACCAAACCAAACCAAACCAAACCAACAGAACCAACCAAACAAAACAAACAACCCCCTTATCTTTGAAAGACATTTAAGTAGGCAAAAGACATCATATTGGAAAAAAATGATATGCATGACTCAGGCAAGTCTAGAGCAAAGAACTGGCACATGTTTCTAAAGACTCAGTCCTCAGCGCAGTATGGAGTAGGAGGCGAATCACGATATAATTGGGGTAAATGAGAACAGGGAACTCAGGATGTCCCCATACAACACGTTAGGATTAGCAAAACCCTCCACAAAAAAAGGTAGTCTGAAATCCCATGTGCAGCAGAAATAGAGCTTGAAGAGCCCTTCTCTTTCCAGGAATTTGCTGCAATTCAAGTCAATTTTTCCTGGGGATGGTTCCACAATACAACTCACCTACATCACTCAAAATTTGAATGCTTTTGGTCACTGGGCCCTCCCACAATGCTTCCAGGCTGCCCCCTGCAAGAATGGCCTGGGGACATCCTCCTGATGTCAGATATCTCTGAGGACCGCATTTCTATACAGATTTTGGAGGCACTGTCCTGATACTTCTGTATTCTCTGAACCGCATTCCCTTTCATGAATTGGTTCTATTCAGTTTTTGTGTTTACAGTAGCTGAATCAAGTATTTGTAGTAATGAGGTTAAAACAGCCAAATGCTATTTCAGTTTTGAAGAAGGACATTTGAACTGATAGGGAGTATGGAGCTAAAATTCTCAGTTGCTATAATTCAGGTTTCATGCCTTAAGTTTAGTTCAATGAGTTATATTAATTCCAGGCAGAAGTTATTTAAAATGGGTACAGTAACACCACAGATGCTTTGGTCATTTTGAATTCTATTATTTAATTCAGAAATTCAGTGGAAATTATTTTTAAAGAAAATTCTCTAAGCAATGTGTTTTTTTGAGCCTGAAGCTTGGATTCAGGCTTGAAAAAAAATCATGCAGATTACTTATTTAGTTTAGCCTTTTCATACAGTGATTGTTTCTGTTTCTAGAACAATCATGAAGCACTGATGAGCTTGTCAGAGGATTGTTTAGACTTGTTCAAGGTCATAAAAAAAAAGAGTCAGGTTGGGGAGTCACAATGGGGAACTCAGGATGAATGTCAGGGGGAATATCGCATTAGGCAAATTAAGCCGACAAATTGCATACAAGGAGAAAAGATGGAAATTTTAACAGTGATGTCAGTTAAAAGAAACAGATCCTGGAGTGAATCTCTTTTCTTTTACAACAGAATGAGCATGATTCCCTTATCTTCTAAACAGTAGATAAAATCACATATACACCTACAGTTGCATACACATCTGTGATCCAACAAGAGTGTTAACCCCCTAATTCCATTATTTTATTTACAGCCATAAAAGGAAGTGTTGAAAACTTTTTTTTTTTTTTTTTTTTAGTGTGTCATAGAGGATACCAGAGTAACACCTAAAATGTATATGCTTGAAATGCCACATGCCAAAACACAGTGAGGAAAGGACAGAAGAATAACCCTGTCCCTGAGTGCAGAGTCAATGAGGAACAGATCAGGCTCAAGTATGACTGTAAAACCTGAAGAAACCACAATTAGAGTCCTCCAGGAAGGGTCTCATTACTCTAAAAGCATCATTTCCAGTGATCAAATTCTCCAAAAGTACACTTTTAGCAGGAAAGAAGAGATTAAAATGTTTGAGTTTAGTGTTCTAAACAATTGGACTTGAAAATGCATCATTTTTTCGTTGTTTTATCCTACCCATTGTGTTTGGAAAAAAAAAAAAAAGTTACTTTTGAAAATTTGTGAAATTTCATTTGAAGTATGATTTTAATTTAATTTCCTTTAAATATTACATAGCAAGGCAATAAAATATTTTGATTTGGTTTGCATAAAATATTTTATGTGGATGTGAATTTTGTTAATTCAGGACAGAAAGCTGAGAAAACCACCGATCTTTCAAATATTTTTTTCTGAATCATTTACTTACAAACTTATTTTGCATTTACAAAAGTTAAGAAAATTGCATACAATTTGTTACTGCAGCTCAGACAGAAGCCCTTCTGACAATTAAAGCCCTTACAGTCTTATGAACAACTTTGCAGATAATTAACTCTCCTTTCTTAGGAGCCTGAAAGCTATTGTTGCTAGGGTTTTCTGTCGCAGGCAACTTGCAAAATACATTTGAAATGAAAGTTATTTATGAACTGCAATATGATTTCTGTATGTTCTAATCTTTGACCAGTTTACTTCTCCACCTAAATGTGTAGAATGTCAATGGCCTCAGTGACTGATGTTTTTTTCTCATGCAGCTAAATCTTTAATTGTCCAAATAATTTATTTATTTTCTACCTGTTTCTAAAAATTCCAACCCACGTTTTGCTAATAGCGATACTTGAATAAAAGTCTGGATAATGTGTTTACATAGATTCTGTTCTTACACTATATGCATTTAATTTTGCTTTTGCATAAGTTTTCCCAGAGGACATAGGATATGTTTAATTTATGTATATGATCTAACAAGCAAAAGGCTAATTTTCTTCTGAACTGTGACCTTAATGAACATGCCTCTGATACTGTGCAACAGTCAGACTTCTGGGGTAAAGCATGCATTTTCTGCAAATAAATTAATTTATCATAATAATTAGAAATCATCATAATAACTAATATATGGACATATTCCAGAGAATAGCACCAAACTTAACTCATTCTGATTTTTAAACAATGAATCTTTATTTAGTTTGTAATAAAATACTATAGTGCTCTTATCAGCAGAGGTGATCTCATTTTAGATAGCTAGACAGTAAGTAGACTGTTAAATGATTTACAAATAGCAGAAAAGCTACAAGGCCTGGCTGGTGAAAAGAGAAGAAAGGGATGATGAAAGCTTTAGGGTTCAATTCTCCATGGTCTCTGAGATGTGATGCTAATTCAATATAGTACAAATTACTATTCAAATTCATTAGCATCAAACTAAGTAATATGCAATCACAGCCAAGTTCACAATTAGCATTAATGATATTCTCAAAGTGGGGAGAAAAAAATGAGGATTGAGTTTTACACTACAGACAAGATAATACAAGGAAAATAATGCCAGGGATTAGTGTCTAAAATGGGAATTTGTTTCAGACATGTTTACAAGTCCCAGGGCACGAGGAGCCTGAAGTTAACACACAGATGTCACGTTTCTATTTCCAGCTATTCACATCCAGCTTCTCCCAGTTTCACCTGGTCCTCACCAAATGTGGTTCAAGTGGAACTGAGGACAAAGTTGGGGTTCCTCTGAATTAGTGTTACCTTGTTTTATGGTCCTGCTACTCTTCCCACCTATGTTTGTTGCTTTTTTGGGAATGAAAAATTCAGCTGCTAGAGGTACCTATCTGTCTGTACAAACAACACAGAGAATTTGATACAATATCTTGTAGACTAGACAGTGAAATTTAGATTTCTACAACTGGTGAGATATATTCCTCTTTTGGGAGTGAGCATTCATCAAAAGTATTCATAGATTTTTGATATGCACTAGATTATTGTAACCATATAGATTAGCCTCCTCCATTGCACATTAAATATTACCATTCAATGTCAGCCTCAATAATATGAGAACTGATGAGTGTTGAAACAATGGGTTGTAAAGTTGGTCTTCATTTGAAGGCATTTAAGCGGTTGAGGTTTTATTATATCCCATGGCATATTATTTAAAAAAATGATTGCCCTCCATGGTAAAAGTGGGTGTTTCCATTCCATTTTAATTAGTGTTCAACTTCAGTTTCAAAGTGTGTATTCTTTCATTCCTTTTCTAAGTTTTGTTATTTTTGTTTTCTGTGGAGGTTGTTGGGTTCTACCAGTTTCTCTGCTACCTGTAAAGACATTATTTAAACAAGGTACCTAGAATTGGCAGTGTGAAATCTCTCTGAAGTGCTCATTGAGTTCTGAGGATTTCAGATAGATTGTGTAACTTCATTTTCAAGTAGAACTTTCCAGGGTTGATGGTTTAAGACATGCATGGGTACAGCTATATAGAAATGAATGTTTTTGTTGTTGTCGTTTTGATTTGTTTTATTTTGTTTTGTTTTTTCCGAAGCATTACACAGGAGATCATCTTTATACAATTACACACTTTGACCACGAGGATTTGTGTTTTAGTGAGGTTAATTTCTTAGAATCATCGCTTTTCAGTCTGCCAGCACCTATGCACAGTTTACATACTTCTCCTTAGGAACAGCCATTTATCTTTTCTGAACACTTCTGGCAAACCGGTTGGCAGAATGTATGATTGCACAGAAAACACGGAGCAGAGCATTTGCTGAAGACAGGCTGACCCAGCTTGGCACAAGCTTCCTGTGATCAGACGGTTAGTGTGGTGCTGGGTTTAACCTTAGTTTGACTTCCAGAGAGGATTATTATTTTGGGTACAGCACTACATAATGCACTGATATTGCATCTGGATAGACACCGTCTGAATTTGCAAAGATTCCTTTGCAAGTCTTTTGCAGCTTGTCACAAGTTGCAATTAATTTTACATGATCACTGAGAGGCATTGCTCTTCAAATTAGTGTTATGGGTCCCGAACAACTTGTTTTGAGAGTTTCCAAGCTCCAAACTGAGATCTTATCTTGTAACACGGAAACTGTTACTTGTATTTAGCCCAATTCAGTGATGAGGCAGTCTGAAGCCTCCGTCAGGAGGAAATATAAAATCTGGGTTAACTGTTTGTGGCAGATGTGATAAAGCCTCTTATAGGAAGAAATTAGTTCTCCTTATAACCCAGAAGTGTAGAAAAAGTAACTGATGGAGACAGAGGACTGAGAAAGAAATTGCCCTGAGATAGCAACTTCCAAGTACAGCACAGGGTCACAAGAAAAAACACAAAAACGTGGATTCCTCTACTGATTCTGATCAAGTCTCACTTAACCAAAGCTTTGCATAATTGTACTAGTTATTCATGTAGTTCAGTACAGTTGTTGGCAGATTAAATGATTACTAGCAGTGTGACAGCCTGATTTGCAGTATGATGGTAAAATAAAGTCCCTGACTACTACCATGTTAAGGATTTCTTTGTCCAAGTCTTTGAGAAATCAAGGACTCCCTTGAGGGAGTTCCCTAAAGGGAGTTTCAGTAAAATTCCCTTTACTGATTGAAACGACTGGTGCAACAGCCACTCTCAATTGCTGTACAAGTGATGGCAAAACCTAGCCTGAACCACGATATGGTGTATGTCACCATGGGCTGGTGTATTTGAGAATTATTTTTTCATCAATCAATGTAAGCTTTTAGCCTGGAAAGAGAATCTTTTGAGAATATTATTGATTTTTAGACCAATATAAAACTTCCACTTCCATTGCTGAAGAGAATAGAAATCTTTATAGAAATGTTAATAACATTTGGTGTGAGTTCTGTGTGTAATCAAGATATTTGATGCACAATTTCTGCTCTGACATATAACCTTTCTTTTATGGTGTTGAAATGTGACTTCCCCTTTTATTGTACAAAAGAAAAAACAAACAAACAAAAAAAAAAACAACACTGTGTGGCATGGAACTAGATGTTTTTGTGTCACACACTGTTTATGCCTTTTCTTATAATATTTTAAATGGTTTAAGTGATTTAAGAGGAATAAATAAATAAATAAAAGAAGAAAAGGAAGATTCCTGCGTAAACAGCTTTCTCAAATATAGAATAGTTTTGGAAGTCTACAGTCAGCTGCTAGGTAAGCTGTTAAGACTTATGTGGTATAGAATACTAGTTTCCAACATATCCAAGCTAACACATAATTTTGATAAAACTATTTTATCCTAATTTTGAAAATGTCAAACTTTTTTTTTTTTTGAGACTTCAGCCTTTTGGAAAAAAAGTTTCTTAGTTACAACGCAGCTTTGTTATCTCCAGTATGTCAAAATGCGTGTGACTGCAAAACAAATAACTTATCCCAATGATTCAATCCATCTTCATAGCTTCTTTCTAAGAAGATGAACTGAGAAATCAATTTTCAGGGACATCTTTCTCAGATCTATTCACCCTCTCCCCAGTCCCTCTAGTAAAATGCTCACCTCAATTTAGGACAGACTGAAACACCCTCTAGGAATGTCATTTTTTCTTTCAGTATACCTTGGACCTAGACAGTAGATTAGTATTCATAGAAAATCATAGAAATCCAATAGTAGAAATTTAGATTCATAGATGCAGCTCTCTGGAGAACTCAAAAGACCATCTCTGCCATATTTCTGACCTAAGGCAGGGTCAAATTTTATCTAAGTCACTCTTGACATATGATTGACTAGCCCATTCCTAAAATCTTCACTGAGGGCAGAAGGAGATTTCATGCTCACAAAAACATAGTGCAGGGTGTAACTACCCTCTCTGGTTGAAAATTTTTTCCTGATGTCTAACCTGACCAGAATTGAACACATAATTATCTGCTGAAATGACAACCAGAATTCCAGGTACAAAGAAAATCTTTGTTATTCAGATAGAACAGAAATTTGACTGAACTTTCTGTGTCCTGAGATGTACCACAGATTTTCAGGTTTACACTCTACTCCCACTAAAGGGCATTTTATGGTGAAGGAGGGAGTAGGAAAAATAATGGCTGAAATTCTTACATATTCATTTTTTCTTAGCTGGGAAAGATATATCTTTCTTATGTCTATTCTGAACTTCCCAAGAAGCAACTTGGAGTTATTGTCCCTTGTTTTACCTTCTGTCACTAAGAAGAGAACTATTGTCTCTTGGATTCCCCCTCCAGTAGCTGAAGGCTGTAAATAGATTCCCCCTATAGCCCCATTCCTTCCACTTCTCATTAGACAAGTCCCAGGCCCTTGATCACCCTTCTTTGAGCCTTTGAGCCCTTTTCATTTTTTTTAAACATCCTTCTAGAACAGAGGAGTCAAAATCAGAGATTTATTCTACCAGTGACATCCCCAGTGCCAAGCAGAGGAGAATAAAGATTTCCAGGAATTGTTGGTCCCATTCCTCTTACTGTAGCCACATATGCATTTGTGTTACTTAGAAGCAAATTATGGCGTTGGCTTACAGTCAACCTCATGTCTACCATAATTCCCATGGCCTGTTTAACACAACTGCTACTCAGCCACTCAGGTCCCAGTCCATGCTGGCACAATATACAACTTTTCACTCTTTCCTGAACTCCATGAGGTTTCCTTTGGCCCCCTTACAAAGTGTTTCTTGATTGAAGCTCTGTCAGGAACCTAATTAACCCAATTTATTTAGCATCACCTTGAAATTTGCTGGGTTCACATTCTGTGTCAGTACTCATGTCTTCTTCTGAAATTCCCAAACTTCCTGCACAAAGGGATGTTTGTTCCTCAGATTTTTTTTGCAAATTGGCTAACTCTCTTGCATTTCCCCGTCTTGAAGTTTACCAGGGAATTTTGCCTAGCAATTTCCCAAGGAATTGTAATCTGCTCTCCTAAATGCAGTCTTGCCTCTTCTGCTTGCCTTCCCAGCTTTCCACAACATCAACTCAGTCATCTCATGCTCATAGTGGTGACCACACTTACCACCAGTTCTTCTCTGTTTCTGTGCAGCAGCTCAATAAGCATTACCCCTGGTTGGCCCCTCTGGCATTTGTATTAATAAACTCTGACCAAAACCATCTTGAAAATCCCTGGACTGTTCTCACTATGCCACATTGCCTTTCTATCAGATGGCTGGATGGGTGAAAAAATCCTCATTGAAGGCAAGGAGCAGCATGCCAGTTTTCTGAAACAAGGGTCTTCCAAGTCAGACAGCTGCCTGTGTATCCATAGAAAGTCTTTGTGATTAAAGTATTCCAGTTTCCTGCTACTTCAAGTGTCTCATCAAAATTGAGAAAGACAAAATAACCAGAATATCACTAGACTTATTCTTTCTTTATGACTCTATCTCATTCTCTTTCTTACGCTTCTCTTAAAATAAATAAATAAATAAATAAATAAATAAAGCATTGCAGCATTACCCCCATAGGTACAGAAAGTGTAAATCAATGGGTGTGAGGAGGCCAATGCATACATGTGCAATTCAATTTTACTTCCTGTGTCTTTCTTTTTAATGATTTTGAATTTGCTTTCCTTAAATCTGATGACAATTTCCACTATTTTTTTATTTTATTTTTACCTTTGGTATCCAGCTGGCATTTAAATTGAGACATCAAAATAAGCAAAGTCACTAGAAACTTCACAAGGACACTGCATATATATCATGGTGCAACACCAGTGTGTCTCTGTTGACTTCACTGCATTTCTTAGAGTGGATGGAAGAGGCCAAGTCTCTGATGACTGCGTTAAGTCCACAGAATCTCATGTCTCCCTAATGTAGGAACAACAATCTGAAGAACAGACAACGGAAAACTGTTTCTTTAACATCTGAAGCTGTCTACCAAGGAGAAGAATCTTGTCTTCATGCACCTGAAGTCAACAGGCATGAAACTGTGCCTTTCAGATTTCCCACATGAAAGACAAGCAGCGATATAAACACATTCATTATCACATAAATGATTTTTAAGAAAAAAAAATCATGACATGCTCTAATTGCTACCCTTTTATCTGTCCTTACTTGCACTTTTGCTTGAGGCTCTTGGCAGATGAAATCAAGTGAATGGAGAAGTGTATTTTCTAACAGGCTTCCTAGTCTAAAAATTCCTCTTGAGTGCATGATTCAAGTAAAATAGAAGACAGAGAGAGAGGAGAAAATAAAAGGAAATGGAAGACGATTGCTTTGCTAATTTAATATTTTTGGTACACAATTAGTACACATCAGACTAGTCGATACGAGACTGCCCTGCAGGTCAGGCTTTTGCAGAGCAATGTGCTTCAAACGGCTCATTGAACTGCTCTTACGGCCCTCTTGCATGCCAGGGAAGCACTCCACACAGTTTGCACCTGACAGCTTGCCAGAGATCAGCTGTCAGGAAAGTGCCACTCGGAATTTCCTCTTTCTTTGGTAAACAGCAGCCAAAACATGTTATTTTATAGCTCACCCTCACTCTCAAAATGATTTTTCCAGGTTAGTGGGTTGGCAGGCTGGATGCTGAGCAAAGTTCATTCATCCTCTCTGTTTTGGGTAGGTATGGAATAGAAAAAAAAAAAATATGCACACCTCCAGCATTTTCTGCATCCTTGCAACAGAGTAGAAAAATTGATGAATGGCTGCTGGAAGCACATCCTCACATCTTTCAGGTTATAGACAGGAGGCTGGACAGCAAAATCCCATGTGGAATTGAAAACAGCTGGTTGATGTGACTTGCTGCTATGCTCAAAGTTCAACTGCTACTTAGATTTGGGGTCAGAAGAGAATGTGAGTGTTCCCTCCAGGCTAAATTGGCAGGCATGATTGTTTGCTTTTATGTCTTCCTCTGCAGGCAGCACATTGTCAGCTTTCAGTAATCACTTTTTTTTTTTTTTTCTCTTGAATTGTCTAATTGATTAACAGAATTAAGTTGTCACAGCAGTTTATCGTTAGCCCAAAGTTTGTCACTTCTGCTTCAAGCCTTAAAAAAGGGAACATTCAGAAAGTCTTATCTTTTCCCTATCTGCTGCACTAAAAGATTTTCCCTGTCCCTACACATTCAACTTTACCGTAATATGGCACTGTAAACCTCCAGTACATACACAGACACGTAGATGTCCTCATCTCAAAATGGGTTACACTGCTAAAATTAGATGAAATTAACTCTGCAGTGCAGAAGTTTACATCTGAACCAGTCAGCATCTGTTCTCCTTATGGAGCCAATGCATAGGAACAGACACGCATCTGATCTGTTTTAGGTGGCTATTTTAGTCAGATGTATCACATCCCAGAAATGCCTGCTTCTTTCTGTTGTTTCCTTTAATTCTGAAAATAAATAAATAAATAAATAAATAAAATTAAAACATTTGGTTCTGTAGCTCAGAAGTATATAAATACATTTAACCAGAAAATGTTAAATTCCTAATGACTTTATTTGTAGTTTTGCCTTATTGAAAACTTACTTACTCTTTTGGTTTATTTTCTAAATACATCAATAATAACCTCAGACTTTCAGCAGCAACTGAGTTCAAGTACTCGACAGAGCAAAGCATTCTGGGAAAATTAGACACGGGTTTTTCTTACCAGGCTTCTGAACCATGTTGAATCCCTGGTTTCCCAAGAAGATTTTGGTGTTTCATCAAATACTGTGTCAGGGTGAAAGGATCAATGTAGAAAAAGTTGATGAAAAAAATTTGATAACTTATTTCTAAAATCATGGAGATGTCTGAATTTTAGATAGTAAAAGCAAGATCAGAAGCCAGCAACTTGAAAGTAATGTTTCTGATGATCGAAGACAGATTTGGGGGATCAAGGTATTTAAATACATATTAAAGTAATAACATTCAAAATAATAGTTAAAAAAAATAAAAAGGCTAACACCTCTCTTTTAGAAGAAATCATTGTAATCAAAGTAATATGAAACTAATTTCTTTGGGGATTCAGTTATCAGAAAATACTAATAGATTCATTTTCCTTAAATCACTTTAGTAACCAAAAAAATCTTCCAAACATAAACTGAGAATAACCTCGTGATAATAAAATCATATCATTTAAGCATGAGTGGGCTGAAGAACAAAATAAGCCTGATAGAGATCTGCCTGATTTTGACACTTAGAATTAAAAGTATTTTTCCCTTCTTGCCTTTTGCCTATGTCTGATAGGTAATAAGTGTGATGTAATGGAACAGTACTAATTATTTCTAGAAACAATCGAGGGCCAACTGGAAATGCTACCTATCCTATCAGCATCTCAGTCAGCAAAACAAAAATAAATAAATAATTAAATAAAAAAATTACTGCCCACCCCCAAACAAACTAACTAATAAACAAAGAAAATCCCACAACTTGCTGCTTACTATCATAGGAAATATATGCTGTCCGTGATATCTCCATAGGGCTAGTAAACATGACAGTGACCACATGAGAGCCATTCCTTTCTGGAGCAGTGACTGGAGAGCAGGTGGGAAAACTTAGCATACCTCAAGGAGTACCAGGAGAGCTCTGACTCCTCCATGGTTCCTGGCTATTGGAAATGCCTGTCCTTTCCCAACCTTTGCCTTTTTAGGTGATATGCCTCTATGAGAAAGTATTTTCTGTTATTATGTGTTAGATTACAGGATTTAACACAATGAAACTTCATTTCTTCAGTGGATCTATGAGTCATAATGTAACAGAAATTTTAAATAACAGCACTGTATGAATGACAGTGACTGCAGTTTTCAACCAATGTAACCAGAGGGACTAATTAAAATTTAGAGCCGTGCATTTTTTGTATAAATTTAATGTGATGTTGCTTTACTTCTCCCAAACGTGAAGTGTAAACCCTTTTTTTATCAGTATTTTGGTGGTCTTGAAACTAATAAAGGTTTACAAATCCAACTTTTAACACTGTTGTGCAGCTCATTTAACAGCTGTTATGTAAATTTGGACATAGTCTTCTCTGCACATTGACTTGATGAAAATTGTTTTCACTAGAATATAACAGAAATATTACTATTACTGATAGCAATAATAAAATATACTATAATATGTTATTATCATTATTAAAGTATTGTATAACATTTTAATATATGAGTAATTGGCAAAGAAGGAAGAAGGTGAGTTTTCCAAATGCTGATTGGTAAGAGAAAACTTAGAAAGAAGGTGAGAAAGGGTCTTCAACATTACTAAATTATTATTAGCTTGAAGAACTGTACATTCCAAATGGGGACCTCTGAGATATAAGTATTTCCAAGCTTGCAGAGTCTCTGAAAAGAGGATGCTTTGAGAATATTTTCTTGCTACAACGAAACTTTAACCTCAGAGGAACTTTCTGATCTTTGGGTTGGGAGGAAAGACTTCCAACTGATTTATGGTGACATTAGAGGATAACAACATGCACAGTAATGAATTCTCTTTAGCCTTTGGGCTGTAGATACGTTTTACTCTCTCCAGGAAAATAAAAGGGAATGCATGGAAATATTCAGCATTTTTATTTTAATTGCCCTCGAGGATACTAACTTTTGTAAAGAATGCATCATTCAGTGAAATAAGAAGAAAAAAAAAAAAAAAAAGAAGAATAGACTGATGTTTCTATGTTAAGTCCATATCAGAATAAGAGGCCATGTCCAACAGCAGGGGTGAAGTTGCTATAAGCAGAAGACAATGGAACTAGTTTCATTTATTACCATTTAGTGTGACGGTTCAGGAGATCACTCCTGTTTTTGAGTCACAGTAAAGAAAATCAGGTATGAATGATGGGATGTAAAGGAGGGACATAGCCACTTTTCATATTGGAGAATCACAAGGAAATTTTTACAGGGCTTCTTGGCTAAATTAAATAATCTACACAAATGAAAGGGTTTGAAAAGGAATCAGACATGATAAGACTGCTTTGGAATCAACAGGTGACCTGTGTTTTTCATGTCCCCTGTAATGCAAGTTGTAGGTGTTGTGGTTTAACCCGGCCGGCAGCTAAACACCACACAGCCGTTCACTCACTCTCCCCCCTCCCTCTCTGGGATGGGGGAGAGAAACAGGAAAGTGAAGCCTGTGAGTTGAGATAAAGACAGTTTATTAAGACAGGAAAATAACAACAACAACAATAATAATAATAATAATAATAATAATAATAATAATAATAATGTACGAAACAAGGGATGCACAATGCAATTGCTCACCACCCGCTGACCGATGCCCAGCCTATCCCCGAGCAGCCGGCCCCCCCCTCCACCCCAGCTAGCCACCCCTATATATTGTTTAGCATGACGTCAGATGGTATGGAATACCCCTTTGGCCAGTTTGGGTCAGCTGTCCTGGGTCTGTCCCCTCCCAGCTCCTGCTGCATCCCTAGCCTGCCCTCTGGCAGGACAGAGCGAGAAGCTGAAAAGTCCTTGGCTTGGTGTAAGCACTGGTCTGCAACAATTAAAACATCAGCATGTTATCAGCACTCTTCTCATCCTAATCCAAAACATAGCATCCTACCAGCTACTAGGAGGAAAATTAACTTTGTCCTAACTGAAACTAGGACAGTAGGTAGCAAGAAAGGAATAGGCATGCACTGTCTTCAATATTATTTGCTAGTTGGATTTAAATGGTTTGCCTTTGACCTTTATTCAAGGCACTATATGTATCCTCAGGGATGATTTTGTGTTAAAAGGTAGTCTTTTGTTTAAACAGAGTTTTTTATGCTTTAAAGCATTGCTAGTACTATGTCCTGTCTTCAGCCATCAAGAATATGCTGTTGTTAATTTTTGGCATATATTAATAAACACTAGGAGGAAGGAAAAAAGGAGTGTGAAAGTAAAAAGATTCCTTGTTTTAGCTTCCTTCCAGTAGCCCCAATATCAAGCTTGTCTAAGAACATGGCTTCAGACAGAGATAAAAATCTTCCTGTTAAACCAGTTTCCATTTCTTTTAACAGAGATAGAATGGATTTTCCATCTCCTTTAATAGAGTGGAATGGATTATCCTAGTCTGGAGACCAGACCAGGCTCCAAATCACAACAAAGTAGAGATTGACATTTTCCTAACCCTTCCTGCCATTTAGGAAAAGCTGGAAGTGCAATTGGGGTCTTGGCCAGTCATGCTGTCTTGCTTATGTGTTAGCAGTTCATATAGACAGAGCTTAAGATCCAAGGTAATCTCACTGATCCATACAAACTGGCCTGTGGCATTTCACAAAGTTCTCTCCAACCTGACAGTTTCATTAGTACGTGTCCCCATCTAATTGAGTTACTGTTGTAGAAAACACTTCCACAAGCATAATATATCTCCTGTGGTTTCCAAGCCACAGTCAAGTGGTCTTTGCTGTTGAGAGTGTGCATCAAAAATCACTCAGTGCTTTAAAAAATCCTGAGAATAGATCCTGTTATTTCAACATAACATCTCCTTCTTCCTAACTCTGAGTCACAGAGCTTCAAAAAACATAAAATGTACTCTGATCTGCATGCTATTAAACCTCCAGCTTCCATTGACCAAAAGACTGGAGTAGAAGACGTTTTATTTTGACTGGAAATACCAAAAAACACAATGAGTTAATATGATGATGAAAATATAAGACCTATATAGAACTAATGGGGAGAGAAAGGGAAAAATAAATAAATAAATAAAATTGCAAGACATGAAAAAGCCTAGCTCATGTTCAGGTTTTCATCCATCAGTACCCCCAGGTCCTTATCAGAGTTGCTCTCCATCCATCCTCCTCCCTGCCTGTGTTTGTACTTGGGATTGCCCCAACACAGGCGCAGGACCTTGAACCTGGCCTTGTTGAACTTCATGAAGTCTGCACAAGCGAATCATAGTATCCTAAAAATAGTTTGGTAAGTGTTTCTGTAGTAAAATGTGGACAGTTATGTGAAATAATTAGAAAGGAATATTAATATATCTGCTTGAAAGTATTCGTGTATACGTGTATGGCTTTGCACTAGAATAAGCATATATGCAATCTAGGATCAATAGGTGAGATCACTGCAAAGTTCCATCTCCCTGCAGGTCCAAAGGAACACTCAAGAAAACAACTCTGTGTGTCCCAAATATTATATTTTGAGTGAGTCTGTGTTCTTTTGAAGAGGCATTCTGATATTGCTTACGAGAAATATGAGCTGACCCATTAGACTACAGTAACTTGACCTATATATGGCTTAATGGCATTACTTCGGGAGCTGAAGAGACACAACTGGATGTTGCAATGACCCAAGCATGGCACAGGGGTAAAGTTCCCTGTATGGGCTAACCACTATGGAAAACTTTTTTCCCTGTTGCAGAAACTGCTGACATTTGGTTATTATTTAGAAGACAAGGCAGGGAATAGAGGACAACACAAAGGGCAAATGAAAAGAAAGAATAAGGTACAGGAAAAATATGAAAGAAATGTCATGTTCTCTTTGCTAGGTTATGTGATTAAAGGCTAATCTCTCTGAACACAAAGACCCAGGGAGGCGAACAAAACCTTATAGCCTTAATCAGTGAATCTGTTCCTGGTAGATGAGTCAGCCAAAGAGACACCTTTCCAAGAATGCTTTGCAAACTTGAGGGGTTATTGCCTGAAGGTGTTTAAGATTATTAAGGGATGCAAAAGGGGCAAGAATTTGCAGATTCTTTAAAACATATTATGTGGAAGTTTCAAGGAGATTGCAGGAACATGCAAAACTGATGGAATATTTAGGAGAAGGACCAAAAGTAATGGAGGCAAGCAGGTGGATCAGGAAGGAGATAATGTGGGAAAATATTCATGAGTAAAGAGGTTGCTGGTCAATATGGTTATCTAACTGAGCCATTTAATCACCATCCTATTTTCTTAAAACCCATTGCTGTTTTCTCGTGGTGAACTCACTGTTCTGAGGTTGTGTGTGAAAGAGATGAGCTGGGAGACTGGCTGGCTGCAAGCAGGATAGGAGGCCTGTTTGTGTTCTTCAAGTTTTTGTGAATGCTGTGTGGGTTTCTGGGGTACTGGTAAAATGTCCATATTCATGGCTGGTCATGTGTGTACTTTCTGTTTGTGTGTGTGTGCGTGCACATATTAAGAATATATGTTCAGCTTGGCTGCTGGCTGGACCAGGGAACACAGAGCCACAGCAGCCCCACAGTTATCACACTGGGAAAGGAGGAGCCTCCTGGATTCTGAATCCCACTGAATTTGGCTACCTGTAACATGCACATCTTCACATTGTACAGGAGACAGGACGGATACGCAGACGGTCAACCCAAGGTACACAATTGTTGCATGAATATCATAGTATTCTGTCTCTGACAGCTGTTTTCTTTCCTTCATATACCAATGAGTTGAAGATGCTCATTGTTGGAGATAAGCAACCAACAAGATCAAAAGCCAAACCTTCCACAGGATGACTATGCTGCAGGAATTGCACCACTTACCCCATGGATACACGTTACTACTGTAATAAATTGGCACCGAAGTCATGACCACAATGGAGTAGTACCAATTTATCCCATCCTCCCAAGTAAAGTACCTGGCTTTTCTCAGACCTTCATTTATAGGTGCTGTACATCATCCTTTGCCTATTACCCAGTTTTTGCTTTACTGCCCCCCCGGTTTATTACTATATCTTTGATGTTGAATTAAATCAATGTCACAAGGTTCTAAAAGGCAGTTAAAAGGCTAAATTTAATTGATTTCCCCCCCCTCTATAAAGGCAAGAAACTGGACAATACACTTCCTTGGTAATGATTATTACATTCTGGAAGCATTAATGACATTCCTTTGTCTACCTTTAATATGATTATCTAATTGGTTTAATTTACATTTGATAATAAAAGCCAGTCTAAATATTTTAAATCAAATCTCTATCCTGCTGGTGACCTTTTTGCTGACTTTCAGAATGTTTTGCCCTATGATGAACCAGAGAATCTGGTGGAAATATAAATGGCTTGTTTTATCCTTGACATTATTTTTAATTTACCCATGGAAAAGTGCTTTTTTGTATTGCTTTGCTCCCTCTACCTTCCCCTATAAAGGACTATACTTTCCAGTATACTGTTCTTTTTTCCTAAAGTCGTATGTTTTGATTTTAACACGTTTAATCTTGGTTGTCAGCAATTTTGCAGACTCGTATTGAAGCTGAATTTGCTTTCACCTAACTTTGCTATCTTAAAGCTGAATACTAAATCTGAGCCAGTTGTCTAAGCTTCCTGTATATTTACTAGAGACATCTCAACTCTGTTTCAGAACAGGATGAAGCAACGCCTGGTGCTGAATCTGTCAGTCCAGCAGGTACGGAGGGAGCCTAGATCACTAACTTGAGCTAGGCACATTACTCTTAGGCAGTTACAATAAATGAACAAAATTCTTTCCTGACACACAGCCCTGGCAGTAACAGCTGCAGCTTATCCAAGTTCATTCAAAGTAATATTATTGCTCTGCAAGGAATCGGGGGGTGATGTCATTTTGCATTTGGGAATCCATAATGTGCAGAGAAGCACCAGAGCACGCAAAAGACAGGCTCTATGTTATGTGGTGCCTGCAGGGAGAGGGAGACTGGGCTTGGCTTGGCCCTTCCAGTTCTGCAGCCCCAAGTAACACTTAAGTTGTGTAAGTATCTGATGGGGCATACAAATGGGGTTCATGGCCTCAATTCAGATAAGAGTGTCTGACTGGCCAACTGAAAGCCAACTTCCTAAGCTGGGAGCTGACAGACGCAGTGAGAGCTGACTCGCTATCTCTTCCCTGAGATTTAAATATATTTTGAGAGGAATACTTATAGAAATATGACTTTGTTCTTTCTCTTAAGCAGATAAAGAGAAGACTTAGTGACTGAGAGTTTAATGCACACCCACATCATTGTCCCCATTAAAAATCTCTTTATATTCTCTCTGTATTTTTAAGTAGTCACACTTTTAAAGTTCTTTGACTGTGAGTAGTCTATCTGGGTGGCTATTCAGTGCCTGTTTAGCGAGGATTGCAATAGCAAGATGTGCACCAGATTATAAGAAAGCAGTTTTCCAGTTCTCCAAATTGCTGTCACTTTAAGCAGGACATCAGGTACTAGATAGTAGTTTCACAAAGAAGTTAAGTGTTGTTGTAGCTGACTTCTTCAGTCAAAACCTGGACACCTTCTGTTAGCTTTCTGTGGGTGCATGCTGTTGAGACAATACAAAGATATTTTTTCTGCTAAGAGAGCCTTGTTTCTTTTTCTTTGGAAGGCAGTGCACACAGAGCAATGGGCGTGCTGGATGACATTTTCTTTTTCCTGTGGTAGAATATCCAAAAGTGTCACCCAGTCCCTAATGGATGGACTTTTTTTTTTTTTTTTTTTTTTTTTTTTTTTAACCTTCAAGAAATTTAAAAGGCAAAATTTATGGCTGCATTGCAACCTCCCTGTTTGGAGGGGATATGTAGGTCATTCAGCTGCCTGAAATGTTTGAAGCCACATAAATTTCAGCAGCAAGGGGGCACTGCACTTTGTAGTCTCTAAATATAACCTCGTGCCTCAACACCTTTTGAAGACAACAGAGAGGAAGAGACTTGTGAGAATGTGATCCCTTTGACCTGTTTAGACATCTGCATGAAGATAAAATGGATCTGCCCTCAAAGCACCCAGTTCTTTCCACTGAGTATAACAGAAGCCTAGACAAAGTTTGGCTTCTCTATATCACTAGATGAACCCCAGATAATAACTAGAGAAATACATTTCTCCATCATGTCTTCACATAAACAGGTTTCCACCACTTTCAGTGAATAGAGAATTAGTGACAGGCAGAGACACAAAACTTAGATACAAACTTCCACAGATTTAGAAGCATTAGGGCTTTAGGGGTTAGATTTATCCCTTTAGAATATTCAAGAAAGAAACAGTTGTGTTTCAGGCTTTAAACAGGCACCGACATGGGGCGGTGAATACAAAAGGTGAAGGCCTGAATAACTACTCATTCCCACAGCATATTGGCTTTAACTAAATGCCAAGCAGATTTGCTTTACGATTTTGCAATCCTGTATCTCTGTCTCAAGTAGGATGCTCTCTAGTAATGTGCACTCTGGGGCCAGGCGCTTCGCAGTGTTATTGCTGTTTGCTGAAAACATGCATTTTTACTCAGATCTCATAATTGAAATTCAAGCTGCACATGATGCAATTTGACATTAATTTCAGTTATTTGTGTCTGAGGTTTGCCCCATCCAACAAGAGCCGACAGTAAAGAAGAGCACTAGAAATGGAAATACACAATGCCATTAGATGCAAGGCCTGATTTGTAAATCACTTAGATAGTAACAAAACTAGGGATGGAAATAAAAGTGGCAAAGCTCAGCTTTCTAAATGCTAAATAATTCAAAGGGGAAAGGTTGAGGAGAAAAAGAAGTACAAAGCAAGAACTTCGTGTATGAAAACAATGCCCTCTGAGCAAATCAGAAATTTCAAGCTCTGACTGAATGTAATTTTGGTTCAATTAAAGCATAACATCAAGATTGTGGACAGCTAAATTCTGGAATGAAGCGTGTCATTGCTGTATGTAGTTATAAAAGAAAACCTGAATCTGGGAAAGATATTCTCTGAAATAATGCCACAGGGCTCTAACTGAACAGAGAACAATGTTACAAAACTTGGCTGTAGGGAGTCAAAGACAGCAAAATTTGGGACACATTTTTTTATTGGTATGTTTGGGAAATTAACACTGAAAGAAAGTTAGCTCAAGAAACAGACTAATGATGAAAAAGGAAATATTTTTTGTCACCTGAATTTAACAAATTTGGTTTTGAGTTTAGCGGTGTTACTTTATTTTTGTTCTCATTATAGATTTTTGTCCAATTACAGACTTTTGGTTTTAGCACAAGAGCTGCTGAGAATAATGTTGTGGGTTTAGTTTAGCAAGATGTTATTTCAGTATGGAATTGGGTGAGGAGAAGGGAGGGTGGGTAACTAGCAAAATGTAGACCAGATGCAATCCACTAGATGTCATCAGCTACTCCACTGCCTTTTCTCCAGGAGAGACTGAAACAAGTGTTTAAACAGCAAAGGCTGCCTGAATAGCAGAACTCCTCTAGTTCTCACAAATAGTGTGAGACAAAGTTGTGGAGTATCACAAGAACTTCATGACATAAGGGTTTGCTGATGGATGCAAGAGATATACAAGTGACCCAACAGTGATCTATTCCTGGCATTTCGACCAGTTCTGGAGAGCTCAGAAACTTGGCCTGATTTTTAACCACATTTGTAATCATAATAGTTCCTTTGGAATTGCAATTCTAATAATTGGTACTGTGCAGGAGCCCACCTAACTTCTCAGTGTTGTAGTATGCTACAACACACAAGGGACAAGTGAAACATCAGTCATGGAGAAGAACCTATGTTATGAGCAAGAGTGAGGAAGGAAATACATTTGGATGTCATCCTAGTAACTCCTTCAGATACATCACAGTTCTTGTTCCCAATCAAGAATGGATGACTCATACAACACTGCTGAGATTACTTATGAAAGGAGCTGCAGAGACCGCTAGTCCCACAGACAGAGCTGAACACATCAGAGTCTATTTGAAGAGAGTCTGTCCTGTACCTATAATTTGAAAACCTTCTGGGCTCTTTTTTAGTTTCTTTGTTTAAGTAGACAATGAAATAGTATTTAACTGGATTCTATCATAATAAATAAAATCTGCAGAGGAAACAAAAAATCTTATTATTCTCCCAACCTCTGAAAGAGTAAAAAAAAAAAACAAACAAAAAAAAAACTTGTGTTTGTTGTAGTAAAGCCATGGCAGGCAGCTAAGCACCACACAGGCATGCATTCATCCCCCCACTGTGGGACAGGAAGAGAACTGGAAGGGCAAGAGTGAGAAGACACATGGGTTGAGATAAAGACATTTTAGATAGTAAAAGAGGGATGAAACAAAATAAAACAAAATAACTGAAAGTAAATGTAATCACTTGCTAGTACCAGCCAACTGATGCCAGTTCCCAAACAATGGCAGCCCGGGCGAACTCCTCCCAGCTTTTATTGCAGAGCATGGTGTTACACGGTATGCTGTCCTGACTGCATTCCCTTCCAGCCTCTTGATCACCCTCAGCCTACTTGCTAGGAGGGACAGTGAGAAATGGACAAAGGGTTCTTGGTGCTATTCAACAACACCTAAAACATCGGTGTGTTGCCAACACTGTTTTGGTCACAAATCCAAAATGTAGCACCATATGGGTTTCTACAGAGAAAGTTCATTCTATCCCAGTGAAAAACGATACGGAGTTATTCATATAAAACTGATTTCTAGAGTCCTCAAGGGTGATCACTGAACAAATACTGTACAGATACATGTGAAAGGATGGGTGGTTGGGTAGTCTTCTAAGTAGACTAGTGTGATAGTCATCTTTCTTTTCCATCTAGACACCTATGTCTGATGTAGTTCTCTGAACTCTGTTTACAATAAATGGAGAAAAATAAGACCCATCAAGTGTGACTCATCTCATCCCAAAACAGACATATAAGTCAAGTCAGAAGACTTGTACCCCAGAAGTACTGTTCTTTCTGCTTTGGCTGTGAGGATGATTCAGCCCTGATGGAAACATCAATTCACCAGAAATACAAAGTGAAGAAAGATGTGTTTTCAGAATTGTAGTAAACAGAGAAAACTAAATAGAGGAGAAAGAGAAAGATCCAAGCACTGAAACATCATGCCATTTGCCCCAAGTCTCAAAAGATAAATATATATTCACCCCAAAGTTTTTACAGTTGAAAAATTATTGAGTAGCATGCCCATCTCCAGATATGCTGTACAATTATAGAGAGCCTCAGAGATCGTGAGAAATGAGAGACCAAGTGAAATTCAGAGGAATTGTTTTCCAGCTGGATTTTAGCTTGAAGGCTGCTGCTTCTGAGATCTGAAAAAGAAAAAAAAAAAAAAAAAAAAAAAAAAAAAAAAAAAAAAAAAAAAAAAAAAAAAAAAAAGAAGACTAAAAGCATCTGTGTTTTATTCAAGGATATCATAAAAGGTATTTCCTATTTCTACTGACCTTGCCTCACCTCTATTCACAGTTACAAAAAGACCAGTAATACACCTGAGGTAGGAAGTGTCAGAACTGTTGCATTTCCTAGCAATATCTGCGCCACCTTTCCTCTTCAGAAATAATGACAGCTGAAGGTGAATAGTCTGACAAAAAATGTAGGGAAGGTGACAATTCTGCTGCAACTGATGCTACCTGACATCTTTCACATTTGCCTAAAACCATTCTGAATAAGCTCATTATAATTAAGGGTATAGCAAAAGCTGAAACCATGCTTCCATTGGAAAAATATGTGCTATAAGTGCCTGGGCTTATTTGTTCATTTTATGTCTCACATTTCAGAGCTCCAAACATTTCTCTGGGGAAAACCTTGAAGAAACTAGAGGAAATGTAATGTTCCTCTCTGCATTTCCCGATTGTTTTCTTTGCCCATTTCATAGTCTGTAAACAGCTTGGGAGCTTATAATTTCCAGACAGCTCTAGGGAAATTAGCCACATAAGCCCTTCTTCATTCAGAAAGGTTAATTCAGTCACATTCCTCTTCCAGCTAAAACATCCTTTCCCAAAGTCGTTAGAGATCTGCTCATTCAATACATGGTCAAACATTCACCTGACCCCTAAGCAAGCAGCAGATTTTGTAGAAACATAGGCATGTCCATGATCTGTGGATAACTGTCCTATGTTTTTCTCAGACTTGGAAATTTCTTTCCAGTAATGATAACCAGACATTGCTGCGACATCTATTTATTTAGGCAATTACTTATTTTTATGTATGTTCATCTCTGTTTATGTTCAAATTCTTAAAGTTACTGTACTGGTACACACTGATGCCAGATAGTACTTGTTGGCTGACTCTCGTAGGAATTTGCCTGGAGGTGGCTGCATTACTTCTCAAGTTGCTTCTGGTATTCAGTGGTTTGTCATTGTAGGGATGCTCTTTGATACAAAGTTATTGACGGGTATTTATTTTTCTGTATTTTTTGTTTGTTTTATTTATTCCTTGGTTAATATATATATATATATATATATATATTTGTGGATTTTTTTTTTTTTTTATTTTAACAAATACCTGCTATGTAAAAAAAAAATAATAATAATAAAAAATCAGAACATTACCTCTAAGAATTAGTCATCTACTTGTGCATTGAGTAAATGTAACATTTTCCGGGTAGAAAGCAGGGCTTTCAAAGCATCAACAAAATAGTAAAATGTTTTTAATTTAAAAAAATGTTGAAGTAATATACATTTCTGATTTCTCCTGGCAACCTTCATCTGCAGAACAGCACAGACAGCATATAGTATCTTCAACTGTTTCGCTATAAAATGTAGTAGCCTTCAGAGCAGGGGAGGATATATCTCACTGACTGATAGAATCAGAATGCCTGGAGTCGTTTATTTTCTGAAACACACACACATCTTCCAAACCAGTTAAAATATGTAAACTTCAGTGAAGAAAACAGCAACACTAAATAAAACTTCTCAGCTCTGCCAAGGTCAATAACACCACAAAAAAGCCCCTGGAGCTCAGGAAACAGAGCAGACAGAGCTGTATTATATCATATTCTTCTACCCTGACAACTGCCTTACACTGTGAATGATAGACATAAATTGGAGCTATTTGTTGAGCAAGTCTGCTTCTCAGCCTGAATAAAGGAAGGGACAAGTGGATTTCTGGAAGCAGCAGTTTTGGTCTATTTTTGAGGAAACAAATAAAACAAAGTGAATTCATTTCTTATATTAGGTCAGATAACCTTCAGATGACCTTATAAAGAATGGGGAAAATACAGAAATGGAAGAAACGCACAAAGAACTAATAGATGTAGAAAAATGAAAACTCCAACTGCCTCTGCAATGAATTTATCTTGAGAAACAGTGAATAACATAAATTCTGGAGCATCCAGCAGCTTGTTTCAGGTGTTGTTTATGAATGAGGAAGGACAGTTTTGTGTTTCAGTTTTGACCTTCCAATATCCACCCTCATTAATATAGAGAAGCAATGTTTTCCCAGGTAACCATTTTCCTAGATTACCTTGACCCAATTTTGCCACACAATTGTGGGTCTCCATCAACGCTATTTATCTATTAATATGAAGATCACTGGGCAGTGATAACTCACCAGTATGTTTTGACTATCAGTGTGCACTGGTTTTAGTTCATTTTATCGGGACTCCATTCTAAAATTGGTGGATGAAACATTCAACCAGAAATGAAATGAATCATTTCACCTTTCTTGGAGAGAAGGGTAATTTAAAGGGTTCAAAGTTCTTGGAACAGGTGAAATAACAGAGCTAATGAATTTGTTTGTTAACTGAAAAGAAAATAAATGATTGACAGCATTAAATATCTTGAACTGTTAGAATAGGAATTAATTAATCACTCACACCCGGACTGATTAGACATCATTTATCCATTTCTCTGTCTAAATACTTTATGGGCATTAAGTTTCTCCTTTACAATGTTAATTTGATGTCTTGATGAGGGAGAAAAAATACTTAAAATGTGTAAAAACTACCAGCAGACTGATGGTTACGGCTGCAATATGACTTGAAAACATTAATATAATGGGAGAGAAGCCCAGGTGTTCCACATCAAAATGGGAGACTTGTCCATCATCCACTGCTACAGTCTGTGCAGTTGATGGAATGGCAAATAGCTAACACAAAGGTAGAAGAGAGGAAAGAAATTAACACAGTGCTAGGGTGTTAAAGAGCTCATGAAAGAACATATAACTTCTGTCACCTTCCATCCTTTCCTGGTGAAAAGATCCATTAATTTCTGTTCATTTACAATGTTGCAAAATTGACCAGATGTGATATGAATGTTTTTCTCTCCTTTCCTTTCCTCTAAACCTCCCTCAAAATTCCTCTCTTTACTTCCTGTAAGGCAAGTACATTCAAAGCAGAAGACATAGCTAAGTGGCCTGATTCAATATAGTATTATCACTGGGCAGTCCCAGTTTGCATAAAATAATTAAGAGACCCGAGATTAGGAATGGAGTGGCACCATGATGGTGTGGGAAGGCTGAAATAAATTTGTTCACCGATCAACAGCAAACAAACAGAGAAAATGTGATCTTTAAAACCACAGCTGATAACCAGAGGGAGAAGAGAAATGTCCCATTTTAGATGCCTTAAATAATTTTCCAGGACATCATATAAATATTTTTGATGAGAAGATTACTTACTGGTGATCTAAAGCATGCCAGGCATGATTCCATTTATGTAGCATGGTATCACCTTGTAATTTTTAATGTAATTATTTTCACAGCATCTTTCTGGAGCTGGATAGTACTATAATTTTTTATTCTGTTAGTGAAGACTTAAGCCCAGAAAGACTAATAGCTAGGAAAGGACTTGGGAAATTACCTGCTGCTCAATTTCCATTTTACATACCTAAAAGTTGAATTAAAAGTCTCACAGCTTATAATTTGCCACTGAATAACCCTGAAAGTTTTTACAGTTTTCAAAAACATGAGGAGCAGGACACACACCTTTTCTCAGTTAAGAGGTCTATAAAGTAAGATGTCTTCATCTGAGCTGTTTGCCCAAATCAGCTTTTTGCTTAGAAAATCATTTATGGTCTAAGATTATTATTATTTTTATTATTAGAATGTCATTTGTTTTTCTAATCAATGGAAAGAAGCACACTTAGACTATGATTCATCTGATTTACTCCAAATTTTTTATGATGAAGAGAGTCCTGTCTACGAGAATTTATTATCACTAGTCCTTTTGTTACCCATCAAGTTAATATGACAGATTCATCGAAGGTGTCTAAAGTTAGGCAAAAGGAACAGATTTCCCCCAGGTTTCAGGTTCCTTCAGAGGCAGTCTGTGGGCCTGCGACATCTGTTCTTGTGCGGGTTGAGAATTACCAAAATGTTGTGAGTGCCTAATTTCCACTAGTACTGTCAAAACTACTCATTCTTTTCCACCTGTAGTTTTTAGGGCCCAGCCTCTGGGCACTCTTCAAATTAAACAACTTAAGGGACGTTATGCAAAATAATAGTGAAAAAGGAACTGGTATTGTTTCTCTGATTTTATTTAATATTCCAGAGATTGTTCTCTTAGCTCAGGAGAGACTTGGGATCTAGTCTCGCTGCCAAGCTGGTTAACAGTTTCATAGGTTTTGTTCCAGCTCCATAAGAGTAGATCTAGTACTTTAATAAGCTGTCCATGCTAGCAGACAGTGGACTTTTTGCTTAGTAACTAGCACTTGGATGTTTGGAAGACAGGCAATTACTGGAAAAGCACAGTGACTAATTTTGAAAACAGCAATTAGTCCTGGGGATTTGTCTCTTAAGCAAAGAGTCTTCCTCGTTTTCTTTCTTCTTTCTGTTTTCATATTATCCATTGTTTGAAGATAAGAGTAACTTTATTTAGTTGTTTTAATACAACTCACCTAATGAACTCTTTGCAGGAACCCACTGCATATAAAAATACATAGGAGATAGAAATAGGAATGTAGGACAGAATGGAATGTCCTGAATAATTTGAATCCAGTCTATGTCTTGGGAAACATCCATGTTTTATCACCTTTTTCAATATTGATTTTCCAGTGGCAGCTTATAATATTTACAATAATTACGTGTTTATGACCAAGATACAGGGCATATAGAAGCACCTGTCATTTACAGAAACAAATAGGAGATAGATCCATAATTTTGATGGATTTAGCATTGTTACGGTCGAAAAAAAAATAAAAAGATGAAGTTTCAAACAATGTTTCTGGGTCAACAAATCCATTTTTCTGTGGTTGTGAACGGCTACTTTCTATGCTAATTTAAAGAGAGCTGTAGAGGTATACTGTGCAGTGGGAAAGCCCCAGCTCCCCTGCATGGAAGCAAATTGGAAGAACATGAGCTACGTAAAGTCAGAAGGTAGACAGGAGAATTACTAGGAAGCATTTAGTGGTCCCAATGTTCTCACTTAACCCAGGCAAGAATGTTTCCTTTGGAGACTCATTTTGCTTCTGGTGAATCCTCATTGAAAAGGAGACATGAGAAATGGAAATTGCATTGTAGACTCTGATTTCACAGTACTCGAATTGCAATATCCCAGATCATCTCACCTGTCCAGATTGGTGGAGGTTTTGCCAACAATTTCACTGAAACTAGACATAGACCATATCATGAGATCAAATCCTATTTTGACATTACATTTAGATGCTTCCTGAATGTAAATCTCAATAAAGAAAGAATGCATAGGATGGCTGTGACATAATTATGCAGAAAATGTGAAACCCAGATGAATAACACTGTATGCATCTTGGGCAATTTGTACATGGCTTTAAAGTAGGTCTGAGTTACTGTAAGACACATGCTGTGCATCATAAGAAAAGTTGTCAGCTGTACAGGAATGGTTGTTTTTGTTACTGTGTTCCTACCCATTCACATCCAAATGTCTCCTCTCTATCCTCCCCATCCAAGTACATTCGCCCCCTCCCCATAATGCTGTAGAGCATATTAAGATGTCTCCTACATCTTTAGGATCAATACTGCCAACACATTTCATCTATTTCCCAGCTTGTGGGTGGTTTTCAAGAGAAATATCAGTCTTATGAGACATATTTTATTTTCCAAGAAGGTTTCGTCTGCCTGCTTTTAAAATAATCTGAATTCTGAACTGGAACAAATTCTCCTAATTACCAGGAAAACAAACAAATAAATGATAAACAAACAAAAAAAAAAACTCTTTTACCCTGCCGAATATTTCCATGAAAATAATGGAACAAAAGATTATATAATATATTTATTTTCCCAAAGTGAAGCATGTAGTATCCCAATTTTCAAAGACAATCATGAAATCTACTAGAACATTGAAGTCAAGGAAAGTCCAAACCCAGAGAGTTCTTAGGACCAAGGAAAACCCTCTGTAAGACCTGAAAAGTCTATCTCAAGCTTGTGTTTCTTGGATTTCTTGTTTCTAATCTACATGGCAGGATGCACAGGAGGCACAGGAGCTCCAGGGTGTTCTGAAAAGTACGTCTTCCCTAAGTCTCTGTTGAGATCTGAGCTCCTTCTGGTAGAAACTACTTAAAATTGACCAATATATCTCTATAACAAAAACAATTCTCTAGTTGTGTGGAACTGTTCACTGAATTTTTTGGAGGCATGGAAAGATGGACCTTACTTCTTTCTAATATATGCCAAAAAAATTGCACAAATGCACAACAACACACACTCATATTCCATTGTGTTAGCAGACACCAAAACATGAGGTTAGAATTCCATTCCTGGTGGAGTTTTGGATCTGCCTCTGTCTAATTCATTGTAGAAAGAAATTCTGCTTCCTTTGGCTTGATTAGATCCTTTCTTTGGAAAGAGAAAATCATCCAGGTGTCCTTGCTCTTTCATGACTGCATTTCATTATTTCATTTCACATGCAGACTAACTACTGCCTAGTTTCTGCAGAAGACACTTTTTTTTTTTTTTTTTTCATTGTTGGGGAGCAATTGAGTGGAAAGACGAGTGGAGAATGTTGTCACTCCTAACCATTGACTCCAGATGTTGCAGAATTAATTTTGTGTTCTGGAGTTTCAGGGGACGGGAAGGATTCCATTATGAGTAGAAGAGAAGAGGTGAGGTAGTTATGTGCTCACATTTTAAATGAAAATAATCCTGTATGCAACATTGACAAGTACACAAATGAGAATAATTAATCCTACATGGATAGAGACAAGCCTGATTTGATGGCTTAATACATACTGCTTTTTCTCTTTTCCTAAAGAAATTTTTATGATCCTTTGCTTGTTATGTGCACTGCAGCAGCATTTTCCAGGTTTCAGCATTATGCTGATCAGGCCAGAGTGATGGGGAAAAACAGAGATTCAGAGCTCAGTTCAACTGCCGAAATATATGCATCTGTTGTGATTTGAGATGCCCTAAAGTACTTGAAACATCCACACGGGGCTGGCAGATTTGACAAAGGTCTTATAAGAGGTACACATATTTTTTTGAACTGGACCTGGAAACTGTGGCTTATCCTTGACTGCTTCAGATGGCTCTAGATCCCTGTGCATAGGTACTTGTATGATAACATATAATATCCTATTTTGTTATTTTATAATTATATAATTCAAAATTTATTTATAAATGAAAATGTAAATGCATAATGGTAAATGTATAAGTGAAAATGCAGTATTAAACTATGTAAATAATATAAAATTATTTTTACTGAGCCCAAGCTGATTTGCTCAGGATTACCTCCAGAGACCAGCTGCAGGGCCAAGTGCAGTGCCCAGTTCCTTCTGAGTGCCAGTGTGTAAAAAGTCCTAAATCCCCAACACATCCCATGCTTATCTACAGATTTTCAGGATCAGATAACACCAGTGTAAAGTACTGAGCTGAGGCTGCGTCTGTACAAAACAGAATTAAACAGAGATGGCTATGGAATAGTATGTGATATTTTCCAGTTTTACGTTGGAAGTTTCTCAGGCATTTGTTATAAAACAAGTTCAGGGGAACTAAACCTGGGAGCTGCTAGGAAAGGCATATAAAAAGCCTTATTCTTCAGTGAGCTCAGTATGGTCAAAGTTACAGTGGATGTTTACAGTGGATGGTTTCTCTGCTTTCCTGCTGTGCTCAGTTCTGAGCGTGATGGAATTACAGCCTAGCATTGCTCTGTGTTTCTAAACATCTCCAACTAGACTCTGGTCTGAAACAACACTAATTGATGGTTTATAGTAACATTCAGTTAAAACTTCTGAAGTCTGTAAATTATAGAGGCTGGGAGGATGAAGTGTGAAAGGAAGCATTAGCTGGTGCTCTATGTATGTGGAGGATGGATAGGAACCGAGGTCTAGAAATCCAGGGCTGTCTCCTCTAAGTGAAAGTTGGGTTTCTACCTCACCTCTTCCAGTTGGGAGCTCCAAGGAATGAAGTCATAGTCCTGCATTTGAGATATCCCATTCAATATCACAGTCTTGGTAGAGGGACAATAAAAAAATAAAACCTTCCCAATCTGCAACGTTCTTATTTTAAGGGTCACTTGACTTCTGTTGCTCAATGGCAGAAACTCAACAACAATGAGATACAAAAGTCCTCTTGGTGCTGGGAAGGGAAGTGAGCCAAATGTTGCCATTAAGTTGTAAATGTGTTGGATTCACCTAAGTCTCATTTTTACCTCTCTTGAATATGGTTATCCTATCAGGTAGAAAAGTGTTTTGCAGCGTGTCTATGCACATCTCAACATCTCAAGGTATTCACTAATCAGAATATGCACATAGCTCTAGGATGTCACATATCTTTTTTTTTTCCTTCTTTTTTCTTCAGAAAAAAAAAAAAAAAAAAAAAAAAGATCCATGAGAGAATTTAGGGTGAAAAATGACACCTGCTGTTTCTAATTGAAGCATAATAATTTTAAAACAGCAGCATATTATGGCAGATATAGTCTATTCTTTCAAATAACAGAATGTATAGTTATTTATAGTTCACAACACACAAGCAATTACAGCATCCATTAGAGACCTTAGTCTCCTTATTAGCCATTGTAGAATGTGCTCATAGATGATTTTGCAGTTCTTTGGAGGTAAGGAAGACAGTGAGGAAATGAAGTGTTAATACTCCCATTTTAAGCTACAGCAGTAAGACATGTTAAGTACATACTGACTTGCCCAAAGTTACATGGACAGTTTGAGGCAGGTCCAGGAGCTGCAGCCACAGCTCAGAATCCCAAATAGCTTTTTCTCAGGTAACTTTAAGTAGTGGTTCAATGCCTGTTTGGTCTTTTCTGTCTTCTTCATGCCATGCTTAGCATAGGGTGATAAACCAAGGTGAGTCCTCCTAAATGCTCTTAAAAAAAAAATAAAAAAAATCTGAGGTTGTTTACTTGCTGTAGAAATGCTCCAAATTCTAGAACCTTCATTGCATTTGTGTGCTGGTGTATGCGCACAGCTCCCAGTTCAGGGATGTGCCTGACTGGAGTTGAAGAGGGAATTCCCCAGGTCACTCTGATTGCTGTCCAGGAGTGGGGGTCTTAAGCAGGGTGTGATCAGCTGGGGAATGGAGATAGGATTCAATTTTTGATTTCAGAACAACAGATTAGCTTTCAAAAGTTTCTGAAATTCTGTTTTAATACAAGTTTTGTACGTCAAGCCTTTGGATCCATGCACTGCAAAGTTATGTGCAGAAAGATTCATTTCAGTTCTAACCCCTAGCATAAAAGGTAGACAGCAAGAAATGTCAGGTTCTCTTGCTTCTTTAGTTTGGATGAAGCATTGTATACAACTGGGGTTTTCTTCCTCCTGTCTATCTAGCTGCAGAGGAAAAGAATGTTTCTCCTCTGTCTGTGGCAAAGCAGAATTTATTTTGGATGACATTATACTCAGACCCGTTCCGAGGAAATATTATGTATATACACTCACCTTACTGGTCTGCAAAATGGAATGCATAGTGAAATACCACTGAAAATTTATATAACCTATTTACTGAGTGAAGAATAGGCACAGATGTATTTTGCATAATCCTCTATGCAAGAAATCTTTGAAGAGTAAAGCATTTGAATACAAATTATTCTGAGGCCTACCTATTGCTATTGTTTAGAGCAGCACTTCCACCTGCTTGTAATGAGAAAAAGTATTAATACCCACAAATCCATGGCTGATATTTTTTGTCTTTTTTTGTTAGGGCATTTCACTCTCCCTTTCAGTCCTTATTTTCACAGGAAAGCATGATAATTATACTGGTGGCTGCTCTTATTCTGTTGCAAAAGTGTCTTTCAGCTTATTTTACGTCATTTTAGAAAAAAGTTTAGAAAGAAATGGAAAATAAACAGCAAGTCTGACTTCAGAATAAGAGTGTTTACAGAAGTCTGTGTTTTAGAAGTAGATCCTAATGTTTTCATAATAGACTAACCTGTCTAGTTTCTGTGCCCAATTTAGGTGTGTTGAATAGGAGTCTCACAACCCTAAATATCCAATGGAGAAAGATTAGTTCCTCTAGAAGGCTCATTAGGAAAAATAGCTAAGCTCAAGTGTCAATTTAAGTGGTATAAGTACCTTCCCTGTGTTTTTTCTGAGTGAAGTTACTCTGGGACTGTCACCACAGGCAAACCACACATGGTCTTCATCTCCTTAAACCCCTTCATCATTGTTTAAATGGCTGAAAACTTTGACTGTATTGTAGTCTATGCTTGTTCCCATAGTATTTGACATCCCATCATCCACACTCAACTGTGGTTTCCACAGATATTAAGCCAGCCTTGAGACCATTTTCACCATCTGCAAACTAGTTGATAAAATTGACCCTGGATACATACAGCTGTATTTAAAACACTGAAGAAAAAGACCTTATAAATATCTTCATTGGAATACAGCCTCTGAGATGTTCAGCCAATGTATTAATGCAGTTGTATTTGGCCACCATGGCTTTATGAACACTTAAACTTTCTTGGTTTGAGCAGGTGACAATACTGACATTTTTTTTTTTCTAGCACTGCCATGTTCAGAACGAGTGCGTCTCTCCCTCACAATGAGAATTTTTTCTTATCCTTTCTCAGAGACTGAGCCTTGTGGGAACTCTGTAATCATGGTTTGTTTCTTGAGGGCAGTATAATGATGGCAGTAAACATGCATGGAACTCACCATATTCTGATCCAAATGAAGTATGCACCTCTTTTTCCCCTCTCTCTCTTGCACATGAATGGACAAATCAGTACAAAGAAAGCCTATAAAACCAAATAAACAAATGAAACAACAACAACAAAACAGCCTACTTTCATTACTTACTGCTGTGGGAAGAGGTCCAGAGAAGATACAGCACCTGAGCCATGATAATCATCTGACTTGATCATCATGGAGAGATGTGCAGCTGTCACATTTGTGAAACTTCAGAACTGTAACTTCATAAGTACTAGAGCAGATCAAATATTCATCCAGCCCAGGGTTTGTGTCTCTGGCAGCAGAAAATAGTGTACATTTAAAGGGAAAAGAGAAAGAGTCCTAAGAGAAAGTGAGTTGCCTGAACATTCACACACTCATTGAATAATAACAATTAGTAAAAGAAAAAAAAAATCAAAACTGGTAAAATTGACAAGGTCTCAGACCAGGTGCTCAGACAACTGGAAATTGTCATCCTGCTAGAAGCCACTGAAAGCACACCTTGCAATGGAACTCTTGCTCAGTGTGCCAAGATAGGAAGCCAAGATATTAAAATATCCTAAAAATATAATATATTAAAATATTATAATATCCCAAAAGGGATTTTTGTGCATTTCCCATAGAGAGATCAAAATGTTTCCCATATGGGTCTACACAGTAGATCAGGCTAGTAATTCTTTGTTTTGCTTCAAGTGGATAGTTGCTGCTGGCTTGAACAGTATTGTATTATGTAAAATATTTGAGCCTTGAACATGCTCAGCATTCCTCGGGATGTATGGAGTCTCAGAAAGGCTGATGTCATACTGAGCTCTGAAGTGAACTCACTTATTTAAGTGGGCAGGGAGTGGTCCTCATCTCCTAGCATGTCCATCAGGACTTCTAGTGGGTCCAGAATAAACCTGAGAGCCAAATGTCATTTAATTTAAATTAAACTGTGGCCAAGTTTTTAGAAGTCTCTTTGATCATCATCTTCATGAACACAGGGGTTTCTTCTGGATATGAGTATGAAGCTGGACTCTTCTGGCCTAAGACCTCTTCAATAGTTCTGTTCAAAAGTTATGCAGCTGATCTGAATTTTGCAACAGATTTTTTTTTCTCAGAAATGATTGCATGCCAGATTACATATAGGGAAAGCCAGCTAGTTTGTTCAATGAGTCAAATATTACCAAAGTCCTGCTGCCAATGTATTAAATATTTAGTGCCTTCTCCTGCCTTGTTCCACTGTATCAACAATTTAATCTCCCATTCCCTATTCATACAACAATTTAGCTGGATTAATAGAATTTGACTGACATCTAATGCAAACACAACTGTATCAAATAGAATTCTTGTCCACTTCTGTTCAAGTACTCAAGAGCTGCCGGAATATAAAGCCTGAAAATATTTATAAGCAAATGTTTTTATCTATGGAAGGAAAATCTAGCATTAATATTTTACACTGAAAAAAATGAATATAGCAAATGTAAACATTTATTACTTAACTGTTTTTTCTGAGTAGAGGAATTATGATATGTTTATAAAACATTTTAGATAAAGGAAGTTTCGAGGTATTTTGTAAGCAAAATCATTAAAAAATAACCACATGTCCTGTTGCTGTTTGACGTTCAACATATATAAGCACTGCCAGCCCATAGCTCAGGAACCGATGACATTGTGCCTAATTGCATATTCAGGGCAGATGCATATGCACTACTAAGGACTAAATCTGTGGGACCTGATTATTACCACTGAATTTGATGGAATTAACATAATTTTGCCTGTTCAGTGTTCCTTTTTTCTTTACAATTTTGAAAATTAAATTAAGCTTTGTGGCATTTTCTTTTCATTTCTCATTCTTTTAATTTCAAAGATTTCCTTTTTCTTTTTCAAGCATTTGGTGAAAAGGATTGAACATTGCTGGCAGTGCAACAATGTTTGTATCCTACTCCCATTGCCTCTTTAGAAAAGCTTCCTCTTTTCTTTATCCCAATGGCAAAACAGTAATTTAGATCACTGAAGTTGTAACAATGATACTTTCCCGTTCCAAATAACTACAGCTTAAAAATGATTTCAGATAAGACTGAGGTGAAAGAGAAAGTATTTGGCAGAATATTTTCATTAAAAAGTTTTCATTGGAAATACACTACTCAACTTCAAAGTGTCTCAATGCAGATACTGTTTTGGAATTACTTAAAACATTCTCAGAAACCTGGTTGTTTTGACTTTTTCAAGCACAAGTTTTATGGCTGGGATGTTGTGTTACTTTGAAAATATCCATCTCTGTGAACAGAAAGAGGCAAATACAAACCCCTGGAGCTACTGAAATTATGAAAGATATACCACTTCTCCCAGTTGTTCCAGTACCACCACAACCTCAAAATGCTGGTGAAAGATGCCTCATATGTCACTTTGCAGCTTGTCCTATTGGTGTATCTCCATTGGCCCTATTCAGAATACTAAGTTCTGATTCTCAGTTTGTCCCAATTAGGGGACAATCCGTTCAAACAGAGCCATGGGGAATATTGCCTATCCAACCACATGCTTGAGAGAGCCACATGGCATTGTTGTCAGCAAGCCAGACATTTTCGAGAGCTAAGGAACAAACATCCCATTATGCAAGAAGGCAGGGAATTTTGGAAGAGGGTCATGTATCTAAGTTTCTTGAGCACTTTTGATATGTAGGAAATAGAACAGCTCACAAGTTTTCCTTGGAAACACAGAATCACAGAATGGTTGCAGTTAGAAGGGACTTCTGGGGATCATCTAGTCCAACCTCCCTGCTAGGGCAGGGTTCCCTTCAGCACATTACCTGAGGCTGTGTCCAGACAGCTTTTACATATCTCCAGGGAAGGAGACTCCACAACCTTTCTGGGCAACCTATTCCAATGCTCTGTCACCCTCACAGTAAAGATGTTTTTTTTTTTTTTTGTGTGTGTGTGTGTTCAGACAGAACTTCCTGTGTTTCAGTTTGTGCCTTTTGCTTCTCGTTCTATCACTGGGAACCACTGAGAAGAGTCTGGCCCCATCTTTTTGCTTTGACATCTTCCCTTTCAAAACACATTGATCAGATCCCCCCTGAGACTTCTCTTCTCCAGGCTGAACAGGCCCAGCTCCCTCAGCCTTTCCTCACATGAGGATCCATTAATCATTTTAGTAGCCTTTTACTTGACTTGCTCCAGCAGCTCCATGTCTCTCTTGTACCGGGGAGCTCAGGACTGGACACAATCCTCCAGCTGAGGCCTCGCAAGGGCTAAGTAGAAGTGGAGGATTATTCTGTCCTGTAGTCCTTACACATCCTTACTCTTGACCTCACAGACTGTTTTAAGAAATAACTCAGAGAGCAGGAGTGGATCTGCACTTAATAACGGTTGTTTTTTATGGATGTTGAGTTCAGGCTATTCATATCTTAGGGCTTTTTACTTACCCCTACTCCAAACCAACACCACGGTCTGCATGCCCATTTGCAGCTGTAGTGCTTTGGCTGACGCCCTAACTTCTTCTTGTCTAGTTTCTTCCAGAGTTCAGTTTGTGGTCTTCCAAGCTCTGCAATAGAAACCAAAGTATGACACATAGGGACTATTGTGAGGTCGTCCCTAAAACTTATCTCCTGATTCAAACTAGAACACTGATGTAAGAACACAGACTGCCATGATGACATCAAATCTCTCTTCTACTCTGTACAAAGATATTTTAGCTAAATACTGATTGGTGCCAGTTCCATGAGCTGGTTTCCTATCTGTATACGTCAACTAGAAGTTATGACATGAACTGCAAGTCTGAAAGTGGTTAGTCAGGTTGAATGCTTTTATGTTCAAAAGCTTGTTTATGTGCACAGAGGAAGCATACTTTACATATACATTAAGTACAGCCAAGAATTTATTGTTAGCATAATTTAAATCTTAACAGTCTAACTCAAGAATCATCATTAATCTAGTTCTAGTTATTACAGAAAAACAAAGATAATAATGTAGATAGAGTGCTTATGTACAGAAAAAGGTCACAATAATAGCAGTAATACAATTGAAATTGTTAATGCTTGCATTTCTTAGCTTCTATACTCACCCTTCCAATGCTACTCTGGAACAGTGTCAATAACTGGAGTCAATAACCCTCAACCTGATACAGTAGACATCTCTATTTCAAGAGTTAATTTCTTAAGAGAAAAAGTAATCCATTCTAAAGAAACTGATAAGACAGTGCATTTCCCAAGAAGTAAAGCTCATCACAGTTCCTCATTGTGTGCTGTGATGATTTGGACAGTTTTGCAAAATAACAGTAATAATAGAAAAATAGGATCAGTCACCCAACAGACTATAGCATATCTTTCTTTCAGCATGTTTTTGTGAAACAAACTCAGACTAATGCATACAGGTAAAGCAAGAATAAGATCATAAAAAATAGAACACTCTACTGGATGTTTGTTTCCTTAAGGAGATCTTCAGAAAGGGACCAAACATTTCATGACAAATATGAATGGTAGCATGTAATGCATGATTGGAGGACTAAATGTTAATTTGAGATTGGCCTGAATTATTTTGAGAAAAAGAATAGTCTAAGCATATGTTCATACACGAGAGAAGTAGGGTAAGTTGTCATATTTCTTACTTAATAAAGAGTCTTATTATTTCTTTATATCCCAGAATGTATTGACACTGGCAGGTATCCAGTATATTAGATTTACTGAATAGAGCACAAATTTCTGTTAGGTCCTACTGTATTTCACTTTGTGAGGAAGAGATACAAAAGGAAACATTACAATTTTGTTGTTCCATGGAAATGAATACAGAGTTTTCATCAGAACAGATGCACCATTGAGGAATTCAAAAGACTGAGGTGGGAAAGCAAACAGCACATGTAAGGGTTGATAGGCCCCTGGGGCAGCAACAAAAAACTGGGGCAGTTAATATTCAGATAGAATTAGTAGGTCTTTCTTCCATCTCTAGTATGAGATCACATGATCTTTTCATTTTATTTTCTAGGTCTTATTTTTGGTCTAACACTGAAAAGGATGACTTTATTGAAATCTTGAACAGACTGCAAGAAAAGGAAACAGCTTACTGGTTAGGGATAGAGATCACTCCCTACAGAATAATACAACAAGAAAAAGGGACTTTAGAGAAAAACGAAGAAAATAAAAAGTGATCAGACAACAACAGAGGTGGTTGACTTTTGGAGAAAAGATAAAATAAATGGGTCTTAACCTAAGAAAAAAAAAATAACATAGGCTAGAAAGAAACTGTATCCATAATTCCACACCTGGCAGCTATTTATGTTATCATATGTAAGAATTATCTTAACCATTTAGCACAATCACCACCTGAATATGTGTAATTGATTAATTATTTAAAAGAATTCTACTGAAAGGAGAAAATACCAGAGACAGACACAAATGATTTTGTCTACGTTAGAAAAAAAATATAATAATAATAATAAATCCTTACATTAGAAATACTAATCTGGAACAACTGAATGAATTTATAACAGAGAATATGTTATCTAAATTTTGGGAATAGTTCCGAGCTGGTAAGATCTGACACACTGTGAAATATCTTCACTGGGGAAGCAGTGGCAATGTTACTGCTTGGGAAACTTAAATAGGAGAGGGCCTGCTCTGGGGAGCCACAAGGAGGTGATAGAAAAGTGGCAGCCTGACCTAAAGGGTCTTTTCTATCTAGTGCAACCATGGATCTATGTAATAGACTTGCCCGCTTTTCAAAAGTGAAGCATGAGCTGAATCAGTCTCAAAATGGAGATGGAAAAATGCTGAAACCACATCTCAAGGTGATATGAGTAGGAACTACAAAATGGAATGAATGCTGTAAGCCAGCTTCATGAACTGAAATACCAACTATAAAACAAGTAGTTGGTCTACAAAGCAGTGTTGCAGTCAGTTTTGTGCTGCTGTGTGTACAGGGAGCAACATTAGCAATATTAACAATATTAGCAATATCAGCACGAAAATATGAATAGCTCAGTAAACCTTCCTCCATGATGATGATGATGATGATAATGATAATGATGACGATGATGATACCTGTGTGCCTTAACAGTGTGTTTCACCCAATTTTGCCATTTCTGTTCCTTAAGGCAGCTTGAGCTGTCTTTGCAGTGAATGGCACACTATGTCATTGGGATTAGGCAACATGTAGTGGCAGAGTGATTTTGTTTGTTTTTCTTGTTAA
Organism: Cygnus olor; assembly: GCF_009769625.2. NCBI lineage: Eukaryota > Metazoa > Chordata > Aves > Anseriformes > Anatidae > Cygnus > Cygnus olor. Next base: position 157,724,912 of record NC_049170.1, on the reverse strand, counting down.
GCATAAACATCTTTGTGCTTTCTAAGCAAATGGAACTTTGAACTTTTGACTTCAGAAATTCAGGGATAAGGTTTCATGTAAATGCAGCTGTGTCCAAAGTTCCCACAGCATTTGAACATCTGCCCAGCCTCCTTACTTGAAAGATCACCCAACCTTTCAAGTAAGGTAAAGTACTTTACTTGAACAACCTTTCAAGTACAGTAAATACTAATCAACATATTATTGTACCTTGGATATTAGGAGAAAATTATTTACTGAGAGGGTGGCTGGGCACTGGAACAGGTTTGCCAGGGTACTGGTCACAGCACCAAGCCTGCCAGTTTGATTTTTGGGTGGTCATGAGTGGAGCCAGGAGTTGGACTCGATGGTCCTTGTGGGTCTTCCCAGGATCCAATTTGGGGTCTTCCATGATTCTATGGTAAGTACTGGCTTCTAGTAAGTGTAGAACCATATTCCTACTGTGAGAACCACAGAAGGGAAGGAATTGAGTTCCTTGATTTTATTGAGTTTCTACAGAGAACATTTGCTTTGCAGTCACCTTCTACATGCTTTTGTTATGTATACAGGTTTCATTCACCTTCTTCTTAAATCATCTCTTTTCCTCGTTGAAAAGCACTTCTATTTAATTTTTCCTCCTATGAAAGCTTTTGCAGACCTTGACAATGTGTAGAGTGATTCCTACTGACCCTACTCTATACCTTCGTAAGTTAAACAGAGCTTTCACTAAGCATGAGGGAAAGCAGGATTGTTGCCAGCATGTAAAAGGTTATTGGAGTTTGGGTGGGCCCACGAAAGCTACTGCGGTCCTCATTAGCCATGTTTGTACACACCAAATCACTCACTAAATCAACACTGGCACAATGTCAGAATAAGTGGGAAGTGTAGAACAACTCAGTAAGGAAGAGAAATACAGATATTTAACCTCTTTCTTGCCACAGTCTCACAAGTGATGCAGAGCAAGTTAGTTCTTCCCTCACCACTGCAATAATCTTTTTATATTCTCTATAGGCCTTTGTAAGGAAAAACAAAGAGAACTTTTTTACTATTAGAGTTGGAGACCAGTCTTTGCCATTTTGCCCAAGACTCTATGGTCCCCTTTGTATCTGTGCTTTGTACCACCTCCTGGGTTGTGCCAGTTCCTCTCTCGGGATATATGATGTTTAGCATGTTCTTGGAAGACATCTGATAGGAGTTTTTCTTTTTGTTCAACAGAAAAGCAGTTCCTAGTTGGTAAACTTTCTCAGAACAGCTGGTCTATCACCGTGTGATCTTTGGACTCAGTTAAGACATCTGAGCTATACAGGGAAATTTAATCTCCTACATGCTGTAGGAATTCAGAAAGCAATTTCAATAGACACATTTGATCATGTTCATTGTGAAAAGAAATACATGGTTCAGTGTTTTTCAAAAACTGCCATTTATATTTGTTCGGATATGAAAGCAAACTAAAGAGTAAAAAAAAAAAAAAAAAAAAAAACCACACAACTGTGTTTCAAGTTCAACTGTAAAATTTGTGTTGCCTTTGCTGACAAAGGGGCAGAAATATGGCTTCTGTTAATTCTGTAATTCCTCTTGTTATCTGACTAAACATAAAAGAAAAAAACTAAAATGCCAGTTCTGTAAAGAGCTGCTATCCTCTTCAATAGTAACTGAACTTGTCTCTCTAAATATTTTACAAGACATAACTTTTTCTTTAATTTCTCTTCATTTTTTTCTTGAATTCATTATTTTTCTACTGGGAACAAATGCCAGATTTGTTAGAAGTTATTACTTTCCCTATGGGTCACCTCTAAGCTTTTTTGTCATGTACTTTTTCCTTATTCTGACAGAATATGAGGCATTATCAGATATGCCCTCTGCTTATTGAGTTCTGCCTGATACTGTGATTGTAATATACATGAGCTAGTACTTCATGCTTACATTGTGCCTTGCATTGAAAGATCTAATAATAATTCAGAAAGAGGTATAAAATACTAATGACCTGTATAATGAAAGGGGAAATATAAAATAAAGAGGAAAAAGACAGAAAATTTTATTTTATTTTGGTTCTTGAGAAAAAATAGAATATTCCAGTCCAGAGGAAAAGAAAAAGAAAAATATAAATATAATTTCATTTGTAATGAAAAATAAATAATTGAAGAGCCTTGATGATAATTTCAATTTTCAGATAGTAGTTGGCTGAAAGTCTGCCAGCCTCTGCATTTATACATATCACTCAATTCATTCACAAAGCAACATTGATAGACTGTGTTATTCTTAATGTTTCAGAGGTTGGGAAAACTGAGTATGTCAAAAAATATACTAAGTCACACATTAAATTTGAGGAAAAAAATGGACAAAGAATGCAGGACTCCTGAGTAAAAAAATCAGTCTTCTACCATGTTACGTGGAAACTGATACATACATTGTTTGCTGCAGCCCCAAGAGATAATTCTAGCTATAGAATAAAACCATGAAGATGACTGTTGGTCTTTGCTACTTATGGTCTATGACTTGATGTAACCTTTGAAAGAAAAATACACTAAAACTTTTATTAAGGTGAAAAATAATGCAAAGAAAACTGAGATATTAACATCAACTCTTGAAGTCTCTGTGGAACTCCTTGGGTAAACAGAAGACTATGTTTAATAAAGAATTATTGATTCATTGCCTATATAGTTCTGGAAGGCAAAAAATGAAAGGAAGGATTGATAACAGTCCATCAATCTGTTTGCCATCATGTAGGGGTTTTCCTTGTTTTGGACTCAAAATCTAAGGTGTGGTTGATGTTGCAAATGTCTTTCACTGCAAAGTATGTTGGTTTGTAAAGCCATCATTTGAGAAGCTACAGCTTTCACTACTGACTTACCACACGAGGTTTTATTGAGGTGCTTTTGACAGCATTTCACACTTCATTTGCTGCCAAAGTTATTAGATTTTAGTCAATGGTCAAAGAGTAAATTGACTTTAAAGGGCTCCTTTAAAGCACTGAGGCATGAGATTAGAACAATTTAGAAATTATCTTGATCTTTAGTTCATCTTGTGCTTAAAGCAGGGGTGCCCACCTCTTCTAGCTACCATCCCGCTTATTTAAATGGAAACACTTAAGGTAACTATAAGCCTTGAAATGATTGCCATTTGTATCTGGCTTCTAGCAGTTGAATTATTTGGAAGGGTACCTTTGATAAAGCAACTATTTGAATTTAGATTGGCTATAACTACTTCCAATGACAAGAAAAACTGGGCAAATCTGGAATAAAGGTTGGTGACTGATGCTGAGTGCCCTTCCCAAACAATGAGTTCAGCAAAACTTAATTACAAGGGTGAAAACTGGGCACAGGGAGGCACATCCTGAACTCTAACCTGTTAGCACCAGGATTTTATGTACCTATAACACATATCCTCCCTTTCACCTTTTTAGACTGATCTAGAAATAGTACTCATGGTCTCATTGCTCACTTCACAAAGAGAACACCATATTTCTTACTTTTTCTGCTCTTCTTTGCAAATGTTCTTCTTTCACAATAAGGAGCACTGTGCATTATTGTTCCCTCAGTGTATAATCATTAAACCCTTTCACTATTTTCAAGTCCTGCTAATGTATCCATTGCAGAGTCCACCAGGATTTGGCATCCTGGAGTGGAGCAGTCAGTATCCCTTGAAGTACATACGTGGTTCTTCCCTCCAGTCATAGACATGCATGAATCTTCCAGGTCACTTGAATTCAGAAGCTCAGTACAGAGTTGTTTCAATTAATGCTATGAATATTCAAAATTGCTGCTCCTAGATGAAGTACTTTCAGATATTCACATCAGCTACTGACAACTCAAGGGTGAAAATAAAAGTTACTTCAGCAGGTTGCTTGGTGTTCTGAAGTTTGAATGCATCTGGAATCAATGCTGTGAAGGGCATAATTTACGTCTAGGCAGACAATAAATATGCTGTGCATTTAGATGCTAGAGGATAGAGGTGAAGGTCTCAAATCTCTCTGTTACTTGATCTTTTTGTCAAACACTCTTTTCTTCATAGTGAGGACATGCAAGAACATCAGTCTGCCTCCCATATATTGAGGAAGACATGTTAGTTTAAACTGTGTACACAAGGGGACAATTAAGCCTCCAGTCTTTTTGCCTGTCTCCCTGCAGATATTTTAAATATCCTGGAGGAATTCTATAGCTCAGGGTACTTAATGTCAGCAATGATAAACTCCCCACTCAAATCATTTAGCCTCTGAGAAGTTGCCACAGCACCTGAACTGGTTTCATGATGCTGTGTTACCTAAAAAAAACAACAACAACAAAAAAAAAAACTCTGAATTGGCTAAAACAGGAAAGGCCGCCCATTTATCTTCTCCTTTGTAACAGTGATTTGGCATTTGAGGACACACTTGTTCACATAAAATCCCAAGCCACTTTCTAGTAAATGAATTTCTGTCTGATAGTTTACTGATGGCAAAATGTCTTATTCCTTAAAAGCTTCCCACTTGCACTATTACTTCTCTTCCTTGGCACTAAGAAACCATTGGAAAAGGATGGTTGTCACTGAAGAAAAAAAAAATCCTTTTTTTCACTCTGTAGCAGAGTTGCAGGAAACTATTTAGTTAAATCAATTGCCGGTAATTAAAGTACTACTTCTAACTGTGCCTAAATCATATTTGATTGGGGCTATTGTGTTAGCTCTTGCCATGAACTGTATTTCATTTCATCTGAATTATTCTAAGTGATCCTCTAATCCTCTCACTTTCCTTCGTTTCAAAGATGAATGTCTTAGCATTACACTACTGTATTATCAAAACCTCCTTTTCTAGACTAATGTGTTGGCAAGAGTCATTTTTCATTGAATGTTAGGCCTGACAAAGAATTATTATTCTAATGTGTTGGGGAGATTAGCTCATTTTCACTCAAATTCTGCCTTCCCATTCATCACTCTCCTGCTGTTGGGACTTCCACAATGATTTATTCAGGCAGAAAACTTAAGTATGGTGGAGGAAAGCTGAAAATACACAAATGGCATGGGAAATGCCATTTCTTTCCACTATGCTCTGCTAAATGTGACTCACAAGTTGACAGTGTGTCTCTTCCTTTCAATTGCTATGAACTGTGACCTTAGGGAAGTCTTAGTCCATCTTGTCTGTTACTAGTTGTGTATCTCTAATGTATGTAAAATAAAGCCTCCCTTCTCTATCAGGTCAATCAAAAACATCTTTTTATTGCCTTATGTTGCTAGCATCAACCCATACTGCTGATACATTGCTGTCTTTTAATTAGATTTCAGTTTTTTTAAAGCTATCACAGAGCTCAAAATATGGCCATGTTTATCCCATGAATCATCTGTACAACAATTCCATAAGGCTGTTAAAACTATGAATAAAAATAATGTATTTATGATAACTTAGAATGGTTAACAGAAATCCCTATGTCATATTTAATTGCCCTGGTCAATTGTACTACAGGAAAATTGTTATAGTGAAAATCTAGCAGATGGAACTCTTGACTGGAGTTAAGTACTATAAACGTCATGATGTCAAATAGAAAAAATGTCACTCAGGATGATGGAGGGGAATAAGAAAAAAGGGTAAAGGTTGACACAACATGAACTCTTCTGACAAAATAGACACTGGGACATGAACCAAACCAAGAGAAGAATGAGGTAGGCAGGAGCTTGGGAAGCTAAGATGAAACTCGTAAAGGAATCGAAAAGATATCTTAAGTTTCAGTGAAATTTGGGCAAATGAACAAGGTGAAAGTTTTCAGCAGTTGTTCAAAAAGAGGTTATATAAGGAAGAAGCAATAGCAGAAGGGTATCAAATCTTTCTTACAGTATATGCCACTTGAAATATGGGCAGAAAGGGAGCACAGGTTATTTACAAATACGAGAGCAAGCAAGAGCTAGATTACAAGGGTGACTGCTTCATTCTGCACCTGGGATGGAGCGACCCTGTCTATACTGGGGGACAAGAGGATGAAGATAAGTCCCACGGAAAGAGATTTGGTGATTCTTGTTGACAGAAAGATGAGCATGAGTCAACAGCATGCCCTGGTAGCCAAAAGGGCCAACCATATCCTGGGGTGCCTCAAGCACCACATTGCCAGTCAGTTGAGGGGTGGTCCTGTGTGAAGCCAGGATAAGGACTCAGTGTTCCTTGTGGGTCCCTTCCAGCTCAGGATATTCTATTATTCTATGATTCTATGAGATCAAAGAATTTCTTGACACATTGTCCACTGATAGTTTAATCTAATAAAAATATTTTATTTGTTCACAATATAGATGCCTCTCTCTGAGGTGTCCAGATGTGCATTATTGAGCTTTGTGGTAGATATGTCATAGTCAGATTTCAATTCAACTGACCAAGCATAGATGCCTCTGTAACATGACACAAATTGTGCCCTAAACTCCATTTACTTTATTGACTAGATTCTCATTGACTATAAAAGGGGCCCAAGGTGACCCATTCAAGTCTGCTGCAGTGCCCTCATTAAACCAGATTAATCTCACAGTTGATGTAAGAGATGAATCCCAGCTTGTATTAGAGCTCTGTCATTGTCATTTTGTCTGTTTCTGATATTCTTCAGCTAATTTAGTAACTGAGCCACCTTTTCCTGCACCAAACTATTTCATGCATTGGAACAGGCTGTAAAGCCCACCTACTTGCTGCCCAGTTGATTCTTACTTGCTTCCAAATTTGCAATCTGCCATAACTATTGCTCCCTTGGTTTGGTCTTTCAATAAAGTAAATGCCTTTGAGAAGACAAAGTATTCATAAATAAACTGTGAAGAAGAGACTCCTTTAAAACAACCCTCTATAGCTATTTCCCAGTTTTGCTCTCCATGATTAATTCTGGTGACCTCCTTACCACAACCTGCTGGTTTCCTTGCATTGGGTACAAAGTCCTCCTGGCAAGAAGCCATAATCAGGATGTTAGCACCTGCATATATTTCTTCTTCAGGAGGCAGAGTATGACTTGGAGTTATTAAAAATAAATAAATAAATAAATAAATTTTTTGAAAATGGATAAACCTAGTGTAATTTCAAAGTTGATCATACTTTGAGAACACATTACATTAGTTCACCTCCAGAGATCCCTTTGAATGTAAAAAAGAGTAATAATTCTATATTTCTAAAGTAAGGAGAAAAATAATAATAATAATAATAAAAGACAAATAATATAGAAGAGTATTAGGAAATCACATAATCTGGTCATCTAAGAGCTAAAGAGGAATTCTGTATGAAGATTAAGGTATCTTTTCTTTTGGCAAGCAGTGTGTTGACATTTATACATTAGTTCCTGCATTCAGTATCAAGCTGTCTTCAGTTTTCTCCTTTTCTCCACTTAATTTTGGGATTGATTGCCATCAGCTATCAGCAGAGTGTGGATCATGTTCTCATGTTCCCTAATATATCTATAGCACAAGAAGAGAGGATTTATCTAAGATATTAAAATAACTAAAAGAATAAACAGACAAATAGTCCTTTATTCTTGAATATTTACATCTTGATAAACAAAACTGTGAAGTCTGGCACTAAGGGCTCCCCGGGGGTGTTCCTTATCTGAAACATATTTCCATTCATTCTCCCCCACTGTTCTCTCGCCCCCTGACATGGGGCCAAAGAAAGCGAAGGACTTGTAATGACAACATGCAACCTGGCAGCTGGAAAAGTCCAGATCAGTTCAGACTGGATTCCCTGCCGGCTGAGAGAAAACGGAGGAGTTTACAGATTGAGTGTTTGTGGCAGGGATGCTTTCCCTCCCCTTTGCTAGATTCAGCTGATTAGATCAGAACACAAACAGAAGAAAGGGAGCACATCTAGACTGACCTTGTCATCCTAAGTGGTTGTGGCATTTCCAAGAATGCTCACCCCTCTCCAGCTCTTCATCTCTAGCTGCTTTCACTTTGTCTCACAAAAGGTTCCTACAACAGTAAATGAAAAAAAGGAAAAAAAGAAAAAGAAATTCTAGGGGGAACCCCCCAACAACCATTCTACTTCCCAACAACCCTATATTGTCCTGTCTTCTATATAACCATTGTGGTTATATGTTATGACCCTGCACCCTAAGCTGGAACAAGTTGGAGATCACAGATCACAGCATGGTGATATGCTAGGCTCTGAGGGCAGTACTTGTGGGAAGACAGTTTTAATGAAGTTAAATATTGCCTATTTATTGCACCATATAGGAAACCTTAATAATCTGGAGGGAAAACAAACAAACAAACAAACAAACAAAAAACAGGTATTGTTACTTGGTTTGGGGGAGCATCTTTCTATAGCCAACATCTGATGACTATCTTACATAGTTACATAGTGAAGTTGTGAGATTCATTAAATGTATGTCCTCTGTGACTCTCACAGTTTACAAAGAGCAATTCACTGCCACAGAAATTTTTACCACATATTACCAGAAGTACTAGTTTGATTTCTGTTTTTGCTGAGGTAGCTAGAAATTTATATTCTGTGGCTCTGTTCCTCAAGGGAAGAAGCTTAAGCACTTCAGTGTTGCTTTCTGGTGCCATTTGAAACGTCCTAGTGTATCCTGCCTGGCATCCATTTACTAACTAAAAGCTGAACAGGTCTCCTTCAGTTCCCATGCTATATTTACTAGCAGATGTCTCAATAAACTGGTAGCTTCTAAGCTGCTAGTAGACATTTCTGTGCAGGTACCTGAATTCCACTGCAGATATGACTGAAATTTTTTGGCACCCTAAGCTAACTCCAACGTATTTTCTTCAAATTAATACAGAACAAAAATACATTTAACTTTGCTGGGATATGAATAAGATGTGGACAGACTGGAAAGAGAACATCTTTGTAGCCAGTAAGAAAATGAAAATTTTAGTTAAATTGAAGTATTATGAGTGTGTGAAAATAGCAAGTCACAAATCCAGTCACAAATTTTGATTTATCCTCTGTGTCCTTGTCTACATCCAAGCAGATACTAAAATAAGGACTTGGTCCAAACTGCAGAGGGATAGAGCCCAAGCACACTCAGCATCTTAGTCTACAGAAAAGTTCTTGTTCAAATAGTATGGCTAGAAAGGAAACAAGCTGAACAGATTGCCCTGCTGACAGCTTTATTTTGATTCTTTCTAAATACAGGGTTTGCTGATGTTGAGCTGCAGCCAGCCACATGAACCAGAGCTGTTTGGTGCAGCAGAAACAGCACGTGCAAGCCCATGATTGATCCTGCCCTCCACTTTGCATTGTAGAGAGAGCTTTTAAGCTAGCATGCATGCTTTGATTATTTACAGTCACTTCCCGGATGCCTTTCTTGGTAGATACTATGATTGGAATCCTTACTGCAAGCTTGCATATAATTTGTTTAACTCTTCATCAATAATGCTTTCCAAAGAGGAACATGGTCATGCCTCTTTAGGTGCCCATGACCTCTGTCAGCACACGAAAGCTTTCCATTTGAAAGTATCGTGGATGCTAAAATACAATATAAATCATAGTGCTAACACCGCATGAAGAATGAAGAACAGAGGTGTTTAATTTGTACCAGGGGATAAGATTGGGGATTTTTTCCCCTTATTCCTGATTTATCATTTCACTTTTAAAAAGTGATTGTGATAAGCATAAAAACTTCTCTTCTTACTGCTACTATTGTTATTAACTTGAAAATAACTAAACCTTCAAGTTTTATACTTAGCCACACACATTTGTATTTCTTTGTCACTTGAAGGTTGACTCATGCTAGGATTGCTGAATCCCTTCACGGTGGACCTTTGGTTATTCAATTTAGAGGACTTGTGGTGGCAACAACTGGTGCCAAGTGTTGTTCTTTACTCCAAAATTTGTGTGTTCTGTCCTTCTACTTTAATCATAAAAAAAAAAAAAAAAGTAGTCACAGTGTGTCTTAAACCTGTCAACTCAATTTCCTCCTTTTTGTTCATAGCTGGAGCTAAGAAAAACAATGGACATTGAACCACAACTGCTAGGTATTCATCTCTCTCTATGTCAACAACACATCCAACCCTCACTGCCCTCACTGGCAATGTTCTCCATGGTCTCATCAACACTACAGGACAAGCTGGTCTTCTGTGTCTGATGGCCATTGAGTTCATTAGGACAGTCTCTAAAGAAGCATCAGTTTACATTAGATGGGGCTGTGGATCAGCATATTAGGTAAGAAGATTTATTTCAGTATGGTTATCCCCAAGATGGAAATATAAAAACAGAATGAAAGAAAATAAAAATAAGAATAGTGTTGCCCCTCTCAGTTTAGGAGAATGAAAGAAAGTTTAGTCATGGATTTGAGTTGGAAGGGAAAAGGTCGGATTTTAGGCAGGACCCAGAACACCCCAGAAATGTCACCCAAGACACGGTGGGGACCAGATTCCTCACCAAGTTTAGTGATTGCTGATTTATTTTTAAAACGTTTAAAAAATCCCTGCTTCTAGACCAGCTTTGTGATAGAGCACATCCCTGGGCTTTATCATGATCTGTCTTAGTACTTCATGGACTTCAAACATGTATCACCCCCTTTGGAAGGGCAATTAACAGCCAAGGTGGAAAATGCTATGCTGTCTTCTTTCTGAATCCCTTTATCTTTAGAGAATTTTGCACAATACTCTGTGTTGTAGACCCATTGTTGTAGCCTAGTGGCAAGAGCACTCTGCCAGGCCCTGAAAGCTAGTTTCCGCACTCATGGTAACATCTATTCACTCTCCCAGCCCAGTCTTGATTGTTTAAATGATCCCCCATTGAGCATACAATATGTAAAGTCATAACTCAGATCTTAATCAAGCTCAAGGACATCAATGGAAATAATTGGACTGACTTAAGTATCTAGTTCTCCTGATTGATGTACTGAGCACAGGGCTGGGAGATCTGGGCTGCATTCTTGAAATTGCTTAGAGATTTAACTCCCTGCTCTCCACTGCTGCTAAAATGATTTTTTTTATTATTATTATTATTTCTGAGGAAGTCCTCGGAGGGTGTCCCTTTAGGGTTTTACCTAAGCACAGCCCTGGAATGGCTGCTTTCCTCTCTGTTGTGTCTGAGCTCCCCCACCTGTGCAACAGGTTACCTACACCAAACATAAAAAGTCCCAGTTCAAGTGGCTTATTTGATCCTTAGATTTTTTTTTTTTCCCCTTCTTCTCATCACTAATGGTGATTTAATTGTCCCAAAGGTATTCTACACTTGGAACAATGTGCTTTAGTAAGCTTTGAAATATGGTACTTATTGGGGAGTAATATGGTACATTGGGGAGTAATCACGCAAGTGTTTCACAATCAACATTGTGATGTCTGAATTTCTGATGAGACAAAGGTCACTTATGGCATTTCTGCTCCCTGATTATGATGTGAATTTGAAATGCTTGCCCAAAGTAATGCAAGTCTGGCTTAAAATTCATTGCTCCTGTATTTTTTTTACCAGTCAAACTGGAGTATGAGCTGAAAGTGGCATCAGCACATAGCAAATGGGTTCAACACTTTGAGATAATACTTATACAACATTTACCACATTATTTTCCCTGAGGCACTCGCAAATGATCCATGACTTTATAATGTATGTAAACTGGTTTGAACGCACACACACAGAAAACTACTATTGCTGCCTTGTTATTGAATTTGGGCTATTATTACCATAAGTGCTTGTATTAGTATTATTAGTAGCAGATGATAGGGCTTATTATGAAAAAATTGTTACAAGTTTTAGTAATTGTTAAAACTGCTCCCACAAGATACTTTGTTCATCTGTCCATTCATCCTAGGTTACATAATGATCCAAGTCATCAGCTGGTTTGGGGCTTTGCTTTCTGCTGAGAAAAAAAAAAAAAAAAAAAAAAAGGAAGAAACCGTTGCTTATTCACAGTTTGGTGAATAATAAAGATGCTGAGGTGGTTATAGAGGAGTTTAGTCAAACACAGATGTTAAGCTTTCTCCTGCACCCACATACCTTTGCATCTTTATGCTTCCATAGAGCCTGGAAATTAGCAATCGCAAGCAATTTCAAAGGGAGGGAGGTTGCCAGATAAGATGAAAAAATTGTTTTAGGTTCAAACAGCTCTTGCAGTGACTAAACCTATATTTAAAGTTTCATTTCAATTGTGTCAGTTCCCATTTCTCACCACCATTTAATTCTTAACGCTATTCAATTTGCCATTACTACAATCCCAATATTTATTATTTTTTCATCATTGTGTTTTTATACCAAGCATGGAAATATAAGTTTGGTTCAGAAATTGTTTGTCACTTGTGTTACAGAGAACAATCTCTGTATTGCTGTGCTTGATTGCTTCTGACGATACTGGGTCGGTGTGAAGCATCACCACTAATATCCATTGCAGGATCATAAATTAATTTAAGAATAGTTTTTGTAACCAGTATCAAATAGCCAAGAGCTACTTGGCTGTGGCAGAGTAGCCTTGACCTTTCAAATCAGTTATGTGGGAAGCATACTAGTTTATATTAATAGAGGCATATCTATCCACACCTTTGTAAAGAGGTTTACATTACAATACTAATTAATAATTCAATTATAAGAAAAACAAAACAATCCTGTTATTTGGCATGGTATTTATTCAAGAAACATATCCGTTTGGCATTTGGTTGATTCCACTGACTTTAAATAGTGTAATTGTTGTGGACTGGAAGAGGGATGCTTTCGTGAATCAATATATATCCCCACTGATCAAAGAAATCAGAGTTGGTTCTACTTCAATGTCTCCACAGCTAGTAATGCATGCGACAGAAACATGCCAGTTCAGATCCACACACCATATAGTCACTGCGTTTATGTTAATAAGCCCTGTAGAACTATCTGGGCTAAACTAGCTCTTCCCATGTCTCACTGAATTTTCAAACCTTAGTCTCTACAATATATGATTTCCATATAACATTGAAACACGTATATTCATGAATGCTTCATCAGAGGAGAACAGGGGTCGTTTAATTTTGGTGCTAGGATGCAAATCAGTAGAGGTACAGCTGAAGAAGCAGTCCACTACAACTGTTCTTGCAGGATTTCTCTGATAGACTTGTGGAGTGGCAATATGATGAATTCTTGCAAGAAATTATGCACAAATGATTCTCAGAGAGTGCTGAATTACAGAAGCACTTTTCATGCAGAAGTGTCTAAAGTCTATCTCTTCTTGTGCAGTCTCAGGGATTTGAGCTGAACAGACATGTAAGGACTGATTTCCAAAACTACAGCACGGTTCACTGGTCTCAGTGTTTCTATTGTGCTATGTAAAAAGGGTGAAAAGAAAACCAGGAAAATGTGGATCTAGAATTAGGAAGAACTGAGTCTCCCTCCTTTTTCCTAGGTGAATTTGGCCCAGTTTTATCTTGTTTCTTCATGTGATATTTACATTATCTTCCCCATAATACCGCAGAGCATTTTTGTTGTTGTTGTTGTTATTGTTGCATGTTAATTTATCTGTAAAGTTCAGTGTTTATCCAACTGAAAGTATCTTGGAAGTTTGTCGGAATTAAAAGAGAGAAAAAGAGGGAGAGACAGATAGAAAGATAAATGAAGAGGAAGAGGAAGAGGAAATGAAGGAGGAGAAGAAGGAGGAAGGGGAAGAAAAAAAGAAGGGAGGAAGAAAAATTTTTCATAATGAAGTTCTTCAGCAATTAATTTCTAAAATGATTTTTCATTCCAAAATTTACACATTCAAAACATCTCAACTGTAAAACACAACTAAAACCAGATGCTTCTATTGGAGTCAAACAAAAGAGTTTTGTGCAACCAGAAAGCTCATTTTGTAGGATTGTTTATCAGCAAAGCCTTTTCATTTCATTGGTCTGTTTCGGTATATTTTTCTTTTTCCACTTATTTTTTCAGCTTGATTGCAGAATTCAAAATGTCTGTACTCACCAAATTATAAGAAAAATATTTGGTGTGCCCAGTCAGAATAACACAGATCTGTAAGTCTGCTTTCATCTTATGTGATCAGTTACGTCTCAAAATACAGTCTGTAAATTAAAATGTCAGAGGTATCTAAGCGTATTCGCAGCTAGGTCCTGGGAAAGTGTTCATTTTTACTTTAGCTGCAAGAGTACTCGATTTTGCCTTAAAGTAAGTGAAGTGTGTATTACTGTCCAAGTGCTTGGCCTTGTTTCAGCAAATCTTGGCTATCTTGAAGACACATTTCAAGATAGCTCTATCGCTATGTGATAATAGAAAGGTTTTAAGCTTCTGTAAGTTGTTTTTTTGCATCAAGTAAAATAATACTGTGGCCCATTTTAATTTCCCTTCCTCATTTGTTTAGCTGATACATGCCTACTATGTCACTTCAGAAAGTACTGTATTTTCTGCCCCAGTGTCATTTTAACATTCTTAATCCCAGTAAAATCAATGACTGTCCAACAGAGTCTGTATCAGGGAAAGCTTGAAACCGCTATTTGTTTGTTATAAACCAATAGTCTGGAAATCATGAGAGCTACAAATAAGGATTGATGTGCTGTGTAGTCTGGCACAGAAAGAAAAATGGCCTTCTATCAGTAAAGGAAAAACATGGAATGAAGCACAGGAGCAGAGGAGACACTTCTCAGAGAACTGGGACTGGAAACACAGTGCTCTGTCCCTAACACCTCGTTGCACTGGTTTGGAGCTCTGGCAATTCAAAATTCTCACAATGAGATTATCTGAAATATATATATTTTTTCCTCTTAACAGCAAATAGAAAATAAACTTGGCAATAAAGTTTCTTTTTAGTAAAATGTGTTTACTTTTTTAAAGAAAAAAAATGGTTCAAAATCCAGCTCTTGCTGGGAGATTTTCTTAAACTCTAGGTGTTTCTCCTATTCTTATCTTAACAATCTTAGGAAAACAGGTTTTCCTGTGAGAACTCTCACCTAACAGCAGAGTAGGTTTTCTGATATTAGCTTAGCATACAAAAGATTCCCAGGTATCCCTAAAAGAACTATGTTGGACTCTGTATTTTAGATATCAACTCTCTTTCAAAATACAGAAGATGGCAATAGCAATGAGTGCTTGTGTGAGTAGCACAGGTTCATCTCCAGGCCAGATAACCCCTCAAATACATCCCTGCAGCATTTGGATGCTTTAGATTCTCACAGCAGAGTTGGAACTCAGAAAAACAGTTTATATGAGATTTTCCTCATGTTCTATGTTTTGCCCATTCTTGAGGTATCTTCAGAAGGACTGGTCTTTGGAACTTGAGATCATTTTTGTCATATTGAGACTGTCAGAAATATTTCTAGGAAAATAAATATTTATATATAATAATAATAATAAAGTTTGATATTCTGGTTCATCTGAAGATGAAGGAAGTAGAATTCCTGCTTTGAGAAGACCGGGATTTTATTCCAATGATTCCTTTCAGATGAAAACGGAGTTTAAGAAGTGCCACAATTATCAAACACAGAAGTATGAACTGCCCTGGTACCATGAACTCCAGGGTGTTCTAGTGCTTGGCTATGAAGGCTGCAGAGTTGAACAAAGGCAAAGATGGTCATGGGCATCTAATTTCTTTGTCAGGGGAAGGGAAAGGGTATTTAGCATTTAATATTTTAACATTAAAGGAAGGCAGTCAGAAAGGGCAAAAGTCAGAGCATTGAGGGAAAGCATTAACTATTTCCATCTTCTACCATGGCAGCTAAGATGTAAAAATGATCTCTAGTACTTAGAGATTTAATACTACAATGATGCATGCAGCGGGTACCCTGTTTTCGTAGATGTATCCTCCATATATGATCCTCAGTATTGTTCAGTATCTTCAGTATCTCACACGATCAGAACTGGTGTTGTAGAGCTGGCTGGAATACTCCTGTATACAGTAAAGACAAAATATAGTGAGGGATTTCCAATCTACTTGAAAATGTTCTGCATGGGCAAAGCCCATCCTCTGCAGTCTTTATTTTATTTTAATTTTTTTTGCAAGATTATAGCAATCAGCTAGAAATAAAGCCATGCCAGTTTTGACTTTTAAACATTCTTATGTTTAGAACACACACTCATACACACATACCGTTGGGCATGAGGCCATGAATCTTGTTTAGTGAGTGGTTATAGTTGTATGTAAAGAGCGGAGATTAAATTAAGCATTGCGGGAAGGTAGTGCATCTTTTCTGGGCAATTACACATACCTTGTATAATCTAATGAGCTGTTACTGGGCCCTAATGGAACATTTAAAGAGAGTTATTGTATTTTTTCACAGTTTGCTGGATTGGAGAAGTTAATTGATTTACTATGGAAAATGCCTCTCCCTTTTCCCAGACCCCCATCTTCTTTTTAAAAACATACAGAAATAGAAACACGGTAAGGAGAAAGACTAGAATACACAGTAATTGAGTCCAACATCATTAAAAAAAAAAGATCAGTTCCACAATATCTTCCCTGCTAGCATTCCAAAATCATAATAGTAATACTCAGCACTGCAATAGCTCTGTAAATCTACAGATTCCAAAGTGCTTTGCAATGAGGGAAATACAGAGTATTTCCTTCTTTCAGCCTGCCATTAAAAACATAGAAAGGTCACTGTAATATTCAACTAAAATTGTTTGTCTGTTTGTTTGTTTTTAATTGTATTTTTCTTTTTCTTTTTTTAACACACTACTAATGGAGGACTTATTTAAGCCCCAGCATACTTTAAAGCAGTATTTAAGGTAATATGCTATGGAGGTGCATTCTCTCTATTCCTTTGTGCCTCACATGTACTAAGTAAGAAGATCCAACATTTTTTATGAACAGTATTTGGCCTCAGATGTAAGATCACCACCGGCTTTTGTTAACTCCTTTGACTACAGATCAACCACATACTATTCCCTAGGTATCAGCAACAACTTCTCTTATGTTTAGTTGAGGAAGCAAATTCCAGAGCTGGAACCTCATGTGAAAGCAGTCAAACATATTTCCCCAGATGGTGCTCAATCTCTGCTACAGACAAAACCATTCTAAGTAATTTCACGCTGGTGTTGACCTCATTGTCTGTGGTGGCTTCTGAACATGTCATCCAGATGGGATTCAGGTTTTCCCAGGTGTCTACTGAGCTGGAAGACATTCTCTCCATTGCAGGTAAGACATACCTCTGTGCTGCCACTATGATTCTGCTCCTGTTTTTCTGACAAAGAAATACACATTCAAAACCAACCACTTATGTTTCTTGTCTTTTATTTCTTTTTCTTGATAATGATTTCATCAAAACAGTTGGACATAGGACAACAGCAGAATGGTGTGACAGCTTTCAAAGAACAGTTGGGATTACACCAACCTAGTATTAGTAGATCTACAAAGAAACACCTTTTGTGGGGCTATCAGCATTTAAAGCAAGACTAGAAAATAGAAGGTGGATGCCACCTTCTTCAGATGATCAGCAGTATAGATAGATTCTTTAGAACACTGTTGTCCCTGAGATGCACTGAATGTCTCAGACTTGGAAACCAGTAGGTGAGGTGATTCATTTCTTTCCTGTTTCTTTTCACTGTGCAGGTTAAAGCAAAGAGGTATTTCATATGAGACATCATAGATGTTGAAGTGTTGAGGTTGAAGTAACTCTGCTGCTTACAGCAGGTAGGTTGAGAAGTGTTCATGGGAAGGGCAGGAGGAGAACACTATTCTGTCTGTCCTTACAACATCCCTGATTTTGCTCCTTTCCTTTACACATCAAATTCTCACAAGAGGTTGTGAAGATAATTAATATGTTGGAAATTACCATTTCCTATAGGAAATTATCTAGTTCTATCTATAATAATTGCATTTTAAAGTTGCACTTTATGTTGCTGATAACTTTGCCTAACGTTCTCATTTGGAAAACATTTATCTTACAAGATATATACCTTGGATATCTAGAAAATTTTAAAATAACTGTTCATGTATTTCTGAGACAGCTGTTCATGTCAAGAAAAAACTCTCTCTGAAACACTAGAGCTCCACTACGTTATGTGATTTTTAGCCAAGGAACACAGGAAAACATTATTTGAAAATGCTCTGAAGAGCTTTTTCTCAGTCACTTTAGGTCTACAGCTTTTACGTTGGCTATTCTGTTTCTTATCTGAAGGTTCTGGACTTATCTGAATGTGTCACTGCAAGGTTTTCTTTCACCTTTCTACCTGCTGCAGGCTGGCTGGTATCAAAGGACACCAATAGTATGTTTCTCATGTTCTCTTGATATACTGTCTCTCACAAAGTGACAGGGAAAAGACACAAAAATGATAAAACTCTCCGATGTGAATGTAAAAAAAAAAAAGAAAGAAAAAAGAAAAAAAGGAGATGGAGATGGACTGGAAGAATAAAACTGAATAAGCCAAGCAGTAGATCATAGTAGATTAAAACAGAGGATTTAATAAAACACAAAAATGGGGACTAAAGACTATCTGACCAGTGATGATGATGAAGGGGATTGTTAGCTTGTTAGCTGGTGGAGATGAGGCTGGGGCAGACTGGACAAAGATACAGGGTTTCCAAGCTTAGTTTTGAAGTCTAGTGCCAGAGGTCTGAAGCCAGATGGTTTCAAGATATGTAAAGGAGAACACTGAGGTTAGATAATGATTTGGGAAAAAAGGACGGAGTGAGGAAGACCAAAACTAGACAGGAAAAAATGCAAGTGGAGCCAATTTCAGAAAGGATGTGATTGAAATAACAGGTATGACAGGAGCTATAGTATCAGGGAGAATTCACAGCCACTCATGGATGCAAAGGGACTTCAGACAGCCCAGTGTCATGCTTATGTCTGTGGCCAGAGAAGACCTGTGAAAGTGTCTCACTTCACCTGCGTGCTGATCTCCCAAAGCTAGGAACTGGTTCTGTGGCAGAATTGGTTTGTTATCCCTGCAGACAACAGATGATGGACCAGGGACGTGCATGATAGGTTTTTCATCTGTTTGATTTGTAATTTTTCTTGAAAGAAAACTAAGTCATGTTTTTAAAAAGACATTATAAGACAATAAATAACCCTATCAGTTATGTTATAGACATTTTACAGACTTAAATCTGATTTCTGTATGACCTGCCACCTTGAGATGGATCTTGTTGTTTGGTGCTGCTAAGGATACCCATGCAACCAAGAAGTTTTTTTTTTTTTTTTTGTATATTTCTTCATTTCTTTCTTTGCAGATTTTTTATTATTATTATTATTTTTATTTTTTTGTCCAGTAGGATTTTCAGGTTTGGTTATTCAGCAAGTATTTTCAGTGGTCCATCATTGTGACTAGACATCCAATTGAATAGGTGCTGCATAAAGGCATTACATCCTTCGTGATGTACTCTTCATGAACATCCACAGATTACTTCCTCAGAGAGAAAAGTAGTGTCTCCATCTGTTCCTCTATAAGCAAGACCAATGAAGTCTGGAATTCCATAGAGGGCATTCTTCTTTATCCTATGCAACTGTCTTATCCTAAGACCATCTCTATTCATTGCAATAACTGAGCTGGAGGTCCTTGAGAGACAGAAAATATGACCATACAGGTGAAGACAATATCTTACTGCAGTGAAAGTACAAGGGTAAGGTAGTGTCATGAACAATCTTGGATTAGTTCAGGCATTTTCAAAATTTGGAGTACTGACTTTATAACTTTAATCTTTAATAATGTTACATAACTTTTGTTGTTGTTATTTTGTTGGATGGCTTTTTTTTTTTTTTTTTTTCCCCTCTGCTTTGTTTTGTTTCCTCCCTGTGTAGACTATATAAAGGAGATATATCTGCATTTCTGGGTGTGTGTCAGTAGTTCATAGAAACAGTGCCATCTACTGACACAAGAGTAAGTCATATTTTCCTTCAATTATTTAGGACCAATAGTGCTACTTCTGATGGACACCTTCAAGAATTTTTTGATTGTCCAGTTTTCAGAAAGACTACGTGCTTAAAGGAGTGAGAGTCTGTTGGGACAAGCTGACAATTCCAGCCGAACCTTCTTTTGGTCATTGAGATCCATAACTCAGGACACCACAGATCTGTCCAGCTTCATGTTAAAATTTCATTTCTCCTCCATGCTTGCTATATGTCTAGGCTTTTGATTTGTTTCTAAGGTCTCTGAAAACATATTTCGACCTCCACTGGCTACTGACTTAAAAAAGCAGGTTGCTTTTCCTCTGGCCAGTTATAGCCAAACAAGTATTCTGTACAGAATTTGTTTGTTTTGGTTTTGTTCTTGCTAGTGAGATTTTTATTCACAAGAAACAGGGGCAGAGTTAGAGAGAGAAACAGACCATAAGTTAATAGTGCCATCTCCTTCAGATCTAAGGACAGAAGTATATAGTCTCAATGGCAGTTTCTGCCTCTGCCTGGCCAACATTTTCTCTTCTGCCAACAACAGCAAGGTCAGTTCATAAACACAAGGTGGTTATTCAAGGTGATGCTAGCTTTACTTTATGGCTGCTGCCTGCAAAGAGAACAATTTTGACTGTGATAATTCAATCCAAACTGGCACCACCATGCACCGGTCAGGATGTTTGCATTCCTGACATGAACTCCTCTCCTATTTGGGTACTTTATGCAGGGAGCTTGAGAAAGAGCCAAAGTAAGATGTTATTTCTTCCACATGCAGCAAAGAAGAAGCTACACTGCTGCTGAGTGCAGGCACTGTACTGAGTATAGAAATGTGCCAGAACTGTCCTCATTTCTGACCCCTGGTTTGCCACACAAATGAGCATGCATTTGCGTATGCAATAAAAATGTAATTAAAATCAGCAGCACATTAAACTCATGTTGAAATCCTCAGGAATATTGCTGCCATTGGGCAAAGAGGAAAATACTATAACAAGATACCAGTAGTTAAAAGCCAATTAAGCATGCCTATTAGCTGTCCATTATCAGCACAGAGTACTGTAAATAAAAAATATTAATTGCTATAGGCCATGTTGTTAACTGCCAAATAAATCCATAAATATTTCTTACAACATTAATGATAGTTAAGTATGCAGTTCATGTGTTTACTTTGTTAAAAAAGAAAAAAAAAAAAAAAAAAAGGCTTTTGGTTACCAAATAGAAAAACAAATTCTATTGCATTCTTGCTGTTCATTTTAGATGTGACTTCAAATAAATATATTTTCTGGGCCTGAACTAGTGTTTTTGTCTATTTTGGAAATCTAGTTCAATTCCTCACCACCACCACCACCTTCTCACCCCACATCTCCGTATTTTTTTTAACTCATCTTCTATGGAATGATTCGTTCTCTGCTAATTAAAAATGGCAAATTTTGTACGCTATAATTGCCTGTAGGTATCTTTGGTGATTTTCAAATATGACCTTTCATTTTGCAAATCTTACTTGGAACACATTAAAAAGATCTTATTTTTTTAGTACCTTTTGGAATCCAAAACCCTTTGTTCCTGTCTCTATCTGAATACCTCACCTTACAAATGGAGACAGTCGAAATCATTACCATCTTTCAGAAATCCTGGCTTTATTGATATTTAGCATCCAATTTAAATCCTTCCAAACAAATGCTTATGTTTCCCATGGCAGCAAGGATTGACAGTTCATTTAAACAGAAACGGTAAATGCCCAGCCCTTTGAAAATCAGACTACACGTTTCAGATGACTACAAATAGATTTTGGAAGTGTGGAGGGAAATTCAGGCAAGATGTTCAACTTCAAGATGCTGAAAAAAAGCAGTCTTTAGGACTGGTAGTATAGTGCTAATGAACTAGATCCGGAAAGGCTTTCAATGTCTCACCAGGACATTGGACTTCAAGAAAACAAACCATCAAAAATGACACCAGTGATGGTCATAGCAAAGTCTGCTTTTACAGCTCTTTTACCCCAGTGTTTTTCAAAACCTGACAGATATGCCTTTTCTTTAACTGCAGGGAGAGGAGGAAAAGGAGGTAGGAGAACTAATAGAATATGGGATTTATGCAAGATCACTCAAGGAATTCCACATCAGTTGCTACTTCTCCCACTATCCATAGCCTTGAGGATAAGTAGCAAATCTGAGCAAATCACCTAGGTTTCCTCTATTATAAGTTGACAGAACCGAGCACCCTTCAACAGAGATGACCCCAATCAAAGACAAGTACCTAATGTAGGTAAAATTAGATGTTTTTCATCCCCTTAATTTCATCAGCTAAGGACTTTCTTTTCCTGTCCTCCAGCCTTGATGTCTGCTCACACAGTTTCACTACGTACACACTATTAAATCAAGAGTCCAACATGGTGGCCACTTCCAAATTACCCATCAGTCCTGATTTTTTGTCAGTTCTTGAGGTCTGCCTCGCAGTTATTTAGGATAGTCTGAGGTAGGTGAGACCCAGAGGTTTTCTAGGACAGTTTATTAGTGTCAGTGGTATACTTCTACTGCTTGAGACTTTGCCTGAATGCTACTAAATTTATACAGCTTTTGTGTCCAGACAAGCGTTATCCCTAAGACTTTCTAAATCCTACCCCTCACTTTTAGACTATGGCAACAATATAGTACTAAGAACTATGATACTAGCCATAAACCTATGCCCTTACTGCTCCAAAGATTAGATTTTTTTTCGAGCACTGCCTAGATGACTAGAATGTCTTTAGCTAAAAAGTAGGATCGAGATCAATTCCAAAGTTAAACTCTACTTTAGAAGGATTGGGTCTTTATCCATACTCTTAAGTACATGGTTATTTTACAGAGAAGCCATTTGTTTATTCAAAACTGTGACAGGTTTCATAACTACATCTAGTGCATCTGCTTAACATATTTAATTTGTAAGCAGATTACCGGTCCAAATCTGTGATATGCTGAAATGACAGTATGCCATTACACTGGTAAATTTGCAAATCCAAAGCCAGGGTGGATTTCATAGTCTCAAAAGGTCTCTCAAAAGGTCTCTAGCCTAACAAAAATACAAAAAAAAAAAAAAAAAAAAAGGGGGGGGGGGGGATCTGTCTGTGGGACTGATGGGACAAGCTCAATGTTAATGATTTGAGATTGCTTCATTTTGGAGAGATAGCTCCATTAAAGTTGGTATTAGCTTCTTTACATAATTTATAAGGATGAAAACATATTAAATGTCATGATGGCTATATCTGCAATATCTTAATACCAGGTTAAATTAATCCATAGCATTGACAGATTTTTCTTTTATGCTGTAGTTTATTTATCTTTAAATGATTCTGGCAGCTTAGGTACAGACATCCATTTCTTTGTTATAGCAGAGGAACAATGATAGGATTGAAAGGCTTTCTATGATGCAGAGTATAAGAGAAGGGGAACAGGACAGGGCAGAAACATTGTCATTCCTGAAAGACAAAGAATTCAGAGATGTCACCATATGACTTGTCAGACTGCCATGATGTGGCCTTACCAAGGGTGTGTTAGATGCCTGCCCAGCTCATTCACTTTAATACTGGGCATGAACAGTGAATTATTATGGTCTTTGCCTGTGGTCTTTCCCAGTACACTTATTCTCTACTGATTGGCATTTATCATCCCATTGACTTTAGCTTCCCTTTAGAAACATCTTTTATGAGAAATTAATGTATATTCATATACATATTTTGCTCATAAAATTAGGAAGATGGACTACCAGTAGGTGTTAAACTTGACTTTGCACTCATTGAAATCACTATTTTCTTCACTGGAGGGTAAGTATATACCATGCCAGATTACTCCAGTAAGATCCACTAGTGAAGTTAGACTACTAAATGTAATTGGGAATGGTCCTGGTAAAGCAAGTCAGAAATATGCAAATTATTCACAGGCCTTGTTGAAGGTTTAGGCCTTTTTTTTTTCTTCCTATAATTGAATTTCTTTCAAGTTAAGACATACCCAAGAGATTCCTAAGAAGTGCAACAGACCTGCTGATAGCATCTCATGATAGATATGTTTTCTGTCAGGTAAAAAGATAATACCAAAAAAAAAAATTAAGGTGTTAGTTAATATCTCTTCAAACATCCTATCTCACCTTTAATTCAAAATGAAGATATGTTCACACATATCTTGAGTAATTAAAACCATATGGCTTTTTCCTTATCTAATTAATGAAGAATGTCAAAATCAGAAATTGCAATTAGGGCATAAAAATAAACAATATTTAATTAGTTTTTGTTTTTTTTGTGAATAGCATAAAATATAAGAGAATTTGGTTAAAGATGGATTTCAATAATTGAATGCAGGTATTTGAACTATAATTAACTTTTTGATTTAAAATGTTACAAATAAATAAATAAATTATTAACAGTCATGCTACCAAAAGGAAAGATAATTGAAGAAGCACCACCCCCTCTAAAAACATAAAAAAATACAAAAAAATACTAATGCATGGCAGCATTTGACCTTACGGAGGAGTCTGACCAGTTATATTAATTGTATATTAATTGTTTCACTTTTCCTGATTTAGATATGTGTATTATTTTAGAGTGATGACATTTACTTAACTTTTGCATGTGTCTCAGTCCTTCCGAAGGCATCAAGGCTTAAATACATGCATAAAATAATCCCCCATTAAATACTTTCCTGAACAAGAATCATAGAATCATAGAATATCCTGAGTTGGAAGTGACCCATAAGGATCATTTAGTCCAACCCCAGGCTCCACACAGGAGCACTGAAAAGTCAGACCCTATGTCTGAGACCATTGTCCAAACGCTTCTTGAAATCTGGCAGGCTCAGTGCTGTGACCACTGCCCTGGGGAGCCTGTCCCAGTGCATGATTACCTGCTTGGTGAAGAACCTTTTCTTAATATACAGCCTGAACCTATCCAGTTGCAACTTCATGGCATTCCTTCAGGTCCTGTTGCTAATCACCAGAGAGGATTTAAGCTTGTACTAAAGAATGTTTTCTGGTTTTGAAAGACATTGATCAAGTAAGCAGCAGAAATAGGCACATATTCATGTATGAAGGAATGCATACATGCTTTTGTCTGCAACTTGAGATGCAGTTTTATTTGTGCTCGTTCTAGAACTACAGTGCTAGGCTAGTATGGATGCTTTAGTATCCCTGTATTGTTATAATTAGTGACTATAACATGCATCTATATTTATGTAAAGAAATACAAAAAAAATAAAGTACAAGGTTACTGTAAGTTAAAAAATATAAATCAATATAGTATAAGTAAAACTTTGCCTTCAGGCCCCATGGAATTTGTATTTTTGTGAGCTTTATGTGCAGTAACAGACAATTAAGTGTGGAAGTGAAAGTCCAAGCCCTAATGCTCTGCAGTCCAACTTTGCAAAGGCAGTGAAGTGCCTGTGTTCATTCACAAATCAATCTAAACTCGTTATCTATTTAGCTTGCAAGGAATTGTAATTGTGGTCAGCTGCTCCATGCTTCAGACACCCTTCTTGGTATGACATAGGTCAGTCTTTCTGGTGTTTTTCTGTCTCTCCTTATTGACTAAAGGAGATAATATAGCTATAGAAACATAGAATTATGCAATATCTTAAGTTGGAAGGGGCCCAAAAGGACCATTGAGTCCTGTCTCCACACTGGACCACTCAAAATTCAAAAAATATGACTGAGAGCATTGTCCACATGCTTCTTGAACTCTGTCAGGCTTGGTGCTACCCTGGGGAGCCTGTCCCAGTCCCTGACCACCTCTGTGTGCAGACCCTTTCCCTCACACCCAGCCTGACCCTCCCCTGTCCCAGTTTGATGCAGTTCCCTCGGGTCTTGTCGCCGTCCCCAGAGAGCAGAGCTCAGCACCTGCCCCTCCGCTCCCCTCGTGAGGGAGCTGCAGGCCACCATGAGGCCTCCCCTCGGCCTGCTGTGCTCTGGCCTGAACAAACCAAGGCACCTCAGCTGCTCCTCATATATCTTGTCCTCCAGACCTTTCACCATCTTTGCAGCCCTCCTTTGGACACTCTCTGACAGTTTTATGTCCTTCTTATATTGTGGTGCCTCAATCTGCACACAGTACTTGAGGTGAGGCCGCACCAATGCAGAGCAGAGTGGGACAATCACTTTCCATTGGCTAGCCATGCTAGTCCAGGATACGGTTGGCCCTTTTGATGGCCAGGGCACACTTCCACTATCTTGTACCATCCTGCTAGGGCTATCTTGTACTAGAAATTTACATTTTACTTGTTAAATTTGGGTAAATACCATGAATGAACATTTCGCTTTGTCTGGGCTTGAACATACACCCAGAGTATGAGAAAGGCTTGATTTCTTATTAGGAAGCCCTGAGATGTAAGGAGTCAATCAATTCTTCCAAGGGAAACACTCAGCTCCTCATTTAAGGTTTAATGCCTTCCCCAGTCGAAGAGAATTCTTGCATATAAATTCTCCTACTGTCTCTCATTGAAGAAAACAGATCCTTTCAAAAAGTAAGTAAAAGAGTATTCATTATAAATAGTCTCTGTGTGAAATATTGCAGCAGAGGTATAATTACATTACCTTTTTTAGATTAATTACGTTATTATATCATCCCAGAAGTGTTCAGATACCATGGTGATGAGTGTGGGACAGATAATTTCAGTGTATTTTGAGATACATAATAATGTATTTGTATTGTATTTTTCATGCTAGAAGGGGTCCCATGAGCTTCACACAATAATATATCGCCTCTCCTACCTAGACACTGGCATTTTTGACACAGATGGGAAAATGCACACCAATGAATCCATTAGTACTGCTTTTAAAGGACCTGCTGCATCAGTTTGACTTGCTCAGACAACCACTTACCAGACCAAGGCTTTCTTACTTCTGGAGACCATGGGAAGCCAGAGTGCTCAGGAACCTTCATTTCACCTAATGATGTGAAAGAGTTTCTCCTCGGAAAGTGAGACCCTATTAACTAAACATGGCTATTACCCACCTGCTGATGGAGCAGGTGGAAGGCAAGAGTCTGTACAAGGATGCAAATTTTGTGTTCAATGAACAACACTTGATGGGCATGGAAAAAATAATAGCTGGGGACAATTCAGGGAGTGGATCAAATCCAGGCATCATGCTTGATTCTACCCAGAGAAACAGAGTTTGCAGAAAAGCTGTTAATTCTCCAGACATCAGGGAGAACCAACAGTAGAAATAAAAAGCTCTAAGGATTTATGGACCAAAGGAAGAATAAAGGCATAGAGATCTTCAGCGTACCATATTATAATATTTGTAAAATCAGTTCAGTTGTCTCAGGGAAAATCATCAGCTACAGAACTTGATCATTCTGGACAAGCTTAAGGTGTTTCCAGTATACAGACACTTTATTTTAAAGCATAATACTAACGGTACTTAAGCCAGTTGATTATAGTGCCATAAAATTGTCCCATGATACCTCAGACTTATCCTGAAAGGGATAAGAAAGCAATAAAGGAGAAAGAGAGAGGAGGCTATTGGAGATCTTTGCATGGCAGCTGACAGTCAAACACACTTACCCTAAAATGTCAATATACATTTGATTAGAAGGATTTGAGCAGGACTTAATTGTAAAGTCAACTTGGGTATAGCGGAAGCAGGAGAATGGTGGAAGCCACCATTTGGCTTTTGAATATAGGAAATATTAACTTTTTAATGCTTGATTCAAAATCAGGACACATTTTAAGGAAAGAAAAATTGCGTAAGCCTTTTCTGAAGTGGAGATGAGACCTGGATGCAAACACACCAGAGAAAGCTCCTACTGATTTTTGGAGCAGAACTTGATGAACATAGAGAAAAATCAGCAATTCTATCAAATTCATACAGCAAGGTGCTTTACAGCGCTGCACAATCATGTATCATTAATGACAACCTCTGGCTATTGGTGTTCTAAATAGTCAAGCATTACATCGTCTGATTTAGACAAAATCACAGCAAAGGTCAGATATATCAGGGAAGAAAATTCCAAAACAGAACTAGCCACCTCTTCTCAGTTGCAGCGTTAGCTGAGAGTAATATTTGACAGTATAAATTTCTTGTGCTTTACAATTTTCTTCTCTCAAATGCAAATTCAGTACCTTCTTTTTTTATTACTGTTTTCTAAATTTGGTCAATTAAAATTAAAGATAAAAGAAAGACAGTAACTTCAAATATAAATAAGCTTTTCAAAGACTGGCATCGACAGAAGAAGAACATTATATTTTAAAGTAAATGCATCAGGCTAATTTTGTTTTTCAAAAGGGAATAAAACACATAGCAACAAAATATGCATGCAGAAAAACTCACAATTATATGTGAAAATAATATTAAAGGGCAAGGGCTTCAGTTCATGCAAATTGATTCATAGTGCTACCATACCAACTCATACCAGTTCTGCAAGGGTCTCTCTCAGTACATCACAGAGATGGAAAACACCATTACTAACAATAAAATTACCTCTGTAAGTAAACCAGAATGAAAATATTCCAAGAACGTGACAATACTATGATTTAAATTGGTGCTTTATTCTCATATGGAACACCAAGTTCAGCTCTATACATCCAATCTCAACATACCATAAATAGAGGAGAGCTAACTAAAAAATATTAGATCCCTGACAGGTTTTCATGTCAGGAGAGACTGGACAGGTTTTCATTTTCAGGAGAGACTGGATAAGAGAGAGATGATCACCACAAAGAAAACACGTGGAAGTCAGAAAAAAAAAAAAAAAGAAAAGAAAGAAAAAAAAAAGGTGAAGGGAAATCCCTCCATTGTTTTTTATTCTGTGTCAGTAAGAGACAAGAAAATGCTGCTTGAAATTAAAGTGGAAACATTTTAATTTAAAGTAAAAGCTATCTTGCATCCAGTGTTTCATTAAATAGGAGTGCTCACTGCTATATCTTTGCTACAGCAAAGATTCATTTGATGGAATTGCTCAAGGCAGAAGATGCTGATGGCTATCCAGATAAGCCCTGCTTTCCAGTGCTTATAACTTTCAACTATTTGAATTGGGGATTATTCCGCATGACTTTAGGCATCAAGAAGTAAGTAAGGTCTTTTTTTTTTTTTTTTTTTTTTATTGCGTAGAGAACAGCACTCCCAGAAGGTGATCCATCTCAAAGAGCAGAGCCACCTAAGCTGGAAAGTGGACTTGCCACTCTACCAAGGCAACATGAAGCTTAAAGGAGTAATTAAGATTATCTGTTGAATTTTTACCTGCTAAAGAAAGTGAACTTAATCCTATCTACCACCAAGATGTTCTGTTTCAGACATCTGATTTATACTGGATGATTCTGAGAATTTTAGACAGAATGGTTCAAATTCATCACAGCATAAGACCATGGAAATGTACTTTTCCTAAAGTGCATAAGACCAGTGCATTCTGTTCTTTAAGCAGCTCTACTCATTATATGCTTTGGAGTTGAGATTAGAAATCTGGCAGTGGCAGTGCTAGACTTTATTTCAGAGAAGTGCCCTACATTATACATCTGAAAAAAATACCCCTCCCCCCCCTTTTTTTTTAACAGCAAACTAGAGTCAGAAAATATGTTTTCAAGTCCTTACAGAGCATCTCATCCCATTTTAACATCCCATTGGAAGACAATCACAATCTCCTACTTCTTTCACTCACAATTAAATGAAGTGTCAAAAAATTGATAATAGTATTACAATTCATAATCTTTATATTCCCCAAAGACGGCATGAGATTACAAAGGTGACATTCATTTTTCCATTTCAAAGGATTATCATAGGACCATAGTATAATTCAGGTTGGAAGAGACCATATAGGATCTGCGGCCCAAGGTCCTGTGCAAAGCATGAGAGGTATGAGATCAGACAGGGCTGTTCAGGGCTTTGAACAGTCATATGCTGAAAATCTCCAACAATGGAGACTGCAACCTGTTTGAGCAACCTGTTCCTCTGTTTGTCCTCATTGTGGGGAAAAAAAGAAAAAAGGGAAAAAAAAAAATTTATTCTTATATCTATATATTTTTATTATTATTATTTTAAAATCTAGGAGCACTCGGCTTTGTACTATAATAATGCTTCAAATAAGATACTACAGCTTAACTAGTTTCTGAATGTTAGTTGAGTCTAGATAAATGATGGAGAGTGCTCCTTGTTCCTTGTAAAAAGTGTGGTGACTTGCTGTATATTGTTTCTCCATCACTGAGATCCAAATTAATGTGTTTCACTTTCAATTTGCTGGATGCTAAGAATGTGCATGTGGTCAGTTACTGCAGCTAAGCTGACAACTGCTGACTTTATAAACCTTCATAACTGTGCCGTATCTGGGTCAAACAAAATTATACATGAATTACTTGTAATGTGAGCAGTTATGTAGATATGTAACTTTCCTGGATCTTCTTTGCAATGGAACTTCTGCCTAGTTCACCATCTATTCCAACCACTTGCTCTCCATGATGTACAAACGGATACCTCAGACAAAGGTGTTCTTTTTTTTTTTTTTTTTCCTTGATTGGTAGATCAAATCTTTTGCAATAGAGAAGAGGGTGGTGGTAAATAGATAGCAACTAATAAACACTATACTGTCTTAATCCTATGTGAGTTTGCCATTCTTGTGAAGCCTGCATACACGAGACATCAAATTAGTATCCCAACTTATTCAGCAAAATGCTTAAATGTGTGCTTATCTTTTTGCTCAAGCCCCCCAGCTTGCAAGCAAATGTTTATATCCTCCAAAGACCAGGGCCAGAATAGCAAAGACTCTTTTGTTACTTCTTTTCAAGGAGAGAAATTTTACCCTGGATAGCCCATACTGGTGGTATGCAACATGAGTTTTTGAGGTGAGAATCTACACACCACATATATACTTCATACTTCAGTATGTATTATTGTCTCTTTATGGCAATTTAAAATATTTAGAACCCAGAGTCCAACTTAGAAAGTATTGAAAAAAATAACGAGGTTAAAGAAATATCAGTATGAGAGTTACCTGATATATATATATATATATATGACATGCACTATAATAAGTTTTTAATTTTGCACTCTCAAGTGTAAAACATTTATCCAAGCAAATTGACTATAATAAAAATTCAAAAGCGGTGTCATGCAAAATATCAGTGGACATTTTCAGCTTTCAGAGCCCAGAGGCAAGTTCATGTTATTTTCATACAAGCAGAGAACTCAGCATTTAGGCTGCCTGCCTGCTCTGAACTATGAGATAATGGCCATGCCACCAGGCAGGCTATGGACTACTGTGACTTCATGGCCTGATCTGGTATAGAAAATCCTATGTTCCAGACATTTGACTGTTACATTTGAAAATACGATACATGCTCCTTGAAACTCAGGAATTAGGAAGTGCACCAGAAGCTGGAATATATTAAAAGAAGATTAAGTCAATGGGAAATTTTAACAATTCAACGCACATCTTAAAAAGTGGACTTCTGTCCTCGCAATTCTTATGCGGCAAAAGAGCTGTCACAGGACCTACATCCTCTGTTCACAGCTACAAATAATTTGCTTACTATAGAGGAAGAAGTGTGGAAGAAGTGAGGACACTTTCCCTCTCTAAAAGCTTGATTGTAATGCTAAGAGACAAATATAGAGTTAAACTGATCTTTCCCTTTCTCTTGTGCTCTGCAATCATGAAAAGAGGTTCCCCAAGCTAGTTAACTCTTACGCAGGGTTCTGTCTCTGCTCCCCCACTCAACTCCATCTGAAAACTAAAGCTGCTTTAGTGGGTATCTAATTGTATGATGACACATCCAAGCACTTGCAATTGCTGCAGAAAGCAAGTGAAGCTCATTTTGGCATTGTATGGCTGTCACATTTTCCTTAGAGAGGATTGAAGGTATGTTCTCAACCTTAAGTCTCTGATTCTCTAGAATTCACTGGAGATATGAAGATTTTAATCAGCCTAAAATCTACCTCCATGGAAAAGTCTGGCTCATGATGGGTATTGCACTTATAAATCATTCCTGGGGCTTTGCACGCATTGAATTTTAGCATATGTCAGAATTACAGAATCACAGAAGGGTTGAGGTTGGAAGGGACCTCTGGGTCCGTCTGGTCCAGCCCCTGCTCAAGCAGGGCCACCTCCAGCAGGGTTCCCAGGACCACGTCCTCGTGACTTTTGAAGGTCTCCAAGGAGGAGACACCACAACCTCTCTGGCGACCTGTCCCAGTGCTCAGTCACCTGGACAGCACAGAAATGCTTCCTGATGTGTAGACAGAACCTCCTGTGCTCTAGAATAACTTCTACATCACTGTCAGCCAGAAATTTAGACTAACAAGCAAAGCAGAATGAGACACCATGTTCTGCAGACTCTGTTCTACTTTCTGCAAATCAACATGAAATACAAGTCCTCCATCTTGATTGAATGACAACCAAATTTACTGTGCCTTTAGTACTTTCCCAGAATACCTGAGTGTTACCAACAGCAGCAGTGTGGTGGCAACACGAACAAACTCCACTGCTCCTTCCCAGAAAAACTACAATCCAGTTGTGCTGAATGGTATACAATCTTCAGAAATTAAATACACCCACATAAACATAGTTAAGTGCAATAAACAATTTTACTATCATTAAAATTCTGGAAATTGGGTCACACAATTCCAAAGGCACTTTGCTGAATTCATTTATAAATTCCTTGAATGGGTTAGAGACAACCCCTCCCCTGAGGACCTGTCTGATACTTAATAGCTAGGCCCACTTTTCTATTAACTGAGAGCTTCAGGTTGAACATTTCCTACTTCTCTAATTTTCCTAATATTCTCATTTTTTCCTGCTTACCAGGTCTGCACAGATCTGTCTTATTTCACCTTTCACCTTATTTCCCATCTTATTCCACCTTTGCCTCTCCCTCTGATATAAGGGATATAACCCTTCCCTCTGATATAGGCTCTGGCTTTGAATCGCTGATTATTTGTGAACACCTTTAACATCTGGGGTTTGTTCCTGTCAAGAACTATCCTGAGGGCTTGGACGGTGAAAGGAAACAGTGAAACAAAAATACATGAAAGTAGCCATGACATACAGGAAAAAAGCCCACAGATTAATCAGAACTTTCCTGTTGGGAAATTTAATCCATTTAAACCTTTATTTTCTGATGGCTGAAAGAATAAAAAAGAAGCCACTTTGATCAAAGTTTTGTGTGTCTCTTGTCATTTACAATAAAACTTCACATTACTTTCTGAAGAGATCACAACTGACACAAAGGATTGGTTTGGTCTTGGATTTAAAATTTTGTAAAATGGTATGTGTGCAATGTACGTAATGAAATGCTATGCACCCCAAGAGCGCACCAAAGTGTCATTATATTCTGCACAAAAGTTTCTGGGCAAATACTGTCCTAAAGTTGCTTCAAAAGCTAATGAAAGCAATTTCAAATTAAAAAAAAAAAAAAAAAAAAAAAAAGTTAAAAAAAAAGTGTGAGATTAAAAAGAACAACAGAAGAGCACTGATGAAAATAATTTGAAAGGAATTACAGAAAAGCAGATTCAGGACCCTCAATCTCTACAGCTACGAGGTTTGTTTTAAGATTGTTTAGAGACATGGAATGAAAAATTAAGGTACACACTTTTTAGATCTTTCTAAAAATTATTAGTCAACATTTTTCTCTCCTAGAACTGTGCTTTCTCTCCTAGAACTCTGCTTTCTCTCCTAGAACTGTGTACAGTTTTCAAAGCCGTAAGGAGAACTGATAATACAGGTAGAGGGATAAGAAAAATATTTGTAATAATACTCCATAAACCCTCTGTAAAATGTTTCCAAAAATAAGGTAGGCATCCAAGCAGCAACTCCAAATGGAAAGATTGTAATGTGACTTTTTACCACCACTTCATCCTCCATGGAGGAGTTAGGAGGGTGTTCACTTCAAAGATGGATGGTAAACTTGAGGGAGCTTTTCAGTTCCCCTCCTCTCATGCATAATATTATTTGTTTCTTATTAGAAGAATAGGAGCAGGCTAAAAAAGAGCTATAGCTGTGCAGTACCAGGCTCCCAATCTTAAAAAAAAAGCTATGAAAACATCTGTAAACACTGCCTCAGACTGTCTCCTGGGATCAACAGATCTTATTATGAATAATTTTCATATGCATAGCTGAGATGACATTATCATCTTTTCCTTTTCCACATGGCTATGAGAGCCTGGAGGGTCTGTTCATCTGTTGAAGTCTGTGACTTTCCCTTGGAAAAGCCCTGGCATGTTCCTAGGATAGTCAAGGGACACAAAGTGTCCTAACATTAGAGTAACTCTGGAAACTTTGAGGGAGACCAAGGATATATCCAGACTAACCTCCAGGTACAATCAGCTGCTGATATTTAGGAAATGAGTATAAGAACAGGACCTCTATGTAGAGATCCTTCTCCATCAGTTTTTCTGAGTTCTTTGCAATCATTTTAATAACTTTCAGAGTATTTTTTTTTAATCCAATCATTTTAATAAGCATTTTTGTTTCTTTTTTTCCTATTCCTTTTCCTTTTCCTTTTTTTTCTTTTCCTTTTCCATTTTCTTTTCCTTTTCCTTTTCCTTTTCCCTTTCATTTCCTTTTTCTTTCATACACAAGTGTAGATCAAACCGGAGAGGCTGGACAATCTGTGCTTCAAAATGTGTTATGAAAAAATCCAAACAAAAGGAGAAGTTTGCTGTGTGATATCTGGTCCAGCATGAATGGCCATTTTCTCCATTGCCATGATGGCCATCCATTAATTACTTCCTTGCTCCTACACAAATCAGAGACCACTTAAAGGCAACATAATCTCTATACATTTCCTTGGAGTATTAGAGAAGGTTAAACAGCTCCCTTTCAAATTATTTTCTTTAAAAGTACTATTCCCCAGAAATTTATCCATGCATTCATATTTCAATTAGTTATGTTAATAAAGTCAAAGGTTAATGCTAATAAAGGTTAACAGGTTATAGTTAAATAACATGAATTGAGTTACTATCAAAGGCTCCCAGATTAGTCTTCCTCTTTATTATCAGAATTTAAGCTACAACAATTCTCAGGTGTTAAGCAATTTTGTGCAAGAGGCAAATTAGCCATGTGATTTTGGGGGGCAGGGTGACATTTAGAATTTTTATCATCAATTATGTTCTGCAACCTACTTAATGAGCTCAGGTTGGAAAAAAAATATATTTCTGTCTTGCAATAAGAAATGGATTTAGAGCTAGTGGCAAGCCTAGGGAGCAATAAGTGAGAGCAATGAATAGGAAGGAGATGGACAAAGGGAACAAAACAAAAACAGAAGAAAATAAAAAAAAAAAAGAAGAAAAAAGATGGGGTTTACCTTGCTATTCAGTAGCCCAGTCTATTCCATACTCCCTGTGGGTCATGGCTACTTCTCTCTCTTGCATGGAGAGGGGACCACTGTCCCCTGCTCGCCTGTCATTAAAATCTAATTTTCACTTAGTGTTATTATCATAGAATGGAATCATAGAATGGCTCAGGTTGGAAGGGACCTTAAAGATCACCTAGGTCCAACCCCCCTGCCATGGCAGGGACACCACCCACCAGATCAGGTTGCCCAGTGCCTCAATCAACCTGGCCTTGAACACCTCCAGGGATGGGGCATCCACAGCTACTCTGGGCAGCCTGTGCCAGTGCCTCACCACCCTCTGAGTGAGGGATTTCCTCCTAACATCTAATCTAAATCTTCCCTCTTTTAGTTTAAAACCATTCCCCCTTGTCCTGTCATTATCTGATTGGGCAAGAAGTTGTTCTCTTTCTTTTTTATAAGACCCCTTTAAGTATTGAAAACCTGCAATAATGTCACCCTGGAGCCTTCTCTTCTCCAGGTTGAACATGCCCAGCTCTCTCAGCATTTCTTCAGCACAGGGGGGTACTCCAGCCATCTTCACGACCCTCCTCTGGACCCACGTCCTTCTTGTGCTGGGGGCCTCAGACTTGGATGCAGTACTACAGGTAGGGCCTCACAAGGGCAGAGCAGAAGGGGACAATAACCTCTCTCCCCTGCTGCCCACCCCTCTGGTGATGCAGCCCAGGATGCAGTTGGCCTTCTGGGCTGCAGGCACACACTGCTGGCTCATGTCGAGCCTTTCATCCACTAGAACCCCCAAGTCCTTCTCTCCAGGGCTGCTCTTCATCAGTTCTTCTCCCAGTCTGTACTCCTGTCTGGGATTGCTCCAACCCAGGTGTAGCACCTTGCACTTGGACTTGTTAAACTTCATTAGGTTCATGTGGGCCCACTTCTCCAGCCTGTCCAGGTCCCTTCGGATGGCATCTCTTCTTTCTGTGATTATTTGGAAGTAATACTCATTAGTTCTTTTAAGTGCTCAGGACATAGAACACTGTGGAGTTTTTTTGGCACTGAAACTCTATTCATGGGTGAAAATGCAAATAATCAATTTTCTTAACATTTTGTTCTTAATTTATGAAGCTTCTTACTGTGTTTGGTATAGACCAACAAAAATACAGAGCCTTTGTGACGCTCTTTAAGCACCTATGACCTACATATGACTATGAGCTCCTGTCCCTGGTGCAAACCCTGATCTAGTATTTCTGCTCTGTGAACACCTCTAAGATTAGATATACCTTAGGAAAGGCTGATTTCTGTGGATTCAGATGAGGTCTGGTATATGACTGTCTATGAATGTAATGGGTTAATACTGTCTGGCTGCCAGGCACCCACTAAGCTGCTCTCCCAATCTCACTTGTCAATAAAACAAGGGGAGAAAATAAGACAAAAACACCTGTGGGTTGACATAAGAACAGGGAAGTCACCTACCAACTACCATCACAGGCAAAACAGACTTGACTTGGGGAAGATTAATTTCATTTATTGCTAATTAAAATAGAGTAGGATGGTGAGAAACAAGAACAAAACTAAAAACAACTTCATCCCACCCTGCATTCTTCCCAGGCTCAAATTCACTCCCTTCCTCCAGGCTCTTCTGCCTCCTCCATCCCCTCTGGGGAATGGGGAATTGGGTTTGTGATCAGTTCATAAACCTTTGTCTCTGCCAGTCCTTCCTCAAACTCTCCCCTGCTCCAGTGTTGGGAGGCATTCCTTCAGGAACTTTTCCAACATTGGTGCTTCCCACAAGCTTAGTTCTCTTATTGATCTCTCTCACTGCTGCTGCACAGTGTTCTTTACCCTTTCTTAAATATGTTATCACAGAGGCACCACTAGCATCACTGATGGGCTCAGCTGTGTCCTGCAGCAGGTCCAGCTGGAACTGGCTCTGTCTAACATGGGGTCAGCCCCTTGTCTTTTCTCATGGATGCCACCCATGCAGCCCCTTTCCTGCTACCGCAACATTTCCACCTAAATAGAATACAAAGAAGATAAATATGTCTAGTAAAAAAATAATCTAAACCATGTTTACGAAATGCTGAACTCAAGAACCATTTGTTATGACTCAAGAAATAGATCTTGAATCTATGGATAACCATCTTTGAAATCACAAGTTTAATCTGCAATGGCAGTCAAAATCCCCCACCAATTTAAGCATCAGAAGAAGCAAAGCATGTCCTTTTGTCACTGTATAAAAACTTGGCATTACGTGGTTCCTGCCTAAGCATCTCAGTGGAGTCACTGGTATAGAGAAAGGTAGATAAATGATAAAGGGAATGGAGCCTTATAGGGACAGATGTGATGGAGGATAAGCTGAATGTAACATATCCCACAATGCTAGAGTTGGGAGCACTCAATAACAGAAGGTAAACAATGTAAAAGAAAGTAATTTATTTTATACAATGAGGTGTTAAAATCTTCAGTTCATTGCCACAGAACAGAGGAAGACAGGACCAGAAGTTTAAAATGAAATTAAACAAATTGTTGGACAGCAGGTCCATAAATGGATACTAAAATGATTAGGCAGAGACAGACCCTCTAGCATCCCTAATACATCATTTCTGGGTGCTAAGGGAATACAAGGGGAACGAATAACAAAAAGTAGCCAGTGCTTTTCCTAGATACCAGATCCTATTGCCCCTGTCACAGAGAATATGGGGCTAGACAGACTATTGATCTGAGCCAGCAGCCATTCATATGTGCAGCTACACTGACATTGAATAACTCAGGCACCTGTGGCTGTACCAAAAAAAAAATCTGTAGCCAAAAAAATCTGGGTTGAAATTCCTTCTTGTATGCAACCTCTGTTTACTAAAGAGCTAGAAAGGTAAAAGACTGAGAGTTTAGCCTGTGTCAGGAATGTATAATCACAGGAGGAGACCATGAATATTTTAAGTCATGAGAGGAAAAAGGAAAGGATCAAGTCCCTGATGTGGGACTTTGAGCACACAGAAGAAATTGATCTAGCCAGATACACAGGAAAAAGGAGTAAGGGAAACAGCATCATGCTTTTTCCGTATGACAGTGGAGGACAGGTTGTATCCCTGAGCTAGCTCCAAAAAGTCTTCAATGTTTATGCAGAGCAGCGAAGCATGCACAGAAGCCAATGTGGTTGCATGAGTGTATAGAAACACTTCTGCTGTTATGTAATGCATTAATTAAAATCAGACAGTTTAAGCAGATCTTCCCAATATAGGGGCTTCTACATTGTGCAGTTTTGTTTTTGTTTTTTCCTATCGATGAAGACATAAGTTTTAAAAATATAAGGAAAACAAACAAACAAAATGCAAGTCAATGTAGAGCAGAGCTGTGAAAGGAAGCAAAGACATGAGTGCATGACTCCACCGTTAGAAATATAAGGACGCTTCCACTTCCCACATAGCTGGCCTGGTCTGTACTCTGTTGAGATCTGGTAACAGTAAGAGAATGGCAATCACCTTTCTTTTGCAGTCCCAAGGTTTTCTTTCTTCACTTTCATGTTGTTTTGTGTTTTGTTTTGGTTTTTCCTCCACATAAATTAAAATAAACTTTGTGGAACCAGTAATTTCTCTTTTTCAGTTGGAGTCTATATTTCAACATTATGAGCAAATACAAAGAGTATCTGGCATCTGTATCTAAAAGTGTGGATATATGGCAGTGTATGTCTTTACACCTTTCTGAATAAAACTCAAAATGTGAATGCTTCTCTCCCTTATTTAGGCATTAAATGCCTGTCACAAATCTTGAAATCATGGGCTTTGAAAGTCCAATTTAGGAATGACTTCTTAGTAAAATCTTTTGAATAAATTAGTTTAAACGATGTTGTTCCCATAAACATAGAAGAAAAATTGAGTTTTGGATATGACTGATGATTTCTGAATTATGATTACAGTAGATGAATAAAAGGAGAGTCTACACAACACCTATAACTGCAAGACCAGTCTGTGAGCATGTCAGATGTCAAAGAAAATTCAGTCAGTAGCCAGGAAACTGAGGAGAATCCAGGATGTTTTATGAAGTGGTGCTGGTTTCTCAGTCTTTATCTAGATGATTACGAAAGCCCCTGTGAAACAATGGTGACTCTATCCACCAACTGTAGTTACCTGTGAAATGCAATGAGGACAGAAGTGTTTCTTTGAATGGTCATTTCAGCTGCAGGTATTCATGAGACCTCTGGATGATCAAGAAGTTCACTTGACCCAATAAACACTGCTTTTCAATCAAGGTATTAATCTTTCCTGATATATAGAAATATGTATTAATTTCAGTTGCAAGTGACTTCTGGAGGTCACCGGACCAGTCTTGTATTAAAAGCATGGTGAGGTTCATAGATCAGATATCTCGGGGCCTTATGCAGCTCTGTTTTGAACATCTGCAAGGACAGAGGCATCACAACTTGCTGGGCTTCTGTTTCAATATTTTATCATGTACATTGTAGAGAATTTTTACTCTGTGTCAAACACAAATTTCTCCTGTGATCAGTTAAGTCCATTATCTCCAGTCCTTTCACAGTACAACTCTGGCTCCATCCTCTCTATAATCATCTACTTGATAACTGAAGACAGCCATTAGATCTGCCCACTGTCCTCTTGTCCCCAAGAAAACCAGACTCAGCTCCCTCAGCTCCCCTCTTGCATTCTGCCCTCTGACCATCTCGGTGACTCACTTCTGGAGTCTTTAAGGTTTGCTGATCTTTTTAATTGAGGGGCCAAAAACTAGACACAGTACTCCTGATGAGGCCTCACAAGTGGTGAATAAGAGGACTCATCACTTCCCTGCATCTACTGGCTACCCCTGTGCTAAAAGTGCAGTAGAAGTTATTTGCACCCATCACCACAAGAGTACAGCTTTGAGTCACAACCAGCTCTTTGTCCCTCACAGTACTTCGCAGTTTGGAAGTCCTTCAGATGCTCTACATCAGCATAGAGATAAAAGTCATAGAATCATAGAATATCCCAAGTTGGAAGGGACCCATAAGGATCATCAAGTCCAACTCCTGGCACCGCACAGGTCTGCCCAAAAGTTTAGACCATGTGACTAAGTGCACAGTCCAATCTCTTCTTAAATTCAGACAGGCTTGGTGCAGTGACTACTTCACTGGGGAGCCTGTTCAGTGTGCGACCACCCTCTCGGTGAAGAACCTCTTCCTGATGTCCAGCCTAAACTTCCCCTGCCTCAGCTTAACACTGTTTCCACGGGTCCTGTCACTGGTGATAACGGAGAATAGGTCACCTGCCTCTCCACTCCCCCTCGCGAGGAAGTTGTAGACTGCAATGAGGTCCCCCCTCAGCCTCCTCTTCTCCAGGCCGAACAGGCCAAGTGACCTCAGCTGCTCCTCATACGTCTTCCCCTCTAGGTCCTTCACCATCTTCGTCGCCCTCCTCTGGACACTCTCCAACAGTTTAATGTCCTTTTTTGTACTGTGGTGCCCAGAACTGCACAAAGTAACTCGAGGTGAGGCCGCACCAGCGCAGAGTAGGGCGGGACAATCACTTCCCTCGACCAACTAGCAATGCCGTGCTTGATGCATCCCAGGATACGGTTGGCCCTCCTGGCTGCCAGGGCACACTGCTGGCTCGTATTCAACTTGCTGTCAACCACAACCCCCAGATCCCTCTCTGCGGGGCTGCTCTCCAGCGCCTCATCGCCCAGTCTGTACGTATAGCCAGGGCTGCCCTGTCCCAGGTGCAGGACCCGGCACTTGCTTTTGTTAAACTTCATGTGGTTGGTGATCGCCCAGCTCTCCAATCTGTCCAGATCTCTCTGCAAGGCCTTTCCACCCTCATCCGAGTCCACAACTCCTCCAAGTTTGGTGTCGTCGGCAAATTTGTGTTGTCTACCTCAATCAGATAAACATCAGCCCAAGCTTGCCATCAAGACCTATCTGCTGTTAAACCTGAAAACCCTTAGGCCATTCCTAAAAAGTTGCTTTATCCCAAGCTTAGTCATCCTGTGGAGAAGGAGAACATGAGCTTATTTGATAGCTTGGCATGGAACAAATTCCCTAATAGTACAGACTCTCTCAGTCCAAGCAATGCAGATGTTTCCAAGAGAGTGTGATTGAGCAGAAACTGTTGCATGTCAGTACTGTGAATTTCCTGAACTTTACCCTGAAAGGAAAGTGAGGAAAGGTGAGTGTCAAAGTGAGAATGATCCCAGTCAGATACTGCATACAGTAGCACTTCTTTGTTGTTGTTGTTTGTTTGTTTTCCTTAGCATTTGCAGGAACATGAAAGTGAATTGCTGTGTTTGTTCAAATGGCACGGAATCTAAAAGCAATTTGTGGTGACAAGGTCACAGAGGGCAAGTGAAGGCTTTTTATAACTCTACTGAGGGCTGGTGAGTATATCTATATTGTATATACACAGGGAGAAATATGAAATATTTTACTGTTAATGATACAGCTCAGCTCTATAGAGGATAATGTGTGAAATGATGCTGAATTTTCTAGGCAACCTAACTATTTCCAGGCTTGTCAAACAGAAGCAAGAGCAGCAGAGGAAGAACGCAATTTATAAGATCAGAATAAGAATACAACACATGAGAAAAGATCCATGCCTGATTGAATCATAGATTCTGAATCAAACAGAAGAAAGAAAAAAGGAAGATTACCTGTAAACACTTCAGTGATTTTTAATATGTAATTGAAGATGCCACATTTGTTTTAAATGTTAATAACAACAGTTTGCATACACATTCACTCACTCGGTGACCCAAAATTCATTAACATCTTCAGAGGTATTCCTAATATTTCTCAGGGGTTTTAGCTAGACACCTGTTTTATTATAAATATTTTTGCAACTAGAATAGGCTGCTACACCTGAGCTAGGACAGAGGTGAAGTCTGCAGCAACAATACTAATATCTGCATCTTTGGGCAAACTGGTCTAGAGCAAGGTGTCCTGGCCCATGACGGGGGGGGGTGGAATTAGATGATCTTTAAGGTCCCTTCCAGTCCAATGCAAACCTTTCTGTGATTCTGTGGTTCTATAAATCCATAATCTTCTGTAAAGTTCCTTTCATGCCCTTCATGCAGCAGAAGCTGGACTTTGCCTAATGTTTTCTTTTGCAAGGCACCCCACAGGTTCCAGGCAAGAAATGATACCACTCTACTTCAGGAGCATGAGCAAAAGAGTAAACCCAACAGCTTTTGGATGAGTTGTTTTAATACATATGGTTATCACAGCCTGAATTTTCTAATATTAGTCTTTCCCTTAGGAGAAGAGTTCTCCAAGTAGTGACCGTTATGCCAGTACAGTTAACAACCAACAATTAAATGGTTGTGTTTCTTGGGGTGTACTCAGTAGTAGTTACAGCTTGACTCTTCACAGAATCGCAGTATGGTTAAGAACTCTTTGAGTTATTTATAAAAGTTATCACAGCCATAAATCAGACTCTCCGGAAGCCTTCTCAATGTGTTGCTCACTTGTCCTTATGCAAATTTTAATAAGATTGGGACTTGCATCCATTTTTTGTTGTTGTTGTTTATTATTTTTTTGTTTTATTTTCTTTTGTATTTTTTTAAGACCACACTCCCCCAAGCACAGTTGTATGCTGGGTTATGTCTAAGATCCTTCAATTTTAGAGCAACATATAGTCTTAAACTATTTTCATCAACTATTATCACAGTCTTCTATGAATCTTTGCACAGTCCAAATGCACATGGATATATTCTGAAACAAAAAATGATCTGGATCATGTCTTGTCATAAGAGATCAAGGTCTTGTCCCTGGGTGGGGAAAGTCCCCACAGTGGAGATACATGGCTCAGAGGAAATAAAACTAAAGAGACAGAAAAGAGAAAACTAGTTCAATGTGACACACTAGCTTATCACTTGCTGAGAAGATCTCAAAAGACCAGAGATGTTGGTCCTAATATATTTTCTAGAGATTGTCAAGTACAAGAAAAAACAATGTCATTACTACCATCTATTAGGTGCAATAATGCACAGAGATCCACTCAGGGGACATACACACACTTTGGGGTGTGTTTAGGGGTGTTAATAGTAATGAAGAGAGACCAGACTTTCAGAAAAGTTTGTAACACATCTGTGGTGTGGAGAAGGGAACTTCAGCAGAATTAAATCAGCTAAGCATCACTGAAACCTACACCAGCTACAAATCTGTCCCAGTGATTCCAGTTGTGATTCATTAACAAATTAGCAAGTTTGAAGGCTTTGTTTTGAAGCTGCTTCAGTAAGAACAGCTAGTGATTTTATCTCATGCTGTGCAATTATTGACCAATTTTAGGTGGGAAAAGGCTTTTAGAGTAGATACAAATGCCATTATTTTGCACACAGTTTTACTAAATTCAAACTTTGGAAAGACACAAAGACTTTAGCATATTGGGAGTTTATTTTTAAAAATGCCTCAGAGTATATCATTCTTCCTCCTCAGAACAGGATGAATTAAATGAAGAACTTGCTGGGGATCCATTATTAGAATCTCTTAAAGGGAACAGTTAGTTTAATATGTCATTGTTTCCTAATGCTGCAATATTTGCATCCTCAGAATACCATAATCATTGAATCACAGAATCATCTAGGTTGGAAATGTCCTTCAAGATAATCAAGCCCAACCATCAATCTGACGTATCGAGTCCCATCACTAACCCATGTCCCTTAGTGCCACGTGCACACATCTTGTCACATACCTCCAGGAATGGAGATTCCATCACTTCCCTGAGCAGCCTATTCCAATGCTTGACCACCTTCTCCATGAAGAAATTATTCCTAATATTTCATCTAAACCTCTCCTGGCACAATTGAGACTTCTTCCTCATGTCCTATCACTTGTCACCTGAGAAAAGAGACTGACACCTTCCTTGCTGCAACTGGTAATGGTAAAGAGCAATGAGGTCTCCCCTCAGCCTCCTCTTCTCCAGACAAAACAACTCCAGTTCTCTCAGCGGCTCCTCACAAGTCTCA
The DNA here is from genome assembly GCF_009769625.2 of Cygnus olor. NCBI lineage: Eukaryota > Metazoa > Chordata > Aves > Anseriformes > Anatidae > Cygnus > Cygnus olor. The sequence continues at coordinate 157,681,077 of NC_049170.1, read as the reverse complement.
TTTTCTAGTCCCTTTGGCAGCATTTCTACTTTTCTCTGCACATGCTCAAGCAACTCAAGATCCTTCTTGTAGCGAGGGGCACAAAACTGAACACAATATTTAAGGTGAAGTCTCATCAGTGCCACGTACAAGGGGGCAATCACTTCCCTAGTCCTGCTGGCCACACTGTTTCTGATACAAACCAGGATGCCATTGGCCTTCTTGGCCACCTGGGCATACTCTTGGCTCATGTTCAGCTGGCTGTCAATGGCACCACCAGGTCCTTTTCTGCTGGACAGCTTTGCAGTCACTCTTCCCCAAGCCCATATCACTACATCAGGTTGTTATGATCCAAGTGCAGGACCCAGCACTTAGCCCCTCTGAATATCATGGGATTGGACTCAGCCCATTGATCCAGCCTATCCAGATCCCTCTGCAGAGCCTTCCTACCCTCAAGCAGATCAATAGTCCTGCCTAACTTGGTGTTGTCTGTGAATAATAAAGATAACAGCAGTGGAAGCTTTCAGATACAGCACAAGTTGGATACTTTGTGCATCAAAACTAAGAAACAGTGGTGTCAGTTAAATTAATGTTGTTATATCCTTACCATCTATCTTCTTTCTCTCTGCTTAACAGAAAATGAGAAAAGATAAGAAATTTTTAGTAGATAAACTCACTAAAAATATACCACTTCTGGAGGAGAAAGGTTGAGATTTTGCCAGCTCCTATTCATTAAGGTCCTAACATAGTCAGGAACTGAGTTTATTTGACCCTAATTTGAAAACCGTGAAAACAGCCAGAAAATATTTCTCAGAATTGTGTCCTGATGTAAAGCTAAGCTGTCCTGACATTAGAGGCACCAACCCCGCTAATACTGCACAGTTATTATTCTATATCTTAGATATCCTGTTTAGCAAACTTGCTGTCTCTTATGGAGAAAAAATGGATAGTGACTGCAATTCCTAGGCACCTTTCAAATATTAGAAAGATCAAAGTTTTAAAGATTTTATTTTGCATGAGAAAATCCAGAACAACATGCTGCTTTAGCTTTTCCAGCTTGACTGTCTGGAATATCACTCTGAACTAACATCCATCTCATTGCTCTGTATGTGCAATTACATGCATATCAGATATTTGAAACATTAATTCCTCATCTTAGTAATGCAGTAAATTTCTTAACTTCCAGAAATATGTACTCGAGAAAGTTTGGGTTTTGTGATTCTTAGGTTGTCCGGCACACATATTAAAAGGGGAAATGCAACTTCTGTAATATTTGTTAAAGCAGATTTCTCTCTCAAGTCAGCAGATGGTCACTTCAGTCTGGCGCTGGTATTGCTTTTGACTCAGTTTTCTGTTCACTCATACATTAAAAAAAAAAAAAATCTCACACAAAACAGTCAAGTTATTCAGTCTAGTATCAGAGGTGTTGCCATGCTCCCAGCTATGTTGGGTAAGTGATTATCAACTTGATTCCAGCTAACTGCACCTTAGTGCTTTTAATTTCTGGGGTTTCAGATCTGGGTCGTTTTGACAGAATTGGTTGTAAAGCAACACCATGACAGCTACACAGCCAGACCTGAAATTGCAATACTTTCTAGCAGAGGAACAGGGTCATGTTAAGAAAAGGGTGTGGAAGGAGGGATATAACCTCTTAAACAGGCTCAGTCTGGACAATATGCCTGATGAGAGCCTGCCTTCTAGCAAAGACACAGCATCCAGCAAGCAGCACTCACTATCCCTCATCTTGACTTGGAGCTGGTCATCTCAAAGTGAAGGGGACATTTAAAGTCTTGGTCTTTCCACAGCTCCTCTTGGACAGCTGAAGTCAAGCAGGCAGTGAATGCTACAGAAATCAGTGTCTCCAGGGCTTTCGGACATGATGGAAAAGGTTGATCTCACTGCTTTTAATTTCAGTGTAGATTTTTATGCCTGAGCCTTGGTCTCCCTTCTACAGTACATGAAAATAAACGGGACTGTTGAGGGTGCAGTCAGTCTGATCTATTTTATCTATCTATTGTAGGAGGAGATGAATCATGTCTTAGACTTCACTAAGTTAATTGACTCACTCTCCATTCATTGTAAAGAAAGTTTGGAAGGGACAGAGTTCAGATGTAGACACCTACACTGTAAATATCTACATAGCAGTAAATGATTCCTCCATCTGGTTATGCAGTCAATAAGGAGTAGTCAGTACCTACTGAAACATCTCTTGCAGGTATTATGATCTTGTTTTTTCTTCTGCCTATGTTATAAACCTGGATCAGGCAATCTAAGGGTAATAATGCCCCAGAAGACTCTCTTTTCCTCTGACCTCAAGACGCAGAGTCTACAATTCTGTCTACGCTTACATCCCTCACACAACCTTTGTGTGCCATTCATATGTTTTCACATTCACACTAAATTTCCTTTCAGTTACATCTTTTCCAGGCTGAAGAATCCTAGTCTGTTCTTCAGATCATTCTGCAGATCCAAGCTGTTCCTTCGCTTTGTTCATGTTGTTACTGTTCTCTGACTCTTTTCCTGGTTTTAATAGGTTTTAATATAAATTAATTACACACAGTTCTTTCTGAAATCATTCTGTTCTCCCTATATTTCTTTCAGTCTGTTCTTGTGGAGTCTTTTGAAACTTCTGCTTGTAAGCAGCCCATGAGGTAATTTTACTGAGAGTAGAAGGTGAAAAGCCAATGCAGAACATGGACACACACAAACAGAAATGTGGTTAGGAAAGAGTAACACGTAGGTCCATATAACTGCACTTGCATTATTTCTGTAACATTGCTACCTGTGGGAATACACACTTATATACACAGGCCCCTAGTCAGAGACTTGGAATGATATATTGGATAGAAATTTCAAGAACAGCTTGTTTGTGCTTGTTTGTCCCTAGATATTCCCTTCCTAATCACCAAGTTAATGGCTTTGGAATTGGGGTTTTTGCTACAATAATGGGAGGATTAAAGGGACATATTTCATAAATATATATGTATATGACAACAAGTTTTTCAACCACTGATTCTTCACCAGGCACAAGTTCTGGGATGACAGCTCCAACGCTGTCTACATAAGAAAAAAATAAGAGCAAGCTAATGGAAAAAAAAAAAAAAAAAAGTCAGGGAACAAGCTCATCTAAACATCCCTGAAAGTTTCACGAGGAGTACCAAGGAAAACTGGGGTCTTCTTGGGACTGAAGATAGGTTCAGGATGTACCCAGGAGAGGAGTTCCTCTGAGGAAAGTTAAAAAGAGTGCAGAGGGAGTAAGGCTGTCTATTGCCATCTTTGGATCCAGGGCTCGGTGGGAGTTAGTGCCAAATTCCAGCTGACAGCTGAAATCACAAGTTCAGTCTATTACGAGCAAGAAGGGAGCTACAAACCAGCCCTCTCCATTGAGATATCATGATACAAAGAAGAGAAGCAGACAGGAAAGGTGGTTATTGAGAAAAGACTACAACACGTGTGAATCTATGGCTCAAGGGTGATCCTGGCAGGCTGAAATGGGGAGATAATTAAACATAATCCTGACCCTGACTGTATGATGTGGACATTATTTTCATGTCAAAAAGGCAGAAGAATGGTAGAGTTTTTGATTGGGACTTGTAGGACAAGTAGAACAATGCAGAGCCAAAGAGGACATGGTGGGATATGGGATGCAGTTTGGGGGGATATTTGGAAGCTTTTTATATCCTCCTCTGTGCTGACAGACCAAATGTTTCAGTAACTGAATGTTTTACTTGTCACATACCCTCAAGTGTTGCTCATAAGCAAGAGTCTACAAATTCTTAGCTGCAATAAATGAGCTCAGAAGAAAGAGAGAAATTGGGCAGAGGAGATGCTGAAATGTTCACAAAGGCACCCAGGGTCTTCTAAAATGATGAAGCCCAATATATTGACTGAGAGAATGGAGGGCGATCTGGTCCTGGCACAGGTAAGGGAGCCCTGAGAGAGAGACTTGATCAGTGCTGATATCATAACAGTAGCAGACACCCAATAAATGTTAGCTGCATCAGACAAGATCATTAAGAGGACCAGCTTGAAGCTCAAGCCAGCAAACTATATATATATATATATATATATACACATATATATATATTTTTTTTTCATTTGGTTTACTAGAAGAAGGATTACACCTGACAACTGTGTGGAAATCCATAGTAAAACTTCTGTGAGCTCTGTGAGATATATCTGAGAGGCCAGCAAACTATTTGGGGGAATAGTTTTAAGTGGAACTGAGTGAGAGAAATAAGGCACTATGAACTTGAAAATAAATAAATAAATAAAAAGACACCAACAAACAAAAAACAACTCAAGTTTTCTCTTAAAGTTCTAGCAGAGAAAAAAGTAGGAATCCAAAGAGATGGAGGGAGAAAAAACAGGGTAACTTACCTGTGCTGAACAGTTTTTTTGGCAAAGCAGAGGCTGAAAAAGGAAAGAAATAATTCAGGGAAAAGAAGAACACGGGTCATCTATAGACATGAGGGAGGAGATCAGTTGAGAAGGTTTTATAAATGTCATACATATAAATTTACAACACTGTTTTGTGGTACTTTTACCTGAGAGGTTGACATATTGATTTTCCAGAGTATGTAGCAGTCTGGTATACTCAAAGGCAAATTCCAATGAGCTTCTGTTGTACCTGAAAAAGCTCAGCCAAAAGCAAATCAGTCCCCGAATGTCACTCTCTCCATTCAGAAAATGAAGAAGATGCAGTCAGCAGCAAATATTGAATCCAAGCAATGTGCTCAGTGGCAGAGGCAGGGAAACCATTCCTTCCTTCAGGATAGCTTCCAGTTCCCTATACCTGGAGGCCAACACCTCTCTTCCTGTACACTTTCCTTATCCTGTCACTTCATTTAAATTCCATTTTCTGTAAATAATGCTATGAGCATCACACAGACAAGAGACCCTTCAAGTACCCTTTAAGTACCCTGATATATCCCCAAACTCGATCCATCAATTCCCCACTGAAGAGGGCGCAAACCTTATCGAAGAAATTTTGAAGTCATCTGATTACAAATAATATCATAAAGTATAATTAAGCTGCCAGCATAGGTAATGAGACCTACATCTGCATGTCTACAATTAGGAGCTGATGCCCATCCCCACTGATGGCAACGCCATGCAGACTGAGGGCACCTGCATTCAGTACTGCACCCAAAACCTCACTTGATGAGGGACTCTCCTGCTCCATCACCTTAATAATTTAATTATTTCTATCCACTTTATACACATCAAACCTATTTTGTCCCTTCTCCAAACCGTTACTCAACCTTTTTTTTAGCAACCCCCCATGAGATTCTGCTTTTCTGCTTTCTATTCTTCCTCCTTCTTCTAAGAGCTGAGCACCACCAAAACATTTGACAAACCACTGGAAGAACAACAACAACAAAAAAACTTCCTTTCTGGATTCTAATAGGACTTCATATGAAGAAAGTACATGTGCAACCTCTATGGAGTTCATTTAAGGATGGTGGGAGTTTACTGACTACTCAGTGAAAATGGAGTACCTAACAGCTCTGTTCTGCTCACAGAGAGCTGAGAAATTGTCTGAATATAATTATTTTTCCATGGGTTTTCAGATTAAAAAGTCACACACACAGTCACACACTCAAAACAGCAGCAAGTCTCTTGACAAATTCCAAGCCAGCACAGACTGCAAAAACTTATTAACAGTATAGCCAACTTTTTTTTTTTTTTTTTTTTAATATTGAAAAAAGCAATGCATTTTCCTCTAACTTTCCTGCTGAAAACTGTTACTGTATTCCTGGATGAAAATATAAAAAAAAAACAATCAGACAAAGTCAACCAGACAAAACATCTCAGCTTGAGGCAGAGACCTGGGAAAAAATAAAACTAAGAATAAAAAAAATCCCTTCACACTCATTATAAAAAATCATAGAAAGATTCTAAGAAATTGAAAAGCAACAAATATTGTATCTTATTAAATGACCTTAAGCACAAGATGTGTTTCTCATAATAATGATAAATTAAACTTCTCTTAAATGTGCTTAGGATGCTGTTGTTGATTTTTCTTAATATCCCACTGAAAAAAAAATATATATATATATATGTGTGTGTGTGTGTGTAGAATGCATAAAATTTTAAATATATTTCAGTTATCCAAATTAATAAAAAAAAAAAAAAACAAAAAAAAAAAACAACTTTGTTTTCCAAAATAGAAAAAAACTCTGATTAAATTACTGAAATCTGTAACCAGCAAAGCGATGTTTCAAGCAAGCTGGCACTTTGTTCAAGATATAAGTCAAATTAGTGGAGGAAAATGTATTTACCAGCGAGGAAATCAGAAAATTTCCTTCAGGAATTATGACCATGGAATTAATTGCAGGGATAATATCCTTTTGGTTTCGTTCGTTTTGCAAGGAGAAACAGCTTCTATTTTATTCCATCACAGCAGGGTCATTAATAGCAATCTTTTAACTCTAGTTAGATTTCTTTTAGCCTTTTGAGACGTCCTAGGGATTCTTGGCTATTTTAAAAATGATTTTGAGTAATTGCATTATGCCCCATGTTGGAATCTTAAATGTATTGTAAATAACTGGCTTTTTCATGTAAGGATATTACACACTGCAGTTTCCAGACCAAATTTAATGACATTTGGTTGTTGATGTTTTATTAATAACCACAGCTGCAGCAGTAATTCACTGATTCATAGTGATTTCAAGGGAGATACCTGTTACACCCAATCTGAGAGTTATGCCTTCACCTCTTGGATGATACCAACATTGTCAGTTCACACACACACACCTTCTCATATATCAGTATATCCACCCTCTTGGATTGATAGTGCCCAAGCACAGAGGGCAGATTTATGTAGAGAGATTCAAAATCTCCTCACAATCTATTTCAGCCTCTCATTGATGCAATCTGAATGGGTCATCACAAGGGGAACCTGCCATCCAGCTCTCAAAGAACAAACTGGTTCTCTTCATTCCAGAGTGAATCCATTGGACTGGAGATGCATCAAAGCTGGCAGCTAGCAGTGAGATCGAAAGACACATGAGCTCAGGATGCCCAAATCTGCTCTGATATTTACTCTTCTTTCAGAATAAAGAGTTTTCCCAATTATTTTCAGAATAGCAGAGAGGATAAAAATAATTTTCTTTCTCCAGCTCCCACACCTTTTTTATATCGATTTTAGGATAGGTGCCCTGACAGGCACAGTATCCTGAAATATGAGGTGGTTGTACAATGTACAAGTTGGGTTTCCATTGCATCTTAATCACCCATGCTTTTCTGAAATGCATAGAAGAACAGCAGTAGCCACCTTCGTGTGCTATATCTTGAAAAGGAAGTTGTTAGTCTGTAACTGGCTCACAGAGATGCTTTCTATATCAATACTTGGAATGCACCTGTAAAAAAAAAACGTTCATTGCAATAGAGTACACCAGCTACACGTATGCATTGAGTACCTGCATATGAGCTCATCCCCAATCTTTCTTTCTCCCGATCCTTTATGAATGGGGCAAATTGCCAATGCAATTAAAACTTTGGCTCCTGTGTCATTCTTGTTCCTTTTCCAAATGGTGAACTGCTAGACTAATCAAAATTCTGGCTGTTACTGCTATCAAAAAATATAATTTCATAAACAAGTCACCTTCCCAAGAGAAAGGAGAAAAGGCTGATGGGCCGCAGATATGTAAGGTCATCTCAATCAGCATTCTAGTGCACGCAGGAAGCAGTGACCTTTGCAATAAGTCAAGGACTTTGAAAACTTCCACTAGGAAGAGGATAGTGCTTGAAGTACAGATGTGTAGGCTATTCAGAATAAAACGAGTATCTCTCTGTAAATGCGTTCCAGCTAGTCTTGAAAGATCATTTCAGAAAGTCCTGCTGGTTAAACAAAACTAGAAATTCCCTGCTTTTGGATCCACTGAGATGGTACTATTCAAAACCATTGCAGAATGTAGAATATAACTTTAATTTCAGACATTGATCTGCCTATTGTACTCAGGTTTGGAGAAAGACATATTTATGAGGGAAGAACATGCAAGGCTTTTTGAGCTTTACTTAGCTACAAAATCTCCTCACTCGTCACACATCATGTTATAAAGATGTTCAGAGTGTCTCTTTCATAAGTCAGAGTTCCTTTTTTCAGTATGTGCTAAGGATCTTCATTTTACATTGCCTCCAGTCATTCGGAGGTTCACAACTGAAAGGTAGAGCTGTAAGACTTTAAGAGGCACAGGAATGCCTAACTGAATGTGCAAAATCTCTGAAATACTTTGGATGATTTACCATCAGATTTCAGCATGTCCTGAACTTAATTTTGGTGCTTTGCATCTGAAAGATAAAGTTTGTCAGTTCAGGTATGAAACAGGAGGAAAAATATATATATATATATATATATATATATATATATAAAATATATATATATATATATATATATATATATATATAATCTATATTATATATAATATATATATTATATTATATATATATAATATATATATATATATATATATATACATATATATATATATATATATATATATATAAATGAGTCTGCTCCTCATTAAATATTCTTCAGCTCAGCCAAAATGTCTTTTGCATGCAGCCAACAGGCTAACTGGGAAATTTCCTCCTACCTGTGATTACAATAAAATAAATGAAATTACTTTCACCAGCAACTTTACAATTGGATACCCTGCATAGCAGCTTCTAGAGAGAAGTAAAATCCAGTCTTGTAAAGGACCATTTTGATCCACCTAAAAAGACTGTAAAATCATCTCCCTCAGCAGCCACCAAACTCCAGGGCTGGTTTGCTGCTACCTTTTCAGTGCCAGTCCTATTACGTGGAACATATACTACTAGCTTTTACAAATGTCTGCAGATCCAAAAACTGATGCCCTGGTGCTGGCTGGGGGCTGCAGGGCCTCTGTGGGCAGAGGCCGGGACTACCCAGTGCTGGATACAGTTCCATGGAAGGGTCTAACTAAGCCCAGCACCAAGCTGGTGGCGCCTCAGGGAAAACAGATTTCTGAAAGGGCAGAGCGGGCACAGGCCAAGGAGGAGGCCCAGGGCGAGGGAGAAGCAGCAGAGGGCCCAGGCCCCAGGAGGAGGAGGGCAGGAGGGGCTCCAGGCCCACAGGCAGCAGGGATTCCCCAGCAGCCCTGCAGAGCCCCCGCTGGAGCAGATCTCCACCCTGCAACCCGGGGAGGGCCCACACTGCAGCAGGGGGACATTTTCTGAGGGAGCTGTAGCCATGGGGAGCCAGGAGGGCTAACTTTATCTTAGGGTGAATCAAGCACAGCATAGCTAGTCAGTCAAGGGAAGGGGTAGTCCCACTCTGCTCTGTGCTGGTGCAGCCTCACCTAGATCATTCTGTGCAGTTTTGGACACCATAATAAGGACATAAAACTATTACAGAGTGCCCAAAGAAGGGCTGCAAAGATGGTGAAGGATCCAGAGTGGAAGACATATGAGGAGTATCTGAAATTGCTTGCTTTGTTCAGCCCAGAGAAGAGGAGACTGAGGGGACACCTCATGGCGGCCTGTAGCTTCCTCATGAAGAGCAGAGAGGGAGGCACGAAGCCTGCTGGAGTACAAGAAGTGTTTAGACAACGCTCTCAGATATATGGTTTAATTTTTAGGTAATATTATGTAGAGCCAGGAGTTGGACTTGATGATCCTTGTTGGTCCTCTTCCAACTTGGGATATTCTATGATTCTATGATTAAGACTGAAAGGGGAAGGTTGTCATTCCACTGCCTTGGGATTTAGATCAAACCTCACATACTCACACCCTAGAGATGCCCATTCTTTTTCCAGTTCTATGCCATAACTAGTAAAATGTCTTACTTGAGACCCACAATGTAAATAAAAATACCAATTGTATGGACTCTTAAGGAAGCAAGTAATTATGCATCAAAGTCTGTGGTGAAAGTAGGGCTCTCAATTTTCATGATATTATTAAAAACATCTTAAATGTATATTTAGATATATTAAAAGTAAACATTGAATCCCATTGCATAATTAATACAAGCCTTAAGCAAGAAATTTTGGGCAAATTCTAATTTTTCTTGGCACACAAGAAGCACTGAAGTTTCAGGAGACAAAGCTTTTCAGTTCGTACTTTCTGGGGCTGAAGAGGAATCTCAGACATCAACCTGTTGACACATTTCTAGCAGCTGTAATTGATGACTGTGGCTCCCTCTTCTACACTGCACCTTCAAAGCAATCTGCGGTAATAGATGTCCTGCTGAAAGCACAGACTTCTGATGATGTATTACTTACCCGCTAAAGGTTGTCACGAGAGGGCAGTAGAAAAAGAAATACTTTTGTAGTTCTCTAAAAGAGCCATATTCAGTTTGGGTTCAGAAAGTCATTTGATAGTGTTCTTCCCCCTTCTTTATGTACTTTTTGTTAAAAAAAAAAAAAGAAAAAAAAAAAGACAACTTCAACTGATGCTAAAAAAAAAAAAAAAAACATTACTAAGAAATACATTATATGACATGTTTTGACATTTAACTATATGCTCAATGCACTGCTTTTACCTCCTTCCAGAACTTGGAAAATACACAGTAATATTCTAGTCCCAGTGAGTGGGCTACTTGAAATGTTAAGACAGTAACTTCTGCTAATAGATTTCAAATCTCCACTTTGTCAAAGCAGTTCCTGTCTGCTTTGACAAAAAGAAAATTAAAAAAAAAAAAATCAAAACCAAACCCAACCACCCAACCCAACCTAACCCAACCCAAATAAATAAATAAATAAATACACATACACACACCTGGAGGGCAAAGATGTATCTACCTGGCAGTAAAACACCAAGTTTTACAGATGTAGGAATTCAGACATTTATATATTTCAGTATTTTAGGATTTTGTCAGTGATGAGTGAAGGCAATCTGTAGTCCTCTTTTACTCTTAGCTTTTTCTTCCTTCCACTGTAAGTCTATACCAAGCAATCAGTTTGACTTAGCTTCCAGACCTGGTTGCAGGAGATGAACCTGATCTTTTAACTTAGGTCCAACTCTCATGCACATGGTAAAGTAAAATGGTTTGAAGGATCAACATAATCACACAGCTACTCTGTGAGATGTGCCAAGTTCATCTATTCTCAAATACAGTCTGACTAATTCTGTTCTGCAGTACAGGCAGTCTGAAAAACAGCAATAAGGACAGCAAGGCTGATAGCGTGAGGCCACACAGCATGTATCCTTACACAGTGGAGAGCAGCCATCAGATTTTAATATTTGAATAGCAATTTTAGGCAAATTGGTCCTTGAATCTTTAGAGCAAAGTGTATGTCTCCTCTCCTTTGTGAAGAGTGACTCTCCCTGATTTTGTCAACTACCTATCTATCACAGTGGTGAGTAGTTACAGATAGAATATGCTGTTACCAAAGCAGAGCTGAGAATAATATTCCCAAAGGATTTCCCACACAGTCTGAAATGTTCTAAGCAATGGAAGTTCTTTTGGATATAGAAGAATAATAGTCCTAGCAGTCTTTACTTCTGAGAAATGTTCTCATATTCAGCCCTCAGCAATTTGTTTTCATGTGCCTTTCTTTCAATGTGGAGTAAGAACTATACTCTTTGAGAAATGTTTAAATAATGTTATCAGAACTATCAGTGGTATTTTGTTTTGTTTTGTTTTATTTTTTTTGGACAAGTGAGACATCACTACCAAGTTCATCTGTCATTAGAAGTTACCCAGGCAGTATGATTTTTCTGGCAAATAATAGCATACCAGCTCCGGAACTTTCACAAATTATATCTTATAATTAGGTTTCAAGATAATTACTAGAAAAATAATTAAGATGTTATTCTGGGACAACGGCTGGAAATCAATGAGGTATACAGATGTTGCTATATTTTCAATATACATGGCAGGTTAACTCTTTGAAGGTGGATTGAATTTCAATGTGCATACAACTGCTTTAGCCTGAACTGAGAAAAAATTCAAAAGGTGCATCACACTGAGGATCAGTATTACTTGAACTTAATATATTAGCATTATTGCATTGTTTTAATAATTGTCTTATTAAAACTTACATTGAACTTTTATACCAAGAACTCTTAAACCAGTTCACACTGAAGAGAAGGAATAATGATTTTCTTTGTAGGGAGAAAAAAAAAGGCAAAAAAAAAAAAAGTTTTGACTACATAAATTTCAGTGATTTATATCAGTTGATGAGGTGAGAAACAGGAGGATTGCAGTAAGGCAATTATTCATCTCAAATTCAGTATCCCTGAAATACAGTGATTCACAGACTCAGTATCCTGTGGCACAGAATAAGCCTCTGGCTCTGATAAATTTGAATCAAGACTGGAAAGCATGTTAAATGAAGGATATTGAGTGGTTACTGCTGAACAAATGGAGTTTGAAACCTGTGTTCACAAGGACAACGATTTAGAAAGGTGAATCTGCATTATGCAGTCAGGGTATCCATGCATGTTGAACACATTAATGCTCTACTCTGCTCTACTCTACTCAGACTTTTCCCTCTGGGGAATTTTTGACTTAGATATTGGGTGGTGCAGTATTACAATGGAAAATATCTATCACAATAATTTTAAAAGCAATAAAGATTTATATTTTTTTTCTATGCAACTGAGAAAATTACCTGAACATAAATAATTTCAGACCTCCTTGAAACATAGCTGTCCTGTATATAACTTAGCTGTTCTCAGACACTTTGTTTAAGAGAGGAGTGAAATAGTGAAGTTGGTGCAATAGATGTCGCATATGACTTTTCCTCTTATTGACAATATGTTGTGTGACAAAATACAAATAGGTTCCATACTTTTTACAGATTTGCACTGAATCAAACACATTGTTCCTTTTTTTTTTTCTCCTGTACAATGAGATACAGAGATACAAAAGGAATTAATGAATACTTATAAATCTTCCATTTAACAGGGGTATTAAGAAGCTATAAACTGATGTTCAGTCTCTGTGCTTGATGAGGAGACAATATTGTTTTCGCAATCCATTATTTCACAAATACAAGGTTTAGACATCTGTGACCACAAATGAAGCAGTAGCTCACAAAAGCAACAACTCCTTTCGTTAGGCTTCAGAGGCTTAAAAAAATAAATGAAAATAAAGATTACAGGAAATTAGGTAATTTGTCCTCTTCTGTTCATGTAGATTGGGGATAATTCAGTGCCCTTCATCTTGAGAAAGCCAAGTTGGACTACACAATTTTCTTTTCTCTCCTGCCAAACCAAAACCTGAAACAAGTGGAATCTGGCATGCAATAGGAGTCATCCAGTGCCTACAATGGATGTTGCAGAAAATAGAAGATAAGGATTAAGTCTGCCTGTTACTCAAAGGTCCTGTGCTCAGATCTTTGTGCAACTGCAAGGGAAGTAACCCATGCTCTCTGTCACGTTCTCCACAGGACAATGTTTCCCACATTTAGATTTGACAAACAATTTAATCATACCTCAAGTCCATGAATGGTAAATGTCAAAACCCTGCAAGAGTCTTCTTATAAAACATTACAGCTCCAGCCTGAGGATTCAGCTTTTACATTGCAACTTTAGCTGCTCTGAATCAGGCAATTAAGATGGATTGTGATTATGCCTTCTTTTTGACCTTGTTTTGTCATCAGTGTTCTTTAACTGAATGAATGGAGATCATTATGACCCAGAAAATAACTGCTTGACTAATAATGCACAGCCTGTCTCTGGGACCAGCAATGAATATTGGGAAAATAAGTAAAAGTCTTTGACAAAGAGAGGAGGGTGCTTGGATACTGAAGTGATAAAAGGTGATTCTTGATATAGTGGCCATAAATGAGGAGATGGGACTTCTCTGGATACCCACCTCATTTCTATTAAGTGAATAGACATAGTTCTCAGTCATTCAAGTACAAGTGAGCAGTGCAGTCATCATCCCCACCCTGGAGGAGACACTTACCATACAAAAGTCAATAAACAGAGAAATGCAAAGACAGTTCTGAATTCAGATCGGAAAAGACTGATAAACTCATTGTATACCTGATTTTACTCAGTAAGATGATAAATAAGAGAGGACAGAATGACAGAATGTGAATGTTACACAGAAGGTGGACTATGCTATTTCATTGTTCCCATTTCAGCACATATAACAATATATATATATATATATATATATATATATGAAACTGAAAGCTGGAAAATTTGGAACTGATCAAATATGTTTTTTTATCCAGTGCATGATTGAGCTGGGGATTCTGTTGTACGATACACATTTGATGTCATTTGCTTATCAGGACACAAAAGGCATGTGGGATACTCTTAACATTGATGTATATATTTTATTTTATTACATTTCATATCAACAGAATACAAACTTTTTTTTTCTTTCTTTCTTGTCAGAGATATAAAGAGTGAAGCTGAATTGTAGCTAGTGCATTGTACACACACAGAATGCAGGAAAAGCTTCTAATTATTCACTTGGTTTGAACCAAAATTTGAGCAAGATATTTAAATAGATAAACTAAAGTAATCTTTGACAATGATTATTATGTTAAATATAGCTTATGTATATACCTTAAGTAAATTTTAAAGGGAATTGTGCTCCTGCTTTGCATCACTGCTTCACAGCCTTGTGGCTAAGGATAAATACTTGTCAGTGCTATATATCAGGTGTACCCGTTTAAAACATGGAACACATCTCGAAGTTAATATTACCACTTTTCTTTAGATTTTCCTACTGTTTGGATGAGACAGCTCAGCTGGATATAAAAACTTCTAAAATCACCACAAATCCTAACCACTATGTAATAAATCATTCATAATTTGGCACAAACTTTTCAAAATTTTTTGAGTTGTTAGGAAACACCGTCTTATGTAAAGTTATATACCTGCAGTCAGAACTGTGTTTTGACAGATATTACATATGATATTTATTAGTGTTCACAATTGAAGTGATGATGGGAAACACAGCAAAATTTTCATAACATTTAGAATCATAGAATCATAGAATTTATTTAGGGTATAAAAAGATTACCTGTCTTCTTAAACTCCCTTTATGTCTAGGAAGTTAAAAGGCACTTGCCTGTTGCTTCTTCTACTGTGATCTGGACCAGCCTAAGGACATAGGCCCTTCTAATAAGCTAGGAAAAAAAGCAGTGATGATAAAATAATTTATCTTTGCTGTTGAAGTCCAAGTTCCACCCATTTACAATTTAATGTTCAGTCTGAGTAAGTTGCTAGGCTCTATCTGCAGTCAGTGCAAGAGATGAACATATCCAAATGGCAGCTCATTCCAGCCTCAGACAAGGTGTCTCTCTTCACTGACTATAAAGAGAACTTAAAGGTGGAGTTTAATGTGGGTGTTTTCTGTGTGAGCATCACCTTTAGAGCAAGTTACTCTCGGTTCCTTTTTATAGTTGAGGAAAGAGAGTCATAAAGTCAGTAAAATGTAGATGCAATTTATCTTATCTCACAGGAGAAGCCTGCATTTGGAATCACAGTGTCACCCCATAGGCTACACTGATGTCCTGTCACAGAATCACAGAATTGCATAATGGTTAATGTTGGAAGGGACCTCTGGTCTAACCCCACTGCTCCAGCAGGGCCCCCAAAAGCAGGTGGCTTTTGAAAGTCTCCGAAGATGAGACTCCACAACCTCTCAGGGCAAGCTGTACTATTGCTCTGTCACCCACATAGCACAGAAGTGCTGCCTGATGTTTAGACAGACCTTTTGTGTTCCACTTTGTGCTCATTACCTCTTGTCCTGGCACTAGGCACCACTAAAAAGAGCCTGGCTCTGTCTTCTTTGCAACCTCCCTCAAGATATTTATACACCTGGATAAGAAAAACTGATATGATTTCCCTGCTCCTCCTCTTCTCAATTCCTCTCCTGCCTAGCTTCCTATCTTCTTGTCCAGAAAGATGTGGGTTCTCAAGTGTCTTGGTCATATCTGCTAGCTTTTATAAGTGCCTTGGCTACAGTATGTCATTTCCAGTGGCATTAGATAGCTATACATAAAACTTAAGATGATCCCTCCAGATAGAATCTAGTTAGAGATTAAGGTACATAATTCAAGTGACTACATGTGTATGTTGTGTCTAAGGTCCTATTGTAATAAATGAGAATATAGTCAAGGGAGGGCAGTTCGGCTCTCCTCGAAGTAGACAACTACCAAATGGTCACCTGGACTGCTCTCTGAGCTGTGCTTATTGGACTGTGAGCTGTGCTTATTGGACTGTCATAGCTTCTGAGGGGAGTGAATGATGCTCCAAGATGTTTTTGTATTTTCCATTACTTACCGCTAAGGCAGGCCTCACCAGTTGAGAGGCACTCCCTAAATTATATCAGAAATGCCAGCCTTTCTAAAGTTGTTCCAGCCCATTTCTACCAAGCAGCCTTGGGGAAAATCATTTGCAAAATCAGAAGGTTGAAAGCATCATCAGAGTCCCTGGGTTAGTTTGACTGCAGGGGCTGCCTGAGAATTTATATAAATAGGCAGCCGACCCGTTGGTTCAAGGATGGTAATCTGGATAAAAGCCATAGGTCTTCCTAAGTGTAGACACAACCCGTACCCAGCATACATAAATTAGAAATATCAGATGGGCACAGAGAATTATGAGTTCTAAACAAGCTCAGTGCAGTGCTTTAGCCCAAACCTTGGGCACTAACAGGACAAGCATCTAATCAGGTTAGCCCAAAGGCCACGAAGGAGCATTGTGAGATCAATTGGCTCACTGGGGGGAAAGAGACTCAGTAAATTACAGATTCCTTTGCTGCTTGGGACATTGCACTTTGCTGCTAATAAACGTGCTATGGTGTGAAATATGGTGTGGCATGTGAATAATAATAACTTCGAGCAGAAGAAAGTCTATAAAAAGAAGGAAGGAGTTCTGGGGGAAATGGCTTGAAAACAAACTTTTCTTCTTTTGCATGAAATTCTTTCAGGTAGGTAAATGGATGTCTTGCATTTGAGTGAGTAGACATTTATGTCTCAAAGAAAGAGCACTTTGGTGAGGCTGGCAGAGACCATTATCATAAACAGAGACACTCTGGGATTCCGTACAGTATAGAACTTTATAAAATGGTTCTTGAATACCAGCTACCAATATGAGTTTAAGCTGGAAGATAAATTTTTAAACAGGAAGACATACAACCTGTTGTTAAGGGCACAGAATGATATTGGATTCTACAGTGTTTCAAAATGGCACTTACCGACATTGTCGAAAAGTAGCAACATGCACATTTTACTTCTATTTACCTCGTATTGCTACAATTTTTTTGTTGTTGTTGATGTACATTCAGTGCACTGCATTTTACTGTGGTCTATTAGATTAAAGTATGCTCTAACATTAAGTATTTTCTCTTTGTGAATATACTCAAAGACCATGATTAAACCGTATCTTAAATTCTTTAAAGCTAAATAACATCTCTCTACTTATGCCAGGAATAATACTCAGAAAGAAGAAAAGAGCACCATGTTTGCTTATTATTCGATATGGATTTTGAATACCACAGGGATTGTGTGCATTTTCAATTTTAGTTTCATGCATTTAATCTGTTGAGAAAATCATAATACAGGAAACGGGAGTGGAAGGGAAGGGAGTGGAAGGGAAGGGAGTAGAAGGGAAGGGAAGGGAGTGGAAGGGAAGGGAGTGGAAGGGAAGGGAAGGGAAGGGAAGGGAAGGGAAGGGAAGGGAAGGGAAGGGAAGGGAAGGGAAGGGAAGGGAAGGGAAGGGAAGGGAAGGGAAGGGAAGGGAAGGGAAGGGAAGGGAAGGGAAGGGAAGGGAAGGGAAGGGAATGGAGTGGAAGGGAAGGGAGTGGAAGGGAGTGGAAGGGAAGGGAAGGGAAGGGAAGGGAAGGGAAGGGAAGGGAAGGGAAGGGAAGGGAAGGGAAGGGAAGGGAAGGGAAGGGAAGGGAAGGGAAGGGAAGGGAAGGGAAGGGAAGGGAAGGGAAGGGAAGGGAAGGGAGTGGAAGGGAGTGGAAGGGAAGGGAGTGGAAGGGAGTGGAAGGGAAGGGAGTGGAAGGGAGTGGAAGGGAGTGGAAGGGAAGGGAGTGGAAGGGAAGGGAGTGGAAGGGAGTGGAAGGGAGTGGAAGGGAAGGGAGTGGAAGGGAAGGGAGTGGAAGGGAAGGGAGTGGAAGGGAGTGGAAGGGAGTGGAAGGGAAGGGAGTGGAAGGGAAGGGAAGGGAGTGGAAGGGAGTGGAAGGGAGTGGAAGGGAAGGGAAGGGAAGGGAAGGGAAGGGAAGGGAAGGGAAGGGAAGGGAAGGGAAGGGAAGGGAAGGGAAGGGAAGGGAAGGGAAGGGAAGGGAAGGGAAGGGAAGGGAAGGGAAGGGAAGGGGAGGGGAGGGGAGGGGAGGGGAGGGGAGGGGTGGCGAGGGGAGGGGTGGCGAGGGGAGGAAGGGAAGGGAAGGGAAGGGAAGGGAAGGGAAGGGAAGGGAAGGGAAGGGAAGGGAAGGGAAGGGAAGGGAAGGGAAGGGAAGGGAAGGGAAGGGAAGGGAAGGGAAGGGAAGGGAAGGGAAGGGAAGGGAAGGGAAGGGAAGGGAAGGGAAGGGAAGGGAAGGGAAGGGAAGGGAAGGGAAGGGACTATTTGAAGAATATTTTGACTACTTTATAATAGCGTCTTAGACACATAATAATTTAGGTTACAGAAGACCTCAGGAGGTCATCTATTCCAATCCACAAGTCAAAGCAAGCTGAATCATACGTTAACTGATATTATATCAGTTATAGTCTGACTTATAGTCAAAGCAACAACCCTGTTACAAGGTATACAGATATCCTATAACAAATAGCTAAAACAGGTAAAATTCCACATACATATTGTTTTATCAACATTTTCAACCTGAAGATTGTTCTATGAGAAAAATGTTGAACCCCTTTTCTTCACTTTCTTTTTTTAACTAAATAAATAATGAAAGAAAAAAAAATGATAAAAGGAATGGTTTGAGCACTGAAATTTTACTGGGAGACAGTGAAAGTATTTGTGTAGACTATTTGTCTCTTATGGGGCAGTTATCTGGTTATACACACCTAGCCTAGCTGTTCAGAGGGAAAAAAATTCCTGCTACTACAACTCAAACTGACTAAAAAGAGATCATGTCAAATATGAAATTAGAAAGAGGAAATGCCAGGTTACTAGCCTTTTCTACACCACTGTTCTTCTATGCTATTAGGGATCTTTTTCATATCTGTAAATCTCCGAATGATGCAATGCTACTGACATACACAGTTGCAATAGAACTGGTGGTTGTTGCACAAATGTGGCATAGATTCCAGTAAGAACAAAAATATAACTTTTAATTAATACGCCCAAGAGAACACACAGAATGACAGAAGGAGTCAGCCAGAAAAGTCAATGATAAGAAAAATTAATTCTTTCTGTAGGAATCACATGTTTCTAGCACTCAATTAAGCTATTAGCTAGTAAATGTGAAACAACCAACTGTAATTACTTTTGCTAAAGGCATAGAATCTGTTTGCAGAATTCAGTGCCATGGGCTTCACTGCACTGATGACTGTGTTTAGCCTATTTAGAGGAAAAATACATGCTTGAATTTAAAATCAATATTAATATTGTTTATTTTCATATATGGCAAAATAAACAAAAGCACCCCATGGAAAATTGTGGAGAATCTAACAGGCAAGAAACCAATAAAAACTATAATATGATTTTTTACAAGAATATATACAACATATAAACATATATATAGTATTTAATACTTGATACATAAATATATACTATATAAATGTATATTATAAATTGTGTATTAATTTGTATGTATATTTACACACACAATGCACACACACATATAATATATAAAATATATACAATTTTATATATCACACTCAAAAAAGTTTCCTAGAGATTTTTAACCCCTTGCTATATTTCAGAAACAGTATCAGGGGTGTATCATATGACACAGGTACCTGATCTAGCTCCAATTAATTGTGGCAAAAATTCTGAACAAACTGTTTCATGTACTTGAAGCAGGAAAGTCATCTGCCAACTTACATGTTGAAGGAGTGCAGTGCTTTAGAAACCAGACTGGATTTTTCAGAGCTAGTCTAGCCATCCTGTGTCCTAATAGTCCTAATAGAACATCCTCCAGGATGTTCCAAACTACAAGAGGATAATGATCACTTTCTGTCCAGCTGTCTAAGAATTTCAACTGCAATGGTCCAGGAGGCATCATACTCCCTACTGCAGAATAGTATATTGAGACTTCTTTGTTCATTTATTGACCAAAACAGGAAAAAGAATAATGAGAACCTTGTCAAATGATCAAATGTTGTATTTGAACTGTCAGTTGTGCTGGACATAATGAGGAAGACCTATGCAGAGGGATGAACTCGAACCCATTTTAATTTCCCACTTGAGTTTCCTTCCACTTTTACAGCATCATAGAGGGATCACAAGAAAAAGAAGTAAATGAAAGTAATATTGCATTTACATTGCAAAAATCTATTTCTAAATCAAGCAATTTCATATGACATTTATGAATCAGAAGGGAGGGGAGAAGAGAGGGAAGAGAAAGGAATTACTGACTGACTGTAAGTATTGCATTTTCAGTCAGTGCAAAAGTCTTAAATATTAGAGTGTTCCTCACCAGAAGTATTCACTAAAAATAAGTAAATAAATAGATGACAATAATAATAATAGTTATTACTATTATTATTATTATTATTACCATGCTGGCTTTGGAAAGTGTCTCTAAGGCAATATATCCCACAGAGAAAGAAGTCCATGTATATCTGACCATCTAAGAAATTTTGAAGTGGACTAGGAATTGAAAAGAATGTTTAATTCAGTGGTCAAATGGGTATCTAAATATAAAATATATCCAAGAAGAAATCTCTGAACATTTTGACAGAAGAAGCACCAGTTACCAGCTTGCTAAAGTTTAACCTAGGTCTGTGAGAAATTTCAGTCAGTAAATTTAGGGTTGTTTTTCCATGGTCCGTGGGCTTTCTCTACCAGGCTTTGCCATCATCTGAGCCAAAATTGATTATCTACGTTTTTTGCAAGCTTATTATCACTCTGTACATGTGTGTGTTTGGACTTTGTGATAAATTTTGTATTTCTCTCCAAAACAGAAAGTTTGACTTTCTATTGAGTGGCTGGAATTATACCACTTTCAAAGAGGTCTGGGGAAGTTTGAAGAAAAGGTGCTGAACCCTTATATGCCACCGAAAGCAATCTAATGACTTGCGCTTGCAGTATAGAAATAGCTTGCAGGCAAAGTCAAACAAAATGAAGTCTTTAAGCCACAGCTTCCAGTAAGTGCTTGTCCAGTCCCTTCATGAGAATTCCCATGTTTTTAAGGGCTGTTGCATCATGTAGCCTTAGAAAATAAATATGCATGGAAACTTTTAGATATCTAAGATCATTCTACTACCTTAGGAAGAAGCACTGGGTACGGGGTGAATATGCAACTCACAAGCTCTCATACAACTTTCCTTATTCAATCAGATTTTGCCTAATTTGCTTTGGCACAATGGAGAGGTTCTGAAGTGGGCTGCATTATGCTCAGTTTTGAATTATCTGACAATATCCATAAAATATTGTAAATAATAGTGAGACAACTGGGTTTTGATATACTGATTGAGATCCAGACAAAGTGACTTGTTCTCTGCTAAAATCCAAGCTGTTACTGCCTCATAAAATGGGGCATTCATCTCTCCTGTGTAATTTACTGAGTATCTAAAAATGAATAATAGAACAACACCAACCAGTGATTGCCATCCATGGGCCCAGTTCTGCAGCCATTTGGATGGCAGAGCTGCCATGGAAGCCCATGATTAAGTATTACAGGAGCAGACCTCAGTACTGCTAAATCCAGATTTATTCTTTTATGGCTGGTTTAAAATGCATACGTTTGAGAGTGCTGAGGCTATTATTTCCCCCATTAAAGGAATATCATTGTTTATGGAGTACTTAAATCCAGGGCATTACATTTATGACATCCACCCTCCCCTCTGCAGCAATATTCCGCTGCAATAAGACTGAGAGAAGAAGGGGCAAAGGCATTTCTAGGGTACATCCTGGGCAGTCAACCTCTGTTCCTTGAGTGATCAGCTCAGAGAAATATCTTCCTCCCTCTAGAACTCAAATTTACTTGGTGAAACTATTGCAGGGTGAAAAGAGCGATGGTTCTTTGATAAAATGAAATGTTGCATGCTGTAGTCCTCTACTGGGTCTGCCAGTTACTATGGCCTATTTTTTCTGTTGACTAGTTAAAAAAGGAGTGTATTTACTAACCTCATGGGTAATACCAGGCTAGAAATACTTTGGAGACCAACATTAGAAAACAAAATCATCTTGGACAACTTGGGAAATGGTGCAAAAAAAAAAGAAAAAGTGATTTGGTAAAGACAGTAACAAAGCAATAGCTGAGTTTGCACTTAATCTCACCTTATCGGAACCACCAAAACATTAAGTCTCTTGTCTAATTTGGTCACCTGGATACCTTACAATTAGTGAATACTGACACCTCAAGAAGGCAAATCAACCAAACCATTTAAGATAGCTAACATAGGAAGGAACCGTATTACCCTTTGAGGTAGCTAAGTCTTTCCAGTGATCATTGAGGCCAACAAGTAGGTTATACTAGAACACATGCTGGGCTCCAGCTGCTCTAGAGCTGCTAATGTGAATCTATTCCTTTGTTTTGTAACTTAGAGAATAAAAGTAAGAGAATGACGCTCTGGGCAGCCATCCTTCAGAGAAGGATTTAGGAATTATGTGTATAAAGATTTTAATAGGAATCACAGTGTCATGCTGTCACAAGGAAGGGAGGACATCAAAGCTAGCTCTTCCATTCCTCTTAGTGCTGGAAAGCTACCAGCTGAACATCTGTGTTCATTTTTATGCCCTGAACTTCAGTAAAAATGTAATTCAACAGGAGAGGGGCCAGAAGACAGCAGTAGGAGTGACCAGAGGTCTACAACACATGACCTTTAAGGGAACATTGAAAGACCTGGAACTGGTTTTGCTAAAAATGGGGAGAGCTGGGAGAAAAGACATAACAAACATTTAGTTAGACCTAAGAAAAATCTTCCAGTTGGTGAGGATGGTTAAGTACCAGGAAAGATTGCCTAGAAAGTGTTTGGATCTTGATCACTGGTGATCTTAATAAGCTGGGCACCTACATGTTGTTTACCTACAGGTGATTTCATATCAAGAGGTGGAAAAGATCAGTGACTCTTAACTTTTCATAAATCAATTTTTTTTTTTTTTTTTTGGGGGGGGGAAGAGTTTGCCTTCTGACATTTTTCCATGGTGATTTACTTATACAATCAAACAAAGATGTGTTCATAAATGAAAATTCATTTATTATTTTTAAATCCTCTCCCTTCATTCTGCTTTCTTCTTTCCTTACATACAGGTGTGTGTGCAAACTCCTTGTGTTTGTTTTTCAAATCACCTTCTAATTAACAAAATTCAGATGCCACAGTCCACAGGCAGAGCGATGCTGGACTGCATGACCTCTTGAAGTGCCTTTTCGATATGCCTTACTGCAAGGTCACATTGGGTAAGTAAGCACAAGAGCGGTCTCTTTTAATCAGTGGCATCACACAAGTTTTTGAAGTTCATCATATGCTTAAGGATTTCACTGAATAGGAGAAGAAAACTGCAATAATTGAGTGGTGAATCAGGCTTCACATTTGATCTATACGTATTAGAAAAGGTGAATATAAAATTCCCTTCTCATGCCAAAATAATAGCTATTTCTGGACCTTTATTGCATTTTTAATCCCTCTAAATATTTCATCTTTATAGGTTGTATTATTTATATATTACAATCCTTGTCATCCCCTCAAGCTGTGTCAGGACACTATTTCTTCCTGTACAAAATAAATTGCTTATAAAATTTTTCTTTAAGGGAACTCAGATGCAAATAATAATGTGCTCTCCTTCTAAGTCACAGATAACAGGGTGATAAATAGTTTTTCTTAGCACCTGTTTTGAATTTCTTGCCCTGAAGGATATACATTCCTGTGTATAATGCAAGATGGCTCATTGTAAAACATAGACTATTTCATGGAAGAGCTGTCTCACCTAACTTTGGACAACTAATTTTTCTGTGTCTAGCCTAAAATCAGTTACTTAGGTTTTCCAAATACTCAGGAGAAAGGCAAGCACTTCCAGCAGGTGTTTTATCTTACCTGATCTGAATTATACTCTGGAGATTCCTCCTTGATGGTAGACAGAGATCACAACTTAGACGTCTTTATTTCCTAAAGTGAGATGGGAATGCATCCAAGTCTTAAAGGAAGATAGCTTTGTCAGATGGTTAGGCACGTGGGAGTTAGTGGTTACATTAAGGTTTCACAGTTAGCTGTTCCCAGACCATTGATTTTAATGGAACCATGTGAATTTATCACCCAAGGAATCCAGATCTATTAGCCTTCTTCTATGTCTTCCTCTTGCTGGAATTTCTACACTCAGTTGGCTTAAGCTCATATTTCTACTCCGTGAAGAAAAAATAATTTTTCAGAGCTGTGTCTCCACATATCAGGAAAATCCAATACTAAGATTGGAAGAGCACCCTTAAGTCTGCTGTATGAGGCTTCTTCGTTTCAAGAGCACATATTTTTACCTCCTGAAGACTCAAGTGTTTCTTGATGTTTAGATGGAACCTACTGTGTTCAAGATTATGCCCATTGCCTCTTGTCCTGACACTGAGTACCTGTGAAAAGAATCTGGCTTCATCCTCTTTGTACCCTGCCTTCAGTTATTTATGACCATTATATACTTATTTATGGTCATTTATGACCCTTATATAGTTATTTATGACGATTATGATCCCCCCTGAACCTTCTCTTCTCCAAGCTAAACAGTATCAGCTCCCTCAGCCTTTCCTTATAGGAGAGACATTCCAGTCTCTTCATCATCTTCATGGCCCTATATTGGACTCATTCTAGTATGATCATGTCTTTCTTGTGTCGGGGGAGCTAGAATTGAACGCAGTACTCCAGGTTTGGCCTCACCAATGCTTCATAGAGGGGAAGGATCACCTCCCTGGACCTGCTGGCAATGCAGCCTCATGATATCATTAGTCTTCTTAGCAGCAAAGGTGCATTGCTAGCTCATGTTCAACCTGTTGTCCACCAGGACCCCCAGGTCTGTTTCTGCATCACTGCTTTCCAGCTGGGTGGCCTCTAGCGTGTTCTGGTACCTGGGGTTGTTCTTCCCCAGGTGCAGGACTTTGAATTTCTCCTTGTTGAACCTCATGAGGTTCTTGTCAGCTCATTTCTTCAGCCTGTCAAGGTCCCTCTGAATGGGAGCATGACCATGCAGTGCATCTGCTACTCCCCCCAGTTTTCTGTCATCTGCAAACTTACTGAGTGTATGCTCTTCCCCATTCTCCAGATCATTAATGAATATGTTAAACAATTTCAGTCTTCCTGAAACATTCACATTCATCAACTTTAGCCAGACATGTTTGATAAAGGGGCTGAAATCTCAAAGACAGTTCCTTCCAAACTTGTGGAAAAATGTGACGAGAGGAAAGACGTCCTATCGGACAAAAATAAAATATATGCTCAACCTTAATGAGAAAATCTGTACAGGGAAGGAGCTTTATAAACATCCTGACTATTGGGAAAAAAGAAAAAAAAAAAAAACTGTAATCAGCCCTTATTCTTCCTTAAGCAACCAAGAATCTAGGACCCAAATCAAGTAGAAAACAGGCTTATGGATCTTCGTTGCTTTAGGCATAGTCTGTTTATGCATGTTTTCCACGTTTATCCATATATATAAATAACATTAACTCATCTTGGAGTGAATCTGGCACAGAGTTCCAGTTTCAGGTTTTGGCATGCTTTGAGATGTGAAAATTACCTCTCTTTGAACAATATTTTCAAAGAATTGGAATGCTGAGGCATGTTAAATTGCAAAGGACAGATTAAAGCTGAATATCAACATGGAAAGAATGATAGAGTGAGCTCTGGAAAGACATAGCAGTGTAAGAGAAGAAAATAAAAAATGATTTCCTACTGTTCTTATTGCAGAATTACCTTGATCATAAAAGTCTAAAGCATGCAAAGAATTAGAGTATTGGGTAGCGTGCTGGGATGGTTAGATGATCCTGCCTGACACGGCATCTGAGACCTCTAAGATATGCAACTTCATCCAGAGCCATTCTAGTCTTGAATCCCCTTTGCCACTCAACACTACTTCTTCTTACAAACCCCGTGTTCTCTGTTAAACTCCAGTGCAGGAAGAGTCCAGCACAGTCATATTCCATGTGCCACTTTCTTATACAGCACTGAGTACAAAGTCCTGGACAAAGTCCCAAACCACAAGATTTGCTGAGTATTCAAATTGACAGCCTTGGCATTTAAGTTCTAACAGGTGCTAGGATGGCTTCTTTGGATTTTCATAAAGTTTAAAATCTTTTAGAAGTGTAAGAAATTAAAAATTTACTCTCCTAGTCAGTGTTTTCTTTTAGTTATCTAGAAAATAAATATCTCCTAGTATTTCTTCAAAAGGTTACTGGTGTTTGCAATTAAAATGTCCGCTCCCTTCCCTGCCCAACAAATAATACCGATCCCTCTGTACTGGAAAAATAGTATAATTCAACTTAAAAATAGATACCTAAAAAATAAATGGTAGTTGAGGTGATCAATGGCTCTTTTGCAGAGTCAGTAGAATTATGTTAGCTCTGAACTTCTTTCTTTTATGTAACTACATCTGGGAGCCAAACTGAAGCCTCGAGATCCCAAAGACTCCAGAAAACCAAGACTTCCCAGGCTGCCTGCTTGAGTCCTCTGGAGGAAGAAACTGGTGCACTGCTGACTTGTACAGAAAACTAAGATTACCCAGCCAGAGTCCCTTAGGAGCAGGGAACCATTGAATGGGTTGAAAGGGAACCATTAAATTCTCAAGGCCATGAAAGTTCTCTCCTTGATGAATGCAGACAGCAGTGGACAGGTGGGTGTACTATCATAGGAGTTTGTTGAGTTGTCTCTGGAGGGAGACACACTCCTATACTGCTGGCCAACAGCTTGAAGTGGTCCACAAAAGAGCAAAAGCATGCATATGAAGCATGAACAAGATGTATCAGGAGCCAGTGGGGAAATTGCACAATGCCTAATAGTTCCCTGGATGGCTTGCAGCTGCTCCTGGTTTGCTCTTCCTCAGACAGCACCACCCCAGCTCTGCATCCTGCAGAGATGGAGACTGGTAGTGGAGGCAATGAGGAAGACTGATAAGAAGCCCTTGGAAGGCTCACAAGGAAGCACACAGACTCCACACGATGTACTGTTGCAATTCTTCTGTGGTTGCCACTTTTCATTGGCCTGAATCCATTCCCATTATTGTCATTCTTAGAATGGAGTTTGCCTATTTAGAATATTCTAAAGGGACTTTTCCCAAGTAGGGCTAATAACCATCATAGCTCTTTTCCCTTTGTGCCAAAGGCAGAAATCAGTTTGCAGAAATCACTGAAATAATTACACATCTGTCTGTGCAATACATATCTTTGTATTAATTTATTTAATTGTTTCTTATTTAGACAAATGATGTGTTCATTTTCCTGATCACTTCAGCTTACTGATTAGCACTTCTTTCTTTTCTTCACTGATTTTTTTGAAACACAAAGGTCAAGTGAGGCCTGAAAGCCAGGTTTTCAATTACTGTTGGGTTATATAAAGTAGAAGTATTAGCAAAGAATTAAGAAATATAGAAGACTTAATTATGTGTTTGAATAGATTTTGCTTTGAGAAACATTTTAGCTGATATCTGTCATCTTTTATGAGATTTCATCAATAATTATTGATAAATGGATACAAACAGCTACAAATAGATGTAATTTCATCTACAAAGACTCTTGTTCAGCACATAAAATTACTCTCCACCCCAGAAAAAAAAAAAAAAAAAAAAAAAAAAAAAAAAAAGCTTCCACATAATTTTGTCTGAAAATAATGATTACTTCATTTCTGCATATTTTCTCAACCATGTTCTCATTGAAAAGTTCATTTTGGGAGGGGATGAAGTATAGATATGTTATCACTTCATTCAAATTGTTTCATTAAAAAAGAAACATGTATATGGTAGCTCTTTTGGTTTGGGTTGTTTTTTTATTTTAGGGAAGAAAAATATATTTATTTGGGGCCAGAGTGTGTTTTTTCAAAAACAATTCTTTTACAGTTCATATAGTTGATTTTTTTTCTTTTTTTTTTTTTTTTTTTGGCATTGATTGGCTTCCAACTGAAATGTGAACATTTAGCTGCTTTTTAGCAAACAACAGAGCTCTTAATTTTCAATGTTTCAGTGGAAAACATTTCACAATCAGTTGTAGTGCTGTCCTGCTGCCTCTGATCATAAAATTGCTTCTTTCTCTTAATTCCAAAGATTGCATTTGTAAATAAAACTGTGTAAGAACAACTCAACTGGATCAGTCAGCAGTCCCTTTTGTGCAATATTCAGCCTCTGAAAGGAGATAGTAACAGATGCTGATGGAAATAGTATCAGAAACAAGACAAGTACAGATTAATATTTCTCTATGTTTAAGTCAGATACTTAGACCTGCATGAAATGTAGATAACATCTGAACCACTATGCACGACAACTGCTGATTTACCTTTTCTCTGTGAATTTCTGGAACAGGCTGCCCAGGAAAGTAGTGGAGTCACCAGTCCTGGAGGTATTTAAGAGATGTGTGGACACGGTGCTTAGGGACATGGTTTGGAGGTGGACTTGTAGTGTTAGGTGGATGGTTTAACTTGATGATTTTAGAGGTAATTTACAACCTAAATGATTGCATAATTCTGTGGTTCTCCTAACTCTTTTTGAGTCTACATATACAATTATCTTCCATAACAGCTTCTGATAATGAATTCCATGTCTGAATTGTGCATTTTGTGGAATAACTATGTAAATTATGCATTTTGTGTAAAATTGTGTAAAATTCTTTTATTTCTTTCAGGTCCACTACCCGATCACTTGGGAATATATACAGAAATAAAGCACAAACTTTCAAAGAAAAGAAAAGAAAAGAAAAGAAAAGAAAAGAAAAGAAAAGAAAAGAAAAGAAAAGAAAAGAAAAGAAAAGAAAAGAGAAAAGAAATGAAACTGTCTTCAACTGCATACAAAATAAACAAACAATAATAAAAATTACTGAATTTTGCAGTTGTGAATTCTAAAATGGGATTGTTTTTGAATATGTGTACAGCTGCTGTGCACAAAGTGTTTATTAAATTAGTAATTAATGCCATGCTTTCTCTCCCAGTCGTATGTCTTAGTGTCATTATCCATCCTTCTCAGAGTATTCCAGGAAAACTAGGAAAGATCTGTTAAGTTGTATAACCGACATTTTGGGGAAAAAATACATGAGCTCCAAGAACAAAATATTTCTCACTCTCAGAAGTCTTTTTTGCCTATCAGCCTTCATTTTCCTGTGGTTAGTCATATATGCTATTCTTGCAATGTCATAGGCTTAGTCTAGCATATGAGTAGTCTCAATTTACTAGCCTTCTCTGCCCTTCAGGTTGCTATCAGTATGATTTTTAGTTGGCATAGTTCACTCCGCTACTCTGGACAGCCAAAATAACATTGATCTGCTTATGCACCTTTAAGCCAGCATGGTCTGAATGCCTTAGGCTTACTGTGTACCAGGAGCACTAGTGCTCATGGCAAGATTTCATTAGATGAACTTGCATCGTGGTGAGTCTGGAAGTGGAAATGTCCTGGGGAGTATCTGACAACCTGGAGGTTTGCTTAGCCTTCCTTTTTGAACTTGTGAATGTTGTTCACAATACCAGAACTTTGAGGGCAATTTTAGGCAAGCATTTTAATTAACTTTATAGTTCAATTATAATTATACAGTTATGCAACTACAGAAGAGGAAATACATTCCTAAGTATCAGGATTATCCAGTCTGTCTCTTGTATAAATGGGAGAAGCTAGGGAACTGTTTTGACTGATTCTTTTTGGTAAAAAATTTCATAAACCAACAAAGAGCCAAAGGTTTCTTCTGGACTCATGGGGATTCTGAAGGGACCCTTGATGTCTGCTAAGACATGTTTATGGAGCAATTTCTCTCTAAGCAGGGGTGTTAACAGATCTCTCTCTTCCATTAGGCCATCTCTTTTCAGGAAGCATGTAAGGATTCAATGTCTCTCTGTTAACTTTATTTGAATTGACCTATAGTCCATAAATTGCTGAAGTGGGTATAGACAATGTTATTTATAGATTACTTTGAGACTGAGGTCCTGATCTATGTCTGGACAACATAATCAGGAATCTGAATCCGCATAGCTCTCCTGGGTTAGAATTTGATGGAAATAAGCACTGTGCAAAACTCCACACATCATGCGAGTGAAGTAATGTTAGTATATGACTAACAACAGTAAAAACTGTTCTTCTTCCCCAGTAAAATCCATACCCCAGAGCTGGATAGCTTTATTTAAAAAGGATGGCTGGGCATCTTACACACTTGAAAGATGAAGATGAAAAGGAGTAGCAAAATCAACTACAAATAAAATCGACAAGACAAATTTTCAGGAGACAGTGCAATTTAATCTAAACATTTCAAAGTAATGTGTACTGTTTCAGTGGCATTTCTAATATGAAAATGATAAAATGAACCATCATCACTTCATCTTTTAGTTTTGACAATGTCTAAATGTTTTCTTTTCAATAGAGCGAAAATACTACTTTTAATTTCCCTTCAAATGAATATCTTAACAATAACATTGTATTGAGCCCTCTCTTCTGTGCAGAAGGTATTGAATAAAATATACAGTAAAATAATACTTTGACACTAATGAAATATAAGTGATACTAAACAGCATTTTTTAACTTGTGGAAAAATACACTTCTTTATTTTTTATTTTTTTAAGAAATCAAACTTTGTAATTCTGGAGAAAAGGCATGTTTCCTAATCTCCTCTTGGTACTAGCCAGGTGTGAGCTAGCATCCTTTTGGAGAATAGTAGGCAGCAGAAGCTGGACTCAGTCTCATGTCTATGTGGCACCACAGCTAACATTTGGCTCTTTGTGAGCCTTCGTGACTTCATGGCTCTAGTGGCTTTGTTTCTTCTTTCTACCTTTTGCATGTGGACTTGAGTGGTCCTTAAGAGAGCCTTCCCTCTTGTAGAAAGCAAGCCTGAAAACACAGGCACTGATGGAGCATCTCACTTGAGTATCAGTCTACAGTCGACATTACGCCTGAGCAGCAGTGCTGTTAGCAGGATATGGCAAAACCACACTACTCAAGGGTAACTTCCTCACAGATCATAGAATCATGGAATAAGTCAGAGAATGGTTTAGATTAGAAGGGACCTTAAAGATCATCTAGTTCCAACCCCCTGCCAGGGGCAGGGACACCTCCCACCAAACCAGTTTGCTCAAAGCCCCGTCCAGCCTGGCCTTAAACACTTCCAGGGATGGGGCATCCTCCAGATCTGATGGGAACCTGTTCCAGTGCCTCACAACCCTCACAGCAAAAAAATTCTTCCTTATGTCTGATCTAAATCTACCCTCTTTTAGTTTAAAACCATTTCTCCTTGTCCTATCTCTATAATCCTGGACGAAAAGTCCCTCCTTCTTAGCCTTCCTGTAGGTCCCGTTTAGGTACTGGAAGGCCACTGTAAGGTCTTCCTGGAGCCTTCTCTTCTCCAACCCCAACTCCCTCAGCCTGTCTTCATAGCAGAGGTACTCCAACCCTCTGATCATCCCTGTGGCCCTCCTCTGGACCCAATCCAACAGGCCCATGTCCTTCTTATATTGGGGGCCCCAAAGCTGAAGACATTACACCAGGTGGGGTCTCACAAGAGCAGAGTAGAGGGGGACAATCACCCCCCTTGATCTGCTGGCCACGCTGCTTTTGATGCAGGATACAGTTGGCTTTCTGGACTGCAAGCACACATTTGCAGCTCATGTTGAGCTTCTTGTCAACCAACATCCCCAGGTCCTTCTCCTCAGGGCTGCTCTCAGTCCATTCTCTGCCTAGCCTGAATTTGTGCTTGGGATTGCCCTGGCCCAGATGCAGGACTTGGCTCTGTTGAGCTCCTTGAGGTTCACACAAGCCCACCTCTCAAGCCTGGATGGCATCCCTTCCCTCCAGTGTGTCAACTATGCAGCTTGGTGTCATCCAACTCTCTGAGGGTGCATTTAATCCCACTGTCCATGTCACTAGCAAAGATGTTAAACAGTGCCAGTCCCAATACTGACCTATGAGGAATACCACTCATAACTTATCTCCACTTAGACATTGAGGTTTTGACTGAAAGTCAAAATAGTCACTTTGAGTGTGACTATCCAGCCACCTTCCTTACCCACCAAGTGCCCCATCCATCATATCCATGTCACTCCAATTTAGAGACAGGATATCACGTGGGACAGTGTCAAATGATTTGCATTTGCAGAGTGAAAGATCACTCTTTCAAGGGACATAAATACAAGCAGAGACACACAACCTCTTCACCCAGAGCCCTTTGCAATCAGAAATGTCCTTTCATTAACTTAGCTGACTTCATTTCAGGCTCAAGCAAGCCAAAGGTGTCTTGATTTTCATATAAGGAGCAAAAGTCACCATTATTTACACTAAGACAACTAATCAAGCGTAGATGCCTCTCCTGCTTTTCTACAGAAGACAAGAGAACAAAGATTTTTCACCCAGCTCTTTTTGATGCTCACCTACACTATTTTCCAGCCCTCTCCTCTCCTTCTGCCCCTGTAAATCCAAACTAATAGTCAATGTAATCAAACAGGGCCCCTACTAAAATGCTCCCAGAAGTCTAAGGAGGAAAATTAAGCAGCAAAGCCTTGTTTTGCTGGCTGTGTTTGAACAGCAAGCCGTGCCTTTAAAAATAAAATAATGCAGCCTCAGGCTGTTTATCTGAACATGATTGGAGCCAGGGGATTTGTTTGGGTATACACAGTTATAAATAAATGCACTGAGATTTTCAATGCATGTCAGATTTTGTAGTCATATAACTGATCCCAGAGCACTTAGATAAGAGGGATGTTCTGATAGCCAAGTCTCTCACTGTATTTTCAATTTTGCCCTCATTATTTTTAGAGAAAATCCAAAGGAGACAATTGCAATAAATGTGATGAAAAGACCATTGAGATACAACAGTGAACCCATCCTGTGAGTAGGCTGGGCATTTAACAAATGCTACAGGAGATAATTGCCATGAGTCAACTGGGCGAGAAGCTAGGCATAATTGCTAGGAATTATGAGTATTTCAGGAGGATTGACAGCGCTGGTATGAACAGTTCTGTTTTCACAGTATGCAGACCTTGCCTTGCAGTTGCAGATCTTCCTGGCCAGCCGCCAGAAGAATTATTGTGGAAGATACTTCTTTAACATATTTTCACTTAAGAAAAGTGAATAGTTGACTTGGTTGTTTTAAACCTAACACTGCATGCTGGACATTAATGCATATTGGAAGCAGGGATGCAAGGCAGAGCTCACAGGACTGATGATTGTTTTGAAGATGAGTCTTTCAGGATGGTGCAGATACAGCTTTGAAGTCACCTAGTAAAATATCTAAAGCTCTCATGACTCCTTAGGCATTGAGGTGGAAACTGAACAAACTGCAGTTGCCACAGTGTTGGATGTCCTTGGCTGCATTTCTTAGCTGCTCTGACATCCTCCTCTCCAGACACAGAGAGCTGTTAATGCCTCCCACTGCAGGACCACAATTGGTTCCCAAATTTGTGAGAACACTTCCACGCTTTATTTTTCAGGTGACAGTGTCTGAAGGCAATATAAAATTGTGCGAGGGTGAAAATAAGGACTGCAAGGTCTTCTTCTGAGGAACTGCAGGCACTTACCTTGGTGCTTGTTTATGGACTGCAAAAAAAGATACTTCTTTGGAAGAGAAAACAGATGAGAAAATATATTTATCACCACACTGGAAGTAGAAACGTAATATAGAATCAAAGCCAAAGCTGTTTTTGTCTAGTCTTCTTTGATTTAATCACACTCCAGGTACTTCAGTCTGGGAGTTCCTTTTTGGCATCAGTCTGCCTTTTAACTCAAGTCAAAGCAGTAAGGAAGAGGAAGTTTAACAGCACAGTATACCTTTTAAAGAGGCAGGACTATGCATGAATGCCTGCCAAGAGGCACTTACTCACGAGTAAGCAGGAAACTGGGATGGGGAGAGTGCATAGGACAGAGCAAAAAGATGGAAGGCCTATCTACATTGCCTGTACACTGGTGTATGCCACCCAGGAGACACTGGATGTCCATGTGCATTTGCTAAGCTATAGCATCGATGAATCAGTGACAAAGCAGTATAGCTCACACAGGTAGGGTGCTGCAAAAAATGAATGCATGCTCTTTAGGAAGGACTAGCAGAAAAC
Source organism: Cygnus olor (assembly GCF_009769625.2). Classification (NCBI taxonomy): domain Eukaryota; kingdom Metazoa; phylum Chordata; class Aves; order Anseriformes; family Anatidae; genus Cygnus; species Cygnus olor. Next base: position 157,646,857 of record NC_049170.1, on the reverse strand, counting down.
ACATGGGAAAAAAAAAAAGAGAGAGAGAGAATTAGGTTTTGCTGTGCTAAAAGGAACTGAGTGAGTACACAGAGTGCATAGACTGACTTACTAAGAACTTACAGGTGAAGACCAAACGCGAGGTCAAGGAGATGTCAGTGTAAGCATCTACTACAAATTTCTCAATAGAGTACAAATTGGAAGAAGATTCACAGTGACAAGCTCTGGGTCTCATGAATTGATCTGATGGACATGCTGCTCATAAATAATTAAGACCATGCTGGCAAAAACTGATGCCAGTTTTGGCTGCAGTGACCATGTGACAGTGGGATTTAAAATCCCAAAGAAGGTGAGGGAGACAGACAGTAAACTAAAATCCTGGAATTCAGGAAAGCATTCATCAGGGATCTGAGAAACAGCATGCTGTGGGAGGCTGCGCTGAAGGAAAAGGGAGTTCATGGCAAGCCAGTGCATCTCCTAGGATAACTTCCTCAAAGCACAAAAGCAGTATAGCCATGGGAGAAGACAAATTGGCATAGCAGAAAGCAAAGCAGGGAACTCTACAGAACACAAACACAGAAAGGAAGCAGGTGGGAGGTATAAGTGGGGACATGATACCAGGAAGGAATACAGTAATGTCACCTGAGACAGGGATAGATTAAGTAAAACCAAAGCTTGGTCAGTGCTAGGATAGCCTTGAAGATTTTGAAACCTCATTGGACAAGCAATCTGACACAGATTACAAGAAAGCCCAGCTTTGAGCAGGAGGTTGTTTTAGAGGCCTCCAGAAGTCCCTTTCAACTGATACTCTTCTGTGATGGTCCTGGAGCTCCTGGTGTTTGCATCCTCTTCCAGACATACTTTTCAACTTGTATTGATGTAGCTCTGTTAGTGCTTGCTCTGGGTTCTGCAAGCTTTTGGGAACACCACAAAATATCTTGATACATGCGTTCAAATGATGCAAGCGAGTGTGTATGTTTTATATACCCTCTCTGGGAACAGAAAAGGAACTCTGAGGCTCTCAATCATTTCTATTTTTTTTCCACAAGATAATCAGAAGGCTTTTCCCTTTAGCATTGCAGTCATCTTAAAGTAGGTATCCATCTTTCAGTTCATTGGTGAACTGTGTTATTATGAGGAAAAAGGTTTTTTACAGTGATCGGTAGGAAGGAGGAAGATGCAGACACAGACGGACACCAATATGCAAAGCTCCAGGAAGGAGAATCAATTCACACTGAAGACCATTTGCTCATCCATCTGTGTTTGCTAGGTAATTTAGGCTTCAAAAGCAGTACAGTTAGCACACTGAAACAGTATTACTTGTTACTTTTCAAGGTGAATAATGTGGCCTTCTAAGGCCAGGGTCATTATCTCTCTGAGCCTGCTTGTGGCAAGGTAGAGGAAAGAAATATACTGTCTATCTAAGAAGACCAATATTTTCATTTCAGATGTGCTTTGTATGAAAGAGCAGCTCAGTATTTTATGGGATACAGCATCATTTCCAGCACGTCTTTTATAATATTTGCTTGGGGCTGGCAGAAAAACCAATAGTGTTGAGCCAAACCTCTGGGACTGGACAAGTTAATCACAGCTGCTGTTGCAGTTTTCCATATCAATCATAGGACACCCACCAAGGATAACAAGCAATACAAAAAAACAAAGCAGTCAAAGATAAGCAAGTCAGAGCCAGGATGATGGTGTTAGAACTGAACTTTCCATTTGCCTGTCGTTTAGAAGGATGAATTCAAACTGCTGGAATCCAATTTAAGCAGGATTCATCCACACTAAATTCAGATATCTGCAGCATAGGTGCCCACAGAAAACCCAGTTATATGAGATTCTGCTGTAGCTGGAGGACATTGAGTCAACAGGTTGGCAGGAGTTTAGGTTATGGTTCTTCTGATTTAGTGTAGGTACCTACCTTAGGAAGCCTTGAATTACACAGTAAAATCTATTGTTTCTGTTGACTATACACTCAGTTAAGGTACCTAAACAAAAACATCCAGTACCATTTGATATACCCTAGCATACTGCTCTTGGAGCTCAATTGATAGTCCAGAGGAGCTTGGGTCTCCAAGAGATCTGATGTCCTTCCTGCCTCAGGTACCTTAAAATATTTCAGATATTGCTAGGTGTTTGTGCTTACACAACAGATTGGAGCCTCAGCTCTCCACTGACCGTAAAGGTAGATTAGGGTGATCTGTTCAAATGTCAAACATGTTCCAATAACTGTCTAGCTGGGTTCCACCTGCTTATTCATGAGAGGTAATACCACACCTAATATCAGGGCATGATTGAAATATCTCCTACTTTCCCACAGTAATTTTTACTCCAAGTTATCAAAGAAAGAAAAATACTTGAAACATTGAAGTTAAATGGGCCATCTAATAAAAATTACGGTTATTTTGATATTATTAGCCATGGGACAAAATTAGTTGGCAAAATTATGGTTCTTCTTAAATGTTTTTAATGAGATGCCTATTGTTCTCTCCCACTCCCTCCCCTCAAAAAGTGTACTAGTTTTGACTGAAATACAGTTAATTTTTTTCAAAGTACCTTGCATGGTGCTATATTCAACATAATGTTTTGCACTTCTGTTGAAAAAAGCGTTGATAATACTCCTGCATTTTAGTTGTTGTTGAGCAGTACTTGCACTGAGTCTGTTTCTCACACTGACCTACCAATGCGTAGGCTGGGAGTACACAAAAAGTTGGTAGGGGACACAGCTAGGACAGGTAACCGAAACTAAAGAAAGGGATATTCCATGCCATATGGAATGTCGGTGGGGCAGGTAGCATGTTCAGAGTTACAGTGTTTGTATTTCCAAGTAATTATTATGTCCTGCTTTTCTGTAAATGGCTAAAAATCTGCCTGCCAACAGGGAGTGGTGAAATAAATTCCCTATTTTGCTTTGCTTGCACATGCAGCTTTTGCTTTACTTAGTAAACTGTCTTTATTTCAACCCACAGGTGTTCTCACTTTTCCAATTCTCTTCCCATCCCATTCAGTAAGAGTGGGTGAGAGTTTCTCTGGTGTTTAGCTGCCTACTGGGGTTAACCCACAAAAACAAGGAGCCAAAGTTTACCTCCCTTATGCAGCAGACGGTCTGATTTACTCGTCACTTTCCTATTACGTCATTGTAGTTACCATTGTTACGTTAAATAGCAATTAAAACATGGCCCAGAGTAGTTCTGACTGATGAGATTTTGACTTTTCCATTGCTGTGTTATAAATAGGAACTGTTCCCTCCTTTGCTGTAATGTAAATGAGTTGGGTCACCCAGAGGAGAAATTATCCTAAAAGCAGAGTTACCACTCTGAGTAAAGGTAAAAGATCTGGAAAAAGCCAGATCCCTCTGTATCCCACGTTCTTTCGTAATAGAAAACAATGAAGAGACTGAACCAGGGTCATGACTGTGTGATTGAAGAAATCAAAATACAGATTCACTAGAGAAATGATTTATTACCACAGAAGCAATTTTATTTCACTTATTTCATAACTACTTAGTGCTTGAATATGAAACCTTGACATTCCTTTGCAGTAGGGATACTATATATATAAAGGAGAGGAGAGGAGGTTATCTCATCTCCTTTTTCCTAATACCTGGTTCCTATTCCCCTTTCCTTCATCTCCCTCCCTCTGCAAGAGTGTAACTTCTGGTTTTGTATTTTCTTTCTAAAGACATAATTTAACTATGCTTGAAGACTGATTTTCTGAGAACTACAAACACATCTCAGACTGAAGTGGTCCACTCAATTTCAAGTCCTCCCCCAAAAGAGTGGATGAACTAAAACATCTAAATCAAAACTATGCAGATCAGATCATCTTGATATTTATTTTCTTAAGAGAGTTGCAAGGGGTGTAGTATTTCATAATTCTGTTCTTAAGAGAAGATGATTTAATTTAGTATGGCAAAATAGTTACAGAAATCTAAATGAAGTTTCCTAAATTGAGAAATCATGATTCTATGTGACATATCTTGTGTCCTGACAGGAATTAACTATATCAGCTTTTGAGCTATTCAAGTTCAGCTCCTGAGGCTGTCTCATGTGCTGGCAAGGTGCTGATTGGTAATCCCAGTTCCCAGCTGTCAAATAAACTAATCTGCTACCATGGACATGGTGGATTTTCTTGAGATTTAACTGCATGCTCACATCTCGCATAATCCCACAGTGGACTGCTGGGTTCACAATAAATCACTGTCATATCCCATCTTAAAACTCTTCCTGTAACTGTTTTGGCCCCAAATCATACTTCATATGTGATACCTGTCGTGTGGCTTTCATCAGTATGACAATTTTAGTGTACAGTTTGTAAAGTCAGGAATATTAACTGCCTTGGCCCAGATCCATGTATTCATAGAAAGTAATTATTTTTGCAGTATGGTTAGATTCAGCTTTAAAACGGGGTAACATTGCAATTTTTTGCAAGACAAACTATCACCCTAGCTTCTCAGCTTCTGTTTCAATGCTCTGTTGAGGTAGAAATAGGCTGAAAAATGCTTTTATCATTTTGCCCCTCTCCATACAGCACTCTCTGCATACAGAAATTCACTTTGCATTCAGCACAAACATGCCACTCTGAAAGGACTTTGTCAGCATCCTTAATTGCTGGGCTGGTGCCACAAGACTGATGGATTGTAGTAGGCTCCTGCATTTCCAGAGAAAGGATGAGAACAGATGGGATTTTGCCAATTTAAACTTCTGTACATGTTTAATGTCCTATTTATCTCTTCCAGTGAGCCTGAAATGGTAATAAATGAACTAGATTTTTACTGGAATCTGTTAATGTCATGGAAAGTGTTTGTGAAGAACAAAAAGCTCTATTAGCCTACATTGACCTGCAAATAAACAACAGGCTGTGAGGATTGGTTGCCCACTTTCTAATTTGCTTAACTGCCTTTTAATGAGTTGGCTGATGGCTGTACAGTAAATACATTGGTCTAGCACCCTAGAGGCCTCTATTCATGCTATTTCCTGAAACTTTGATACACAGCCTATTATGTCTGTTCCTCTATTTTTTCTCTCAGATGGGCCAGATGATACATCCAACCAATCCTTAAACAATGTTAGGGGCTGGAATACAAAAAAAAAAAAAAAAAAAAAAAGTACTAAAATATTCTTGGTACAAGTCTAAAAACCTCAGTGCTCCATTCATTTACCTATGAGATCAAGTTTCCCTACCTAAATCTAAATCTCCATCTCCATTTAATGAGTTTCTCTACCTAAAGTGTATTTCACACTTTGTATAGAAATGCAGCCTATTTTTGCTTCTGCAGAGATTATGATTTACTAGATGTCTTTGAAGGGCTCAGAGCTGTAAAAAATGTAATATAATGGAATCAGCGTTGTCTGAGAAAACAAGCAGAGCAAGCTGCACGCACCAGCAAGACAAGGATGGAAACAGACTGGGTTACTTTTAAATTTGCCAGCTGAATCTGCAACACACTTTAAGCTCAGCACAGATACCTTCTGATGCTTGTTCATTCTAACCAAAATCTCTTGGACATGGAAATCACCATAGAATTATCCTTCTGGTACTACTGAGTAAGAAATTCCTGGGAAAACACCCTTCTGTTTGGTGTATAGGGGCATCTTCAAGAGTCATGAACTCAATTGCTTCTGAAAATGAAATATAACACGGCATAACAGTTTTCCATCAGATTTCAAAACTGAAAAGGTTTGGATGAATTCCAGTTTGAATTTTAAGTGATAGGAATATTTTCAACATCAGACATGTTTATAAGCAAAGTGTAGCATATCTTGTAAATTTTAGGGCTTTATGCAAGAATTACTGCTGATTGCACACAGGTTTTATATGCTGTGAGCGCACACACAGACACACAAATTATACTATTGGTGTCTTCTACTGAGAGAAAGTAAAACTTTTTTTTTTTTTCATTATGATTTAAATTTTAACTGAAGTAACAGCAGCAGCTTTTGAACCCTTGAAAAGAACACCCCTTTATAGGTGTCCTGATTTAGTTATACAAATTACAAAACATTGACTCAAATAATTGAGCAGTGGCATTGTCAGGAGAGGGTAAATCTCCAGAATCCTGCATCTGCTTCTCCTCTCCTCCACATAACTGGAGAGTATTAAAAAATAACTTTCAAATTGTCTCAACAGGTCATTTGTTCCCCCAGGCCCTACTTAGCACCTTTATTAAAGATTTAGTGCCTGAACACTAAACCAAAACACTTTGCAAGAGCAAAAAGTCTGCAAATAAATTAAAGAACAGTAAATTCCTCTTAGACTCCAAATAGAGTCTATGATTAAATGGTTTCTATTTAAACAGCAGCCATACCAAACTCTTTTATGCAAAATTGTAAAGGCTAATAGATTCAACAGGCTTTAAACTGAAGAGAGAAAAGGAAGAAAGGAAGTGTTTTCTCAGCTAAGATAAAATGGCTTGTATTTCAGACATCGATGTACAAAATACTCTTATCCTTTTTCTTTTGCTTTCAGAACAAGATTAAATGCTAAAGTAATAGCACTTATATGTTAATGGGATGAAGGGAAACAAAAAAAAAAAAAGCTGAAAATATTACTAAATGATGGAGATGTTGATCTAGAGGTCACTGATTTAATCTTCTATCATTTTTACAAACAATGCCAATTTATAGGTAGGTTCAATCTTTCAAGAGAGATAGGTATGGAAGGAGCTGTAGAAGGAACACAAGATATGACAATGGTATTTAAAATGTCACAGAATAACATCTTCACAATGAAGACTGTCGAGGAAAAAATTGTGAGGAGAAGCATAAAAGAAAGCTCTGAGTTTCTCTCTTTCTTTCAAGAGCCTAGAGAGAAGAAGGTTTCTTTATATCCACATCAGCATTTTCAAGGTTTAGAACTCATGGTAAGCTTTCAAATTAATCTAAAGTTATTGGCATCTAAGTGGCTGCCGAGATTTTTGTGTGATTGGTGGTATTTTTGATAAGTCCACAGGTTTGGTAAATTGACAACTGTCTATCAGACTACACCATCTGACAAGGTGACATAAAGTTAAAAACAATATAGAAGTGCACATTTTTTGTAGGAGTTGTTATTCTTAAATGTTAGACATAAGCCAATTTGGCCATGTAGAATTTCTGCAATCCATGCAGCTGATACTTAGTCCAAGCACCGATGTTTGACCCTGATGTTATACAACCAAGTTACACAATGAATCAGACTCTGTTTTTTGAGGTGTCAAAATGTAACAAAATGTTTTTGAAGTCAAAATAGACAATGCATACTCAGTATTTGTGTTAACATAGACATCTATCCAACAACCTGTGCTTGAATAAACTATTAGCACACAGAATATTGTCAGTCATAGATTAATTCCATTTAACTTTGAGTACATCTAAATTGAAAGAAAAAAAACCTGTTCTTCAAAGTGATTCATATCTCCAATAGCTTCAGTTGCCCATTGGAATGATCCAATTCCACTGACTTGAAAAGAAAGAAAAAGAAAGGAATCCTAAGACTAAAATAAACCAGTACACAGAATTAAAGGCTTTAACATTTCCTTCAATAGTTTGTTGCATCATCCAGAAATCATGATTAATTTCTGTTCACTATTTGTCTTCAAATTCCAAATTTTGTACTTTGTAAAATAAAGGAAAGTGCACTGATTATAAAACAGGAACTTGGAGTATACAAGAGGACTAACTTAAAGATCAGATTAGCACCTTACAGCCACAGGATCTTGGCCAGCAAACAGACATAGGTTTCTAATATTAAACTATTCAGCAGCAAAAATAACCAGTGCAATTAGAACTAGAGCAGAGCAGAAAAATCAATTTATGCTTGCATAAATTTGGTGTTCTGAATACTAAAATTAGAGAGATCTTAGTAATAAATCAGGAAATCCTGTCATCTGAGGAAGGTCTTCCTGGTGACTGGAACAGGGTATCTAGTCCTTAGATATCAAGAATTAAAATAGTAAAAAATAGATATGTAATATTGCCATTAATGCAAAGTGTCCAGTAAAATATATTTTACATAGTTAAATGAAAATATATTGATACTAACTTTGAAAGAAAGATAAAACCTGAGTCTAAAATTCATCGTATGTAACTTAATTTGCACTAATCATTTTCATAATCAGAATACCTGAAGAGTTGGACTGTCATCTATTTGGTTGACCGATAGCATGTGATGATACAGGCCAATCACTTCATCTAGGTAGTGTCTATAAAAATCAGTGTGAACATAAATCATTAACAAGGGAGTGCATGTGATTATTACAAGAACAAAAGTGGAGTAACACTCTTGAATTAATTGCTGGCTCAGGACAATTCTTTCTTCTGTAATGAATAATAAAGAATGAAAATAAATAAAGGGGAATCTTGTGACCCACAGTAAGATGGCATGTTTCATTAACCAGCAGGAAAATCTTCATAGCAGAAAGGCTATTTTTTTAATTTGAAACTAAGAAAAAGTACAAAGAAACATTAAGTAACTGGAAGTGATGCAGACATAGATAGGATCTCAAACCTCAGATTTCACAAACAGATGTCAGAACGGGGAATGGGCTTAAAGCATTTCATTATGTCCAAACTTCAAATTAAAAGGTCAAATCAAAATTTTAAATCATGATCTTTGCCAAGTTAAATGTATCATCCAACACCATCTTGGTAAATATACTAAAGTCTTCCTATAAAAATATTTGTTAGGACTCAGAAGAGAGAAGGTAATAAACCAGTTTGGATGGGGCTTTGAGCAACCTGGTCTAGTGGAAGGTGTCCCTGCCCATGGCACAGGGCTGGAATTAGATGATCTTTAAGGTCCCTTCCCACCCAAACCATTCTGCGATTATATAATTCTAGAACTTATTAACTTCATCTTGGACACAGACAGGACTGTGCATTTGTAGATGTTGCCTGTGCAGAGTGGAAGGATATGGGGAATCCCACTGGCATTATAATTCATCAGTTACTTGTGGTCAGCTCTTCAACTGGAGAAACCCATCTTCTGAAATTTCATATGCTTGTGCAAGCTTTGCACATCTCTTTATGGGTAACTAAGCCTTGGCTACTGATTAATAGAGTGAAGCTTGACATAGTAAGATGCCTCCAGGTCCCTTACATATCTTTTATATTCAAAATGAAAACCTGAAATATGTCTGCTATCTGCCTGCAAATTTAGAGATTGGATGGAAATGAGAAAGAGTAGGCAAGCCTGCAGCTTGTTATCAACCTCTCAGTCAATTCAAGAGACTGTTACTCCTCAGTTCCTAGATACATGGTAGGTCACAGATTTTTTTCAAGTAACTTTAGCAGTCTGAGTTAGCTTGCTAAACTATTTACTTCTGTAGGTCCTTTTGTAACATTGGAGAGACATAATGTTTCTGCTTGGTGATTCATCCCACTTATGTTAGACATCTGTCTCAGACTGAGATGAATCACCCTGTGGAACTACCAGTCCCTCTGTGTGATCACTTAGGAAGTTTAAATAACTAGTTAAGGTTTGTTGTCTGCTTATAGGGACTTTGATGGACTGCACCCGTGTATTTAGTGGTGAATGGTATTAAATCCAGCTGGCAACCGATCAGCAGTGATGTTCACCAGGGGTCGGTGTTGGGCCCGTCCTCTTTAATAACTTTCTTGATGATTTGGATGAGTGAATTGAGTGCACCCTCAGTAAGTTTGCAGACGACACCAAGTTAGGGGGAGGTGTCAATCTGCCGGAGGGTAGAAAGGCCCTGCAGAGGGACCTGGATGGGTTGGGTTGATGAGCAGAGACCAATGGGATGAGGTTCAACATGGCTAAGTGCCGGGTCCCACACTTTGGTCACAACAACCCCATGCAATGCTACAGGCTTGGGGGAGAGTGGCTCGAAAGCCATGCAGAGGGAAAGGATCTGGGATGTTGGTTGATACTCACCTGAACATGAGCCAGCAGCGTGCCCAGGTGGCCAAGAAAGCCACCGGCATCCTGGCTTGTATCAGGAATAGTGTAGCCAGCAGGACCAGGGAGGTGATCATCCCCCTGTACTCAGCTCTAGTGAGGCCGCACCTCGAGTGCTGTGTTCAGCTTTGGGCCCCTCGCTACAAGAAGGACATCGAGGCCCTGGATTGTGTCCAGAGAAGGGCTACAAAGCTGGTGAAGCGCCTGGAGCACAAGTCTTATGAGGAGTGGCTGAGGGAACTGGGGTTGTTTAGTCTGGAGAAGAGGAGGCTCAGGGGAGACCGTATTGCTCTCTACAACTACCTGAAAGGAAGGTGTGGGGACCTGGGGGTCAGCCTCTTCTCAGTGATAGGACTAGAGGGAATGGCCTCAAGTTGCACCAGGGAAGGTTTAGGTTGGAAATGAGGAGACATTTCTTCTCAGAAAGAGCAGTCAGGCATTGGAATGGGTTGCCCAGGGAGGTGGTGGACTCCCCATCCCTGGGGGTGTTCAAGGAAACGCTGAACCTGCTGCTTAGTGTCATGGTTTAGTGGGTGACATTGGTGGTAGGGTGATGGTTGGACCAGGTGATCTTGGAGGTCTTTTCCAACCTTAATGATGCTATGATTCTATGACTCATCCTACTGCCCAGAGCAGTCCTTCCTGGTTGATATGGATTACAGCAACAGGAAAGATCTTTGTTTTCCCCTGCCTTCTCTCATCTACTCTTGAGAAATGACTGACCATGTGTGACAGCACTGGAGAGTTCACAAGAACCAGCAGACCTTATTTGCGTGTTTACTCAAAAAGGTAAGAATTATAATATATCTTAAATAAAGGGTTTACCAAATCTTACAGCTGATCCTCAATAATGTCCCTCTTACATCTTCCTGGGAAAAAAAAAAATAAAATAATAATACACCACTACTACCAAAAATAAAACTGAACAACAACACCAAAACCACAGTGAACTGAAATCCAGGAAAAAAGTTTCACATTCATTTCCTTTGTGTGGTAGTAGTTGAACCTCCCAGTTATGCCCTACCAAAGCACTTGATCATGTTCTGGAGGGAGGTGACAAAAATTCAGTGCAATTTCCACAGTTAGGATTAAGGCTTTCACCTCCTTGCTGAGGCCACCAAGAGGAGAAGACTTTGGTGTAAATTGAAGTTTCAGCTTTTGTGCCATGAATACTTTTCCCCTGGGGAAAAGTTTCCTCTCTGTTAGAGTTGATGGGTGGCAATGTGTCTGGGTCTGTATGGGTCTAGACTACGTTTGAATCAGAGACTTGCAGGTGAAGCCTAGTTACTGACTACCTCTCAACTAGATTTCAGTAAATGTTACCCCCAGCTTCAATATGATTGCAATAAATGACTCCAATGAGTGTCCTCAAGTACCAGCAACCTAAAATAAATAAATAAATAAATGACAATTAAAAAAAAAAAAAAAAAAAAAAAAAAGAAAAGCTTGTAAAGTAATTCGGTTAAATACAAATAGATTTGAAAAGGAACAATATTTAAACAGCTTAATTTAAATCATACCTCGTGGTACAAGATTACTTGTTGGTCAGCATGCACTCAGGGAATTAGGAGATAACTCCACTTAAAATTAAGTGCATAAGATTGTTTACTCCCTCCTTCGATTTTATCCACTTAGCCTAAAACTGCTTAATGGAAAGAATTTCTCAGGTTTCAATGTAATTGAGGCAACTTGACATTAGCCATATGCTTTTACATACGTGCACCATTTTGTCCTTTAGAGATAATGGCAATGACACTGTCATCTTCATCCTTTAATATACTTCTATTTCATTTTTAATATGAAGCTCAATTAGGAAATAAGTATGACTAAAACAGTTACAAGAAAAATATTCTGAGCCTCCATCTATCCCCCAGATTTAAGTAGGAGAGAACACTAATTTAAGACTAGAAATTATTGATGCTTTTTACATGGTTTCCTATTAATCAGCATCAGAATGAGAGCAATTTGCAAAATTCATGTGGCATCTATTAAACATTTTCTTCTAAGTAAGTAAATGAAAGAGATTTACTAATTTTGGTAGACACTTCATGAATTGGTAATGGGTGAGAGGTACTAAACACAGAGGGACATATTAAATCTGTACAAAATGCAAAATACTCCTCAGATCTCCACTAAATTAATTTAATCCCTTTTTGCATGTTTTAAGGCCCATCAGATTTTATAAATATTGACACAATATAGTGAATGGCTACTGTTTGCAAAGAAACGGAGTATTTGTGTGTTAAAGGATAAGCATCACAGAGAAATGTCTAGAGTGTCTGCTCCAGTGTTAGATTTTTTGGGGACATTCTTCATTTTCACTGTGACTCTAAATCTGGCTGAAAAGGCTAGTTCCACAGATTATTTCATTTTGGGCATCAATAGGCAGGGATACCTATTTTAGAAATGTCTATGTAACAACCTTCAATTTTAATACCCCCCCCCCTTTTTTTTTTTACAAGCTTTATTAATTTATGGATATACAAAGGAAATCCATTCAGACAAAATTTAGAAAACTTTTCTGAGGTGACAAGCAGCAGTGAGTTAATGACAGTTTTCTATTTTTTTTTTAATTTTTAATTTTTGGATTAGCACAATCAATGTTCAAAATTCCTGTTGGATCGATATGAACCTTTGTCATAAACTGTTGAGTTGACGAACTTGCTAATGTTTCTAGTCTATCACATCCAATTGAAGCACCCACAGACCACATATCACAGCCTTATCTGCCAGGAGTGGTCTGTGAATCATTGTGCTAGAATCATGCTGTACCCTTTATGCGTCTTTGTCATACCTTGGGGAAGACAACATTTTTCATTTATTTTTAGAAATACATACTTAGTCACTGGCTTTACTTCCCTGACCTCTCCTTGCTCCCTGGTTGAGTTCTCATTTTGCCAGGAAGAAAAGCTTATCCACTCTTCTTATTTTACCATTTGTATTGCTTGTAGCATCCAAAAGAGCAGTCAGAGACAGAAACCAGTAATAAGAAACATGGTTATTTGTAGGTCAGTAGCACTGAAGCTGGGTGGGTTTACGGATACCACCAGAATACTGCTGATAAAAGAGCAGTGCTTTAACATAGGTAAAGATCCACTGGCAGTGAGGAGAAAAGGATGGGTTTAAAATTACAGAAAGCAGTATACCATGCACAAAAACAATCCATGGCCATGGGATGGGACAGCTATGTTCACAGTATGTTCTTCAGATAGAGACAGATGAAACCTTTTTTATGAAACCCAAATATTGGGAAGTGCTCACTTGAGTAACCTTGCAAACTGGCTTTCAAATGCATAAAACCAACCAAATCTGGGTTCTGCCCAAGCTTGTAACACAATTCCCAGAGACTTCGATCTGATTCCAAATTCATCAGAAAACATGGCAAAGTTTTCAGTCCTTCTGACTAGAAAAACTGCTTTGCAATTAAGCTCTAAGTCCATTTGGGCCAATTGATGACTTCAAAACAGATGGAGATGAAAACTCAATTTCTTGCAGAGATAGCAAATTTTGTTCCAGCACAAAACAAATGTAACAAAATAAATGCTGACTTGCGTCATTACTAGAGGAAGGTGAAGAGGTTACTTCTTCCACCTGTCTCCTCACCTTTTTCTCCATCCCACTGCATGGATAGAATCACAATCATAGAATCGTAGGCGTGGGAAGGGACCTCTGGAGATCATCGAGTCCACCCCCAACTAAAAGCAGGTTCCCTACATTAGGTTGAGCAGGAAAGCATCCAAGCAGGTCTTGAATATCTCCAGAGAAGGAGACTGCACAACCTCTCTGGGTAGCCTGTTCCAGTGCTCTGTCACCCCCACAGTAAAGAATTTCTTATTCATGTTTGTGTGGAACGTCCTGTATTCCAGTTTTTGGCCATTGCCCTTTGTCCTGTTGCTACACACCACTGAAAAGCTCCTGACCCTGTCCATTTGCATCCTGCACTTTATATATTTATAAACATTGATCAGATCACCTCACTCTTCTCCAGGCTGAACAGACCCAGCTCTTTCAGGCTTTCCTCATACAGGATATGCTCCAGGACCTTAATCATCTTTGTGTCCCTCCTCTAGATTCTCTCAGGAAGATCCCTATCCTTTTTGAACTGGGGAGCCCAGAGCTGGACACAATATTACAGATGTGGCCTCACCAGGGCAGAGTAGAGGGAGGGATCAACTCCCTTGACCAGCTGGCCATGCTCCTTTTAGTGCATCCCAGGATCCCATTGGCCTTCTTGGCCACCAGGGTACACTGCTGGCTCATGGCCAACCTTTTGTCCACCAGGACCCTAAGTCCTTCTCTGCAGAGCTCCGCTCCAGCAGGTCGGCCCCTAACCTGTATGGTTATTCCTCCCCAGGTGCAAGACTACACTTGCTCTTGTTGAACCTCATTAGGTTCCTCTCTGCCCAACTCTCCAGCCTGTCAAGGTCTTGCTGAATGGAGTACTGCCTTCGGTGTGTCAGCCACTCCTCCCAACTTTGTATCACCAGCAAACTTGCTGAGGGTGGACTCTATCCCTTTGTCCAGGTCGTTGATTAAGATGTTGAACAAGATCGGACCCAGTCTGTTCTCGGGGAACATCACTAGCTACAGACCTCCAGATAGCTGAGCTACTGGTGAGCCAGAAGTGCCGAAAGCTATAGCACAGTATTTCAATGTAATCCAAAATCAGAGGAGGTTTTCTTGGAATTCCTGCCGCCACCTGAAACCATTTAGAAACAAATGAGATGCATTGCTCAAAGGGAGAGAAGGATGGCTCACTGGAGGGTTACTTCCCATTAGCCATACCATGATATTTCTGCCTGCTTGTCAGAAAGGACAAACCCCTCACCTTGCTTTGTAGGAATGACCCTGCAACACTTTAGGGAAATGCTAGCTTTTGTGAAAACAAAATAAAACAACAACAACAACAACAAAAACACATTTCCCCTTTGCTTAGAGTATCCCAACCTTATTCAGCTTCAGCTGGCAAGAAATGGAGGGAGCATAAATTCAGTTTTCCTCTATGGTTCTCTTTGTTATTTGTTACATTTAGCTATGCAGTTCTGCGGTGCCTAAACATCATCCCAACTTATGCATTATTTACTAGTTAATATTTCAAAACAGATGTCTCTAAATAAAATCATTTCTTTCCTCTTCCTTTTTTGCCTGAGGGCCAAATCTGGGGAACAGAACACCTCCTCTATAACATGCAGTAGACTAAATTATGATATTGGGATCACTGAGCTGCTGTCAGAGTTGGACCCTAGGACACTGAAAACTTCGTAGCAACATGTGTCAGTAACAAGTCAGTGTCAGTATTTCCTTGTTCAGGACTGTCTTACATCTCTGGCTTTTAATCAGCCATTTTAGCCCAGCACACCTACAGGTTTCAAGGACTATGTATTTCTTGCAGAGCTGTGTGGCAGAAAGTCATTGTATCAAGGGATGGTCTGGCTGGGTCAGAAAAAAAAATCCCTGGAAACAGGCAAGTGCCCATCAGAACAGGCACAATTGTAACTGACTGAATGCAACATGAATTTAACCAATTTATTTAACTATGTGTTTAGCAAATATTGACTAATCTTTGGATTTTTTGAAACTGGTGTTGAATAGTTCATAAGATATTTGGATGGTCTTTATGTTTCTTTCCCCTCCATAGGTAATTATTTTGCATCATATTACTGATCTTTCCATTAGGTACTGGTGAGATTTGTGGACAAGCAAAAAGTTTCATAACAAGAACTTTCACGAGGTTGAAAAGCCCCTGAGACCCTGGCTCACAATCCTCTCCCCATCACACATATGATGTGTCTCTTAAGTCTCTGGAAAATAAACAGGTTTCAAGGAGAGCCCCCAGCTGGCATTTGTGTATTCTCTGAAGGGCTTTGATGTTCAGGATATAAGAAGCACTCACGTAAGTCAGAATGGTGTAGTTGTCTGTGATTATATTAAAGTTCATTGTAGTTCAGAAGGGGATGGGTCAGATTTCTGTCCATATATGAATTAAAATGAACAGCTCTAGGGACTCTTGAAAAGGGTGCTAGAGAGAATCTAAGACTGGTCATGGTCTTCAGTGTTAACTTGATTACATATTCTGACTCATCATATATTTATTCAAATAAATACATTTGCTAACAGAGGTAATGGAGTCTCCTCCCTGGAGACCTTCCAAAGCCACCTGGACATGGTCCTGGGCATCCTGTTGTAGGCGGCCCTGCTTGAGGGGCCATTATTAAATTTAATAATTTAAATTAATAAAATCTAGAAAAGGATTCCAGTGCATTTCTCAGGAAGATGGACCCAGTGGTCCCTTCCAATCTTAACCATTCTGTGATTCTGTGGAATCTGAAAGTTGCTCTGGAATGCAAGAAGCATGTTTTTTCTTCTTTTATATGTGTGTAGCTATCTTTTTGTTGTTGTTTTGTTGTTGTTGTTGACACCATTCACTTTATATTTTCACAGCCTTCACAGAAAGAGTAGTTTGGACATAGACTTTAAATAAGTATGCTAGGAGAAGAGGAAGCTTCTTCAGCACAAGATTACAAGATCAACCACCTCTGGTTGATCTTGTCTAAAGAAAGAAGCTCCTCAAAGAAGCTCCTCTGTGATCATGTCTAAAAGAAAACTTGAGATTAGAAGTTTTTATGAGATATTTTCACTAACATAGAAGGGTACCTGCTAATTTCATCTGTGCAAGGCTTTGTCAGTATACACGTATATGTAGTAGAGAGATGTCCCACCATGACAAGGTTACAAATTATTGAAAAGAAAAAACAATTGTCCTGTCCCTATTTTAATGAATGGGGCTCAAATGAGAAGGCACAAGGAAGCCATGGTAGCTTCCCATGAGACATCATGGTATGCCTGGGGGAAAGACGATATACTGAGTGCCTCTACGGAGTATGGAAAACATTGCACTATATTTTGTGTGGTGGTAGGAGGGAAGGGCTTATAATTCTGGGTGCTAGAAGGAGGAAAAGACAAACACCTTCCTAATAAAACAGAGGATGAAAATAAACTGAAAATAGAGAATGAAAATAATCTGAAGGCAGTGAAGACAGCCTGGAAAAATACATGCTTTGGGATCTACCACTCTGAGTACAGAAGAAAGCCTGAAGTGATTAATTCATGTGCCAATAATCACAAAGCATATAGGAAGCAAAGTTAGGAATAATATCCTGCTGACTCTATAGTCAGACCTGTAACCACAAAGCCATTTTTCTCACAGCTGTGCTCTGCATCTTACAATTTGCATACCTTCCCTATAGACTTCCTTGCCCCTACAACACTTGGCAAAGCACACATTCTGAATTTCAGGGAAATTTTCAGAAGAAAAACACAGCCATTCCAGAGCTTGATAGGTAGCTGGAAAGGATTAAATTAAAATAAATAAATAAATAAGAGGAAAAAAACAACTGTCAGTGTACCTCATAACTAATAGCAAATTATCTAATTGTATAGGAATCAAGACTAAAGTTAACTACTTTTTCACAGTTTTCTCATCCTTCCCTCTGCCAACCTCTGATATATGTGCACCCCTAGCAATTACCAAGTAGTTATCCACAACATTCACAAAATTAAGCAAATTGCAAATGGGCCCACTATGGGCAGTGCATGCCAGGTTTGGTTCTCCAGTGAACTACATAACGCTCTGCAGCATTTGGCCTCTCTCAGCAGGTACATTCATTAAAGTGTATGAGCCTAATCGGTTAGAGTGAATGCACACAAATAAGCATGCTTGGAAGAGTGGAGACATTTGACTTTCATGAGAGATGAGGAGAAATAGAAACTCCGATTGCTCTGCCTTGGCTTCTCTCCCCTTCAGCAGCATCTGATGGAATCCAGGCTTTAGTCTCACACAGTTATGTTGCCTCCCTGGGCTTCTATCTTTGTCTCTATCATGCATAAGCATAGCATGAAAAATACCTAGAAGGGACCTGAAATGGAGTAAGACAGTTAACAAATATTTTCTGAAAGAACTGCTGAAACTTTAAAGGATGTTGTTGTCACCTCCCAGACAGCAAATGGGAATTGAACCAATCACAGTAAGAACGGTGAGGGGGAAATGGTAGTAAGTATTGAAATAAAAAACACCTCAACTGAGGCAAGACTGAGATGTCCATGTTTCAAGGGCTGGATTTCAATGTCCAGTTTCTGTTGAGTCAGTTCAGTCAGGTCTGTCCCTTAAAAAACACATCTGGTTACTTCCTGAGGCAGCTATTTTAGATGAGTCCTTGAAATCTGAGTGTCTAATGATTCTGCTCACTTCTGGGAGTTGTGCTGTCCTTGTGTGGCTTTGCTGATAGGTTCTCCTCTGTCTCTTCTTGACTTTCTTCTGCACAGAAGCTCTGACACCGCAACAGGGGGAAGAGAAAGATCAAAAAAAAAAATCTCAGGCACAGCTAAATGAACAACTGCTGCTATTTCTGACAATACGCCTGCCCTTATCACTTGGCATTTGCTGACCATACTTCCAGCTTCACATACTAGAGAAGCAGTTAGTGTTGTGTTTTATCCACGCTGACATATTTATTTATGTTGTATGAACAGTGACTCATCCATCTCTGCCAAAGTGATTTAAGATTAGTCTCAAGCAAAGACTGGCTTAATGCAACTGGTACAGCTGGAGACAAAAGAGAAAAGGTATTTGCATCCTTATGCCATCTGGACAATATGGGATAATATACTGAAAACCTTAGAGAGATCATGAGAATATATTTAGCATATGCTGAATGTTTTAACTGTATTGTTCTGTAGCAATAGCTATACTGTCATTTTACCATCAACTAAAAATCAAACAGATATTAACATAAAATGCTGTAATCTGTGAAGCTCCCTGGACCTGTTTCCCAGGAGAGCAATAAATTGTTTGGAGACAAAAAGGCTGCTATTCTTCTCTGGGGATATACTCTAGATAATTCAGTCACTGAACACTGAGATACGCCTGACCGAGGAGGAAAGTATGGCTTGTCATTATCTAAAGAAGGTACTTATAAATATTATATTTATGTTATATTATAGTTACTTATAACTATTATACCCCCAAATTGCACCTGAACTGACACAAAAATTGGAAGGAAGAAAGTTCATGTAAGAAACCCTTGAAATCACAATGCAGAGTCCATGTCATCTATTCTTTTCCATCTTGAAGTTAGGTGTGTAGTGTAAACTTATCATCCAGAATCCTTCTATGGTCAATAGAGATGAATAGGCACCTACAGAAGGTGAGTCATCCTATCTGTCTTAGGAACGGATGAATCACCCACCAGAAGTGCATCTCATTCTCCATTTTTGGTTTCAGATCTTAAGAGCAATATGAGCAACTGAAAGATATGTTCAGGTGTTTCCAAGTACACATGACGCCATAATAAAAATATTACCTCTTCTTAAAAACTCTGTCTTCCCTATATCTTCAGACAATCATGACAGCAGCAATAATGTTCTCTTCCTGATGACTGCAGAGAAAGTTCAGCTTAGCCTACAGCTTTTTCTTCCTGCTAGATAAAGTTAGGTGACATGAATCCCATGCAAACGGTTTAAAAACTATGTCTAAAAGTTACATGTACTTTTCCAAAGTCTATGAAGGATGCTTTGAACTCTTATTTTTCAGATACATCAAACATTTATTTGATTAGGGGATATGTGGTCCTCTTTCTCTGAGAGTTGTCTAGGAAACATTAACACTTTCTTATCAAGCTTCGCCTACAATTGTCTTGGGATTAAAAATAACATGTTTTAAAATGTCTTTGCTTTCTTTTGTTGTTGTTGTTTGTCTTTAATTTTTTTTTCCTTTCTCCTTCCCCCACAGATTTGAAATTGTTTTCTGGCCATTTTCAAATAAACAATATAGGAAATTCAAATTTATTGCAATGTTCTTTAGGGAAATAATTTGTCAAACAACTAATATTACATCCTGACATCCTTTAATTCATAATCAACTCTTTCAAAAACTTAGGAGGAAGCTGAAAGGATAAGTTTCTAAGAATTACTATGAACATTATCCATCATATATTTGTCATATGTGGTCTATTTGAGACAAATATTCTAATAGGAAAATATTAATTTGCCTGAACAGAAATGTCCAGGGAATTGAATTCTGGGGAAACATCTAATTTAGACAACTGGACTGAAATGATCCAGATTTCAGATTGTGGCTTCATTTTTTATTGTTTTGGTAGTTTGTTGATTTTGCTCTAGTCTTTGTATGAATGTCCATAACAGAGACTGGCATATACCTGAATTTTCCTGAGTGTGACCACACTTTCAAATGTGGATAGAAGTTTTTATCCATTTGCCTATGCTTATCAGTTGGACAGAATTCATAGGTCAACTGTTACTGTGAATGGTCAGGAAGGCCTGTTAGACTAGAATGAATTAATAAATCCCAATATCTGCAATAAGAGCACTAAATTTACTGATTGAATTTTCATTTTTGTTAAGCACGTCCAGAGGAACTACACAGTACAAGTGCAAGACAATTCACTAAAATGTTATAAGCCTGTTTCTTTAGTCCATTTTTTCTAATATTAGACAAGAATGAAGATGGTGTGAACCAGTACTATGGCTGAATTCCTCTAAACTCATTAATGAAAAGTGCAACAAGTTTCAGCTAGTGAAAAGTGACATATTTCCATTGTCTCTTTGAGTGTCATGTCAACATGTACTGAATGAAATTTTGGCATAATGAACAGAGATATTAAGATACAGCCTAATGTTTGATGACAAAACCCAGCATGTCAAGCCAATGAAAAACTGTAGAAAAGCCATTAAAACCATTTTAGCACTTTGGAAACGGAGACTACATTAAAAAGTTTAAGTGGACTAATTACTTGAATTACATTACATTACAAACCTAAGCTGGGTTTTTACAGCCCTGTATTTCAGTCCTTGCTGTTTCTTGCTAATGAAGTTGGCTATAAAATAAACAGGATGATGCTCTGTTTTTTACTGACCTGACAAACATAAAGACTTTTTACTACTCAGAATGCAGGGGGATGAGTACTGAGTTAACAAGCTCTGTGAAAACGTGCGTTCTCCAAGCTGTAGGAAGAAGCAGTATTTGTACATATCCCAGAAATTTGGCTGAATTTACAGTCAAACATGTCCATCTCCCTATCCAGGGAGTAAACAAGTCATGCTTTGGCACTTGTCTCATTTCTAGATGGCTAGCCATGTGACAACGCTAAAAGCAGGATCAAAGTGATCTCTTAACAGTTATCCTAAGGAAGGTTTTGTACAACTAAGTATTAAAGTTCACTATATCTGATAGTGCAGACTGATCAAGGAGGATCTCTTTATCTCTGATACTGACACTGATATTACAGTCCTCAAACAGCATTATTGATCACTGTGTTTCTCCTATTATTTGGATGGCCAAAGGGTCATGCAAATAGAGCCTAGGTAGTAAAATCTGCTCCCCGAAGCGTAACTCTGATTCTATCCAGCAACATCTCTCCAATTCCAGGGGAGAAAAATTCTTCTAGTAGCAGTAAAGAGTAAAACAGGGCATAAAGGAACCCAGGGTCTCTCATTCCTCATATTTCGAGGACTTTACAAATACAGCTGCCGTAGTAAGATCTTTGCTTTAAGCTATCAGATTCAAGTAGTGTAAAAATGAATGTTATCAATCGGTGGGTAAGGAACTCCTTACAATAGGCTGATTACCATCATTGGATATGTTATCCACAGTGTTGAGATGATGCAAGATTATCAGAAGCCTCTTGCTTTAGTCTTTCCACAGAAACGGTAAGCCTGCTAATTGTTGTGTAGCATTTTTGTTTTCTTCTTCCAAACGGGCTTCACTTTTGCAAGCAGAGTGATTAAAAAAGGCATCACCTGGTGCAACTGGTATGAACAGTAGGGAATCCACTGACATCAGCATGTGCATGCTGGGACACAGCCAGATTATTTTATTATCATGGAATTCATTAGCAGACTTGGAGCACCGCTAGGTTTGCATGGATGATGTATCATTTATGACACACTGCACAGGATAAAAAGAGCCCTTTTCTTTTCAGGAAATGGCAGGCTTTTCCTCTTGGGCACAGTATAACTGAGAGCAGTTTGCAGACTGTATTTTTTGGATGACACTTCTAACAACCTTAGAGAAAAGCCCATGAAACCTACCCTTGGCTTTTGGTGAACTACAATCATTAAAGCTGATGATATTCTACAAAAGAAATCTGCATGGTAAAATATGACCATATTGACCTTCAGATAATCCCTAAGAAAAACACAAATTATTGTGATTTATCTGTTTTTATGACAGATAGATTTATTTATGAATTGTTTCTAAAAAGAACTCAGAGAACCATTTCAAAACCTTCTGTCAAACAACTGAAATACACTAGTGGATGTTTGATAGTTACCACTGACTTAACTATAAGATGAACACTGCAGTTAGCAGCTTGAAATCAAGTTCTTATTTTATGATTTCCATTGCAGTTTCTCCGTGATGTATTTTATTTCACGCTGCCAGGTTCCTGACCATTTCTTAGTGGTTTAACATTGATCCAAATTTTATCCACTTGGCTTAGGTATACATAAAACCTCTCAGATGCTACTCTGATGAGATAGGACAGTGTTGCTATTTCTCTCCGAGAGCAGCAGAATTGAGGTTCAGAGAGGTCAGGCGCTTTTTTGAAGTTGTTTTCAGCATTATGAATTCAGTGGGAAAAGCTCTCGATGCAGGCACCCAAACACTTAAAAGAAACGAACTACTTACCCTATATTCTGTATGTTCATCATGCTTAGAAATCTCCCAGTTACTGGGGTTTTTCTTTTTTACATAGAAATGATTATGGACCATGTTTGCTTTCAATGAAACAACATTAAATTAAATGCAGTACTGGGGTTCAGAACATTTGTTTTTGTTCTATTACTGGTGTAAACACCAAACCATCATACTATTTAATTAACAAAATATCAGATCAGTGGCATAGGAGAAATAGAAGAGAACATCATGAGAAAAACAGCAGTCAAAAGAGTTTGCCCTGGAGAAAGAAACAAATCTAGAAAGCAATGATATTTGTTCATCTTCCAGTAAGTTTGGGGAATCAAAACTATGACATTTACTCCTGAATTTATAGGCAGCTGAGATGAAAGATCTAACTTGTTTATTAAAAATAAAGAAAGAGAAATTTTATTTCACAGTCTCTCTGAATAGATGATTTATGTTTGTGAAGGAATCCAAGACTTTATGCATCTTGCAGACTTCATGAAAGGAAATTTGCTCGAGAGCCTGCTTGTAGGAAAAGAAGCAAAGTTATAGAATGTGTGATGCAGCAAATTGCAGGAATCATGTGCAGAACTTACTGAAGAGATTAATATGTGGATGGCTGTAAAAATGCACACAAAAACTATTTTTCTTCCCCAGGCTGCAATACATAGCAAACACTAAGCTAGTCATGTTTTGGTGTTCATTATCTACGGGTAGTTAATTTAGTTCAAATGCAGACTAGTAAAAGTAACTGCAAAAACTCCCCAGTAAAATAGAATGTTGTAGGCCGTGTGTTCACCAATGAAATGGATGCTGCTTGGATCAATGAAGCTGAAAAACAGGGTGATGGTTGTTGTTAGACTTCCCTATGTGCTTACCACCTCTAGAAAGAGACACCACCTACATCCTTACTTAGATTGTCACGTGTTCTATCATCTTACTAAACTACTGTCTGGCTGAACAGACAACAACAAGATTATATACCTCTGTCTAATGACCAAGTTGGGGCTGGATTAGAAGGAGGTGTCTTTGGAGTCCTGTTTGGCACTTATATAGATGAGCTATGCCTAAAGATAGATGTGTGATGATATTGGTCATAGTAAATATCGTAACAGAAAGAAGTAAGATGTTAAGGACTGTCTTCTTGAGTTAAATCCTACAATCCTCCAGCATTCATTTATGGAGCTGGGATGTTAGGGGGCTATTGGAACTTCAGGGTTCTCCAAGGAATTTCTGTAAGCAGAAACCTCCCAGGCTGTGAGTTGTGGCTTCAGGGCTGGATGAGGCTGTCCAGCCATACCAGAGCTGTGTCTTGCCCTAGCATTTAGCTGAGAGAAGTTGTTTCTCATCTTGCTTCAGAACTGCTGAGATCCTAAAAGCAATTATGTCCAAGAACGATTTCCTGATTTTAATTTACCAGAAGGGATGGACCTTGTGATGCCAACTCTGCAAGCTTTATGTTCACGAGAAGGTCATTTCAGGACTGGCAAGACGCAGCCTGTTTGAAGAGAGAGTTAATCTAAACACACTGAGATTTAGAAACTTAAGTTCAATTTCTGATTTTCGCAATCTTTTTTTTTTTTTGTCTCTTCCCCTACCCCCCCTCCCCAGAAAAACAGCTGCCACTTAAACTCAGATAAGCAGCCCCACAACTCCAGTGATGCATCTGAGTTGACACTTCAAAGGAATGTGAAAATGATAACTACCTCACAGTGAAAACATCTGCCCTCCAGTAGGAAGGAGGAAGAGAGAAAGGGAGAGGGAGAGAGGGGAAGAGGAGGAGAGGGAGGGAGGGAGGGAGAGAGAGAGAGATTGGTTGAATCATAAGCTTTAAAGTTTTGGGTCTGAGGGTTTTTTCCCAGTATTTACTATTTAAACTAGTTAAGCACTGATTATTCTTTTCAACCATTTAAATGTTAATCCATTATTAAATGGGTTAAAGAGGCTCTGAAAAATTCATGACAGACTTTGTAACTGCCAAAATAAGACTCTCAGAAAGTGTTTTTAGAAGGAAGGAATCTAATTAGTTCATTGGTTAATGAAGTAAATCGAAGGAGATTGGCTATGGAACCAATCTCATTCATTGCTTTCATGAACTCCTAAAATGGAGTAGGAAGTTTCTCTTCATGGCTCGGTTATTGTCCCCGTGGAAAGCAAGAGGAAAAATGTAATTAGTGTCTGGGCTAAATGGTGACATATTTTGTGACATGCTGAAACAGCCTTGGCAGACACAGTATGATATAGTATAATAATATAGTATCACAAATGTGATATAACAGAGCCCCGTATGTTATAAAGGGGAAAAGCAGGCAATGCTTCAGTTTCCATTGAAATCAAGTTATAAAAGGCTGCTGGAAACATCATCTTATGATTATCTTTAAAACTGTTTTCTTGTATCTGTGCTACTATGATTTATCAGAATGAATACTGCAATTAACTGCTCTCCTACATTTCTAATAATTAAAAATTTGAACCAATCTGCAGGCTAAATGTTGTTCTCATCTGAACAAGCTAAAGATATAATAATTAAGTTGAGGATAGGGTTCAACTTTTTTCTTTTAGCAGTCTCTATTCAGCTAATGATCTTCCATCCTGGAAACCTTAACAAGCCACCCACCTCCAAAGCCTGTGTCACACATAGAGCACCATAAATTTCTCATACATAAACTAGTGGAAAAGCTGTGTAAACTGGTATCATTGTCTCTTTCAGCTCCACTGGCCTATGGAAAAAGGGTGTAAGGATTTGGCCAGAAGCAGACAGTAACTGGCCCTGCACATACTTCAGTAGGGATGACGGGAAGCTCAAGATGATGGATAAGGTAGCAAACATATCACTGCTTTGTGAGATGCTGGATAGAGAAATGATAGTCAGCTGTTGCACAGACCAGTATAAATAAAACACTCAGGAAGGACCTGTGATGCTGTTTTAGCAAGAGAAGCTTCCCAACCACTTGGAACAAAATCCCATTAAATACGAAGTGATGTTTCTTGCTTGGGAGTGAAACTTTCTATCACAAGGTTGGAGTTTGGGACTGAATACAACAGTAGATGTGATATTAGTGGGTGATTTTTTACATAAATGGCATGCACACTTGAAGTTATGCAGCCTGGTCTCCAGAGGTTTCATCAGATTTAAGAATTACTGCAGTATTGTATTTGAGTGAAAGGCCAAAGAAAAGGAGCATTTATCTTATCAGGATATTGACTTTCTTGCAGTACTGTTGTGCTACTTTCTGGGGATGTAATAACACAATGTAGTGTTTGCATAGCAACAAGGTAAAGGTTTCTTTTTTAAATGCATGGTTCTTCCCTGAAAAAGAAAACCTAACACCATGGCAACGCATCGTGATTTCTCCATCGAATATACTTACAAAAAGACTTCTGCTAGATTTAGGCATCATTATTAAAAAGAAGAGAGATATTAACAATCTTGCTTCCAGGTTTTTTATATTCATGAGGATTATTACCACCACCTTATTTATTAGCTAAGTATTTATATCTGCACAGACTCCTACAATATTCTTCCTGCTAACCCTCCTGCTCTTTTACCATCTGTCATTTCAGTGGAAACAGTAAAGCTGAACTTTTTTTTTTTAAAGTCTGCTAAAAATCTGCTGAAAACAGACAAGCTCCACCCATTTGAGCTTTTAGTTAAAAAAGCATGTGCAAGCCTTTATCAACATATCTAAGGTAGACAATGTGTGCACATCTGCACCAGGAAGAGCAGGTCCTCCACTGGTGCAGTTAGTGCTTTACCTTCCCACACAGTCTCTATGACTGCAGAGTCTGTGCATCAGTTTGTGAAATAGAAATAAGAGCTGCCAAGGAAAGAGCTGCCAAGGAAAACCTTTTTTTTTAAAAGCCTGGACCTCCCTCCAAATGACTGACTTCAGAAATTAACAAGACCAGTGGGATTTTTTTTAGCTACATGAAGAGAAAAAGTCTGAAAATCATCTTATTTGGTTAATAGCTAATGTTTGGCAAATGACTTTCACATGTTTTCAAATCTTTTATTATTATTATTATTTTTCTTATTTAGTATGTATTTCTCTCCTCTATTTGCATGTGTGGGGAAGTGTTGCACCTGTTTATTGGTTGGCTGATTTTATCTGCTGTGGATTTTCTCTGAATATGTTAGGGACTGGCAGTGGTTGGGTACCACTGATTTTATGTGGTCGTCAGCTGTGGTGGGGGGTCATAAAGATGATAAAGAGAGGTTTCGATGAGGATCCCTCTGAGTAACTCTTGAAAATGTGATCTCTTTCCAAATGATGACCATAGATCCAGGAGAACTGGCCCCAAAACTGAGCCCTGGGGGACACCACTAGTGACTGGCCTCCAGCTAGGTTTAACTCCATTCACCACGACTCTTTGGGTTTGACCACCCGGACAATTCCTTACCCAGAGAAGTGTGTGCCTGTCCAAGCCACGAGCAGCCAGTTTCTCCAGGAGAACGTTGTGGGAAACAGTGTCAAAAGCTTTACCAAACTCTAGGTAGACAACATCCACACACACACACCCCCCAGCCTTTCTTCTGGCCCTCTTGTAGACAGGTGTCACATTTGCTAACCTCATATGATCTTGTGCAGCCCACAGTGGAAGAGGTTTAAGCTAAGATGCATCCTCCTGCCTTTGCCTGGCACTGCAACTGCATGCATAATCAGTGACTAAGATTTAGCAGAGGTGTGGGAACTTAATACGCCATAAAAACCTCGATTGTGAATCTGAGCCCTTGTTCTATTTATATCCTGTTCTGCCACCTCCCAGCTAATTGTGCATGCTTCCTTAGTGAATAACACCTCTTATGATAGGAAACACTGATGGAAAATGCAAGTGGCAGTTCATACTTTACATGCTAAGCTCTCTGCAAACTTTGCAGCTAGCCTCTGATTAATTTTTTTAATCACTTTCTTCTAATGACCGTGATTGACTTTTGTAGTGGACTTAGTCTTCAGACTCTTGGCATGTATGCATACACTGCCCCATTCATGTGACAGTGAGTGGTCTGGTAATGAATAGGCTTTGTTACACAGCCTCCGGAAGAACTTTCCATAAAAGTATTAAAGGAAAATCTGCTCCAATTCTGGACATCTTTTAAAATATTTTTTAAATATAATCTTTCCAGCAAGAAAATTGAATTTCTGTGAAGCTAAGCAAGCCATGCAGGCAACATGGCATAAAAAGTGATCATAAATAAGTCTGCTTTTTAATATAATGCATTTGGAAAAATCTTTTATAGAGCATTCATATCCCTGCTCAAGGCAATCTTTCTGGTAGGTATAGCTGTAAAATACATACACGGTGAAAGCAAAAGGACAGAATTATTTCTAATAATGAGTAGATTAATTGGCAGTTTCAGCCCTCATATATGTATATGACCACTTCTTCCAGCCAAGACTGAGCAGACATCACCTTCAATTAAATATCACTGGTCAAGCCCTACCAGTGATGAAGTTTAGAGTCTTGTACTCAGCTATTGTAAGGAACTCTGAAAGGTCAGAAGAAAATTGGTCTCCATATAAACTTGTCAAGTAGGAGGCAATTCTACAGCTTTAACCCAAGACATATTAGCATTTAAATGCAATTGTTGCAAACATGTAATTCCCCAGAATTCACAAACTTCTGTAAAATGAAATATTTGCCAGATTTCTAAAGGGAATATTTCCATGGGGATCAGATTAAAACAGTGTTTAATTTAACACCTGGCCTTTTACCATAAAAATGTTTGCATCAAAGTATTACATATTCAGTACATTTGTAATTTTTAATCATTGAGTTTTTCTTGTACTGAGGTTTTTACTCATTTGAAAGAAAAAATGAGCGTGAGAGTTATAAAGAGGATTTAGCCAATACTCTGAGTCTCAGTTGGAAAATATCATTCAGAGAATTTTAGGAGGAACAGCTATTCCAAAAGCATTTTATTCTGTGATGCATTGCTCCATTTCCCTCCCTCTGTCGATAGATATGAGCCATCTTCCTCTCCTCCACTTCATTTAAGCAAAACAGGGCAGTTCTGCTTTCTCTGAATGGTGCCTGTCATCAGTTGGCATGGTCGGTAAGCATACTCCAGGATAACTCTTCGGAGACAGCAAATGTCCCCAGATGCCCCTGACCCAAGTAATCTGGAGAGAAGCAGATAGAAGGAGAAGAGTCCATGGATGCCCAAAGCCGACAATGCAGGTGGAATTTATCTCATGTGATCTCACATGTATAGAATGCAGGTATTTACACTCAACCCAGTTTCATTTTATAAAGCAAGGGACAGAAAGGTACCTTTTCAGTGTACCATTCAACTGAACTATTTTGCACCAATCAATTTTACACCAAGATTAATGACTGAAGCCAACTGCTGGGGCAGCTATGTACAGGGGATGCCTCCTTAATGCTTTTTCCTTCACACTAGTCCCATGGAAATAACCCTAGTTTACTTGAATACGGGAGAAGAGTCAGGATCCTGGTTTATCAGGAGGAGCAAGCACTGAATTTGTGCATGCATCAGTGTATCTGGAGTTGGAACAAGCCCTGAGGGATGACTAGGACTGTCTTTCATAGAAGTCTATGTGTAGTCCCTACAGGGAACCATTTTTTCACCTGAAACGAGGTGAAAAAGTGTTAATTAAATATCACTTTTCTACCTGAAACTAATACCTGGACCACCATGGCATTTGGATTTCCATTCAGGAGGGGCTGTGGATTCCTTGATGTAAATCAATGTAACTTCCTCCTCTTTCTCTCCCACACAATACAGATGGCAATTTCTTACTTCATGGTTAATTTATTGGAGCTCTTTACTATTCTGCTTTGCTATGATAAATTGCCTCCTTAAATCTTTTCTTCTTTGTACACCATCAGTTGCCCATTCTCAAAATACAGTACTGCATCTTTCTGGGTGCCAGTGGTTAGCAGAGCTGTGTGCACTACTCTGTGGCACTCCTGATAATGTAAGCATGGTATCCGCTTTCAATATTGCCATCTAGCAGCAGAATGTATATATAGATCTATAAATATGCTATCGGGTGCTAATAAAGCCCAGTATAAACCCAGCTTCATGAGTCCTTTGGAAAACAAACAAACAAACAAGAAAACATAAAACCATGCTGCTCTTTCAAAGCACAAAATTTCTGCACTTCTCTGCTGATTCCAAACGTTACTCCCCTCCAAAATCAGTGTGTAATCTGCCTGACACTCTGTAAATAAGCACAGCACTTCTATTCAGCCTATATCTCTGTGCTACCAGGTTCTTCAGTTCAGTTCTGTCATGGCCTGTCTTTTAATTTCCAAGCAAACAAGGTCAACAAAGCTGGCAGCTGCTAGTTAATTCACTATAATAAGATTTTGATTGCTTTCCTGGAGCAGGGAGTATGCAGGGAGACAAGTACATTATACTTTTGAGTGAAAGCAAAAGACCTATTTCAAGGTCTTCTTTAAATGTATTTATCTTTAAAGATAGGAATACCAAGTAATGATTAAGTAAATAATGACACCTTAACTTCACACAGCAAGCTGTAATAAACAAGCAGCCAGCAAGAGGGGTTGCTGAGAAGTAGGGACCTCTTCTATTTTATTTATTTATTTATTTTAATGGAGTGGTTGACTGGTATATTTATTCTTGAATAAAACGTTACTTTACCACTGTATTTAAAAGGAAAGTTATATTATTCTGAAAATGGGACAGGGAAGATATTCTCCCTACCTATGCCTGACTCAATACTATTCCATGCACAGTCTTATCTTATATCCATCATAGTATCCCAGAAGTTGTTATTGGAGATAATATTGTATCTTCATCACAGATCGGGATAAATATATAGGATGTGTCCTCAATAAACTTATAGATGACATTACGATGATATTAGGGGAACAACTGGCTCTCCAAACAATAGCATTTCAATCATGAAGGATCTTGGGGAAAATAAATAAATAAATAAATAAATAAATAAATAAAATAGGCAACTGAACCAAAAGAAACTTCTGAGGTTCAGAAAAGAGAAACGCAAAGCTCTACATCTCAGTGTGGCAAGCCCATGCACAAAACCAGGCTGGGAATCAAGTGGTGGAATAGCAACCCTGCAGAGAAGAATGTGGTGGTTACAGTTTATGTGATGCTAGCTGTGAGTCAACACTCTGCTCTGGTTGTAAACAGAGGAAAACACATTCTGGGCCATGCTGGGAGGATTTCTGGGCAGCTGGGAAGGTTTGGATTGAACATAAGGAAATAAAATCTTCTTCACTAGAAGGAAAGGCAATGCTAAAACACGTCACCAGAGGGACAGTGGAATCTGTACCATTAGAGGTTTTCACAGTTCATATATACGAGGCCACAGCTGACCACATCTACCATTAAGTACAGTCCTATTTTAAACATGACTTGGGATATCCAGAGGTCCCTTCCAAAGCTTAATGCTGTAATCTGAATTTCTGAGACCCAGTGATTCCCTCCAGAGCACTAATTTGTAGCAGAATCATGTCCTGTGGACAGGACATGGCTTTACTGAACATCCCACTGTTTCATTTCATTCAGATAGTCTGCAACTAAACCACTGTCTTTGTAAGGACCATTTAGGAATTTCCCAGGAGGCTGCATGGCTCCATAGAGAGAGTTGTCAGTAAGTATTTTTTTCCCCCAGGAAAAGTTTAAATAGGATAGACTATATCGCCCCTATTAGACTGAATTGCTGAAGAAAATACAGGGACATGTACTGTAGCCAACAGTACACAGAAGGGGTTTGAATTATATCTAAGGTACACGGTGACATGGTGCAGAGGTGTTGTGGAGTTTAGCTTCCCATCAACATGAAGGCACCACAAAAATACTTTTACCTCTAGACAGATTAAGCTTGCTTTTGAAATACAAATTATGTAGATTAAGTCCTCTCAATATTACAGTGCAAGACAAAAAACAACAACAATACAAATACTGGACTAGTGAATATACAGGACTGAAACTGTGACTTTGAATCCACTTCACTAATTCCTGTTGAAGATGTAGGGACACCTACATCTTTCTAACACAGTTACTGTACCTGCAGATACTGTTCCTACAAGGTATTAAAATAACACATAATAGAAAGACTGGACAACAGCATTTACTGCTCTCTGTGCAACTGTCTGGCTTTGAAGATTTATTTTTTTCTTTTTTCAGTCCAAAAGACAAAATTTTTATTTAAAATTCCAAGATCCCAGTTTAGTTGCCAGGACAGGGCAAATTCTTCCTTTGGAGGACAGAACACACTCAGATTGTTTGGAGTCAATTAGTAAGGATTATCTGTATCTTACAGCATTTCCTTAAGTCTTGCTGTGAACATTTCCATAGGCGCTCCACCGCTGCTCTTGGGAGGTTTTGCTGCTCTTACATGTGCGGCTTGGAAGTCCCAGGAGTGGAGGCTTATTTACTGCTACTCATCCATTTCCAGGGGTTTCCCTGGAGATACTGTATGATATAAGGCATTCCTTGGGCTGAGGTGGGAACCTACTTGAATCAGCATTTCCAGAGAGGTCATGCAATTTAACCATGACAAGGTCCCTGCACACAGCAGGATTTGTTCTGGTGAGCCAATACTTTATGAATTTCAAAATAAGAAACCAGGTCCCCAACCAGGGCATATATGAGAACAGCTATGAACTTAATCCACTATAGTGAACAGCTTAAAGTTTTTATTATATCTTTAATTTTCTGTTGTAGAGCAGCTGAGAGCGCAGATCTTTTCCAAGAATTAATAGCCCACAATGGTTCTACATATCAGATAAAGACATTTGTTAATGTACAATGGGGGAAACTGAGGCACACATGGGTGAAGAAAGAACATCTAGAAGTGTTGCTTATCGGCACTGTCCTATTATAGGGCCAAGGCAGAATTATTTCATTCTAAAAGAACTTTTTTTTTTCTTTTTTTTTTAAACGGCATTGCACTATTTGAGGAGTTAATGGCAGATTTAACCAACGTGAAACAGACCCCATGGAAAGCAAATTACTATTGCAGCATATACTGATGTACTGATGCCAGTCACACAGCACTCATTACAGAAAATCATCAGTTTATACCTTAAGGAGGAATTAATATATTTTATAGTTAAAAATAAAACAATTGGCTATTTTGTTTCTCCTAATGGCCAGGTAAAAGCAAGATATCACGATATCCAGACACAACTTCTGAGGACAGCATCAGATCATTCCTTTCCTACCTTGGTTGATCTATTTAGCATTCTCATTTTCTAAGCACCATTTAGCCATTGGTTAATATACTCAAGTACAATTCCCATTGGTTACAAAAATCAAACATATACCAACACTTAGCATCATGTTTTTAACGCTATTACAGCTTAACCCTGCCTTTTGCTACTACCAAAATCAGCTTCAGCAAACTGCTCAGACCATCTAAATGACAAGATTACATAACACATTAATCAACAAAAAATGTTTCAATAATCTTTGCTAATAAGGTACCTACAATATAACCCATCCCCAAATTTTTGCTTGCATTGCTGAAAAAGTCTGAAGATCCAGTCACTTCTGCAGAACTAGAAGACAAAACATGTGACCACTGAGGAAGTTCAATGGATTTTTACAGAATTCAGACTGGGTTCTCAGAGCCTTTTTCCAGGCAGGTTTCTGGGAGGACCAGAAACACAGATGTGGTGTTCTATGGTTTGATGCTCATCCCTACACTCTGGAAAGCCTGTCCTAGGCATTTTATGCCTGGGAGCAGAAGATACTGGATCCCAAGCCACGAAAATCTATCATGCCTATTCCCTTCCTGCCATTGTAATAATCACAGCATAAAGACCAGAAAGCATTTGTTTGCCAAATTTCACTTGATATTTTTAGTCTGTGGGCAATTATGAATTTATTTATTTATTTATTTTTAAGCTGATTTGGACTAAAGCAAGTAACCAATGCATGTAGGCCGTTGAAAAGGACAACCTGCTTTTCAGATCAGTCTGCCACAGAGCAAAATATGCCTCCTGGCCTCTTTGGATAGCCTGTGCCATTGCGCTTACTGAGGGAGGCAAAGGACAAATAAATAATATATACACAAAGTAAATAAAAGCGATGTAAGATCTCCTTTTTTTTGATAATTGTCTTTTGTTGTCTGAAATTGGCTTTATGCTTTGT
The DNA here is from genome assembly GCF_009769625.2 of Cygnus olor. Lineage (NCBI taxonomy): Eukaryota > Metazoa > Chordata > Aves > Anseriformes > Anatidae > Cygnus > Cygnus olor. The sequence goes on along the minus strand of NC_049170.1, from coordinate 157,613,168 downwards.
TTATTTTGCAAGACAGAAGTCAAATTAAACTATGAGAAGCATCAGAAATCTTACTTTGATGGTATCTGTTGGACTTCACTTCTAACTCCCTGGTAAGCTGCAAACAGAAATACTTCTGACCAGGCTCTGATCTATTTTGCACCATTCAATGTCCAAATTCAAATTCATTAGTCTTCTTTTGACTTAATTGATGGGTAACAAATAGTAGTGGATAGGTTACAGGCTTGGGAGAATCAAATGCACCAGTTTATGCTTTAGCAGAATTTCTGATAAATTTCTGCTCCTTCCTTGCCGCATAACCTTGAGCAGAAGGTTTCAGCCCCTGTGACTCAGTTTCCACTCTTCATAAGCAAGGTAAGAACTATCTTTTCTCTATCTTTATAGCAGACAGAGCAATAATATCCCTTTCCCACATCTAGGCTCCATATACTACGCCATGGTGAATAATATAAAGTATGAGAGAAATCAGCCCCAAAACATTTTTTAAAAAGCTCCAATACCTCATTCTCATTTGTTTCTGCAATTTAGGGAACATACGTTCCACAGTGCACTGAGCTATTTCTAATATGCCCAGCTGTGCAGGTTGATAGGCTGGAGATAAAACGATGCCGCTAATGAAAAACAGCTGCTCATTAGTCATGAGAAAACTGGGTAGGATGTTTAGAGATACAATTATTTTTACTGTGCTTGTCCCTTTTACGGTTATACAGAAATTATATTATTATCAAATCATGTTAGGCGGCGTCTCAGGTTGAACATTTTAAAAATGAATGTGGTTCATTAACAACATGATGAATATTTAAGCAGGATTACAGAGCATAATGAACTTCCTTTAATTTTTTTAAATAGAAAAAGCCCAATAAATTTGCTAATATTTCACTAGCTAATGTTGCAATTAGGTGTGCAGCATCTTTTCCCAGCTTTCTCAACATCTCTCTCTCTTTTTTCTTTTCTTTCTTTTTTTTTTTTTTTTTAAACTGCTGACTCTGAATTTAATTCTGACGCAAAGGGCTGAAAAGCTGTTGTTTTTCTTTTTGTGTGTGGGTTTTTTTGGTTGTTGTTTTTTGTTTTTCTGTCTTGAACATCAATCAGAAACAGGCTAATACCTTAGGTCTAATCTAAGAGCTATACAACCACCTCGTCAGTGAGAAAAAAACCTAGTAAGGAAAAGAAGCAGAGCCAAATAGTCTGATCTGATGCCCTGTATCTCAAAAGTGAAAGAAAATTGAAACCTCATCCTCTGGGTAGCCTTTTCTGTGATCTCATCATGTTTCTCACTAGATTGACTAGAATTTCATAACAGCACAAGACTTTCATCTTTAAGATTCTACCACCTTGTCTGAGGGGGGAAAAAAAAAAAAAAAAACATAAAAGGAGGAAAATAAACACACTCAGGAGCCTTGGAAATAAGAAAAACAGAAAGAAACAAGAGAATATCCCTATTGTTAAAAAATATTCAAAAGATCTAATGATTTCACTTCCAGAGCTCCATTTATTTGAAGTTTGGACCCCTGTACTGGAAGATTGGTTGTGGAAATTTAAATATTCCTGCCACGAGTGGAGTGGGCTTAGTGATTTTTAAACTGCTCAGATCAAACAATCTTCAGCTCAATTTACTCAACACCAAAAAACAAACAAACAAAAAACAACCAAAAAAAAAAAAAAACCTACAAAATAATAGCAAAACAAAATAAAACCAACAGGATTGACTGAAGTTCTGCCTAAGTCTCAGGGGACAAGTTCTTGTCCTGTTCTCTCTTCCTATCCAGACTTATAGTTTGAAAGTAGGGATGCCCCAAGACAGAATTTTAGGCAGACCCAAAAATCCTAATTCAATAGTTTTGAAGAAAATTTTTAAGAGTTAAGCCTGTCTGAAAATATCCTTACCAAAAAATTAAATTTAGGTAGAAAGTTGAGCCAAGCTGATTCTGTGCAGAAGAAGCTGTCTGACCATAGCGGAAGAGGAATTGGACACTATTCTGAACCTTCCCCCAGGTACTGCAGGGCTATTTGTAGATACCTGCTTCTTGTGAAAGACATTTTTGTTGTATATCATGGGAGATACATGAGAAAAAAGTCTTTTGCCTAAACAAACAGTTCAACATGTCATGAAACATAAATGTCTCTATCTGCTGGTAGGACCAGAACTGGAAGTAGCAACTCCATCATAATGCTAATTCATTTATCTGGAACATTTGGACTTTACCAACACCGGTCTGCTGAGGAGAAACAGTGAAAAATTGAATCGTAACAAAACTTCAATATCAATAAATGCCTTGAGCCAAATCCTTTTGTTATCCCTCATATTCCAGGTAAAATAAACAAGAGAAATTATCTACAGTAAATCAGAATCCTAACCTTGGGACAAAGTCTTTGTGCAAGATGCTGTATAAACATCAAATAAAAAGAAAGTTACAGTCCTAGAAATCTAATAGACTCAGTAGTTAATAAAAGATAAACAGGTGGAGATAGAGACCGGGCAAGAATGAGAAGTTATTGTTTATTTGGAGATAAAAGACTTGTTGACAAACTACCTGTGTTCAAATTTTTTCATGAGTTTCAAAACAATGGAGAATTTTGAAGAATAAGGTAAATATTTTGCAAGCATAGAGAAAGAATTCTCGCAAAAAGAAAAGAGGGCCAAAGAGCTGGCAGACAAATCTGGGAGGAAACATGGCACTCACATGACATTATCGCATTTCCCCATGGATGTGGCTTGAACCAGTGCTGAATCAACAAGTTGGACAATACATTGCTGCTGTTTGGGTGGGTGGTGGAAGTTCTGATCTTTAGGACTGCCTCAACTGTATTTCCATAAGAACCTAATGCTCTTCCATAAAGGTCACCAGTTTGTCACAATGTCACAATGGTCATGGGACAATCCAGCTTCACTGGGAATGAAAACACAAGGTCAAGGCTCAATCCTCTCCACTACACAATCCTGTCCAAATGATGCCCAGGTAGAAACACACTAATAAGTGTTTAGGGGCCATCCACTATATATATGCATCTATATATGTTACAATAGCATGTCAAAATAATAATAATAATAATAATTAAAAAAATCCATTAGACTCACTCTTGGCATTGCAAACCTCACCAGCACATGTCATTTGAGAAGCTCTGGCACTGCAGAGAGGAACTCTTGTTGTCACTATTATTTTCCCTTCTGATCAGCCACTTTGTCTTTCTCTGCTCCCAGCTCTGGAGGACTCTGGGGAGCTATTGCAGTCTCACTACATGCGCACAGCAGATCCCTAGCCCAGAGCTGTCAGCTCCACCATGCAAACTGAAAAAGAAATCCCACTGGCCAACAGCACTAGTAGATTATTACCCTCTTGCTGAATCATATAACAGAGGATGCTCTGGCATGGTGTACCCTCTCACACAATAGGCAAAACAAGCCAAAAAATAAAATAAAATTGAGGAGCAATTTTGCATTATGTCAGCTTGAGCCATGATAGCTCAGAGCAGGAAGATACTTATTGCTCTGCTACTTAGTAAAAGCTTCATTTTATTTACTATTCCAAGACAACTGTAAATAATAATCATCTAATACAAGCCTATTCAGCCTGTTCCTCTCCAGGTGGCCTCTTGTATCACCATGCTGTAGCCAGATGAGCAGTCAGCCACCAAGCTGAAAACTTAATATGGCAGCGGCCAATTAGAAAAACAAAACAAATTATTTTGCTAACTTCGACTTTCCATGGAGTAAGATGCTCCAGCCTGGCTCTACAGCATTGTTCTGCCTACTCGGAAGAGCTTCCTTTCACCTTGCAAACATGAGTGATAATCTTTATAACACTTAAAGTAATAAGCACCAGCTTACTTTGATTGTACATCTTAACATCATCTGGCCAAAAAAAAAAATATATATTTTAAATAGACTACAATAGGGTGTGGTTTGTTTGTTTGTTTTAATTTGGTAAAGTAAATTTCCTTGCACAGCTTCCTTACTGTTTTAGTCCTGGGGTTTTTAGGAGTTTTACAGGTCTCATCCTTAATTTGCAGTACTCATTATCTGGTCTATTGCTATTCTGTCCAAGGTTTTACATCAGGATTTTGTCCTGGTACCTTGGGTTCATCTTGTATTATAGTGATTCATTTAATCCTAGACCTTAGTCAGCTTTCAAAAGACTCATATCATGTTTGGTCATGACTCTGAGGGTTGCATTCAGTCCATCTCAAACTGTAGCAAGTCCTCACAGGTGCAGGTAATGCAAACTGAGGATGGCAGAGAAGCTACCAGGCTGGGCATTATTTCAGGGAAATTATCAGTGAAATGTGGGACAAAAAATCTGGAGGAGGAAATAGAGGTACCAAAACTAGAAGATGATTGTAGAAAAAATGATTGGGCCTTGGAGAGAAACCGGCAATACTCTGTTAGTTGCTGTCTTCTGTTTCACCCGTCCAGAGATGAACTTTGCTAGGTCATGAATGCTATTAGGAAGACAAAAATCTTTACTTAGGCCAAAATAACCATACAGAACAGGTAACCTGGGTTTTAATTCCATTTAGCAGATAAAATTCAACCTGATACTTCCCACAGGCAGTAGCTAGAACTGTTAAATTGAATTCAGATTTATTAGATTGGTGCCAGGATTGCCAGCTTTATTTTTTCTTTTCCTTCCAAAAGACCTATATCATATTATTTTCCCCTATTTTTCCTTCCTAAGAAATCATTGGCTGAAGGGGAAGGAAGCACAATAACTTCTTCACTCTGAACATGATATTATGTGGAAATATGCTCCTAAAAAACAGATCTCATAGGCTTTTTTCTCTCTCTTTCTCTTTTCCTTTTACAAGTTATAACATGCTCTAGACAATCAAATTTGTAACATGCATACATTGATGCAGATACATATATATGCTGGATGGTATTTAAATTCTTATGGCAAGTATTTCTATGTGGACATCTTTTGGGCATGATTGTGTAATGGAGAAGATCAAGCCTTGATAATAAAATATCATTCTCTGTGTATCTGGATTATTGCCATAGGAAAAAAAAAAAAAAAAAGACACAATTTAATTAAACTTTTTCAGTAATCACATTTTTGGCTAAAAAAAAAAAAAAAAAAAAAAGAAAAGGAGGAAAAAAGAAAAGCAAATATGAAGGACAGAAGGAGATAAAGATTCCTGATTGGTTTAGTTACACATGTGAAATTTTAAGCATATGAAATCTTTTTTTTTTTTTTTTTTTTTTTTTTTTTACTTTCAGTAAAGGATATATTCTGATTTGTAAAAGAATTGGATTTTTGTAAATGGGCTCCTAAACGGAGCTATCTATAGAAATATATCTTCCCAGGTAGATTATATGCTCTATTTATGCTCCTGGAAAGGGAGCAAGATAGACCAATCTCAAGAAGCACATTTGAAAAAGATGAGTTTCAAACTGATTTTAAAGAATTCCTTCTGGGGCCACGTAAACCTGTCTTAAATCAGAAAATGAGGACATTCCAAAAGAAACACAGGTTACATTCTTTACTGTAGTAGTGGACTTGATATAGTAATGTAAATGAAAGGCCAAGTAAGAGATGTTTGAATGTAAATTCCTGGTTTGTATTTAGTCTAAGAGTTTGAAGTACCCATTGTGTAAACATGAGGGCTATTAGTTTTAGCTTCATTCTGTGATGCAAGGTCCATTTGGCTGAAATGGCTAAATTTTGCTTTCAAAAGTGACTTAGGACAACACATTCAAGGGAACCGAGTGCATTTTGGAAAGGAATCTTTGCACTTTTATGAAATTATGATTTTTTAGGCAGTGAGGTATGAAATTTTCATTGCAGTATTTTTGACTATTGATGTGTACATCAGGATTCAGTGACAAGACAGACAGGACTAGAAGAAACACCTGCTGATCTGAATTCATGTTTTTTATTTTCCCCAGGGAATGCCCAGGTTGTCTTGTTAATACACAGAGGAGTACAGTTATTTCTGTCTAGCAAAGTGTCAGCATTTTGCCCCTAAAGCTGTCTCCAGGGGTAACTCTTTGAGGAGTTGGGTCTTGCTGCTTTGCTTGCTCCCTTCTTTTTCCCCTGACTATTTCTCTTGCAATTAATTCACAGAGACCTCCAAACAAAAAGAAAAGAAAGAAAAAGAAACAAAAAGTGTTCTGAACCCTTTCCTGCCTCAGCTTCAGGCTGAGGAAAGCAGCTTAATACATCTTACGTTTACCATCAAAACTCCCAAAGTTTTGATGAAAACTCGCTCTCTATAGGTACCTTAAAGGAGGCTGTAGTGAGGTAGGGCTTGGTCTATTCTCCCACGTGCCTGGTGACAGGACGAAGGGGAATGGGCTAATGTTGCGCCAGGGGAGGTTTAGGTTGGATATTAGGAAGAACTTCTTTACTGAAAGGGTTGTTAGGCACTGGAATGGGCTACCCAGGGAAGTGGTTGAGTCACCATCCCTGGAGGTCTTCAAGAGACGTTTAGATGTTGAACTTAGTGATATGGTTTAGTGGAGGACTTGTTAGTGTTAGGTCAGAGGTTGGACTCGGTGATCTTGGAGGTCTCTTCCAACCTAGACGATTCGGTGATTCTGCGATTCTGTGAAAGTGCTTCAGAAATCAGATGTCTCATACTGGTTTCTTCCTTGAAGATCTCCACCACTCCTTCTTCAGACAAGCTTTGTGGAGCAGTGGTACAGCTCTAGGACAGCTGTTCTGCCCTTTACAAGACCAGAAAAGGGATTCTGTTAGGTTTCTTTGGATTGCACTTAATTTACCCACAAGCAGAGTAAGTTTTGGTTACTACAAGTCTCATTCAATCCAGCTGAAGACGCCACTGCAATGACCTTTGCAACTATCACCATCCATGCAGTAACTGGCCATCCTCCTTGGGAGATCAGATTTCCAATATGAGCATTACCTCATGCAGATTCACAAAATTTAGTTTCATTTTTTTATTTATTATTTTAGCAAAAACTTTATCCGTACAAGTCTGTGCAACAAATCTCTGGATAGCAATGCTTGCTGTACTATCTCTATCAGTAACTTGACCGATGGAATTATGGTAGAAATAAAAAAGGTTAAAAGTTCCCTAAGAAAGAAGCCAGTGCCGATGCCAGTGGCACTTCCCTGTAGGATAGTTCAGGAAGGAGCCTTCATTTTGAAACAAAATCTAATCGGAATTTGTTTGGGATTCAGCTCCCTTACTGACTTAATAAGCTTCTGGAAAGTCTAATAAGTATTGACATGATCCTTTTTCATTTGGTAGGACATTGTAGGAACTCCACTGCACAGCTCAATGATGCCTCCCTGTGTTGTCTATGTCACAGTGTACAGGAGAAGAAAAAAAACTGGTCAGCACCTACTTCTACATGGAATTTTTGATGAGCATATTTCTAAATTTTCTGCAACCTGTTCAGCTGAAACAGTCATGAACTTACTTTCAGGCAATGAGACATTCACACCTCATTTCATGGAGTCTATCCTGCACAGTAGACGTCTGGTACCTGCTTGAATTTCACCCTCCCAAAGGAGGAGGACATGATGTAAACCACAGCTATGAATTGTAATGGCTGCATTTTGGTCTGTGCCTACTTACTCGATGTACTTCCTACTTCATCAGAGTCCTTCAGAATTAGAAGTTAAATTAACCCCAGTTACAGCAGATGAGAATACTAATTGCCTTCAGGTGGGTCACAAGAAGTGAAAGGAGAAAACTGGGAAAGGGGCAGGGGGTGGGGAATCAGACATAGCTGAGTTTATTTTGAAGCTTAATTGAGTTTCATTTGCTGATTTTTCAAAAGGTATAAAGTACAGCAACAAATAAATCCAAAGATTAATAAGTATGTTTATACTTTCAGGTAAAGACTATTCAGTGATGGTTTAAAGGGTGATAAAAACTCACAGTATAATAAGAAAGAATAATTAGAATAAAATTGGGGTGAAGGACAGCTTGGAAGAAAAAGGGATGCTATGTAACCTTAGGTGGTGATTTAGGGGGAATAATCACATACCATTTTACGAGATCTTGCCCTCTTCTACCTTCATGTGCATCCTGAGCCACACTGTTTATTTCTTAATTTCTGTACTTGCCAAGGTCTCACCCAGCCTCATGCCACTGGGGCCTGTAGTAGTGGCTTCGGGGTTGCAGCTCTGGGGCAAATAAATCAACTGAGTCCTTGGATAGTGCTGGAGGAGGATGAGGATGTGACCTGCATTTAAAAAATAACATAGTTTTGTCCTCATATATTGCTTTTCAGCTGATTGTGAATTTTTTTTATAGAAGTTAGTACTCACAGTACAGTACAGAGCCCTTCTGAGGAGCGCTGGAGTTGCCCAAGAAGCACCTGATTATTGGTGCTTTTTTTTTTTTTTTTTTAAACACAACCTCAGCCAGAAGGTACTTTGCTGCTAATTCAAACACACTCATGTTCCACCGTGACTTTATCTAAGGGGAAATAACCACTACAAGGCAAATCAGTAGCACTTTTCCCCCTCAACGGATAGATGGTTTCAGTGAGTACTTTAGCTTGGGTAAAAGTGCCTGCAACAAATGACAGATACAAATCACAATAAATAAAATTATACTGTAGAAGGCACTCTCTATGGTAGGAGGCCAATTACGAGTCATTTAAGCTGCAACTAAAGAAAATAGTTTGGAAAGCACTCAAACACTAGCAGGAGAATGGCCTAGTTGTAGCTAATACTTCTTTTTCATTTTTCTCTCACTCACTTATTTTTCCAGTCCCTCTGTGTTTATGAAGCGTCCTCAAGGCACTGAGCATGCTGCAAAAGCAAGAATGCAAATCTGCTCTTCAGCTGGGCATATGCAAGCAAAACTCAGCCCAGAAGAGAAACACACATCTGCAATAGAGGGGCCTGACAACTCAGGGACATACCCAAGCTCTTCGGCTTGTAAATCATGCCAGCCAGCTTCATAACAGCAACAAAATCCAACAGAGGTTCATAATTTGCCATGACTGCATGACTTCTTCACAGGACCTGACTTGTATCTGGTCAGACTGGCATGTGAAAAGGAGAATGACAGTAGTTAATCCTTCTTTTTCATAGAATCACAGATTGGTTTGAGTTGGAAGGGACCTTAAAGATCATCTAGTTCCAACCCCCCTGCCATGGCAGGGACACCTTCCACTAAACCAGGTTGCTCAATTTTTGGAGGATTTGGATAGGTTATTCATAAACCAGTGGACTTAACACTAGCTATGACACTGCAAATCAATTTACCTTTTTCAACAGTAAAAACAGTCTGCTGTCAGTGTGGATACCATAGACACACAGCAACGGGTAGCAATGCAATTTTCTGCCCTCCCTACCCTTTTCTTCCAAAGCACGCCAGCAAAATAAGGAATTCCCCTGGCTCCAACAACACCCTCCCTATACTTTCTGATTTTACAAAACCAACAATGTCATTTTAGTCCTTCTTGGATATCTGGCTTAGAAATTTCACTGTAAAAATATACTGTTCCTCTAGACAATTCCACCGTTTATAGGCCTTTGCTAAAAACAATGTCAATTCTGACAGAGGTAAATTTGGGTTCACACTCAAATACCCTGGCTGATATCCAGGTAGTACTTAGGTAGCAGACCTAGGTACTAGTCACAAAGTTGTCAAATCTCTCAAGGAACCTCTGTGGGTAAAAAGTTTAGAGGTAAAGATTCCATCTAAAGACTTTTTATTGCATAAGGGCAGAAGCCCACGTCTTCAAAGATTTTAGAGACTGGAGAGCAAGAAAGGGAAAGAATTTAATACTCAAAAGTGCCTGCAAGCAGTATACTTCACAGAGTTACCTTGTACTGTTGTTGTTTCGCAACCATTTGACCCTTTTATAACAAAATGTCAAGTTTTTGTGTTTTGATCTCATAAGAATTGACCTTTGGTCATAAGTTTCCAGCTGAAAATGTGCTTGTGATAATCCAGCCACCCAAACCCGTGCAACTTGCACGTATACACAAGCTTCTCTGTCTAAGGATGAAGCAGAATACAGTGGATAGTTTCCCATCTCGGAGGGCAGTTTCCAATCTGTCCTGCATGCCAGAAAAAAAGAGATCCCTCTTATGGAACAGTTGGTTTAATGTGAGCATGAGGCATTTTGTTTTTCAACTCCATGAAGTTAAGAGCCATTAAAAGGAAGCTGCTTATTGACAAGCTATCAAATAAATTTGGAATGCATCCTGCTGTGTAGCCATCTGATGAAGCTGAATGGGAAAGCTAATGACCCTAGCAATATACTTGCCATAAAATATGGCCTTTATTTCAGCACTCGAGGTTTATTCTGTAGTGGGGTAAGGAAGGAAAATGCAATTCGACTCGTTTCCCTCCTGCACAGAATTGCACATGTACGTATTGGTTACAAACCAGCCAGCAGACTCACTTTTTATAGACTGCTATGCATTCCTGCAAGCTTGATAGTAAAACTAAACAAGCAGTCTGTAGCAAGCAAAGCGGCTTATGATTTCCTTGAATTTCTCATATTTGGAGATATTCTTCAAATATGGAGTGGATCATCATTTGGGGTATATCTGTTAATTAGCCCTGCCAGTTTATTCCTGCTGAGAAGCTGACCCAGTTGTTATAAATAATTCAGAGCCTTTTCATGCTCCATGTGCTGCAGTAGTGTAACTATCTGTAGAGTTTTGCTAATAATGACATCTCTTACCATCACATGACCAGCTAGGATAAAAATCAGAAATTTATTTTGATTAGCATTGCAGTTCACATGGCATTGCTTGTGTCATCCAATTGGATGAAAATAACTGAGAACATGATTTCCAATAGCAAAAAGACATTTGGAAATCATTCTTCTGGCAGAGACTTTTTTTCTCCTTCTTTGTCAGTGTAGCACCCAACACAGTAGCAGTCTTGTCCTTGACCATGCCTTTAATGTTAGCAAAACTCAAAATAATAATTTCTAGCTGAAATACACCCAAGTATGGAGGGCAACCTGCTCTTTAAACTCTCAAAGTGAAGGATGTAACCCATTTATTCTTGCAAGTGGATACATTACACATTCTGCAAACCTTCTCCACTATTTGCTGAAGTATTGACTGTTTTCTTTAACACTGCTGTACAAGGTAAGAACCAAATGCAAAAAGAACATGAAGGCATTAGGCACATTTTACTCATAGATGCCTAACTTAACCTGACAGCTAGAAGAAACACTCCTGTACGTGTAACTGTACATCTGTCTCCAATCCCATACACACAGTCAATAATACTGACACTTACGGCCATATGCTTCCAATTACAGAAGTCAGCTGAAATGGAAGACCCACAAATCACACTGTCCATGTAAAATGACTCAACGGATGGACTTATTTTTATTTTTTTACAAATAACTGAGCAGCTGGTGAGAAGTCCCCAGTGGCAGCAGAAGAGATGGCCAATATGGAAGGGATATTTGGGGGAAAGGAAATTTTCATCAGAGATAGGTCATTTCTGGGGAGCAGAATGATGGAGAAGAGGGAGAAAAAATCCAGTCTTCACCCATCCAAAATCCCACTCATCCTTAGTGACCTTGTAGTGGTTTAACACTGATGGGTAGCTTAGCTCCACCACACCACTCTTTCACTCCCCTTCCTCAAAAGAAATAGGGGAGGGAATACGATGGGAAGGGCTCAAGGGTTGAGAATAAGGACAAGGAGATTGCTCAACAATCACGATCATGGTCAAAACAGATGAAGATTAGGCAACAATGTAATTTATTACCTATTACTAACAGAATAGAGTAGTAAGAATTAAAAATGAGCTAAAAACACATTCACCCCAACCACCGTCTTCCACCTCCTCCCCCCAAGCAGCGCAGGGGAATGGGGAATGGGGGCTGCAGTCAGTCCCTGACGCTTCGTCTCTGCCGCTCCTTCACGATGTGGGCTGCCCACAGGCAGCAGCTCTTCAAGAACTGCTCCCACATGGCTCTGTACCACGGGGTCCATCCCCTAGAAGCAAACTGCTCCAGCACGGGTCCCCCACAGGCAGCAGCTCCCCCCAGACCCCCTGCTCCTGCGTGGGCTCCTCTCCACGGGCTGCAGCTCCAGCCCGGGGCCTGCTCCTGTGGGGGCTCTCCATGGGCCGCGGCCTCCTCCAGGCCACATCCACCTGCTCCACTGGGGGCTCCTCCACGGGCTGCAGCGTGGAGATCTGCTCCATGTGGGACCCGTGGGCTGCAGGGGGACAGCCTGCTCCACCAGGGGCCTCTCCACAGGCTGCAGGGAGCACCTGGAGCACCTCCTGCCCTCCGGCTGCACTCACCTTGGGGGCTGCAGGGCTGCTTCTCACTCGTCTCTCCCAGCTGCTGTGGCCCAGCAGTTTTTGTTTGTTTGTTTGTTTGTTTGTTTTTTTCTCCCCTTCCTTATCTCTGCTCTCCTAGAGGCCCAACCAGCGTCACTCACTGGCTCGGCTCTGGCCAGCAGTGGGTCTATTTGGAGCCAGCTGGAGCTGGCTCTGATCTGACATGGGGATGCTGCTGAGCTCTGTTCACACAGGCTACACCCCTATAGTGCCCTGCTATCAAAACCTTGCAACATAAATCCAATATAGACATACCCTCATGTAGTCTCAAACACACCCCAGTTTCTCTCATTCACGTGATTTTCTTCTTAAACCTACTTTTTGCTATGCCAGTGTTTAGTGTTGCTGCTGCCTAAAGACACAACATATGCTACTGTGTTTCTTTGGGATGACAGTAATCAAAATCTGCATCCGTGCCTGGACACAAAAAAGCGAGAGTTATGAAGGACAAGCTCATCAGACTATTAAACACTGTGATCTGAAGGAAACCAAGAGCTCAACAACCCCCCAAAGCAATTACACAAAGAAGCTGGGAGGGTTTATACAAGGGAAGAAATATTATTCTCAAAACACGCATTCTTCCTACACTTTTTTTCATCTAAGAATCTGTTACCAGCCACAGTAAGGGACAGATAGGTAACTGAGTACTGCACCCCATATGGCTATCCTGATGTCTTATATTATCACGTTATAGAAAGTCAAATTGGTGCTGAATTAAGGGGTATTTCAGCTTCTGCCAAATTTATCTCAGCTATGTATGGCCATCTAATCAGACTTTGAGGACCTTGCCTATTTCTCACCTGACTACATGCATCGTCTCCAGCATTGGTGTTAACATCTACAAAACACCTTTGCATCCTTCTATAATTAGCTGATCATACTTCCCATGTCAGCAGAGACCAGGAACAGACCCCTAATTTCCCTAAGTAGTTCCATGTGTTTGAATGAAATACAAAAGCACACTGCAACTAAATCTCTTATAATTATAAGGGAAGCTTAGATAAAGACACCTAAAATGAAGTGAGATGTTTGCTATCCTTAATCTAATATAAGCAATAGAGTGAAGGAGGTATCTCCAGAAATCAAGACATCCCACCTTTGGTAACTTATAAAAGATGGAATGAAGATGATATATTTCTTTAGTATCCTACAAGTCTAGAGTGATTTATAACGATTAATCATATTTTATATCATATTTATATCATATCATATTGATAATGAATATCATATTGTAATGATTAGTTATGTTTCCTTCATTTAAAATAAAGAACATTATGGATCTTCTGGCCAGATATCTGATTAAAAAGTGCTTAACTTTTGGGAAAAACAAAGGAGGTTAAAAACAAAGGAGGTTAAGGGCTGAAGTACCCTTTAAAACCTGGTATTTTGGTTAATAGGATGAGCTGATGAAATTTTTACCTGTATATTGAACATTCTGGGTCACATCTAAAATGAAATACATCAGCTTTTCTTTAAAAGTCCTGCTGTGGGATAATACAGGCTTCCCCTTCTCAGGAACTGAGTGCCTGTTTTGACTTCACCATAGGCTGGTCAAACATAAGCCAGCTCTTTTTTTTTTTTTTTTTTTTTTTTTGGGTGGGGGGGGAATCATCTGCATTACTGTCACTGAATCTGAGTTAATAATCCTGTCTGAGTCTCAGTTCTCTTGGGTAACATCTAAGGGCTATGAGGATGAGCACAGGCTCCAAACAGTGTCTGCACTGCGCCACTGGCCATGTCATCCCCAGAGGCAATTTGGGCTGAAAAAGGCTCTGCCATTCTCTCTTTGAGCGCTGAGCTCCAGGTTGCAGCACTCTGTGTCCCAGCAGTAAATCCCAGTCCTGTAAATGCACACACCCACGCACTTGGCTTTTATCTCCCAGCAGGCAGCCCCTGAAGGAAGGGAACTTTCTACCATCTATCACTGGAGATTGACTTATGCCACAAAACAGGCACTTTATAGCCCCTTCTGGTCACTGGTGGAGTGTTTTGTTTCTGTTTGGTGGTAATTCCAGCTGAAATGACTGTGCATATCCAAGTGCCAAGGGCTAAAACTGTGTCCTGCATGCGTCTAAATTAGTAACCACACTTTTCCTCCACTGAGGCGACATCTCCACAAGTAAATTAAGGAAGCCTGAGAGCACTTTCCAGGACTGGGGCCAGCAATGATCTGTGTTTATACAATTAAACTCTTTTAGTCTGTGAAGTGTCTGCATCCAGACTGCCTATTGGGAACGCTCTTGGGGCTGTGCCAGCTCTCAGCTGGTGTGCAAGAATTGCAATGACTGTGCTCAGGCTAAAACCACACCAGCGACCATTGTAAAAATGTGTATCAGCAAGTTCTAGTTCCCAGAAATCTTTCCAGACCATGTACACTCCTTCAGGTAAATGGAGGATATCTGAGGAGAGAGGGGTGAGGATTTTCTTTCATAGGTCTTCTATTTACTGGGTTTTCCCTTCATGAAACAGCCCTTTTTCCATGTAGAATAGGAAGTGATCAAAGCATCATGAAGCAAATAGATCTGGAAGTACACCCAGTGTGTTGCTGTGCTATTAAATGAAAAAAAGCCCTTTCTGTCATCAGCTTTGTTATATATAGCTCATTGGAATTAAAGCTCTATAGCGTCAAACTTGGAAAGAAGGTGACTTTATTTCATGTCAATTTTTTTTTCTGACATTTTCGTTCTAGAACCTCTCACAGTGCTAATTCCTAATTAATGAGAATATATAATAAAAATATTTTTTTCCTTCTTATGTCTTCAGATTTATGTAGCATGATATTAGTATTCCATGTGATTTTTGGAAGGTGATGAAAATGTGAAGTTATCTTAACAAAGCACAAAGAGTCACTCATTGTTATGTTTAACCTTTCTGGGGATATAGACCAAATAGCACACTCGCTCAGAAGGAAATAACAATACTTCTTATTAAAGATAATTGTTTCCATGGGATTGTAGGGCTGAGAGTGTAGAGACAATAAAGTTCCTAGCCAAAACGTCACTTCATCTTCTTGCTTTGTAATCGCCCATTGTACAGCTGTTTTGCTCACAATGTGGGTGGCAGATCTCTATAATAGGGCTTTAGAATCTCTAAATTTGCTAATGAAAAGTATTTAATCCCTTCTCGCCAAGACAAATCTTTAATTGGTAAGTCTGGTAGTGCTGCTGCACTGCAAGCATTATATAAGAAGCCAGGCTCCTTTCTCATGCATTCGGACACCATGGTTACCAGCAATGCTATGCATAGTGGTGGGGAGCATGAATCCAGAGCTCTTGTCACTGTCAGAGCCGGCAGGATGATCAATGATTTGTATCCTTTTTCCAGACATAGTCTTCCATCTCCTCAGTGAGGCAATTACTAAAATACCAACACAGTCTTTAGAAATGGAGTAGGTTCGCTCCGAACTAAGGGACTCATCATTACACATGATGAAAGGAAGTGGGGTGGTTAGATCATGCCAGCAGCTAAAAATCCTGCCCTGTGAAATGACAATTATTGTGTGTTAGATTAGAAGGATTGGGAATTTTCAGCAGCAGGATGAATTGGAAGGCATTCATTTTCCAGTAAACATTTCATGGAGGAAAACTGAGGAATTAGAGGCTCTGTAGACTTGAACCTGGTGTGACTTCTTTCTGACTCTGACACCAGAGGTAACAGTGAAAAGGAAATAAGAAAATATTTATGGGAGCATTGCTCAGAGTAAGGAGAAAATATAGATCAAAATCAGAAATAATTATTCCTATAAATGCATAGCTAGCACTTGCAGAGAGATGGTGTGCATCTTATACAATCCATCCAGGGTTTTGTTGGTCCATAAGATGACACAAGACAACCAGAGAAGGGGAAGAAATTTTAGCTTATTTCTCTTGGCACTGCTATTTCCTTCTGATTGTTCAAAGGGGTCAGCCACTGGTGGTACCCTGACGCTGCCAGAAGTCAGCAGATCCTCATGAACCCTGGGTAAGAGACTGCTGCTAACCAGCTGTCCATGATGCTTACAAAGACATGATCTTGCTGCCAGAACCCAGCAGAGGCTGAAGTCAGATCTCAGCGGGCTGCAGGCTACTTCTCTCCAAAACCAGGATCTCAGCTCACAAGTCTGTCCTATTAGACTGACTTCTCTTCTGAGCTAAGTAACAGCCCAGCTCCCAAGCCCAGAGACACATCTCCAGTTTAAATTTTTCTTTGTTTCAATCACCACTTATTAAATATGAATTTCCTTTTGCATTCCGTTTCAGGATTAAATAATCTATGAGAAGTAAGACCTGAAAATTAAACACGTAGAACGGAAGAGCCATCTCTCTTTCCTCTAAATGCAAGAGTCTGCTTAAGAGGGGATGAATTACAATCCCTCAACTCTATGGACTAACTTTATATTAATCTCAATGGGAGCCTGGACTACTTAATCCAGACAGAGATTTTCACTTTATAGATTCCTAATGACAGGGGAGGTGAATCCCACCCCTGGTCTCTCCCCTGCCAAAGAAATGTATCAGTTCTTAACAAGTGACTCCCTTCTGCTTGCTTTACTTTAGACTTGATAGGTATTGAAATATCCTAAACAATGTGAAGCAGCCCTGGCAGGAAGGACTGTGAGAACAGTAATGATGGCTATTCAACAGCTTTGTGCTGACAAGTCTCTCTCTGGGGCCAGATGTGAATTCAAGTTCCCACAGAGAGAAAACAGTGTGAACAGACAGCTACTGCACCCTCCATGAACACCCAAATTAGTAGGTTAGTAAACACAGCAATCTCCAGATTCTACTGTTTTTAAATAAATTTTTCCAGTGTCTCTTTAATTAATGTTTATTTGTAGTCTATATTTATTATACCCTTTAGATAACATTTACAAGTATTTACCCAAACAGAGACAATGACCTGACAGTTAAACCCAACTTCACAAAATATTGATGAAATGGCAAAAAAACACGATGATAAAACTACAGTGCATTCAGAAAACTTATGCTGGATTGGCCAACTAGGAATAAATAGTGTTCTGTGCATAGAGATCCATATAGATGCCATTACATTCGTTCCCTTACCAAAAATGAGCAAGGGGAAAATAAGGCAACACTTCCATCACATGTAACATTTCTTTTTTTTTCCTTCAGAGCTAAAAAGATCTGTGCATAAACTGGGAATGATAAAAAGTCCCTTTCACTCTCTGATTACTCTTTACTGACACTGCATGTAATATAAAAATAGCCCATAGTCTTTATAAAATTCAACAAAGTGTAGATTTTGACAGCAATGATTTTTGTATTTAGGAATATTTTCTTTTATTTACAGTCATGAGTGAAACAAGGCAGAAAAACAAAACATTTTTTAAAACCCACAAGTTTCACTACAACAAAATTAAATGATTCAGATTTGACATAAGAGCAAAGGACATGATAACAATATATGTGCATTTTGGGGGGGGGTAGGGGGAAATGAAAGAATGAACTAATTGCATTTTTATCTTAAAAAGAAGTTAATATATTACCATTTCAAAGTAGGATTTACATATTCCATCATTTTTTAAAGATTAGCTTTTTCTTTGATATTTTTTTCTTTCTCATTTTATTATTCTGCCTTTTGAATGAGACACTCAAAATTAAAAAATAAAATAAAAAAATCTAAAGCCCATTCGCTTGCAGTCATTAAAAGATCCTGTGGCACTTTCCACAAGAGCAGAAAGTGTTTTAAACATCAGTGTCCTGGCAAAAGTCCAACTTGGGTAATTATATTCCTTCCTGCCTCAAAGAAATTCTTTCCTCCAGCTATAATTTCATTTGGAGGCATTGTTCCACACTTCTCCGCCTGAAAACGATTGCTCCGTGATCTCAGCTGCCACATTGCACGGAGGAAATTGCTGCATTTTTAGTGCAAGGAACTGTTTTCTATGGACTTGCTGCTATTCCAACTTCCACACTGTGCACCTGAGTCCAATACGCAGCGTGCAAGCTGCCTGCTCACAGTACGCACCCAGGTGAAGCCCTCAATGTGCTGTGTATGGTTGACTCCTATAGGAAGTGTACAGAATATTGGTTTATAGTTCACAAAACCGCAACTGCAGTCATCTGTCATCTGCTGCAAACAGGCACCTTGTAGTTGCCACTCTTTCTAGCTGGAAAGTTAGAGGTAAATAGAGTTTACAGTTTATATCACTAATTTTCTTTCTGGTAAAATATTATAATTAATTACTCTTAAACCCCAAATGGCTATACCAGAATTCAGAGGAAAATATTTTCATGTAAACACAACATGCATCATATTGCTGTGGATTCTTGTGAGATCTGAGTCCTCTTCACACTGAGCATGATGGGGGTAGATCTCCCTGTCTTTTCAGACCATCTCCATGGAATTCACATTGGAAATTGTACTCCCCATCTGCAAAACCTCTTCTGTTGGAGTGGGTAGCATCTTGTTTAACTGTAGACAATTTAAAGATCTACATCTTACCTAAAGTAAATTCCAGTATCTTCTCTGCCATCAGTAGAGTGGGACTCCTGTAGGTAAATCATCCCTTCTTAAGATCTGTGTCCAAGAATATGAATATACTCTCCAGTCCCTGAAGTTGCAATAGGCAAGTTATGCAAGACGCTGGACTGCCCATTGCTGATGCTGAGCAAGATGAGTTATATCCAAAATGCAGAAACCTTGGATGTGAATCAAAACACAGGGTGTAGAAATGAACATAGAGTTGTTGTAGCACAGCATGAGTAAATGGAAAAAGCTGGCTCCCAACTTGAAGAAAATAAACTACACAGGAGTACAGTCATGCCCTCTCCAAATGGATGGACCATACAGCATTTTTATGAGCCTGCTTAAGGCAAATGGTCTGCTTATTAAGCAACAAAGCTTGTGCTTAAACGCCCAGGTCCTGCAGACATCTCAGCACAACACCTCTGGGTATTGTCAATCCTCAGTTTCCAGAGGTTTCAGCATCCAAAGCAATATATAGAAAGAAAGGTTCCCACAGTCTGCAACAGGTGCTACACTGGGACCAATATCTTAGGGAAGAATTTTCCTTTTTCTGAATGGGACCATGCCAGCAAGATTAAACTCTGACTTTTCCAGCTTGGAAAGAGATTATGTCCTTGACTTGATGTGACTATTTTCTTCCCCCTCTAATTAAACTGAAAACTCAGTGCAAGACTAAGAATGAGGGAGCAAGAGGGAGAGAGAAAAGAATTAAGGAGAAGCTGACCAGAAAAGCCAAGCAGTTCAAGTCTTTTAATTTAGCATTTAAAAGATTTCCTGTGAGCCTGCTTCTCAGAGATATGACTGTTAAAGAAAATGGATTTTCCTACTTCCAGCCAACCACAATATATGTATATATTTATTCACACCCAAAAGCACACACACACAAATGTACAGAGAGGAGGAGGAGAAAAATTTATATTGAAAAAAAGATGTTGAAGTTGTATCAAAGGAACAAAAGGCAGAAAGCATCTTTTTTTGAGAAAATTCATTTTGTAAAGCCATGACTAATCTCTGCGGAACACACATACACACAGATACACACACACACAGAAAAAGGTAAAGAATGAAACAGCATAGCTATATTTAGAAATATATTCAGTTCTTGGCATATATACTCAGGATTGCAGCTAACCCCTCCAGGTGGTAAGTTGTCCATCCTTTTTTAAGCATGTTTTAAAATAATTTATTTTATCACTCTGTTAGGAAAATAAATGAACATCCAAACCCTACCAAAAACCGGCACAAGCGTCTTGTGGAAGGGAAGGCTGAGCTAAAAATACCAAAGCTAGACAGGGGCAAAAAAGCTCACTATAAAGAATAATAAGACATTCATGATGTCATTAGCAGCTAGAATTCAAATAATTCAGGACCACAGCCTTAGCATCTTCCTCCTGCTTTTTTGAAAAAGGTATCACTGAAGGCAGGAGAGGTATGCTCAGGGAGCAACGAGTAGGGAGGTAATAGAAGAAAACAAAGGTGGGGGTAATTAATTGGCTAAGATTCAGCTGTTTAAGCCATGTTTGTGGCCGTGCTCTCCAAGGGAGCCTGGAGCTGCTGGGCAGTGCTTCCAACTCATGCAGTGTTGTGAAGGTCCCCCTTGTCATTAATACAAATTTAATTGCTCACAAAGCAGCCAGAGAATCAAGCCATTTATGTTCTAAGGGATGCTGTAAGGTCTCTGATACAACCTGTCACATGAAGTAGGGCCAGCCTCAAAGTTATATGCAGCTCACAACCTTCCTTGGTGCAGCTGGGTTCCATGAGAAGACCCGAACTTAGGCAGGAGGGAATTATCTCTCCCTTGACCTAAGGCATTGGGCTACTTATTGCAACTGGTTAGCTGTGATTTCTCCAGCAGAGTTTTTGAACGCTTGCTTTCACATATCAAAGTGCATACACACAGATATAAATTTGCATGTCCATCGAGGATACATGGACACGTATGCACAAATAAGTGAATAAATTACTGTGATGCATATTCACTTGTCTTTATAAACTTCAACAGAATAATTCCCATTCACAAAGTTTGGTTTCTGTACAAAGGAAATCCAACACCCAGATCCAACACAGCATCTGCAGAAAAGAGGAAATCTGTAAGATCTTTCCTTTTCAGACAGGTCTGCAAACGTACATCACCTATCACTGAGCATAGAAAACTTCCATCCCAGCCATTTTTCTTCTATCTCTTTAGCTGCCCACTCTCTCCTTTTAGCTCTTGTCTTTTCAAGCTCCAGCCAGCCTTTTCCCAGCCAGCTGTGTAAATAAAATCACTGTGGGACATGCTGGCATGGAGTAGGTTTGAAAATATACATGGTGATATTCACCAGGAAGACACTGCAGGCTGCAAAATCCTTTCTGGGTGGTAAAGATTTAATTATTATATGCTGGCCCTCCTCACCATCTTCCCAGCTGTAACAGGTGCCAGTGTTACATCGTTCTTCCAGCCTTTTCTTGAGGTAATTAAATCTTTATCCTGGAGATAAGATATGCAGGTATGTGAGTATCTTCCAGCTTTAAAGGGAGAGATTTTTATTTTTTTATTAACTCTACTGATCAGCAGAGAAATTATAGATGAACTAAGCCAGAGAGTCTATAGGGAATTCAAGGTTTTATCTGGTACAGTGTCTGCCTGTAAAATAATCCCATTTGGGGGAAACTTGCAATGGTTTTGATTTTAAGCATAGGGCATGTTCATTTTGTGATCCTGATAGCTTTATTCCACCCAACACTGGGCTTTATTTATAATCCTAAGCAAAAGGATTTTATATGGGAAAGAGGCAGCAGCAATGACGACAAAGCATTGTCATACAGTAGGATTTCTCCCTGGGTTCATTAAGTAACTTTGGGCATGACCCAAAGTTTATAATGGATCTAAAGTCACTTTGACTTTACAGTGTCCATATGCTCCTCCTGTGTCTCCATACTTCCTATCACCAGATCTTGTACTACGTGGTTTGTGAAGAAATACAGTAAGGGAAACCGTGTCATTAAGACATCCAGACTCCAGAAATGTGAATTTTGCACTTAACATTTGAAAGACAATAAAACTGAATTTTTCTAGACTCTCTAAAGGTGAATGTCTGGAAAAGGTTCTTGTGAAAGTAACACTGGAATATGTAGGGCAAAGACTGGGGGATTTGGGTTCTGGTAGTGGTATAAAGTGGTAACAAAACCAGGATGAGTATCAAAGTAAATATTAAGGATCCTGGGTGGATTTTAATAAATAAAGCAGTATCTGCCATAGCTAGCACAAAGCTGGTTCTGCCATTTCTTTACAAACTACAACACAATATCCTTTGATATGGACTACCCCAACTTAACTGCACATGCCCTCTTCGTATGTGTGCATTGTTCATCCAAGGAATAACTTGATATAGGATATCGTGAAAGTTACGTGGGCTCAAGGGGAGACAGAATACACGTATGAAAGAAAAATCAAATTTGAAGTAGTAAATACACAACAGAAATCACAGCCAATTCAGAAAGTCCATGAGACACAAATGACTATTCCCTCCAAGGAAATGGCATATGTGCTTGTACTCTTCTGGTGCTGTCAAAGACAAAAGAATGAGCTGAAACATGCCTTGATTTGACTCAATATGCCCATTCTTGTTTACCTATGCAAACTCAGCCACTAACAGAAATAAAGCAGCCATCCTTACAAAATTTTCCCTGTGTGAAAAAAGGAGGTGGGCTGACTTTTGACAAGTCACTAGATGTGCATCCAGCACCAGTATTTCATCTTAATGCTTTGAAACTCCAGTGTGCTCAAATTTTTAAGGCATGTGACAAATAAAGGCAAGTGACAGTCACTTCTACCCAGTTGTACCATACTTGGCAAGAAGTAAAATTGGTAAAAGAATGTTGACTTCAGAGGCAACCATCCTGGATAGTGAAATTATGGGATTCAAAGGATTGACACATAGAAATGAGAAAGTTAATTTCTTTTCTGTACCAGGACACTTTTGTTTTCTTTCATGTTTGTCAGTGAAGGGGCCATTTGTACTGGCTACTGAATCAAGACAAGGCTGCAAATCAATAAAGCTTCAAAGGAAATGTGTTCCATATTTCCTTCTTCAGTGTAGTTGTTATTGGGTCTGTACTCTAAGTTATAGAACCGCATCTGCAGCTGCTGTAAACTTACTTAAGCGGATTGTTACCACTTATACCCTAACTGAAATTTAGTTCATCTGATGCACACTCAATAGATGAGGTACCATATTGTACCACCTTGATTTGCTTTAAGAGATGTTTCCGCGTGAAGTTCCTGGCAATTTCCTGAGACCCTCCGGGTAACAGAATCTAGTTCTGCTATAGCAAACCTATATCACCTGACTCCTCGTAGACATATATCAAGCTTCATGAAGCCTCATTTTGGTTTCTTTTTGCACCGTTGTTCCTACTGAAAATCTGTTTCTGGAACATGAGTGTGTTAATGATTAGGAATGTTCTTCTAATTGCCAGCCTAAATTTATTCATGGGCAGTTTATACCTCATTTGCTCTTCTTCAAACATTGTCTCTGCACTTATTTTCTTGCTATTACCCCTTCTTGACTTTGTACATAGTTCAGACCTTGTAATGAACACTCCCTCTGTTATGCGCATCAATTAGAAAAAACATGTCTGAGCAGGAGCTTCAATTTGAGCATGCAACTGGGACTTCAGGAGGTGCTTAGACACTTTCTGAATTGGAGCTTTAAATGGTGGGATTGTACCAATAAAGGTAAGAAATGTTCTCCACTAACTGTTTCACCCTGAAAGGGGAAAGAAAGTGAACTAAGGCAACTGGAGCTTGGGGAAAGGAGGGAGATACTGAATTTCTTGCTTCTCTTTCTTTCCATTTCCTCTCAGTTTAACTGGAGTACAAGTCACTGACTTCTGGGAGGGTAAATAGTGAGATCTTCTGTCCTCATCTTCCAAAGCAGACACTACTGGCCCATGTCAGAGGAAAGATACTGGGCTAGATGAACATTTGATCTGACCTAAGGCTGGCCATGTTTATGTTATTCCCTTGTATCAGCTCACACGGTTAAACCAAACATAGGGAAATTCTAATTCATTTTACAGCATAGGAGGGGTTTTCTTTGAAAAAGAATACTAATAAAGAAAAATCAGTTGAAAGTAAGTTGTTTAGTTTAAAGGAAAAATGAGAGTTTTTTATTTGATGCTATTTATGCTCCCCAAAAGAATCACAGTTCATAGGCTTGGTCATAAATAGCACTCAGTTGAGACAATGTTTTATTACAGTGCAGGGAAAGTTGTCATTTTCACATGAGTTTTCTTCCAGAGGTGACTGGGAAATAGAATTTCTGTCCCCTGGGAAATTTAAGCCTCTCAGGAAACAGTTTTCATTTGTCAAAGAAAATTTCAAAATTTACCACATAGTGAAAATTGCCCATCAAAACTGATTCAACCATCAAACATTTTCAGTTTGTGAAGTAAAATATACAGTTAATCCAGGAAAAGAAATGATTTTAAACATAATTCTGAGTCAAAATTAGAATGATTAAAATCACTTAGCAAAATGAGACAGCTTATATGAAAATAAAAAGAATTGGGTTTTAATCTGTATTTTACAGCTCAAAATTGCAGTATTTCAACAGAAGTGTTGTTTTCTTGAAAGAAAAATGCTTGGTCAAAACCTTTCCAGCAAACTCTTTCCATACACGTGGCTGGCTCTTTGGCACAGCAGGCTCTCTGCTCTGCACTGGGTGATACTTCACTTCAGGTGCCCTCTGAATCCTTTCCCAGGCCTCCGAACGTAAGATCCATGAGCACATTTTGTGTGTTTTTATTTTCAGTCCAGAGGCTATGAAATAATTCAAGTTGTGTCATAGCACGCTGTGGTTGAATATTTCTAGAGCAAAGCTGAAAGTATGTGCCAGGCAATGTGGCATGACTTGGGCTCAGGGCAGCGCTGGGTGACTGTATATGGAGAGAAGAGGGCAAGGTAGAATCTGGAATAGTGCTGAAACCCAAATCTGACTGACTTCTACACCACCCTATGGGTCTTCTCCCTGGCATAATCTCCAGATGCTGCTTGCCCTTTCCTTAGCCCTTTCCTCAGCCTCCATCAGACTCTCCCAGGCAGCACCCTCAGGCAAATGTGTTTCATCTTCCAGCCATCCCATTGTGTAAAAAATCTTTGTGTGAGGAATCCTTCCCAGATAAACTCTAGTAACCTTTTTTTCTGCCTTTCTTTTTTTCTTTCACAAAATCTACACTCTATTGCTTTGCACTTGCATTCAGCAAATTCCTGTGAGACAATAGTTAGCCATGAAAGCATTTTTACTCTTGGGGAGTTCACCTTTCTCCATGGTCTGCTGCTTAAACAGAGGCTGGGCTGCTCAAAGCAAAAAATATTACTGGCCTGAGGAATAATATTGCTGAATGGCAGAATAACAGAATAATAGCATTATCCGTCCAGCCCTGGCAGCTGCTGATGGAAGTACAGAGGTATGCACAGAGCCTTCACTCAAATTAACACCTCCCTGAGACATGTCTCATTGTAAATAATAAAATCTACTTCAATAAAACCTGGCAGACATTTAAGAAAGACATCAGCATCATGATATTAAAGCTGATTTCTAAATCAAACTCAGAGCAAGCATTTTACATCCATCAAATGTCACATGTTAAAACTTCAGGGAAGGTGACCTCCAGGCAACATTTCTCTAATTTTTATGCTCATTTCTGAAAGGTAATCTTAAAACTATCAACAAAGAGCCATGAGCTTCTGAGTTTTTGAGAGGAAAAAAAAAAAAAAGATAATTTGCTATTATTCAATCCACTGTGCAGCATGACTATGAGTGCTTACAAAAGTAACAGCAGGAATGTCATCATTTTGCCCATTTCTGCAGAAGATGTGGGGACAAACAGGCAGCAGAACTTCCTCAAGGTCTTTGAACATGACCATTTCTTGGTGTAACAGGTTTCTGTTCATCTCCTTTGAGCCTACCTCTCACCTCTGTGTGCTCTCATGGCTCCAGTCAACTCTTCTCTTAGAGCAACAGCTCCAGGCCTCAGACTTTAGCTTGGTTTTTGATTTTGGATGTTCATATATCACGGCTGCTGGCTGAGCAGTTAGACACTTCTTGATACCACCTTGGAAAAGGGCTTTTTTGGGTCACTCTTTTTCATTCCAGGCTTCTAAATATTGGGGTTGGTTACTGTTCTGTCTTTGGGCCACCAACAGAAGTCCTCAGTTGGACCTGGGTTATTCACCCACACCCCTATCTGCATTCTGGTGCATCTCCTTCCCCCTTAAACTGCCAACACACAGAAGGAGCCTTGCTACTGTCTTTGGCCAGAATCCTGTTTGAAATGCTCAAAACCTACTGAAAACCAGTCCTGAATACCACCCATTAGGGAATAAGTCTATTGCCAGGTGCTTATCGGGAGCTGACCTAGATATTTGCAAACAGCTTTATATTATAATTACTTTAATATCGCTTTATGTCTGGGAAAGTGACTACAAGCTAAAAAGTAGGCGTTGAATTCCAGATGTAAATCATAATAATAATTTTAAATAATAATAATAATGAAAAAGTAATACAAACTCTTTGGCCCCTTTCTTTAACTGTCATCAGAGGCCGATCTGTGGCAGTGACAGTGATGCAGCAAGGTAATGATCCCTGCCTCCAAACCAGAGCAGATATCAGTGGCATTTCCTCAGATGGCATCAAGAAAGAGGATTTCATCAGACAGCTTCCGCTACCCTCCTCCTTCAAGGCCTTCTTCAAGGCCTTCAGCTGTCACTTTGATGCCTCTGTCATAGCATTTTTTCCTTTACGTGCCTTTTTCTTCTCTGGCATGGAAACACCCCATTCACACAGGTGGTTCAGGCTCCCTCAGCAGAAAGCAGAGGAGCTGCAACTCAATTTCTTTTGGTGCAAATGCTGGAAGCTGTTTGATGTAGGATTGCCGCAAACCACCTCTAAATACCTCTTGGGATAGAGCAGCTCCAGGGGATGTGCTCAATTCCTATGGCACAGTCTGCAGAAGGATTGCAGTTCATGGCATTTCTGCCCATTTTCCAGTTATTGCATTATGCTATTACAGCCTGGCAGAACTATTTCTAACTATTGTGGACACAGTTCCCAAAAGTGAGTGTGAGGATGTTGTTACATGAGGGGATTGTTGCAGTAATGAGGAGGTTGCTCTCTGTTACACAACATGAAAATACAAAGTAAGACTGTAACCCTATTTGGGACACAGGAATTTAAGAGTTTTTTTAGAAGTACAAGAAGAAAATATCATTCTTGGCACCCACACAAAGTATAACCCAAGGTATGAAGCAACTTGGCCAAGGTTACGTAGGCTTCTGTGGTAGAATAAATCACACTCAGATCTCCCTGGTTTCTAGCAGAATAATTCAATCACCTGACTATCACTTTTGACCTCCATCACTTGCCTTGAAAACACCAGGTCCTACGAACCCTTTCAAAAGTTCAAACTATTTGCTAAAGATGAAAATGGACCTATCTTCCTTGCATGTCTAGCTAATGAGAGTTTATTCTAGGACATACAAGCATCTTTTGGAGCATTTGGGGGTATAATACAGTCCTTAACACATCCTCACCTGTATTGTAGTCTAAAAAATTATTTTCTACACAATGCTTTGAAACAGCAAGAAATCTGAGTATGGGAGATGGGTATCGGAGAAAAGGAAGCTGTGTACGGCTTTGCAGAAATAAGGATGAGAAGCTGCAGCAGTTCTGAAAGGACAGGTAGAGGAATGGGAGAAGCCCAGCTCCATCTTACTCTCCTAGCAGATTCACACATGTGGTGTCAGCATCATGCTTTCAATGAAGCTGCTTGGATTTGAAGCTACAGTTTTAAAATGAAATTCAGCAAATGGAAGAAGCAGATGAAATAACTTGAAACTTAGCTGTGTTTCACTGTAGAGGCTAATTCTGCACACTGCTGCTTTCCTGGGGGACTCAAGATGCTACATGTTATTTCATGCACATTTTACTTATAAAAGGGAAACTTTCCTTCAAAAATATGTATATCAGAAACTTCAGCACTTTTGCCTAAATGGACAGTATTGAAAGTACTAATTGGACTCACTCGTCAGACAAAAAAACATTCCTGGTGAACTTTTTTTATGGAAAAGATTTTTTCTGGCTATAATTAATTTTCTGTCAACCACTAGCAAAGCAAAAGGATAAGTACATTTCTTTCGCCAGAGATAAGGCTGAGAAACTGAGAACACAGCTTATGCTGACAGGCATTAGGCACTACTGGACTGATCTATCAGCCTGAGCGAGGATGGCCCCATGGAAGTGGCAATGTGTCACCACTTAAAGCATGTAAAACTGATCTGGACTTAGCACCAGGGAATATTTTGGCAGAAATAATTTAACCTTTGATTTAAGCATACGGTCTAGTGATGGTTTCATGGGGGTATTTTGCTTTGTTGTTATTTTTTTTTCTTTTTTTTTTCTTTTTCTTTTTTTCTTTTTTTTTTTTTTATCTCGTTTTCTTTTGTGTGTCTCTAAATGCCAGAAGCCACATCAAGAGAGGTGCTGAGCTCCTGCACCTCTCACAGAAAGCCTGCAAGCCCCATGAATTTGTAACAGGTCCATGAGCTAAGGAAACCCTCCAATGTCGGGTTAACTTCAAGCATTCCAGACATCCCAGTGGAAGACATTTTATTACTGGATTTAATTGGCTTGTCACAGAGCATTTACTAAAGAAACTGAGAAGAGCAGACAGATTAATCACTCCGATGATATTTGGGACCAGTTTTCAAAACATACTTTAGCACATAAAAGCCCTGCGTGCACACTTTCTGAGCATTAACATCTGCACATCATGCTGTTCCCAGGCACAAACCCCATCACCTGCAATGCAACTGGGATGCAAGTTTTGGATTTAGACTAGGTAAAAAAAGATGCACAGCAATAGCTGACAATGGTGCCTGAAAACATTGTAGGTAAGAACGGCTGCCAAGAGTACCCTGTTTCTCCAAAATATTATGGTTATTTTAAAAGGAGTCCTAGAAAAGCATTTGTCCCAGATTTAGCCATAATAGAATCAACTTCCCAGTCTCATTATTGCCTGAAAGAAGGGGAAAATCAAGCAGTTTAAGGAGTTTATCTGGCAAGAAGTTTTGCTGATGAAGACAGCCTGCGTTAGCCTGAGGGTACCTCAATACAACCCTGCATAAAATAATAGATGCTATTAAGGCAAGAAAATTTTTCCCTCTGATATTCAGATGGTTCTTTTGCTCACTGGGGCATTGATGCATCTGGATAAAGTTCACACATTTTATATCCTCTGACTTTATGGTAGCAGTGTTGGAGGAGGTCTCTTCACAGTAGACAATGATCCCTTTATCAAGGCCTTGGCTGCTTTTCAGTCAGCTGAGAAGAAAAATCAAGTTATATACCCGAATATAATTCATGTGCTCTCCAGGGCCAGAGGAGATACAACCTCTCTTTGTATTATTTATACAGAAATACACGGGGAACCTAAGGGGAGTGTGTATCTTCCAACACCAGGGAATGAATGCTCTGAGAAAAGTGGCATTGCTCTGCTGGGAGACATGGCAAAGTTTAATTACACCTCTCAGTTAGGAAAAGGATCTGGCCGATCTGCTGTCTGCAGGAGAAATCCAAGCCAAAAAAAGCTTCTGAGGACTGAGAAGATACTTTGCATAACTGTTTGATGTTGATTGCGTTGTTCCAAATTTTAGATTAATTTTATAAGCTCTAATTCTGTCCTTTGGTAGCTGTATACCTTTAAGCATTATGGTAGGACATTGTTGTTGACACACAAGCATATATATGTTTTTCTAAATAAGAATTATAATTTATTTTAGTATCAATGCATTATTCCCCCCCCCCCCCTCCACCCCCCCCCCCCATCTTTCTTTCTTTTCTCTCTCTCTCTCTCTCTTTCTTTCTTTCTTCCTGTGGACACTGCAGGTTGAGATAGTTTCAGACCCAGCCTTGTGAAGTCTAAAACATGAGTTTGGTTTCTGCTGTTGTAAATGAAAAGGAGGTCATGAATCACAACTACATGATCAGGTACTACCTCTGCATAGGGCTGTAGGACTGAGCAAGATCATTTGATAACACTTTACATTGAAAACTTTTATGCCTATTTCCAGAAAATGCAGCACATTGGATCTATCACCCACATCATGGTACTGTTGCTTTTTTTGAGGCCAACAACAAGCTCCAGGTCAAGTGCAAAAGACTTTTAATTATTTTAAAGAAGCTGCTGGAAACAGCAAATTCTAGTATCCTTATTTTGAAATTAATGCCATCCCAGGTGTACAACATGGCACAAAAGGACTCAGGTTGATTCCAGTCCCTTCTGGGTATGATTCATGTACCTAGACATAGCTCTCTAGAGGCATTGGAAATGTTCAAAGCTATCTTTCCTGACCTCCTTCCCACGGGTGCTCCAGAAAGGTTTTTCTCCTTCACATCTTCTGTTTTATCTGTCAGCCGTGCGGAGGTGTCTCAAACAATCTAAAGGGACTCAAATTAAATGATGATAATCAAACAGATGAATAAAACACCCTAAGGAAAATTCGGTAGGTCCTTTCCCTGCCCATGGCAGGGGGGTCCAAACCATTCTATGATTCTCTGACATTTTAAGGTGTAAGAAGCATTAATATTCTTGCACCAAGAACCATAAAACACCCATTAGAGCCAAATTCTCATCTCGTTCTCAGGGTAATTTGCCAAGAGCAACACCTGGAAGGATCACGACTCAGATGCTATGTACAGCAGTAAGGTTGAATGCTCGCCTACATCTGTTACCCAATTCACTAAGAGACACTGTGGTTTCTGCCTGCTTAACAATTAAAGGATATTGATCTTTCCACCTCCTCTGTTAACAGTGAGATATTAAATGCAAAGGAACAACTCTTCTTATGTGACACACTCTATTTACTTCAGCAGTTCTTCTGGCCAGAGCTGAGTTCATGGACTGAGGCTGCCCCATCTGTCAGAGAGTAGAGGCAATATATAGGACCTGAGGGAATGACATGAAGTTGTATCAGGTGAGGTTCAAATTGGATATTAGGAGAAGATTCTTCACCAAGAAAGTGGTCAGGCACTGGAACAGGCTTCCCAGGGAAGTGATCATGGCATCAAGACTACCAGAGTAGAAGAAGTGTTAGGACAATGCGCTCAGACATATGGCTTAATTTTTAGGTAGGTCTGTGTGGAGACAGGAATTGGACATGATGACCCCTGTGGGTCCCTTCCAAATCAGGATATTCTATGACTTTATTATTCTGTGATCCATAGATTCCATTTATTTACTTTCTGTCCATGCTTTTGCCAGCACAAAAGCAATGAAGGTTTAATAAGCATGGTGTCAGCAAAATACACATTTGTTGGCTATGAAAATACACTTATGGAACTGCTAGAGACAAAAAGTAATAATAATAATGCCCCCTAAAAGAGAACCTCCTTCTGTATTTGGAGGATGCAGGAAACAGTCACATGGATATCAACACAGTGCATCTAAACTTGTAACTGCAACAGGTGGATGTGGCCTGGAGGAGGCCGCGGCCCATGGAGAGCCCCTGCAGGAGCAGGCCCTGGGCCGGAGCTGCAGCCCGTGGAGAGTAGCCCACGCAGGAGCAGGGGGTCTGGGGGGAGCTGCCGCCCGTAGTGGACCCGTGCTGGGACAGTTTGCTCCTGATGGATGGACCCCGTGGTATGGAGCCGTGTGGGAGCAGTACTTGAAGAGCTGCTGCCTGTGACAGCTCACATCATGAAGGGGTGGTGGAGATCAAGCGTCAGCCCCCATTCCCCATTACCCTGCGCTGCTCGGGGGGGAGGAGGAGGTAGATGGTGGATGGGGAGGAAAGTGTTTTTAGTTTCCTTTTAGTTCTCACTTCTCTAGTCTGTTAGCAATAGGCAATAAATTACATTAATTTGCCTATGCTTCATCTGTTTTCTCAGTTGCTTCATCATATTTTTTCCCCTTGTTTTGACGAAGGAGAGTGAGAGAGCAGTTTTGGAAGAGTTTAGCTGTTCATCAGGATGAAGCCACCACACTAGGGAATATTATGGTAAATTTAAGGATGTACTGGGAGAGGTCAATTAAATCCTTTAAACAAGTGAGGGAATATCAGCAATTTACAGATCAGTAGGTATGAATAAATGGAAATGTACCCTAAATTTCAGTACTGCCCATCAGTGTTAAACCACCAGAGCCATTCCACAGTGATGCTTCCTCGTAGCTCTTTGCCAATAGCCCCTTTTGCCCATGCTCCTTAGTATACCCAGATGAAAGCACAGTGTTTGGCAAGCAGAGTGTCCTTACTGACTCAGAAGGGCCTTAAAATACCTGGATGGCTCCTTTTTATGTAAATAATTTTTCATGCCCTTAAGGCGGTGTTACCATCTCAAATTTTGTCCTGTCCTTTGCTGTCTCCTGAGGGCAACATATCATATCAGCTTGAAGGAAATTAGGGGGTGGTGGAAAGGAACATCTCAAATACCCTTTTCTTTGACTTGCTTTGACATGTGCGAGAGAGTGTCTAGTTTTGCTCAGTTAGCATATGATTTACCTTTATCACTGAAAGAAGCTGTGAGTGTAGATCCACACCTGACTAACTCTCAAGTTAAAAGACCCGTGTCAACTGCAGTCAAATTCACAAAGCATCTGGAGTTAAAGGCAAATAATAATAGGGCAATCAATCTATGGAAAAGAAATGCCAGCAGTTTAATGTGACTTTATAATGTGAGAAAACTAATAACAGTTAATCTACAATACATGTTTAAATAGCATCTGCCACTGACCCTGTTAGAGACAGACTCCTGGGCTAAATGGACCTCTGGTATCACCCTATAGGATTTTTTTTAATATATCTTACACCCAACCTCTGTAAGAGTTTCCATTGTATTATTTGATTAAGAAAGTAGAAACTTCAGAAGTCAACATAGCACAGATCAGATGGAGCAAATGCTGGCCAGCAGATAAGTTCATGTTTTTAGCATGGAGTCTTTCTAGTGGAGTCTCTTGTGCTCATTGTGCAGTGACCTGGAAGAAATCCTTACTGATAAGGCTGTCAGAGGACCCATGAAGAGGAAAGAATGAATAATGTGGACTCTCCCCAGGGAAGATATGACTCTGAAAAAGATTTGTCCATATTTCAGCCAGGCTGTGGAAATAGTAACAGGGGCAAACCCTTATCTGGGTCTTTCTTCAAAGAGGGATATTTGAATCTAGGGTTTATTCCATCAAACAGCTTGGAGTTTCTGTCTCCACTGCAGAGAAGTATGGTGGCTAATAGAGCAAAGGGTGCCTTGAGTGCTAGAAGGTTTTCTTTAGGATTAAATAAGGTCTATTCCCTCAATTTTTACCTACTGTGGTTGAAACTGGGAAAAAAAAAATCCTATTTATTAATGTTAATGCCCATTTGGAGAAACCTAAATTATTCTATGACTCTGACCTAAATAATTCTAAGATTCTGCACTTGAAACACATATGATTTCAGTGAGGAGTTCCATCTCATTTCATCAAGGCAAGCTTAAGAAATATCATAAAAGGGCCATGCAAGAATTCAAATGGGGAGGAAAGCTGTGATAGCAATACTGTCTTCCGCAGAAAGGATAATATAATGGACTGCAGTGTCGCAAATATAACCAAGGAATCAAGGCTTTGTTCCACAGCAATTCTCAAGAGGCCAGCAACCAAAATGGGATTTTGACCCCATTTTGGGCATCCTGATATAGATATGGATCTTTACTTCATTCTGTCTCCAGACTCCAGGCTGCTCATAGGAAGCCCTAGTTAGGTTCTCTCATGCAGGCGCTAATCCTATACACTATTAACAAAGAAATAAAGCCTGTTCCAGGCCATGACGGATGAAGAGTAAAGGAAAATACTTACAAAACTGTTATGCACTACACAGGAACCAAGGCCCATGAAAAAAAAATGAAATATCAACACTTCCTTGATAGTTCCTTGTACCTCTGGGGAAAGCACATCTTCATAAGCTTTTCTGCCTTGCAACAGCTTTGGTTTTCTTTATTTTAAGGCAAACTTACCATCAAACAGGATCAGAAGTTCAGTCTGGCTGCTTAGAAAGCTGAATTTCATTCCAGAGGAAAAATGTGGGACTGGTTGTGTTGCCCTACAAGAGACTCATTTGCACTATGGACTATCATAACTTCAAAACACTGAAAGCTAAAATTTTGCAGAACAGAGTAAGAGATAGAATAAATAAATGAATAAAAATACCTCAGATTCTTGAGAAGTGACCAATTCAGGAAATGCAGTCTTTTTTTTTTTTTTCTTCCTAGGATTGGAAACAGCCATTACTGTTATATGGTGCTCAGACCAAAAATAAGATGTGACGTTTTGAAGAGCATACAATCGGGTAAAATATAAAATATTTAATAAATATGTAAATTGGTCAAGCTGCTTCCCCAAGGAGGAAAGCTTCAGTCGTGCTTTACAGCACTCATTCACTTACGCAAATACTTTAAGAGGATCAAGGATGGATTTTAAATGAAGTTAAAGTTTAACGAGGAATATATAATCCTTCAAGGAAGAGATTTTGTCATCTTCATTTATAATTTCTTGAAAGTTTAAAAAGTTATAAGTTGAGGGAGTAGCTTTCTGAAGCTTTGTGTGTACAAACTGGGAGAACTGAAGGCATCCACCTGAATCCTGCAGTCAGGGATGTATCAAAATATCGAAAACTGATGATTTTCCTATTGCTCAGGGAGTTCTGAATTTTCTCCAGCACTGTTATAAGTTTTCTGTTCAAACCAGTCCTATATGGTCCAGACACAGAGCCTTCTGACATTTTCTCTTTGAACAGACCAGGAACTTCGAGGGACAATCAGACCTAAGTCAAGTGTGATATACCCCTTTTAAAATCACATCAAGTTCCATATTAGAGCATTTAGGTGTTTTGCTTTGCAAAGCTGCATCTTGTTCCTCTAAAACCTCATTTCTTTAGTAGTTAGGAACCTTCTTCTGATTTCCAGCTCAGATTCATTTCTAAAATACACCCGTTTCATTTTGGCTCAGCATCCTTGTAAAAATAAGTAATTTTGTGATAAGCAGAACAGAGGAGAGTTCAGAGTAAGTTTTCAACACTCTTAAAACAGCCTTGACATAAGTCCTGTTTTGGCAATTTGTGCAGTTTCTAGAAAGTGTGTAACTATAAGCTAAAAATAGTTTCATAAGACAATAACACAGAATGTCCCATCGCATTAGGGAAGCCCCCAGCAAAGGAAGGGACTTGCTACATTTGTATTTTGTTTCTTACTTCTAAGTTACAAGGCAGAATGAAAAAAAGAAGGAAAAAAAAAAAAGTAAATACAGGCTGAGAATTGTTGAAGCTGGAGAGTGTTTACAACTAATGAAAGGGTTGTCTGGGGGCTGGTATCAGAAGGCAGAAATTTCCCTTGGCACATTTTTTGCTTTGCACACAACAGCATTGCTCTGTTAATTTTCACCCTTTTTCTCTGAGTAATTTCACACTAGAAATAATTGTTCTTTCTCCTTCATGTGCTCACACTTTAGATGATGGAAAGTTTGAAGCAAATTGCCAAAGCACTCAATACCCTATGGGGTTCAAAATTTACTTTTCTCTCTGCCAGGGAAACCATAATTTCATCCTTTTGTGATGTCTGCTCAGAGACCAGCATTCTGCTACAACGGCCTACCAACTAGATGAAGGTCCAATGGTGTTGTGGTGAAGACGAAAGTAGAATGGACTGAGAATGCCTTTTTTTGCCTTTTTTTTTTTTTTTTTAATGTTTGAAAACCAATCTATATCAGCATTAACACCACATCATTCACTCAGCACAGCAGTCAGATTTTCTTGCCTGCCCTGACTTCATCTTTCTGTGTCCATGGTGGGAGAAGAGAAGGTCAAGAACATTAGCCCTACTAGCCTGGATCAAGATCTGGAGGAGAGTGAGAGGGACAGATCTGAAAGATAAGATAAGATGCTTTTCTCTCTTGTCTTGCATAGAGTTACTTTAACATTGTTAAAGGTTTCGCAGAGTGTGGCTTATGTCCCACAGCAATACAATGAATACCAATTCATGCTCTATCTACCACAGCCAGAATCATTTCTTCAACACCATGTAGACATATTACTCACTTCTCACTCTGTACTCCATGTGCATACACTCTACACGTGGTGAGCATGAAGTCTGATGCTCCTCTGTTGGCTGTTACTGCCAAATTCACTTTCCCTACACAGATGCATAAGCTTGCTGTAGATAGAATCATAGAACCAAAATGGTTGGAAAAGACCTCCAAGATCATCTGGTCCAACCATCACCCTACCACTAATATTACCTACCAAACCATGACACTAAGTGTTATGTCCAACCCTTCCTTGAACACCTCCAGGGACGGTGGCTCCACCACCTCACTGGGCAACCTGTTCCAATACCTGACTGCTCTTTCTGAGAAGAAATGTCTCCTAATTTCCAACCTGAACCTTCCCTGGCACAACCTGAGGCCATTCCCTCTAGTCCTATCACTAGTTATCTGTGAGAAGAGGCTGACCCCCAGCTCCCCACACCTTCCTTTCAGTGAGTTGTAGAGAGTAATAAGGTCTCCCCTGAGCCTCCTCCTCTCCAGACTAAACAACTCCAGTTCCCTCAGCCTCACAGGACTTGTGTTTCAGGCCCTTCACCAGCTTTGCAGCCCTTCTCTGGACATGCTCTAGGGCCTTGACGTCTTTCTTGAAGTGAGGAACCCAAAAACTGAAGACAGTACTCGAGGTGCAGGCTCACCAGAGCAGAGTACAGCGGAACAATCACCTCCCTGGTCCTTATGGCTACACCAGTCCTGATACAAGCCAGGATGTCACTGGCCTTCTTGGCCACCTGGACTAACAGCCAGGTCATGTTCAATACTTACAGAATACTTACAGAAATACTTACAAGTTACTTACAGAAAGTTTCATCTCCTTTCAGTTAAACAGTCAAAAAATTATTCATATATTGTGGTTGGGCAACTAGACCCCCACAAGCATCTGTGGAGAGAGACAGTCACATCTGGAGTAGAGAATCAGCAGCAACAAGATGATTTGCCTTATGGGCTACTTTCTTTCTTACTGCTGATGAGGACTGAGTTAATGTCTAGATTAGAGCAGCTGCCTAACTTCTTCCTGGACAAAATTCAGTGCAATGAACCTAAATTTAAGAGATCAGCCTGAAATTCAGTACACTTCCTGTAGCTATGGAGATCTGCCCCATGGAAAGGGATCTGGGTATTCTGGTCAACAGCAAGTTGAGTATGAGTCAGCAGCATGCCCTGGCATCCAAAAAGGTTGATTGTACCCTGGGGCACATCAAGTATGGTGTTGTTAGCCAGTCAAGGGACGGGATTGTCCTGCTCTTCTCTGCGCTCGTGCGGCCTCACCTAGAGCACTGTGTGCAGTTTTGGGCAACACAATATAAAAGGACATAAAACTATTACAGAGTGTCCAAAGGAGGGCTACTAAGATGGTGAAGTTTCTGGAGGACAAGATATATGAGAAGTGGCTGAGGTCCCTTGGTTTGTTCAGCCCAGAGCAGAGCAGGCCGAGGGGAGGCCTCATGGTGGCCTGCAGCTCCCTCACGAGGAGAGCGGAGGGGCAGGCGCTGAGCTCTGCTCTCTGGGGACAGCGACAGGGCCCGAGGGAACGGCATGGAGCTGGGACAGGGGAGGGTCAGGCTGGGCATTAGGGAAAGGTTCTGCACCCAGAGGGTGGATGAGCACTGCAACAGGATCCCCAGGGCAGTGGTGATAGCACCAAGCCCGCCAGAGTTCAAGAAGTGTTTGCACTATGCTCTCAGACACAGGGTCTGATTTTTGGGTGGTCCTGTTGTGGAGCCAGGAGTCAGAAATCAATAACCCCCGTGGGTCCCTTCCAATTTAGGATATTCTATGATATTCCCCTTTCACAAGCTCCCTTGGTCAGTGGAGATATGTGAGCAATCATTAAGATCACCTACTACAGATTCCATTTTTTTGTTGTTGTTTTTGTTTTTGTTTGTTTGTTTGTTTGTTTCATTGTTTTAGTCCAAATCCCTATCTTTTTATGCTTTTTTGTTGTTGTTCTCTCATGGGAGTACAAGAACCTTCTTGCTACATTTGCTCGCCATCTCTTTGCATATCCCAAACCTCTTCCTGTGCCTGCACAGTCCAGGATGATAGACTTTTTTTGATCTACTTGCAGCCCCATAGCTGTATATGTAAGGAAACGCCTTCTGAAAATTAGTTATACAGACTGGCAGTCAAGCAGTTAAACCAGGCATGAAAATGGTTTGCAATCTGTTCCAGCAGTCTCTCAAGTTTCCATTGTCAAAGTGGGATTATTTTTCAGCAAAACGGCTGCCCTCCAGTACCAGCCCCGGGAATCAATGTAATTAAAAACAACAACAAAAAAAAGTTTTATTGTTTTTAAATATATCTCTACGCTATGGGGGAAAATGAAACTGAAATCTATTGCAAATAAGAATATTTCTCCTTACTGTTCGCACTTATCAGTCTGTATCCAGTCATGAGCTGAAGAAGCTGCGTTTGATCTCTTGTACTTGATACGGTCTTTGCTGTTTAAAAAGAATACAGCCTCAGTGTTTATTTATGGTGACAACAAAATGCTCCTCACCACTGGGAACTACTGGGAAGAGCAGAAATGATATAGCTTTCCTCAGCAGCAGAAGCAGCCTGGGCTTGGTGCTGCTTGAACACAAGTCAAAGCTTTCTGCGTCTCCCATGACCTTCCTCAAGGACACCTCCTCGCAGAAGGGAGTGGTGATGCTGTTTTCCTGGGTTGCTGTGTATAGGGTGCCTCTTAATGGGATTTTGTGTCAGACCTAGAAGTCTGGGGGAGGTTTAACAGGCATAAAAGCCTAACCTTCTCCCCACTTTACCCTGAAATCCACTTTCTCTGGAGAAGGGCAAACTCTGCCAGTCCTCTAGGTTAACTTGAATACTCAGAGCTATCAGGATGATGCCTTTGTGACAGTTAAGCCCTGTCTGTGAAAGGCAATTGGCTCCTCGGTAAGCAAGCAAATGACATCCAGTGAACATAGGGAAAAACTTGAAAAAATACATTTTAAACTTCAGTCACTTTCCATCACATGAAAGCTTCTGCAGTGTACACAGCTGACTATACATTTTGCCATCATTAATGTCTGCCCTCCAAAAGCAGGACTAATTATCAAAAAGAAAAATCCGCCAAGATCTACAAGGTCTGCTAAGATCCACAAGTTGTTGGAGACTTAGAGGCTCTTACGGGGAAATAGCATTTGACCTCCTACATTTCTGCCTGTTTGCAACTGTTCAGCCTCTGGGACAGGATGCTAAAGGATAGGATCCAGTGGTCTCCTGCAATTTTTATTACGCTTTTGTTTTGTTTTCTTTTTCCTCCAGCACAAATAGCTTCAGTATGATTTTTTTTTCTATTAGACTCTACAGAATTGCAACTCCTTCCAGGGATGATGCTTTATAGTAGTTAGTAATGCCACAGCATAGCTTGGATAGGAACTGAGGAATGTTCTTATGCTGTTGCAACAAGAGATTGGAAATCGGATGGAGATAATCAAATCAAAGTGGATTTAGTGGGGACGTGAAAGCTACAGCTTCCGATTCCTCTAAGAAGAAATCATCATTACTGAGTTTGGATGCCCAGTGTTACTGAAAGAGATCTTCCACCACTGAAAATCAGAGGACAAGCTAAAAATCTGGTCTCAAGCTTTATAAATGCACTTATCCATTGCATAATGCAGCATTGCTGCTGGAGAAAAACTGTAACTTTGTTTCCCCCCCTTCCCCCCCCCCAAAAAAAAAAGGGGGGGGGGGGAAGCAAAGTGTGGAAAGGAGCCATTAATGTTGTCTAAAAACAAACAAACAAACAAAACAAAACAAACAAAAAAACATTGTCTCTGCACAAACGAGCATGATGGCAGGGTAATTCAGTTGGTGCACTTGGTGAGGCCCAGAACCATCCTATAACAGACATTAACCATGCTTTAAAGGTTATTGTCAGCAGTCTGTATCCAGTTAACTATCTTTCCCTGACTGCCGAGCCAATCTCTGCACATGTATATAGGGGGATGTAAGGCTCCCAGCCGGAGGCCTGGGCAAGCAGATGTTCCCAGAATCCCATCCCTGCAGGGCTGAGGGCACTTTCCACATGAGCCCATTTTCGGCAGTGTTGGAAACTCCTGTTTTCCTTCAGCCCCAGGCATCAGTTTAACTCATAGAATCATAGAGCTCCTTTCTCTTCATGGAGTCATGATGTAAACTGAATTAACAAAACAACTGCTAGTGATGAAAAACAAACAAAATAACACAATTCCCTTAAACTTGACTATCTTTTATTTTTAGAGCTAGCTTATTTCATTGACTTGCTTTACAGCCACACTGACATAGGTAAGGAGTTAGTAAAATACAGTCCTGGACGGGAACAAATGTCTGGGAGCCAGGAAAGATGGAAACCACTTAAACACACTTTGCCACAAATAACTTGCAGCTGGAGAAGAAAACCTGGTGAAAAGTGCACGTGTGAGAGCAAAGTCCCTATATTTACAATACAATACCTATAGCAAAGTGATATTTCAGTTTTTCTTATGACAAACCAGACTTTCCAAACATGTAACTTCTAAGAAACTAAGGGGATGGGAGCCCCTCTCCCCCAACTTCTATGTCTTGATTATGTGTGCACAGCCTTGCTACCATGTTATTAAAGACACGAATTATTCTGTCCCTCTGGTCTGCACCATCCTGCCCAGCTTAGTAGAGCTTGCAGAAGGAAAATAGCATTGTGTAGATCCTTATGGATAATCCCCCCAGATTCCAGGTCCCATTTGGATACTGTCTCCAGTTTCACCAACAGCTGTGTATTTGTTATCTTTAGTCCAAGAGCAGGAATTGATATTCTTGAATTAACCTGCTGGTGTTGGTGTTGTGGAATGGCTGGGAAACTGAGATGCTTCCATTCTTGATGAGATCTGAGCAGACCAAGCAATACGTTTTCTATATTTATATATACACATACATACACAATAACGTATTGTATGTATTATTATATACATAATTATATATAATGTTGCTTTCATATAGTGCCTCTGTGTGTGTGTGTGTATGTGTATGTGTATATATATATATATACACACACACTTAAAACATATCACTTGAAATAGTGTTGATGAATACATAAAACTTCAAGAAAAGAATTTTCTGGGAGGATGGCCAGTATTTTTGCATCTCAGTGGCTTCTGATCAATAGCATTTTATAGTTCCTACTTTTGATCTGCTTTAATGTGCCTTTCTTGGGGAAACTGAAGAACACTTCTACTCTGAAAGATGAGCAGTGCCTTAGTGACAGCCTACATATCAGGATTTTACATATGCTTGTCCTAAGGTTTAATTCTGAAAAAATGGGAATCCTCAAGTACCGCTTAGAATTCTTATGGTATTTCTCAGCATTTCTGGATTCCACTAACTGATCTGGGCCTCTGATTCAATACAGAATCAGGAGGCCCGCTGCCAGGCTGCCTAATATCAGAGGACTGCAGACAAGTCCAATAGTCTAAAAACAGGTGATATGGCTGTAAGAGTTTTTTAGCAAGGCAATGCCCAAGGCCAGTCATCCAGCAGGTGTAAGTCACTATCTGGGAGTCTGGCCCTGTGTGTGTAAGTCAATACGTAACAACAATATGTAAAAGTATTTCACGGCTGCCTCAACTAATTGCTAAATGCAATGCAAGTGAAAAATTGGAAGCAAGAGGAAACACCACTATACATTTTTTTTTTTTTTTCTGAGCTGCTGTGCAGGTGTTCCACTCTACAGAGGAGAAAAATGTTTGACAGCAAAGGATATTTGTGTTGGCAGTATCACTTGATCCATGTTTCAGGAGCCAAATTGAAAACATATTTTCCCAAGGTACAGCCATAGATCATTAGAAGGAGCCAACTTCGGTGAGCTGCAAAAGTATGTCTGAGAGAGAACAGATGTGTAAATTAAAATATACCCCAAAAAATGACAGAAATATATTTGGGGATGGGAAAATTCAGTAAGGGTGCAGCAGATTTTGTGTTGTCATTGCTGCTAACAGTCCAGGATTGGCTCTGTCTGCTGCAGTATAGTTGTTATATGGGTGAACTTTGCTTTTGCTTCTGCAGTGAATGCTCTAACTCTGCTTTCTTCTCACTGCTTGGTTTCTTACCCTTAGTAAAGGAGAATCTCTATCTCTTGGTGGCTGATCTCAGGAATATCTCACAAGGTCCTCCCCCAGGACTAACATCAGCACAGACCAAAATGACACAACTCTCAAAAAATATGCAGCCAGTGATACAGAAATTTCTCCAGGGAACCCACAAAATGGGACCACAAATTTCTATTTGTTGTGAGTAAGCCCAACATTTCATGGCATTGCCAAGTGGTTGGAGAACCAAGTCAACTGGTAGCCTTGCCCTCTGGTCCTGAAGCAGCAATTCCTGGGCAACAGAGGAAAGAGGCTTCATCATCTTCATTATCTCCTCTATCTGGATGTGATCAGTGGTGCTTTCTCTTCAGCTCATCTTCCTTGAAATAAGATCAGCCATAAAAGATGGTGTGAGCTGATGACTTTGCCAAAAGAGATCACATTTCCATAAAAGCAAGATTCATTTTCAGACTAAGGTGGCAATATGCCTCAGATATATATGTGAGAAACAATTAGGTGTCACCACCAAAAGCTTTTTGCTTTACAGAGACCCCTCCATTTTGTTCTTTCTCCATACAAGAGATAGAAGGCACCACAAACAATCTTATTTATGGAAAATGAGGAAACAAATATTACATAAAAAGCCAAGAATTTATTGTAAGTATAATTAAAATCATAACAGTGTAATTCAAGGACTGTTATTTGTTTATAATTATTATAGAAATTAAAAAAATAAAAGAACAAGTATTTCAGTACAGAAAATGTCTCAATAATAGTAATAATACAATTAAAAAATTAATACACCCTCTTCTTAGTGTGGGCATATACAACGCCTTTTTTCTGGTGTTATGCTCATCCTTTCACTGCTCCTCTGGGTCTTAAAATTGGTAGCTTCAGACTGCTGGTGGTGGATTCATTCTTTTGGCAAGTCTGGAGGAATATAATTCACTGGGAGGAATATAATATTAATAGTTTCTTCTCCCTCACTCTAGGATTTGCTTGGTGTCATTTTTATACATTTGCCATTATCTTTCTTCATGGCTCCAAAAAAAATTTATAGTCACATTTCCTATATACAGTACCACTTTGTAAGTTAGGTACTATTCTTTATAATCTTTGTTAACCTTATACACAGTTTCTCCAGATTTTATATTTCTTTAAGTGACTACTGGGAAACTGTAGCATTTGGGGCTCTCCAGTGCCAAGCTTATGTCCCATCTTTTATCATCCCATGCCATTACTTCTTTGTGCCACATCCTGTGTCTTCAGTTCTCAAGACCTCTGCTGCCCTGAGAAGCCTGTATTTCTCTATACTACATCACTATGTTACAGTCATAAATATCTCATTCTAATTAGAACAATTCCTTCTTATCTCTGGCTATGCAAAACTGTTGCACCATACAAAGCAAAACACAAGCAAAACAAGTTAGCCATAATCACAGCTGTTTTACCTAAACCATGTAAAACAAAGCAGCAGCAGCTCAAGAAAAATTCAGACTGAACAAACCTGACACAGCCTTGCCATCTCAGTTCAAAGCTAATGGTACATGACTAGCAGTAGCAATACCATGTTGCAGGGCTATACACTCCCATACATGTTTTCTTGGGTCCTTTATGACCTATCATGACCATCATGATGACAGCTTGCAGCCCGCACGGTGCTTTGGGTGGCATTGCTCTTTTTCTATGTCATTGTGATGATCTCAGCACCACACCTGGCAGCAGGCTCTGATTTTGTTGCACAAAATGAACATTTTCATTAAGGGAATTCAGACTTGTTCATTTTCTTGCACTGTATAGACAGACACCTTGTTTCATTTTTAACCCCATTTTCCATTAGAGTAA
The DNA here is from genome assembly GCF_009769625.2 of Cygnus olor. Lineage (NCBI taxonomy): Eukaryota > Metazoa > Chordata > Aves > Anseriformes > Anatidae > Cygnus > Cygnus olor. The sequence goes on along the minus strand of NC_049170.1, from coordinate 157,569,447 downwards.
TTCATGAGGACTGCATTATGTATGTCAGTAACAAATCTCTGAAGGGAAAGATATTAAAATATGGAAAACGAAGGATTCTTGTCATAGCAAGAAAATAGAAAAGTAACTCAAGCATTACTAACATTGTAGAGTTCACACCATTCTTGACATGAGAACATGAAGCTCACTGGAATTACTTCAATTTGGTTTGGAGGCTGATAATTTACTTTTTGCTTCAAAACCATTTTTTGTTGTTGTTGTTTTGTTTGTTTGTTTGTTTTGTTTGTTTCCTTTATAGAGAGACTAGTGGTCTAATATGCTTTCTACCTCTTTTTTTTTTTTTTTTCTTTTCTTACAGTAACATTTTCTTGATTATGTTCCTCAATCTATTTATCTATTGACCTATCACATACCCAATATAATATTCAGAATCCAGTCCACCTTACCACAACAACTTTTAAAGCTCTTACCATAAGCCTTTAATACTATCAAGTGTTTTAAAGAATCTTACCAGGACAAAAATCCAGACTACTCTGATTAAACAAATGCCTGATGGTATTTTAAGTTTCAAGCATGTCATATCTGTTTTTAAAGATTTAGACTGATTTGTCACAGTAGTTCCAAAAACAGCAAAAGAACTGTTAATAGATATATGCAACATTTACTCAATAATTATCACCATTAGTGTTAATGACCGTAGAGTTACTAGATGCTGTAACCAGCTGGAAAAGGAACATCAGTCCATTCAATTCATAACTTCTGAATCAGAGAACTACACTGATGAAAAGTGCAATTTATTTTTCATTATCTATGAAAATATTTCACTGTACCTTAATAAAGTTGAAATCTGGATACTACAAGAGTTTTAACATTACTTTTCCAGCTGAGTTTTTTCTTCATATTAATGTACTTCTCTGGAATTTCTCACTTTTATCAGTTGCTTTCTAGTGTGGTGTCACGCTGAGACAGAATGATTCCTTCCTCTGCAAACTAATTAGGCCCAGATTTAAGGAAGTTCTGCCATCCAAATCTCACCAAAATAAACAATGTTATCACAGTTCAAGCAATCCTAGCAGTAGTTGTCCAGCGACTGGATGAGTATGGAGGGAAATATTACTTTATGACTGCTGTATGTAAATATTTCTCCATAAGCATCTACTATTGGACGTTACTAGAAAACAAATAGTGGACTCACTAGTGTTTCAGTCTGAACAAAAGGGAAGTTTTAAATGGCCTAGTGGATTAAATCCATAAATTCCCTATCTCCATTTCTTTTCTGACCCTTTTTTGTCTTTGTTGTAGTGGTGGCTATTCTTCAGGGAGCTGTTGCTATACAATCATGGTCATAGCTTGGTGTACATAATACACACTTCAGATAGCCTGCAGCCAAATTAACTTAGAGAATCACCATGAGAGAGGCTACAGGAGTTCAGGGATAATAAGACCTTTGCCAGAGAAGAAGGAAGTTGGGAAAAACAATGATTCTAAGACAAACTCCCACGGTTTCCAAACATGTCTACAAGCCTCATTGCTGTTCATATCAGGCATCTGTTTTATTTCTACATACAAATGTAATACTATTACTTAGTACTGTAAAAGTGATGCAAAGTTTGCAAAGTGGTGACTGCTCATAAACACAGCTCTGGCTTAGGAATTTGCCTCTTCTAACACAGAACAAAAGGCTTTGACACCACATTACTTTCACATATCACATGATAGATGGCAGGAAAGCAAAGAAACAATGGCGCAAGAAAAGGATTCACTGTGCATAGCCTGCAGGCTTGCGTTGCTGTTGTAATTTAAAGGGCTAATTAATTTAAACTGGTATCCTTCCATTTCTGTTTTCAAAAATGTCAAAGTCCAAAGCATCCTGAGGTAAAATTTGTCTGTCATTTTGCAATATTCTGTTTGCAGTTCTTTAGCTATACAACACTGGCTTTCAAACCTCCGTGCTGTTTTGCTTTCCTTCCCTGCTGGAACTCCAATGTGAACGTGCATTCGTTTCCATTCTTGGAACCTAACCTCCCTGCCTGTCTGTGATTTATCACTATGGCTGGTCCAGCAACAGCTGTTCTATTTCTTTTAAACATACTTTTATCTCCAGTAGCATTCACTTAATGAAAGCAGAGACTCTGGGTTTTAAATATGTATGGGGGATGGATACATAATGAATATTTATAGATATTTAAAATATTTAGAATGCTCAGAAATATGTTTATATTTTTTTCCCTTAGCATAATTGCATTTTTATAGTGTTTTCAATACTAAAACATTTTTACTCTACTTTGGCATTCATCTTGCTCTGTTGTCCTTTTTTCTTATTGTACCTGTTTGACTAGACCTTTTAATATTTCAGGTCTAACACTCCCAAACAAAACAGAAATGATTCTCAGCTCTCAAGCAGTACAGGAAGGAGTAAAATCAGGTGTTTCATTTATTTTTTTCCTTCCTTTTCTTACAAAAATATTTATTTTTAAGAAAATCTCCATATATTTCCATTAATGCCCATTGAAACCTGTAGTTCTATAAACTGCAGCAGGTACATATTAAATACAGGCTCAGTTCAGTATTTGGAAAACTGAATTCTAGATAGCTAAATTCAGTTTTGTTTTTTGTTTTTTTTTTTTTTTTTTTTAACAGCAAATGAAGGGACCTTTTAAACAAAGTAAGACATTTCTTTAAATAGAAAAATCATAATGGATGGGGCTTTTTACTGATCTGTGGGCAGGATTTTTCTGACCTGAATTTCTCTCTCTGAAAGTGAGGTATCTGATCTAATTGAGCCATGCAAGTTAACTAACATGTTTTCAGCACAGAAAGTTGCAGCAGAATGTGCATCTGGGTCTCTGTGTCTCTGTAGAGATCACGTGTGGACCAGTAGCAGCAAGAAGCCAACAGATGTTTCAATAGCCAGTGTGAGGTAACATGAATCCTGGTGCAAGCTCTGGTCCAGAATGAACATTCTTAGGGATTTAAAACATTCCAGTATTTTTTTAATGAATAGCCTAATCTCTAAACATTATCTTGACTTGATTTTAACTATATTTTCTTAAATGAGCCACAGTACCACAAATAAAAAAACAGACAGTTACATCTACACTGACTACCTTATGACATACTGTTCCTGATTTGATATTAGTATAACCACTTTTTAGAATGAAAAATACATTGTCCTTTAGCTAAATTTAACATAAGTGAAATACATTACAGGTGCAGCATCTCAAGAATAAGGAAATTCTTTATACGTTAAGATACATATTATTATTAATTTTGACAACTGCATTATGTATGTATAAACCTCTACATTATGCAGTGTATTACATACAGTTATAGCACTTATAAATGTCTAATTCAGCTATGAATATAAATATTAACATGTATATATCTGATGCAAGCGAATATAAATGAGTAGCTAGTGTAAGATTAGGTACTGAACTATTACTTTAATGGCTTTCTGTGGCCCTTGGTCCTGAAAGGACCAGTCCATTCCGATACTCCTTCCATGATCTTTATAAAATTTAATAGCCCCATCTTTGAAAAATGTGACTTTGACAGACTAAAAATCTGGGTTTTAATGATTCTAACCATAGGTGAAATAGTTTATGGTGTTTAAATACAGCTCATGAGTCATGGTTTTATAACTATGGGAACTTAAATGTTGGGGGGGGGAGGGGCTTCATTACTTCAAATTATCCTCTCGAGTGTCAAGGGTTTCTGTTTGTTTTGTTTTGTTTTCCCACCTACAGGCTTCCCAATACAGTTTAGCAGAGCTTTCTGTGGGTGTCTAGAGTGCAAGACATACGAAGAGCAGCTGAGGGCCCTTTCTTTGTTCAGCCCAGAGCACAGCAGGCCCAGGGGAGGCCTCATGGTGGCCTGCAGCTCCCTCACGAGGGGAGCGGAGGGGCAGGCGCTGAGCTCTGCTCTCTGGGGACGGCGACAGGACCCGAGGGACGGGCATGGAGCTGGGACAGGGTAGGGTCAGGCTGGGTGTTAGGGAAAGGTTCTGCACCCAGAGGTGGTCGGGCACTGGGACAGGCTCCCCAGGGCAGTGGTGATAGCACCGAATCTGATGGAGTTCAGGAAGTGTTTGGACAACGCACTCAGACACATGGCCTGATTTTTGTGTGGTCCTGTGTGGAGCCAGGAGTTGGACTCAGTGACCCCTGTGGGTCCCTCCAACTTAGGATATTCTGTGATTCTATCAATTCTTCTAAGACTAAATGCTTTTCCTTGGAAAAGGAAGGATATGAAGTACATTGCTATTCAGTCACTTGTTTTTCCGTTGATGTCACCAATAAAAGTGTATTGAAGAAAAGTGTAAATAGTCAGACTGCAGAGCCAGCTTGCATATGGATCTCATTCATCCTTAACAACAGTTCCCTGCCCATCTAACAAAACAGACATTATCCAAAATGGTTTTTCATTTTTCCGTGTGTGCATGGAAAACTGCATATGTGGACTCCATGTGCCCAAGCTGATGAAACCCTGCATGCAACTATCACACTGACTAGAGGCAGAAGACTTAAGGTTAGGGAATGTCTGGAAGGCTCACCCTTTCAGCTAGAGCACACTGTACAAGGAGAGAAACCAGAGAACTTTCTACTTTGCAGGTGGCTAAGACAATGAGGACACCTCCAGTTGTTATTACCTTTTACTTGGATCAGTTTCTTCTCTTTTGGTCATGTCTTTGCATCCTCAAATAAGAAAATAGACAAAACACCAGAATAATAAAAAGAGGAATATAATATATAAATATAAATAGAATATAAATAACTAGAGGAATGTTAGAAGCTGCTATGTGATCTTTCTTTTCAGTGACTTTGTTTACCTTCTTTCACCATTGCTTTGGACACAGTGTTGGGGGAAGGAAAGAGATCAACCACTTGAGCTTCTCCTGAATGACTGCTGCCATCTAATCTGTGCCCACAACTGCTCATCACTTCAGCTGAAAAATGAGGCAAACAGCCACCAGGCAGACGTGACAGCTCTGTGCCATGCAGCAGAGGAACAGTGAAATGCACAGAGCAGAGGATTTAGCCTGTAAGCTGTTTGTCTCTGTTGTCATTGCCATTAATCAATCCATGCTTAATGCCATTTCTTTCAATTCACTCTCTGCTGCCACATCAGTATAACCCTGTCTTCCTTACTCTCTGCCTGTCTCCTGACTTCACCTCCCTCCTGCCATCTCTTTTTCCTCCCCACTGTCACCTGCCTCCTAAAAGCCATGATGCATGGGTTAATAGAAAACCAAATATTTTTATACATGAATTTAAGGCACTTATCAGGACTACAGATTGCGAGCTCCTTCAGGCATCGTTGGCCCAATACTGTCCTGAATCTGATGGAGGGCACTGGTCATTACTGTAACAGTCATTACAGCTTGAAGGAAACTCTTAGAAATTTCCTGATGGAAATGTTCTATTGAAATATGAATGTTCTAGAGAGAAAAAGTGATTTCTAGCAAAATATTCCATCAGGAAACCTGGCATGCCTCCTCAAATATACCACAAAGGTTTTGGGGAAGCCCATTGAAGACAGTGATTCATAAAGTTATAGTTTGGCCAGTCTTGAGAGAAGAATGACTGACCAGCACAACAGCTCCTATGAATTTCATAGCAGAGCACAAATATCTCTGAGATGATGGAAAATTTTGTTCTCAATCTGTTTTGTCAGACTTTTCCATTCCGTTGAAACTTTCAACATATCGACTTTACATTTCAGCTTGTGGTAAACGTAATACATAGCAACGCAACAGTTTTCCTTAAAGATTGAGATTACATTTTTAAAAATCAGTTCTAATTCAAAAACATAAATTGCATCTTTCCACTTTTCCATCATATGCAAATTCATTAAACTACATACTGTAGAGCATGACTTCTCTATCCATTGATGTTACTCATGAATATTTGCTTTATGCTGTAATGTGCCACTTACTGTAAAGCTGAGCTACATTCAAGCTGCAGAGCTGTAATAACATTATCTGGGGATGTACCAGGATGGGATATCTCTGTTTGTAATGGCACTTCAATAATTGCTTGTCATATTTAATCAAGGAGTCAGAACTGGTGATGTGACTGTTTCTGTGGGTAGAGAGAATGAACATTTATTTACAGAAGAGTAGAGAATGACTGACTGTGATAGACCAGTCTGATATATGTGCAGTCCTTGAAAGTGTGCTGTGTGCTGTAGTAAAGAAAGATATAAAACTGCTCAACCTATACTCACTGAAGACTGAAACATTCCTGAGTGAGTGAGTACTGATGAAAGCAAAAGGATTTTTATACAGGAGAAATAACTGTCTGATCAGAACGTATTCTCCTTCTACTTGTTTATCTCACAGATTCTTTTTTCTTTTTCCCTGAAACTGTCCAAAATATTGTGTGGTGGTTTTTTTTGTTTGTTTGTTAGTTTGTTTGTTTTTTGTTGTTGTTTGTTTGTTTTCCTTTGAGCTTTTGCTTTTGACAAAGAATTCAAAAGAAATGGGTAATTATTTCCTACCAGTTTGTAGAAAATGTCGTCTTTGCTTTGAAACCTAATTTACCTTTTCTTGCAGAAGAATTCAAAATCCAACATATTGGAATTATATTAACAGCTAATGACGGGAGTTATAACAACAACTTAAGAAAATCAGTTGGTCATTACAGAGGGTTCTTGTTTCAAGTAAGGATGGACATTGTTTTAAATTATATAATTATCTTCTTTCAAAAAGGAAAATGAAATAAAATTTCTCTAGTGGTGTTACAGGATGTCATAATGACACAGAACAATAACAATGTCAAAGTAATTTAAAAAAAAAGCATCAATAAAGAAAAGCAAAACTACTCTGCATCGACATATTTACTTAAAGAAAATTAAATAAATAAATAAATAAATAAATAATAAAAAGATAGTATGGTCACGAAATACAATGAATAATCAAATTTCAGGTTAAACAGTGTTCCTCTACTCAATCACCTGCAAAGACATAGATAAAGAATGGAAGAAGTGCAATGAAGGTAGATTTAAAACAACAACAACAAAACCACTGAAACCCACTAAAATTTTCATGTCCTTGAAGGTGCAATGTCAAAAGCTATACCATGAAAATAACAAAATACAGAAATCTTTTTAGAAACCTCCTTCTAAAAAAGAGGAAATCTAATCTTGCAAATAAGTAATGGCAAGTGCCTGGAAGAAAATCTCTTCAGAAGCTCACATGGAGGTGAGATGACAGGTGAATTTCACACAGATAAAACATCTTAATCTGAAATTATACCATCTGAAAAATTTGCAAAAATATACGGAGAAAAAGCAGCAGATATTCAGATTCAAGGTGTCCTTTAGGTATCTATAAGGTTAAAATTTTGTTAGACTAGATTCTTTTATGACATCTGCATACGAGACTTGCTGCTTAGTGGTCCCCATGGTTCTAACTCTTCCAAACTCTCACACGGGAGATTGTGGCTTTTGTGCCCTATCCAGCTCAGTTTGCTGTTTTCATGTCACTTGGTTCTCAATACCCTGTGGCCGCGCAATGAGAACCTGCCTCTGTAGAGTTTACTGAGTAATGGAGGAGAGAGGTCTTTCTTTTTTTTTTTTTTTTTTTCCAAAAGAATGTCATCCCATTGGGGTAGGGATGAAAAGAAAACCCAGCAGGCAGAAGGTGAGCAATCCCGCTCTCTTTTTTTTTTTTTTTTTCCATTTTTTTCCTTTTTTCTTTCTTTTTTTCTTTCTTTTTTCTTTTCCTTTTTTCCTTTTTTCTTTTTCCTTTTTTCTTTTTTCTTTTTTCTTTTTTCTTTTTTCTTTTTTCTCTTTTCTTTTTTCTTTTTTTTTTTTCTTTTCCTTTTCCACTTCTCTCCTATATCTGTCTCTATGATGTACTCTGGTTGAATTTTAGACTCACAGTGTCATTTCTCTGACTTCTTGGCACGCAACTATCAAAGGCTTGCAACCCCCATGGCACCATAAATATGGAGATTGCTCAATGGAGAAGTTGCCTTCTGCAGAGCAGAAAAGCTCCACAGTAGAACATCTGCACAGAGGAAGGAGCTGAAGATAAACATCTCCATGCCCTCAGTGAGGTATGTGGTTACACTGACTTGTGACTTAGTTTGTCTATCTCTAAATTAGAAATAAGTTGGTGTGTAGGGTTAATAATACCTGTTTAATTCATCCTGTTCCTCAATCCCCTGTCAAAAGGTGGTGATGAAAAATGTGCAGTCTAATTTCTGACTTCTTTTTGTTCTTTTTTTTTGTGTTTAGTTTCCATGTGTCTATTGATTGTTGACAGCATCCAACTCTCCTGCTTTCAGGAATGTGCCGATTCAAGTCAGCATCTGCTCAATGCTACATTTTTAGCTCAAGAACATATTGCTCTTCAGATACAAACAAGTGATATCCCAACATCTGAATCTATTTGTGGAGAAGTGTGCTGAGGAATGAAGCTGCAATAAAACCTTTTGCAGGACTTATTCAAAAGCAAACTGATTTTTTTCTCTCTCTCTTTACCTTAAAATCACTCCATGTTAAAGAGAATTGCTGTTTCTTGAGGCAAAAAAAAATAATAATAATAAAGTTTGGTATATATCTCTCCATATCTCGACCCTGATTAAACAATATCCACTTCCACTCACACATGCCTTTATAGACCTTCATTCCATGCTTAATAGTAGAATCATAGAATATCCTGAATTTGAAGGGACCCACAAGAATGATGGAGCTCAATACATGCTGTTTCAATTTTATATCCTCATCAGATTCCTGAAGACTAATTCCTCTAAATGTTGAAAATTATCCCTTGACTAAAAGAATTACAGACTGATAATACATGTCAAGTTCAACTAAGCACACTGTGTAGGAGCAGGAGAGGATGAGGCTGCCTCTGATGGTCTCATTAGAGTTCACTACATCAGCTTTGAAAGGTTTCTCTGCTGACCTCAGCACCCACACTGCTGGCATGAGTGTGTTTGCTTAAAATAGGCAGTAGCAAAGTTCATGTGTATTTTTTAAAATAAGTAATAGTGAGAGCAGAAGAAAGAGAAATATCAGGAAGAAGCCTGATAAATGAAAATGTTACTGCAATTCTAATTTGTCTGTTTCACTGAGTCACCCACTAGACTTTTTTGGACTGGTATTTTTAGGTTAGACCGATATTGATTTAACAGGTTAAAAGAGGTTTAAATGATCCAGCGTCAACTGCATAGGTTTTGCTCTGGCTTCTTAGATAGCATTGGTTGAAGCCATGTAATTACCAAGTCTAGAAATTTCCACAAGCAAAGTAGAACAACAACTACATCCCCATATGGGTGGCAGAGATGAGCACTTCAGCAGGCTCTCAGTTCTTGGGGTAGCTTTTGGTTTACCTGGAGGCCAGCAAGGATTTCAGAAGGAACAAAGTCGCTCAGGCTTTTAGGTAATATATGAGGGGAAGAAAACAGTGTTGGGAAAGAAAGTTTACATTTTTTAGGTAGAACTTGATATGTTCCCACCTGGGATTATATAATTGCTTCTGATAGCAAAGGGATGGTTACAATGACCTTTCCAGTTCTTTGTCACTGAAATGTTTGACAAGGGGACTGAAACAGTTCTAGCAACAGGAGTTTAAGATAAAAATAGAAAGTAGTCTTGTCTCTAGCTTTAATTACCAGGTGCTGAGGCATTTTCTCAGCATTGAAAATAGGATTTCTGTCAGTGACATATGACTTGTGTCTGTCTTGCGGCTTCTCCCTTTAGAGGTGATTAAGAAAAAATAGTCAAATGAATGAAGTTTCCGGAAGAGCATCAAGCCCCAAAATACAAGATGGTGAGAATGGTAGATTCTACTTATGCATCTGTCTTCTTGTCAGTTCAGAGTCACCTACAGATCCACTAGACTTTGTGTTCCACACCATAAATTCCCAGGTAACTACAGAGAGCTTTTAAACCCCAATATAACTATATTCCTACTGTGGAAAGACAGAAAAAGAGATCTATCTGATTGAAACGTAGGACATGTATATATGGCAGATTTCAGCCAAGAAGAAAGATGGAAGAGATAATCCCTATTCAAAATGTACAGCTCATTAAAAGTCTGGAAAACAAAGCAAGATATTTTGCTATCCAGGGTTGATATTAATTAAGTGATGACACAAATACTTTTTATTTCTTGGATATTTATCTTTATGCAGGTGGATGGGTAGAAATTACAGCCTGTTCCTTGGGGAAACTGCATGGAAAGAATGAAGATGCTTGCACATTTTCTCCATGTTTCTCTCTATATCCTAATAAAACAAATGACAAACCATTTTCCTGGTTTTTAATTGCTTTTGATCACTCCATGTATATGTAGATGTGTGTTTTGTTCCCTAACATTAGGTAAAGACTATGAGTGTATGAATCCATCATATCTTTTAAAAATTTCTCTCAGCTTTTGTTTTTCTCACTATGCTGCTGATTAATTTCAATTAACTTAATCTAAGATGGTGAAACATTTAGCAGATACAAGTGGCACATTATAGTTATTAATGCTGTCAAGGCTAATTGGAGTGTTGTTGCATATTGCCTTGAATTTGTCAGCTTCTTTCAAATCCCGATAAATAAGTACATGGATTGGATTGCAGTGCAGGTAATAAAATAGCTTTTCAAACCATGTCTCCAAACATTTTTTCTATCCTGCTAATACTAATAATCTAAAAAGAGATATTTTTTTTTCTGCTGTTGTTTTTAAAGTAGGTTTTTGCCTTTTTAGGTTCTTAGAAACATAGGAGCTGGAAATGCCTTGGAGCCCAACATTTTAAAGCGATATTATTTCATATTACTAATAATTTATAACAGATCTCCTCCCCTACCCAATAATCTCCTTCTCCCAATAATTAACCATTCTGCACTCTGTAAAATGAAAGTTTTATTTTACATTTCTGAATGGATAGTCAAAGATACATTTCAATAGTGTATGAACATAAGCTTATTTCACCACAACTACCTTTAAGACACACTTAACTGTAAGAACTTGAGGAAGTATCATGAAGTACCTTACTGTATGAAGGCCAGAGTAGAAGACAATTTAAAAAGCAGACTTCCCATCAAGTCCTGCCATCAACCTGACATATCAAATCCCGTCACTAAACCAGATTCCTTAGTGCCATGTCCATACATTTCTTAAATACTACCAGGAATGAGGGCTCCAACATTTCCCTATGCAGTCCAGTGCAGTCCATTCCAATGATTAACCACTCTCTCCATGGGGAAATTCTTCCTAATAGCCAGTCTAAGACTCTTTTGGTGTAACTTGAGACAATTTCTTCACATCCTATCACTTGTCACCTGATAAAAGAGACTGACGCTCTCCTTGCTGCAACCTCCTTTCAGGTAGTTGTAGGGAGCAAAAAGGTCTCCCCTCAGCCTCCTCTTCTGACTAAACAAACACAAATCCTTCAGCCACTCCTCATAACTCTTGCTGTCCAGTCCCTTCACCAGCTTCATTGCTTCACTGCTGACCGTGAGTGAGTTTTTAACTCAAGAGAAGATTCTGCCTAGTCAGGGACAAGATGTCATTGCTTACCTGTTTTGAAAAGTACATTTTAGAGAGTCGTTGTCTCCTTTTCCCCACAAAGCACCTAATTCAAGAAAGAGAAACATATTATGACAAAGAAACCTTGAAGGTTTGCTAGAACTTGATTAAAAGCCCTACTCACAGCTTTTTGAAGGGTGTCACAAGACATAAATTCTTGATCGATAAAAAAATAGGAATGTATACTGTGATGATTCATGAGACTTTGTTTTGTGTTTTTTTCTCATTTGGTCATTTTCAAGGGAGAATCACAAACCCTAATTAAGCACAGTTCACAGGGATGGGTTGCATCCTTCAACAAACAAGGCCACACAGCACAAGAGTTGGGCACAGAGTTTGATTTCAGCAACCAAGAATGGGACCATCCACAGGTTTGGCTTACTTGGCTCTCTAATAGAAATCACCAGGATGACTCAGATAAGGTGCTGACATTAACACTTCTGCAAGCTGCCTTTATTCTTAGTCACTGCCTCAGTACTTCTCTACCAGCCCCTCTAAATACGTCTAAAGAAATGTCATTTGCAGCATATGCAGAAGGTGGTTAATTTTGAACCTGGATCACTGCTTTAATTTCCACATACCATTAATTTATTTAATTTCCAAATTGCTTATTTTCACAAGTGAGGGGTTATGGTCTTTGACCAGTTCCTCTAACAAAACTAATTTTCTCCTCTTCAGGTCTTTGAGTTTTGCTCATGGTAGCAGTTCTGAAGGGAAAAGGTTTGTTACAGACATTAGTTGATCTCAAGTTGCATAAAATCCCAAAGGACTTTCACCTAATATATTTATTTTAAAGGCATAAAGGAGCAAATGATTCTGAGATAATTGAAACATAAAATCAATGATAATTGCTTTCCACTTAAGAGCATATCCCAGACATTTTGCTTGTGCCTTCAGTGATATTCTAGGCAATGCTCATTCTACTGAATCTTTTCTTCTAGCTCTTTGCTAGTAAAAGTTTTTGATTTAGGGAGGTTGACTTTATTTCTTTTTTGTGGCCCCAGATCCCTCTTCTTAATCACCTTCCTTAAATTTGCCTATTCAAAAACTAGTAATCACATCCAGAAGAAGATATTTATCCATTATTTTTATGAGAGGAAAAAAAAATAAATACTGCTCTAAAATTGTAGGTATTTCCTTTTTATTTGGTTTTGGTAGATTTAATCCCTCCACTTTTTTCTTATTTCTGATATCAATGATTTTATTTGACCCTTAATTTGACTTAAGATATCTTCATACCAGCTATGCTTCAGGGTAGCATGCAGGTCTGTCAGGGCTCATCTGAACATTAATTTTGACAGCTGAGGTAGTTGCAATGCAGCATAATCCACCTGACCCTTTGTACAGCCTCTCACATCCAGGGCTTTTGGGGTGGTTATTCAGCACTAAGAGTCCCCCCTGCTCCTCATGTACATCAGGAAGCAGCTCCTAAGCCATCACAATTTACATACTAAGTCAGTACCAATCATGCTTGATGACAAATTTACCTGGTTGCAAAACCAGAAAAGTGCCAAAGCAGCTTCACAAGCAGTTCAGTTTTTCTTTCTGTAAGAGTAGTAAGCGCTTGAAGCAACGAAGAACAATCTCCTCTGGGAACTGATCTCCAACATTCATGTTCACTCCCCATCATTTTGGCTTATCATCCACATGCTCATTTGCTGCTGACCAGAACTAGAAGTCTTCTTCCACCTCAAATCTTTCTTTTGGTGTTTCTGTCTTCAGGTTTTTTTTTGTAGTATCAATAGTTTAAACGCATAATTTATGTCAGGCTTTATCTGATGTTGAGATATTGAACAACTGTGGCTGTGAAAGGAAATTTACCCACCCCAGATGAAATATGTTCCTGAAATTATTCACTACAAGTCTAACTCTGTTTACAGTGACACATACAATAAATTGAAGCCCAGCCTTTCAAATCCAGGGCTGCCTCAACCCATGGGACTCCAGTCCAAGTAGAGAACAGCCTTCTCTTGCTGCTTGGCTGCATCTCTGTCGCTCTTCAGGTCTTCCAGCACTTGTAACACAGAGAGGAATGAGAAATCAGTGTCTGCTAGAGGAAATAAAAAGATAATAGAAATTACTGTATAGTGGCGAGGATCCCTGCTTTGCTCTCCTTGGTCAACACAGCTGTGAAGTATCTTTTGTATCAAGTAGGATGAAACTATGATGTAGAATTAGCAGAGCTCACCGTAAACTATGTAATTTTCAGAATATGCTTGGGTTCGTTGACTTCTATGGACTGACGGTCTGGTTAGTTCCTTTTCCTGGGCACTCTGTTCTTAGATGAAGACCACAATATTGCAAATATCCTCCCCCTCACATGGAGACAGGCAATTACCACAATATTCCCCACCTGTGATTGTCATCTTTGCTAAACCAATTTTTAAAGGAGGATGCACACTTCTGAACAATGATATGTAAAGATTGAAGTTATTGGAAACCTGTCCATTATCTCTGGTTTATCAAATAAAACATTTCAGAAGACAAGATAATTTTGTCCAGTAAAGTGTTCATGGTCAATTAACCATTTATTTCATTACAGTTTCCATGAGTTGGGATGGATGCAGAAAAATAATCTGAAACCTCATGTTGATTAAGAACATCTGTATATATACATACAGTCCTTTAGACTACGCATGCTAGGTGTCCACCTAAAGCTGATATTTAATACATCATCTGAATCCATTGCTCTAGTTGTAATTTATTTGTCGGTAGTTCAGTAGTTCTCTTAGAAAATTGCATGTTTAATGTCCTCTGCTTGATTCTGCTCATATAGGAGAGAAAATTCTGCCACAGATACCAACTTCAGTTCATGAGCTCACACTAAGAAGACATGAGTTTTCCACCCTGGAGATTGTTTCTGCCACAGCTGCTCCATCTGTTCTCATTTCTCACCCTAAAACCAGCTGTGGAGGAACTGTCATACGCAGAATTTCAGTGGCACTGCCTTCCAGCAATGGGAAGATTTGGGGGACAGAGACAGTTCCTGCTGGAAACCTTTTTGAACGTAAGTCTTTGTAAAGTCAGAACTGAGAGCTACTGCCCTGGAGTAAATCCCCAGATAGCGTGTAGATTTATGGAAAAAAAATGTCATCAGATTTTGCATTTAGGAGAGAATTAATCTGCTGCCTGGGTTGAATGATAAAGGAACCCTCGGGGGGGAAGCTGCAGCAGGCAATAATAATAACAATAAACCATTTGTAAAGAATCTAAGCCTCATTTTGGTTAGCTTTTGAGAAGCAGATGCACAAGAATGTTATTCTGAAGGTCGATATTGTAGCCTGTCATAGTGAAGCAGAGCAGGCTAAGGACCTCACACAGTATAGTGTACCTTTTCTGCTGCAAATCACCTTTGTGATACCCAAGGGCTGCGTCTGCTCATCCCACTCAACAAGCAGTATGAGAAGTAACTTGTTTAAACAAATAAGCATGGCATGAAATTTCTCTCTTCCTTGTGCTGTACTGGAGAGAGTAGAGTATACGGTTGCTTTCTGTAGTGGAAGTGATTTAAAGAAAAGCAAAATACTGTCATGAGATCACAGGAGAATACAGTTGCTGAGGTGGTAAATGTCTCAGAAAAAAAAAATAGAATTCATAACTAGATAAATAGAATTATAAGAAAATGAAGATAGATAACAATAGAGAGCTAGGCTGGGGATACCACACAGGACACATTTTTTATTACTAAGCAAACTTTCCCCATAGATTTCCAGCCCCAAACTCCCATATTTTCTATGGATGCTTGCTCATTTTGGATGTTTTTGTTTGCTTGTTTGTTTGTTTGTTTTTTGTGACACAAGTGTCTTAGCGTCCATAGGAAGGACTGGACATAGTGACCTAAGATTCACACTCTTTTCTCAGTCAGTGTATCCTAAATTTAAAAAAGTCTCAAGGCTTCTTCTGCATGATTTGTCTGAAATGCCACCATGGACATTTACATCTCATTCACTGCTTCCAGATTCTCTCTATATCTGTTTGTACAGGATGAACCCAAAGCCAGAAGCTGAGCGCTCCAATCCCGGGGTGCCAAGAAACACCATAAAGATATATATATCAATAAGAAGGTAAATAAGGAGATAAATTTGAGCAGGTAAGTAATGACAGGGATATAGCTCAGTCTAAGTGCATAGATTGAGATGGATTGAATTGTTTATCCTGTTAACCATTACCTCCACAGTAATGGATATTCAGGTTTCTGAAAAGGCTATTTTATTAAATATCATCTGTCTGTATTTTCTATATGGTTTTCTGTATTTGTCTCTCAGCAACAGTGAATGAGTTTTTCATAAAACTAGCAGTAGTTCTGTCTTCTGTTTCCATCAAACATCTGCAGAAAGAGACCCCAGTAATTGCCAGCTCCACTATTTGCACCATGCTGAAGTTAAGATGCTATCAAAAGTAGCAGTGCAAACTAAAATAAATAAATAAATAAAATTTATGTTGATTAGCCTTTAATTAGATTGGAACTGGTCAGCATGCAGTCTTTCCCAACATTATACAAAGTCAGGCACTGGACTTTGGCACGGGCTCAATTAGAGAAATGACCTAAATACTTAATGGATTAAAATTCTCTGAAACTGTCAGGGTTTGGATATTGACATCTGATTTGAAGCTTACTTGTGTTTATAACTAGCTGTAAGTGACCTTATGGTTGGGTTTTATATACAATCTTCCTCAGATGACCTGGAAAAAAAAAATGAGGAGGCTTTCCTTATCCGTTTGACTTCATGTTCACAGTATAGGAATTACCATTTCCAAAGAATTTTGTTGTTTCTGTTTCCCATCCCAGATGAAATCTAAAACTAGACATGTGGCATCCCAGCCAAATCCCCTGAAACAACCCAACAAAACACACTCTCCAGCCCCTGGTTTCTCCTGTACCCAGCTCCCAGCCCTATGGTCTCTCCATTGACTGGCTCCCATGCACATACACATTCACACAATAAAATAATCAGAAATTTTGGTAAAATGATAGGACAGATGGCCTTAAAGTCCACGTTTATATGGACTCCACTTACGAATGAATCCAGACTATATAGCATTAGATTTTTATGCTAATCTTTACTTTCTTCTTACTAGTCTTTTTCTTAATCACATACTCCATTAGCAACAGGCTTATAAGATCTTGTTGAAGTCTACAGCCCTTTCTGTACTAAAACACAGCCCTCCTGGTACTAAAATAATCTGTTCAAATACAGTAAATAAATCCAAGCATTGGATTAATCATCCAGCTGAAATGCCATGCTGGGAGCTTTTCTTCTTTTTATCCTTGGGTGGACCATAAATCTCTCTTGTGACATGGCTTTCCTATCTTGTTAAGATGGCAAACCATTTCATGTTGTGGGAATGCAAATCCCTTTGTATTTGGCAATAAAAAAGCCTATCCTTGTCTAATTGTATACATGGTAAGAGATCCTGTATTCCAAGATCAGATGACCTACTATTTTGTACCCCATCAATCTATGCATCAAGTCTAAACTATTACAAGGAACAAGGTTGAAGTTTATTAACAGCACAATAACATTGTGTCAGTAGCACTGGGACCCCATTAGAAACATGCTGCTGGTTGTAGGGCCAGCTTCTGGCTTCTGCCAGAAAAGAAAAAAAAAAAAAAGAAAGAAAAAAAAAAGGAATTTCACAACCCAAAACAGAAGATGTGAGTTTAGTGAGTTTAATGGTTATTATTCCTACTTTCTCACTGAGCAGTTCTTATGAGCTTATCAAGACTACTCAAAAGCTACTCAAAAAACTACTCTCTACTCCTACACTCTTCCTCTCCCTCTCCCTCTTCACCCCCCCCCCACTTCTCTCTCAAAAAAGTTTTCGTTTTATTTCTCACAACCATGAGGTTAAACAGTTTACCAAGAATACATTTCTCTCTCACATTGGGCTGCATAGGCAATGAGTCAAAGTGTTTGCAAATAATATGATTTTGCACTGAAGGGTTACATCCACTGGAAAAGTTCTGCAGTCTCCAATTATTCCTAAATAGTTCTTACACTATTTGTCTATTTTAAGTGTCCACTAGGGCAGACTTTTTGGCAATGTACTGCAGGATCAGAAGGGGGAATAGAGGCAGTTCATTAAGAATACCAGGTAGTGCTGGCCTAGCTTTACTGCATGAAGAAAAGTAGAGTTTAGATTACCAGGCATGGTACTTCCTTTCAAAGCTTGATTTTGGGCATATAATATCACATCAGGGTAGGCATCAATCAGGATGATTTTCATGAAGCAGAATAATGGGATGGATGGGCTGTGTCATGGGCATTGCTAGTGAGCACTGGGCTCTGGCAGATGGACCAGACCTGGCTGTTAGACACAGTCACAGAAAGGTTTCCTGAGCAAATATTGATTTGTAAAGATGAATTCAGAGACAATTATATTGGAGGGTGGCAGCTGTTTTAAGAATTCCTTTTCTGCAGAATCTTGTTCCAATTCTTCATTTTCCGAAGGCCATTGACGCACTGCATCCCCAGGCCCACATTGGGGAAGGGGTAGAAGTTTTGCATAGCTACGTTTTGAGGTGACATGGATCTCACATTAATAAGAGAAAAGGAAAAAAAAATTATGCGAGTCAGCTTCTAACTGCCATGGGAGAAAAAAGCACTATCCTGCCTTAGGAGGTGTTTTCTCCTCCCCCATGGTGAGCTCAAGAGAGCTGTCATCTGGGAAGCTTCTACCGTTGCTGCTGCCACATCTGTCTTGCAGCACCTCTCAGGAGATAAAGCACCACCACTTTCAGCAGGACACTTAATGCACAAACCTAACTTCACTCTAACAAGGCTAAAAAAAAAAAGGAAAACAACCTGAGATAGGCAGGGGCTTAGAAATCCCCGTACATCAGACAGCTGCATGCAGACAAACCTGAGCAACAGGAGACCTTCATATTCTGGGAAAAAAATTTACTCTAGCCAAATCATTTCCTTGTCACTCCTCTCCTACACCCCAAAAACAGATTTGCAGCATGATACATTGAAATCAATGCTGTGTTGGCAGTGCATCACTCATTGCCCTGCGCCTACTCAGAAGACTGTCACTTCTGTGCCATAAATCTTTCTAGTGAAGAGATAATGCTCTGGGTCTCTTCCCTTTTCAGCCAGTGAGGTCACCAAGAGCTACCCTATTTATAATCAATATTTCATCTGCCATACCTTTTGTTGATTGACCTTGAAACTATTTCACATTAATTCATCAGGAAGGTGTGTCCTTTGCTACTTCGGCATTTAGTTACTGTCAACAGGGTAAATGCATGATAAGTATTTTTTAAAGAATCCATCCCCTTTCATACATTCCTGGATAATAATTTTATTACAGGGCTCTCTCTTTCATCTGTGTTATCTGTTTTCCATGGACAGAGGCCCTTCATCAAACCAGATAATTTTATTTGCTGAGAGATGCTTTTGTGCAAAACCTGATGCCTAATTTATGAGATAAGCTGGACTGACAACAAAATGACCTTCTCCCTCTATCTGGTTATTAAATTGTTTGTGATCTAATAAAAAGCTGGTAATACACTCCGTTTCAGCAGGGCTTTAATTTCCTACCTGACATTTAGATTAAAAAGAGTATGGATTCAGGGAACAAATCTGTCATGGTCTGAAGCAGACTTGAGCTCAAAAGCTGAGCTCTGCTACTCCCTGAACACCTTGGAGGGAAGAGTGACTGCTCTTCCCATGCATTTGGGACTGCAGTCCATGCATTTGACTCTGAGAAGGCAGCAGCTGCTGGTATAGAGAGTCAGCAGCGCAGGAATTTCCTCTGGAGCTCAGTTAGATGACGGATGTCTAAGCACAGTAAGGATGCAAGTGGACACACAAACCTCTGTGCCCCCATGCAGAGATCTGTCCTGGTTCTGGCTGTATTCGCTCACATGGCTATTTGTGAGACTACAGAAAAGCAAACCCCATCTCTTTCTGTCATCTACTAAATAAAAATATTGCAGAATTTTGCTGGGGTAGAGCTTTGTTCATCGGTTAGAAGCCAATGATGCATGGGGTCCTCACGCTTCTGTGGTTCTCCAGGCATCCTCATTGCATTATCCCACCTCTCTGGTTATATCAATACAGTCACACAAGCAAATGCTTAAGCCTGTCCTTAAAGCCTGACTCAGCTACCTTCCTTGCTTGTTGTTGTCCAAACAACCTTGAGCTTAGAAGGGAAATTAGCCTACACCTATCTGAGAGCAATACACATTTTTATGCAATAAGAGGAAAAAAAGACTTATACCACAGTGCTTTTCTGTGTAATATCAAGAGTCTTGCAATATTTGAGTAAGAGCAAAAATCAAGTTCACTGCTCATTCCAATGTACTGAATATGCATTTTCTCTAGAAAATCTCAATTTTCCTGCAGAAGTAAAGCTACAGAATGAACACAGCTGAATTTGAAGGATTTTTTTTCTTATCATGAAATATTATTTTCAATAAGCAGAGTTTTCCACCTGGAAACACTATGCACTGGATCTATAATGTACACCGAATCAAAAGATGTGAGATGTTCTAACAGTCTTTGATTCTTAACAGTGACTAAAAATGCAGCATTTTAGGAAATGATGAGGAAAGAAGCCTCACTAACACAAAAATTGCATAATATATCTCAATAACTATAGAATCCTTCCTCAATAAAACATTAAATTTCTCTGAGTTCTTCAGTCTTCACTCAGTCACCTACTCTATGTCACTCAATTTGGTATGTAGTTCTTTCTAGGAAAAAAAAAAGTTTAGGAACATGTAACAAAGGCACCTTTTAGGAGAACAGGAAAATGAAAGGGCAGCTGGGTCCATCTTTAGAAAGTTCAAAAAGCTCTAATTAGTGTGAGAATGCACAATGGCATAACTCAGGTGAGAGCTGTTTGAGGTTCACTTCTAATTATAAGATTCACTGGGAGACTGGGAGATCAGGGAAGCAAAAGAAGAAGGTTTGTAAGGTACACCTTAATGCTGGCTTTTATAAAGATTTGATCAGGGGCCTTTTCCCTTCTAACACTTTGGCTTCCTTTTTTCTGTCTGTTTTGTGTGATTGCTCAACCTGCATATACCATTTGTACCTTACATCAGGACTGAATTCACTCCTTATTGCTGACAGAATATCTAATATTCTGATCTTATTTATTTATCCGCTAGGTTCTCTTATAATTTTTTGTCCCTGTGCCCTGCTTTGTGAGGAAGATGTTGCTTCTTTCAAAATAAATAATTTAAAAATTTCGTACGTAGCAGAGAGCAGCAGGATTGGTTTTCCTCTTGAAAGGAGACAACACCATTCAGATCTAATTATCAAGTGTAACTCCAGAATTATAACACTGTTGAAAATAGGGAGGAATCATATGTGATGGAAACATTGTTCTACAGATGATAAAAGGTAAAAAATGGTTTCAGAAAGGCTCTGTACCTGGTATGTCTGTGGGGCAGGAAACCTCACATCTCTCAAGTCCACTCAGTTGCAAACTACAGCCCTATAATGCATAGGAACTTTGATGAAGAAAACACTGTATATTCTCTCTTCTTTGGGGTACCAAAAGGAGCAATATTTTATAGACACAATGCATACATAATCAGAGTTAGCATTAGACTTATGAGTTGTATCTACACCTGTAAATAAAATGGTCTTGGAGCCATTCTCCAGTTCCATGACCATTCTCTTGTTCTCAGGTCAGTGGTGTAGTTGTGTCCAAAGACCTAAGAAACATTTGCCTTATTTAATCTTATCAATGAATATAGTATATTTTCAATGCATATAAATATCTGAAGGGAAGGTGCAAAGAAGATGTAGCCAGGCTCTTTTCAGTAGTATCCAGTGCCAGGACCAGATGCAATGAACACAAACTGGAGCACAGGAAGTTCTGTCTAAACATCAAGCAGCACGTCTGTGCTGTGCAGGTGGCTGAGCACTGTCACAGATTGCCAGAGAGGCTCTGGAGTCTCCTCCTTGCAGACCTTCAGAAGCCACCAGGATGTGGTCCTGGGCACCCTGCTGAAGGTGGCCCTGCTTGAGCAGGGGCTGGACCAGATGGACCCAGAGGTCCCTGCCAACCTCAACCAGTCTGGGATTCTGTGATTTTCAAATCTCTTCTCTGGTGGCAGTAGATTTGGCCTGACAAGTTGTTCTTCCTCACTCTGGTTTATTACTACACTCTGGTTGTGCTGTTTGGTCATGCTATAGACCCTTCTGATGAACAACCAGTCACAACTTCTTGATATCTATGAAACTTCCAAAAATACAGTAAGAGTTATGGACAAAAAGCTTTCAGAAACTGCAGATTAAGCTGCTTCACAGTAAAAAGGAAGTACTTCATTTGTTTCTAGTATTTACTTTTTTTGCCTCCCTCTAACACCTGAGTTTTAATGGCAAGGTAGCTGAGGTACATAAAGTGACTGTGTAACTCACATACCAGTTTTCACCAAGTTTTAATTCATCTGGCAAAAGACACTGCTTTGAACTGCCTGTAAAACCTAAAGCAACACCTGTAGGACTGTCTAAGTTGTTTTGGGAGAAAACGTAGAGATTTCACTTGTGCTGTGTGAGCTTTCCCAAGCCAACACTGAGTGAACTGGCACCAGAATGGCAAACCATGGATAAGCCATGCTAGATCATTTGAGTACCTCCCTAAAGCAGCTGTCAGAGTTACTTTAAAGGCTAAGCAGTTTTCTTCAGCATTCACTATGGAGAGAGTTTTCAAAGAGAGGCTAAAATGCCTGAATCCCCTTATTCATTTTTGTCATTTAAAAAAAAAAAAATAAATAAAGCCTGAAAAATATAAAGAGCACAGTGAGCAAGCAATGGGGATGGGAAGGAAAGGTAGATACTACAGAGATACATGAGAGAGCCTGATGGCCTCCACTGAACTCAGTGTTTCACAGTGTTCATGTACTCTTATGTTTAGAGCAAGGTTAAGGTCAGCACTACATTCATGGCATGGTCTTAATTATCCCTGTTCTGAGGAACATGAAAACACTTGCTTCGTAGAAAAATCAGATTTCAAAACTTCTGTGAGGTCCAAGGCCCTTCCAATTTTCAAGATGTTTTTGTTGGTTAGTTCTTCACACTAATTAGTGGATCAGGTAGTCTCAGTTCCCCTGCACCATGTAATTGTCCAGCTGATTGTCTAGCACTGACCTAGCTTTTGAAAATATCAAAAAAAAAAAAAAATATCACACTTCTGAATGAATTTATTTTGGTAAAATAGGGAAATTAAGGCACATTTTAGCCTCATCAGTCAGATGATGAAATAGAGGACTGGTTTCCTGAAGTAGCTCAAATACAAACGTTACAGTCCACCCTCTTTCTCCTCACCCCAGCTGTGGTGCCAGTACAATGATTTTATAGAAATACGTATTTTTGCATGGTGCATGAGCATCCTGACTCTGAGCTGACAGGAATAGAGACAGGTGAATAAAGGGGTAATCGGAAATGAAGGGGTTCTAACCTGCAGCTAAAAATACAACAGTGGGAAAAGGGCTGATGAAAGAAGTGTTGATTAATTCTTTGAAGGCTGCTTTATTCCTTTAGTTTAGTGTTTTGGCAGTGCTCTTAATCTCAGTGAAACTGAAGGGTAAATGAGACTGCAGGTGAAGCCATGCAGGTGCTGAAGTGCTGGCTCTGCATGTTTTGTCGAGAAAAGGGACTAAGATATGCATCTCTGGTAAAGACACTTCAGTCTCCTTCACTGCGATTCTTTCCCTCTTCCTGTAACTCTGCTACCCGTGTCAGGGAATGTGTGAAGCAAAGGATGCCAGTACTTTAAAGCTTGATAATTCATGCAAGATTGCTTGGGAAGGCTGCACTCACATACAGCAAGATGTCACAGTAAGCTCTGCTCAGATCTTCAGAGTGCCAGAAAGTCTCAAGGGCTCCTCTCAGTCACGAAGGAATCACTGCATGTATAAACATGGCTTTATGCATTTTTATTGCTCTCACTTATGCGTGCAGTGACACTGTAATTATGCCATTTCTTCATGTCTTGTCAACATTGGGTCAGTTGAGGGTGGTAACACAAGAATGATGGAAATACGAGGAATGTGTGTAAGGCTTACAATTCCAACATACTATCTTACCTGCTTTGATAATGTAATAAAACTCAGAGATCAAGGAAAATTAATAATTGTACTGCAGATGTCTGTAGCTTTATTGCCTGTATGATATTGTATCCATTCTTGCTTGAAGTTATCAAGCAATGGGCAGGTTTCTCCCCCTTTTTGTGGTCAATTGTTCCATGTAAGAATAATGAGTGTCCTCACTGTTAGGACATTTTCTGTATGATTCATCTCATCTAAGTTTAGATGCCTGTAGTATAAAATCTACTGCTGAGTTTGTCACCCTTGACTTCTTCTATAGCAAATGGACTGAAATAGGTGTTTTTAGGGCTTCATTCATCTGTCCTTTGACCAGTGTTAGACCTTAGGAAGACATGAATTTCATCCTCAACTCCAGGGATTATATTAATTATCCTTCCATTGACTGTCAGGGGATCTTAGGTTAATGAGGATGTCAATGTTTAATAATTTTGAAGAATATTCTTTCCTAACTAAAGATGTCCTTTATTTCTCTCATCATCTTATTATGACCCCAAATCCATGTCAGACAGCAGACACCATTGAATTTTGGTGGACAAAGAGGGGTCACCGTCTTCTTTGGGGCAACAGCCAAATCCTAGGAACATCTGGGAATTTTATACCTTACAAATCTCCAGTTACTGAAAATAAAAGGCCAAAGGCAATGTCCTCAGTCTCTCCTGGTCACTTCCTGAGTCACCTTGCTATTTATGTGATCTTTATGTATGTATGTATTTAAATGTATCAGGTTTAACTTGTTGCATTCTATTCTATTCTATTCTATTCTATTCTATTCTATTCAACAGAGTGCTTTGCAGCTTGTGTAATTTAGGGGTGCCCACAGTGAATCTTCTGGGATCCAACATCCATGGCATGTTTTGAGTGAAGGAGGTTGAGCTTAATAAGCAGCACAGTCCCTTTCACTACTAATGCGTGAATATAATTCTATGATTGTATGTATAAACTCCAAAGAGCATTCTGGCTCTTAAACACATAGGTTTAACCCCAAGCACCTGCTAGCCAAGATTCTCCATGCCAGCTTTCCCACTTGTACAAATGAAGACAACATTTTCTCACTGACTAACTGCCTTCACCTACTTGGATCTCACCAGGAAACATCTCTCCAGCCTTCTTCAAACCAAGGTGCACTGCCCTATCAAATCAAGAGACAAATTCTTTCAAGGTCATCGTATTCAGTGGCCTTTTAGGAGTCAGTGAGGAAAACAGCACTATTTCCATAGGAAATTTATTCTGATGTCAGAGAGTGCACAGGGAATTTATTCTTTTGTCAGTTTTATTCCTCTCAGTCATTAAAGCGTAAGTGGTTTTCACAGGGTTATGGTATGTTTGGCACTATGGTGTACTATAAAATATCATTTCTTTACACTCTAATTCCTTAAACACTTCAAATTTATTTGTGTGTGTACATGTGTGTGTGCTCATTTTTTTAGTTCAGGGTACACATACCCAAAGACTATTATTCCCTGAGTTAATCAGTTGATCCCCAAACATTGATTTCCTCTATATTGCCTTTCATGGTTTAGTCTGTAGACTTCTGTTTGTTTGTTTGTTTGTTTTTAATCTAAAATTAACGTAATGCTGCTTAAAAGGCATGAGATTGATGGCCCTGAAGGGAGAATGCTGCCGCTTATCCCCAGCAAAGGTACACTGCCAGAAGCTGCATCCCATTCTAATCTGGAAGATACAACTGCAGAACAGGTGGAGATGCTTGGATTTAAGATCTGTTGCCGTTGAGCCATTCATCCCACTAATGTTACTGACAAGATGTTCATTACTAAGATTTTAAGTATTGCTAATTAATGTTAATGATTATGGTTTAGCTTCCAGTGACTGATGAACTCTGGCTTCAGTTTCCTCAGCCTCATTTCTTTCCCACCCTTTTACACCATTTTGCAGTCACAGAGATAAAAGTTTGGCCACCTTGCCCATATCCCTCACAGCAGCATAAGAGTCTGTTGGTTCAGTAGGTGTAGATGTCCTGTTCTTCACATCAGTGGCTGCTGAAAACCTCTGTCAGAAACCAAGAGTACTTCACCCTGACAGGATGACAACCTCACATAGGGCAAAGTGAACTACCGTAGGAAACAAAATATGGTCATGGACCAATGGTCTAGCTAGGCAGGATACTTGCCCGACAGAAAAGAGGAATGGCTGTTTTGATAAAGCATGTAGTAAGCTGTAGAGAGTAAACTTGCTACAGTAAGTAAACTTGCTGTAGCGAGGTAGGGGTTGGTCTATTCTCCCACGTGCCTGGTGACAGGACAAGGGGGAATGGGCTAAAGTTGCGCCAGGGGAGGTTTAGGTTGGATATTAGGAAGAACTTCTTTACTGAAAGGGTTGTTAGGCACTGGAATGGGCTACCCAGGGAAGTGGTTGAGTCACCATCCCTGGAGGTCTTCAAGAGACGTTTAGATGTTGAACTTAGTGATATGGTTTAGTGGAGGACTTGTTAGTGTTAGGTCAGAAGTTGGACTAGGTGATCTTGGAGGACTCTTCCAACCTAGATGATTCTGTGATTCTGTGATAAGTAAATATCAGAGGTAATTCTTCCTCCCACCTTCCGGCAGTTCCTTCCTGCATGAACAAGTTGAATGGAGATTTTAACGTTTAGTGGTCACTCACAGATTTACCCATTCTGAATTTGTCCCTATCCCTTATAAGGACCTTTTAGGACTCTACAGTATCCTGTAGGAAAGAGACCCATATATCACTTGTGTGTTGCCTGAGAAAGTACTTCTTTTTGCGTGGTCTGATTATTTTGCTGGCCAACCCCTAATTCTTGCAATGAGCAAGACAGTGAATAATTATTTTGTGGTTATATTCTTTCCACCATTCTGTCACATCCCTCATTAATCATATATTTTCCAGTCATCTCTTTTCAAGCAGGAAAAAACAAGATCCTAAACCCATTCAGACGTTTCCAGAAAAGCGGAAGAGCTTCACCTGGGACAGATTTTTATGGGACAAAACCATGTTCAGATATCCTGAGTAGATCTGATATTGTCTGGAAACATGTGCAATATGCACAAGAATACTGATGATATTCCCTAGGGTCCTGAAAAAAAGAGGAAGATGAAAACAGCTCGGAGGAGCACATTCTCTATGAAACATTCCCAGCCTGAAATTCATCCCATCACCCTGTTAAGCCTCTATTGAAGTCCCCATTTGCCACACTTAGAGCTGATGAGAGATGAGACAATTCATCAAGCCTCACAGAGATAGATGTGATCGTGCTTTTTGTACTATTAATATTGCTAGAGTAAAACACTTTAAATTAGATGTTGTTGCATCAAAAGTCTGTATGGTTAAGGTGCTCCTGTCACTTCTAGGAAGCATCAGGTACAAACAAAAGATGATACTGCTAAATTACTATGTCTGTATGCTGTGATACTTCAGATACTCAACGTTTTTTCCTAAATGCAGGAATACATGAAGACTGCAAGGAGTCAGGGTGGAGAGTGTTTTTTTTGTAATGAAAATCAGCCCATCTTGTCTCATCTCTTGGTAGGTGAATTAAAATTTGAAATCTCACTCTGCTTTTCTTGTGCAAAGCTTGTTAACTAGGATCTTGATGTTGCCATTTCTAAATTCAAAGGTAAGCACTCACAGAATTAACAGGATGGATGTATTTACAGTGCAGATGATCAGAGTGAATAGTGTGTTTACTTCTAATGATCAATCTGCTGCAGAATAACAGCTTATTAGCTCCATGAGCAAAGTAGCTTTCTTAGTTGTTTGGCAGTGATTCAGTAGAGAAGCATCCAGATTCAAATCCTGATGAAGATGCAAATCTGACATCAGACATGCCTGAAAGCATTTGTCTTTGCCTAAATAATTGGAGGTCAGCTGGGATATTTCTTGAAAACAGCCTCCAAATTTAAAGCGGTAGGAAATTAGTTTTCTCTCTTGTGAAATGAATGACTTCCTATGACATTCACCTCCTGGCTGAAATGTCAATCCAAGATGAGAACGTATACCCAAGGCCTATAAAGAAAGAAAGAAAAAAAGAAAGAAAAAACATACGCAAGATATCCTAGTATATTAAAAACCTAGAAGGAAATATTTGCAATATCCTGTAGAGAATATCAGAAGACAAGATCAGTTTGTACAACCCAAGCTCCAAAGCCACATGCAGTAAGCTGGCATAGTATCTTCTTGCAGATAATTCTTCTTTATAACCCAGGGCTAGAGAACAAATTAAAGGCATGCAGAGATGGAAACCATGCTTTTAAATGTTTGCCACTCTGAACTCTTAATTCATGTTATTATGACTTCAAAACCACCTGCCATCCAAAAGAGAACACAGAACAATAACATGCACAGAGGGTTTGTTTATTTCCTTGCTTTTTGACCATGATGTGGTTTAATTCAGCTTTCAAAAGGATTTAAAAAGGGACCAAATTCTGTCTGCATTAAGCAATTCCAGAGAGGACCTCGTGTTTCTATATCCCTATATCTCTTTGGTCCAGAAAATGACCCGATCCCTCCAATTTAACATAACGGTGTACACCATCTTATTGATTTATTTGCAACCCAAAATACAGATTGCAATATGGAAGTGCTTATGGATAGATAAGACAATACAATGGAAAGGGACATTCTCATTGAAGCACTGTCTTGGCCAGCAACCATATCACATACTCAAAGGAGCTGCTTTGTTGCTAAATTTTAAAAGAGGCTGTAATGGGGTATGTAATCCCCATATTGGCCAAGAAAGGATCATTGTGCCTCCAGGTGTTTTGCTTTGCCTGTATCCACTATACCTCTCTCTACAAATATATATCCATACCACAGTGTAGACTTGTTTCGTCCACTAACCAGGCTGTAAAACCCCATCCTGTCTTCTGCTGGGTCAGTGTCATAGTGTAGTTACATATTCCCTTTCCTGCAGTCTGGTTAAGCTTGGTGTGAATGAATTCAACACCCTAAAGTCCAGTCTAGGAGCAAATTTCCTGAGTCTTGTTCCCTTTTTGGCACCTTGTGGGCTCCTGAGCCTCTACAGCAATCCTGCGGATAGAAAGCTTGAGGTTGCAGGACCAAATTCAGCCAACATTTGATCTTGAGTCAGCACTTTTTGTGTCAGAGTAGATAAATGGAAAGCTATAGGGTGTGAAAACTTCAGTGAAGGAAACTAAGCCATGAGAGCTCTGTTGTTTTGTTTGTTACCTGTTGAAATATTGTGTCTGAGCTGGCATTTGAAAGGGTCTCTGGAGGCGGATCTCTGCTTTAAGAGTGACAGCTAAGTAAGATCTTCAGAGCTTTTGTGTCAAGCAGGGAACAATGCAATGGCCTGTTGTAACCACTGGAAGAATAAGGTCTGAAAGTTGTATATAGTCCTGAAAGCAGAACACTCCTGAAAGCAGTTGAACTTTTCACTGAGATTCACAGAGGAGGACTGTAACTGTTATCCTTCTCCTAGATTTCAGCTGGATCTGTGAAATCTTTCCCCTAGCCCTGCTTTCTGAAATGTGATGTTTCTCAGCCTCCTGGCACGTCCTCCATCTCAAGACTCGTAAATTCCTTTCGCTCATTAGCCTTCAAATGGGCATAATACCCTGAGCAGACTCCCATTTGGTGAAACACTCTGCAGATGTGGGGAAAATATAGTCAACAGATCATCATGGTAATGATTTTGCCTCATCAGGGAAACAAAGGCACAATTAAGGGATGGGAAACATCTGAATTATTTGCTGATGACGAAAAGAAGAAAATTCGATTCATGTTGTCCAACTTTGAATATGGGAAAATGATGTCACTCTCCTTTTCCTGGGCCACAAAACTTGTCTGTTGTCATTAGTCTTTTCATTCATTCCATTGTTCTCTCAAGAAGCTGAAAATTGTCTATTTTCATCAGTTACTGCAATTAACCACAGCAGAGCTGTTACACTCCTGATAACAAAGAACTGGAACCATACAGAGTCATTCAGCTTTCTTGAGGGGTAGCAAACTGGCATTGAAGTTTAGGAAAATTTCCTCTGGATTTTCCATTTGAGGAGATAAGGTGACAGGGGTGTTCTCTGGAGAAAAGAAAATGAAAGGCATAAAATAAAAAAGGAAAACCTTTCCCTGGGAATTCCTCCTTGAAGTATTCTTTAAATTGTTATTTGAAAGAAGAAAATGAGGAGGTCTAGATCTGTAAATGGATAAAGAAGTAATACGTTTGGGTCCAAATTTTGTGTTTAATCCATTAAGATCTATTGAAAAAAAGGAGAATACAATCCCACAGACTACATTGCAGCTCATTTTCCCAGGAATACGATTGGCAGCTCTTCTATCTTTCTGTGAAGAAAGATAATTCCAAAAATCATAATGATATTGTTTGCTTTGGAACTGCTGGGGACAGAGGACTTCCATAGCATTTCTGCAGAGCTGCAGCAGAATATTGGCACAGTGACTAAAGAGAGAAAAAAATCTAATCTCCGATCTAAACTACATTTGGTAGAAGAATAAAAATACACCTAAGGGAAGTAGTCATGTTTAGCCTTGGTTACTTCCGTAGTCAATGAAGAGGAAAAAATTAATTTAAGGCTGGTTCTAAGCAGAAGACTAGCTTCTGTGCTCTGCCTGTCTACCGGACTGTGTAGTTTCCACAAAAATTATTAAGAATTAAAATTTGTAGTCTAACTTCGTATTCAAAGCAAGATCACCTGTGAGGTCAGTCCTAGTTGTTCAGGAGTTTATCCAATCCAGCCTTGAAACCCTCTGATGATGGAGGGACTGCACAGCTTCTCTGGTCAACCTGTTCAAGGCACTTGGCTCATAAGTCACTTCCAAGCTGTGAAAAGTCCTGTTCAGCAGTGATTTCTTGCTAATCACTTTGCTCATTGGATTGGTAGCTTCAGGGATGTTAGGAAACATGCCTCAGGAGATCTATCCATCACCCAGCTGATGTCAATAAACCAAGTAGGACAAAGAGACTCCTGCAGATGGCAGAAAGAAGTATTTCTTCCAAATGACAGTGCTGCTCAGTGCCCCAGTACAGTACGGGTGAAGCTCACTTTCCCTTAAATTTCATGGTCTAGACCAGAATTTGACATGGCAAATAGGAAATCCCAAGGTCTTGACTATTTTACACTCCCAGTATAGTAAATCATTCCTGTTTTATGTGAGATTCATGCATACAACCCCATGTTCTGCATATCAGAGAGCTTCTAGTATCTGGACATCTTCACTGAAACAGATGCATCACTGTGCTAGACCTGTGGTTCTGGTGCCAGCACTGTACTTGGCTCCTACAAATCAGACAAAAACCAACTCTTTCATCACCAGGGCACTGTAGGACTGTTTTGGGAATTGGATTAATTTGGGTTCCCTGGTACAGTTATTGTCACAACAAGCACCCAAAAATTAGAGAAAATATTTGGCTACAATTTTGTGCATCAGATATCTCAGATTAGTGAGATCCCCAAAATAGTAACATTTTAAAAATTAGTTCCTGCATATATTCAAAACTCTCAGAAGACACAGTATTGAAGATAGAAGAGCCCAAGCTGATATTTTCAGTTTTATCTTTAGAACAAGGTTCAGTAAAGTTCAAGGATAAACTTGCTGCCAGTCCCCGAACAGGAAAACAAAAACAGCATATTGGGTGTCTTCTTTCTATGCTATCAGTTCTCTCAGCACAGGCTGGGAGGTGGAGGGCAGTCCCTGTGGCCGAGGGGCAGCCTTTCTCTGTGGCAAGCCAAATGGCCCAGGGGAGCCAGCCCCAGAAGAGGGGCCCTCAGCCCCCCAACCCTCCTCCTTCTTCCACATGAGGGCATCTTCCAGGTCACTCCCAACATAGCCGCCTTTTGCCACGCGTGGACCACTCTATCACAGATGCTTGCTGAGGTCACAGTGGCCACCACTGCCCCGCCTTTGCTCTGGGCACTATAAAACAGGCCCCCCTGCACTGGCCCACCATTCGCTGAGCTTTGAGGCATTCTGACGGCCAGCATCTGTGGCAGGAGGAATACCAGAAGCAGGGAGGCAAGCGGCAGGCCTCCTTGGTGTGAGGACAGCAATGCAGTCTGAGGAAACACCAAGAAGGAACACACCTAACAAGAAGAAGTGTCATGGGCAGAGGGAAAGCACCTGCAGCACAACAGACACCAGTGCTCAGGGGACCTCTGGCGCCCAGCCCACAGACACTTATAAGCGGTACCACTGGTACCGCAGCGACGCGGGGAACAGGTCACCCCCTCAGCCATACAGCAACAGGGGGCCTGGGCCTAACCATTGGCACAATGGTGGCATGGAGCAAAGGCAGGACTATCAGGCAGACAGCCAGGTGGAGCAGAGGCGTGCCTATCATCCAGAACGGAGCGTGGGACCCAGCCAAGGCCGTAAAACAGACGGTAGCGTCAGGCCCATGCATGGAAATCAACCAGACAGTGGCATGGATCCTAGTGGTGGAACTGGACAACCTCCTGGTTCAGCACCCTGGCCTGAAAACATTTCTGATGGTAGGCATCCTGTTTGGGCTGTCCCAGGCAAGGACTGGCTTGTCCTTCTGCCAAACACCGTGGAGCCCATGGAGATGGATCCACCAGATGTGGAGGTACCAATGGAAGTGGATCCACCTTGGCCAGATCAGACCTGCGACTACCCCGGCCTGTCATTGCTCTCTGCCATCAGAGTGCACAAACAACGTCGCAGCAGTGCCCGGCAAGCTCCATACTTGTCACTCAGGCTCCATCCCAAGCATTAACTTGGAGCCACCAAACACCACGGAAATCCTGCAGGCTTACCTGCAAGATGTCCCGGCAATGAAGAACTCTGTTGCCAATTCTCAGGGGTTGTGTGAGTGCTTCTTTCCCATCCCCCAGCCCTTGTGCGAGAAGTGGCATCCCTTCTGCACAGAGCCTAGAGGAAGAGCACAAGAGAGGACCCAGCTGTTTGGGCTGCTGTGCTGGTGTGACAGGAGGAGTCCCCAAGGGCCACCATGCACCTTTAACATTTGTGAAAATAGACTGAGGGGTGAAAATAGTAGTGTGTAAGCTATTATAGGTGGCTAATTTCTTATATTAGGAGTGAGTTTGTATATCCGAGTAATTGGTGATGACAGACATGGAGAAGGCTGAGGTACTCAGCAACTTCTTTGCCTCTGTCTGCACTGATAGACAGGCTTCCCAAGTCTTTCATTTCCCTGAAGCCATAGATGGAGGCTGGGGGATCAAAGTCCCACCCACTGTAAGTGAAGAGCAGGTTCGAGACCACTTGATGAATCTAAACAGGTACAAGTCTATGGGACCTGATGCCATGAATCTCAGGGTCCTGAAGGAACTGGCTGATGTAGTTGCCAAGCCTCTCTCCATCATACCTGAAAAGTCCTGGCATTCGGGTGATGTCACTGGTGAGTGGAAAAAGGGAAATGTCATGCCCCTACACTTCGACAATTAGAACAAAGAATTGAACAAAGAGCACTACTCCTCAACAATTAAAACAATTAGGAGATATTTCTTCTCAGAAAGAGTGGTCAGGCATTGGAACAGGTTGCCCAGGGAGGCATTCAAGTCACCATCCCTGGAGGTGTTCAAGGAAATCATAGAATCATAGAATATCCCAAGTTGGAAGGGACCCATAAGGATCATCGAGTCCAACTCCTGGCACCACAAAGGTCTACCCAGAAATTCAGACCATATGACTAAGTGCACAGTCCAAATGCTTCTTGAATTCTGACAGGCTTGGTGCCATGACTACGTCCCTGGGGAGCCTGTTCCAGTGTACTACAACCCTCTCAGTGAAGAACCTCTTCTGATATCTAGCCTGAACATCCCCTGTCGCAGCTTGACACCATTCCCTCGGGTCCTATCGCTGGTCACTAAAGAGAATAGGTTGGCGTCTGCCCCTCCACTCCCCCTCATGAGGAAGCTGTAGACCACGATGAGGTCTCCCCTCAGCCTCCAATTTTCCAGGCTGAACAGCCCAAGTGACCTCAGCTGCTCCTCATGTGTCTTCCCCTCTAGGCCCTTCACCATCTTAGCAGCCAAGGAAAGGTTGGACCTGGTGTGTAGGGACATGGTTTAGTGGATGACATTGGTAGTAGTGTGGTGGTTGGACCAGATGATCTTAAAGGTCTTTTCCAACCTTAATGTTTCTATGATTATATGATTCTATGAATCTGGTGTTTAATGTGAACATGTAATTGAAGACTACCTCAAAATACTATCCACAAAGCTTTAGAGATAACGAGCAAAGCTGTATCTTTGATGGGCTGCAGAAGGAGTCAACATAGGGGTCATTCATAACCCTCATTAGAGGGGTTAGGAAATCAGAGCAATGAGCCATAAAGATATTGTAGGCAAAGAGTTTAAGGAAAGCTGAGAGGACAAAGTACCGGAAAGTTAGGTCAAAGAGAAGACTGTAATGTAACATGGTCATAAACCTAAATTTCCATATCATAAGGAATGTCACGACCTTGCCATCTGTCCTGGCTGGGTATCAGAATATGCAGACAATGTACTGACAATATGCACAAAATTATAATTTTGTGTGTGCGTGACTTAGACATATAAAAACATATCAATCAGGTGATAATGGCAGATCATTTTTCCTTTCATTTGGACAAGAAAGAAATGACCCCTTCTGGTAATATCATAATACAGTGATGTATATTGCTCTTATTATAGCATGCAAATATAACATTAAAAGTATATCAAACATACTACATAAGTGATAGCTCAGATTAATTCCTTCAACTTAGCAAAAGGAAAAGAATCAGTGAAATTTTCCACTTATGATTTTTATATTGAAATTTTAATTTCCTCCAAAGGGTTAGAAGATTTATATTTTCTAAATAACAGATTTTTTTTTTCCACTAGTTTAATGAGATCTGCTTATGTTGGGCAAGATGTTGGTAGGTGAAAAAAAAAAAAAAAAGAGTGATACAAACCCATAGGGAAGATTGATTGCTAAATACAACAAAGGAAATGAACATGACATTTTCCTATTGATTGTTTTCCTAGAAAATTAATCATAGCCTAATTAATGGATTTTTTTGGCTTTGATAATTGTGACATTGTTTGTGTCTTAGCAGTAGACATTCTTAATGCCAGAGTGAAAATAAATAAATAGAAAAAAAAACATCAAGAACTCAGATTGGCAATCTTACTGTCCTTTCTGGAAATTGGAAGGGAAATGTCAGGGATGGGCTGAGCTACGGGACACTGTGGTGCAAGACAGACCCAGAACTCTGGGGATGATTTGCTGAGTCATCAGTGCCAAAAGATTAAAAATAAATAAATAATAACGATAATCCTGGTGACTACATGTGGGGATGCCTAGGACAAGAAGGGGCACAAAGATGAATCCTGTGAACCCCCTTGGAGGCATGGGAGAATCTCTGAAGGGCAGATCCAGTCTAAAGGTGGAGTGGAACATTAATGACATCCATGAGAAGACAGAAGTACAAGAGCTGAAAGGGGTCAGGATTTCAAGGAAGAAATGAAAGAATATAACCTGAGCAGCACATGAATAAAACATTAATTGCCCAAAATTTAGCTTTCATTCTTTGTACATTTATCTTAGTTTTTGTTGTTGCGAAAAAAATTATCTTCCAGGAAGTCATTACATTGATTCCCTGTCACATTAGCCCATGTTGAAAACTAAGGTCCTGCCAAGTGAAACAATAGAGATGAAAGATTTGACTTTCCTCTCTTTCAGTGTTTGATGTAAGCTACTCCAGCTACAGTGTCTTTGCTAACAATGAAATTTTGCTCTAGATGTTAACACTATTAATTCTCCCATCCTCATTTATCTGGTTCAGTGTTCTCCACCTAGCTTGTTCATACAGTTAGTATTTTCTAAGGCATAGACACATGAACAAATTGTCATGGCATGAGCAAAGCTGCGGTGCATAAGCAGCATCTACCACCTATTCTGGAGTGAGGGAAGATGTTCAGATTTTTGCCCTGTGATAAGTGGGGTCATTACAACAGGAAATATGACATAGGTCTTATCCTAACATGACACACTGGCACATGTCATGATGTCACCTAGCAAAGACCTGTTTCCTGGGGTAAGGAGATAATATAAGTCGCTATTTTTCTCTCTTGATGCACATTCATAATGTCCTCTCTAAGACTTTTCTTTGTGGATCCATTTTTTCTGCTGGATGTCACTTCTGAAGAAATCCCTCTAAACCTGGTCCCAAGCCTGTGCATTTGAATGGGCTGTCCTGTTTTCTACATCTATGTCTCTCCCAGTTTCTCTTTGGTGCTTGCATGTTACCTGAGGCTGTGCTGGTTGAACACTCGAGAAGGAGTTTTCTGTCCGTTCTTTGATACCAAGGGAGCAGGCAATTTAGCAGAACAGCTGTTTGAAAATGCTGTGCTGGGAGATTTTCAGCATTAACAGCTCGTTGCAGGATTTGTTTGTTTTTGTTTTGCAATTACTTCTCATTTTGAAATGTGTGCTGCACATTATAATACATGACACATAGGGATGTAATTTATCATGTTATAAAGTTGAAACTGAAAAGAAATGTCATACGTTTACAAAACTTTCTTTTTTCCCTGTTGGGGAAAAATTTTAAAAATTTATTCCCTTCTGTAGTGATAATTTCCTTCAAAATGGGTCAGAATCTATCCTGCAAAGGATATTCTGAATTTCTCTCAGCTCTACTAAGCAGATTAAGAAATCAGTTATGGCTCTTTAATTTAAGGGGAAGCAGGATATTTTAATCAAGGAATGGTATTCTTTTTCCAAACATCATCCTGAGCTATAGAAAGGTACTGTCCCAAGAGAAAGGACAAGTTTTAAGTTACATTCACATTCAGTTGTCACTGAAGGTCCTGTTAGTGAGCAGATCCCATTGACCTTCTGTAGAGAAGCAATAGCAGGTGAGAATTAGTGCATCCTCCTGGTAGATTTTTACCTTTGGAAGAGTGTAAAGCAATGTTGGCTGATTTCCTCCTTGGCTTTCTCCTCCTTTCCCCCCAAGGGAAGCTCTGTGTTCTGTGTCTATCCTATTATATTGTCTACCGTCATTTATTCTCCATTACCACTCTTTTCCCCCTTTGCTTATCTGCCTTTTTTGCCCAGACATAAGCATAGTGAATGGACAGAATATTTTCCCTGGTGAGACCACAGGTATAGACTCTGCCAGGTATTTCTGCAATTGCATTACCCTGCTTTTCTGCCAATGTAACAGGGTTTACAGCAAACAATGCATGTTTGCACCACAGTCCTTCTGTCCGAAGTCCATCCTCCAAGCTTCAGCCACTGAGAAGGAGAGAGCAAAGCAAAAATGCCAGATTTTACACTCAGCTCAGGTGTGGGCACAGGCATCCATACTGCTGGCTGCCATCGAGGTGATAGATTTGATCACAGGCAGATGATTGACAGAGGTGACTTCTTAAACCACTGTGGCAAGATTAGCCAGAGCTCTTTTGTCAGCTCCCTCCAGCTGCAATCAGGGAACATTTTGGCTGACAGCTGCCCTGACTGCTCATGCTGTCTCTCTCTTACACACAAGCACATGTGTATGTGCACAACCAAATACTCTGAAGTAATCACTAGGCAGATGTACATCCAACAGCTCCTAAACTACGTTTTTATTTTGAAATCGAAGAAGGCAGTGCCATGGAAATTAAACATTGATCAAAATTATTGTACAATTAAGGCATGATAACGAGCATTCAATACTGCAGCTAATGTAATTGCAGTGTAATATCACTTAAAGCTGTTCTGCTGGGTGATTAGGCAGGGTGCTGGAACATAAAGGTATCTCAAGTTCCTGTGCTCATTCAACATTTTCCAAAACTGCAGCTAACTAAACCTGGGGAGAAAAAAAGATAAAATTGGAAATAAATGTATCTAGCAGTCCTAGCAGTTGTCCACAAACTGTCTTTCAAAGTGGTAGGTAGCAAGACCCAGCCTTAACTCAGAAGACATTGACAGGGACTGTCTGATGAAATCTGGGCGATGATTATATGCTGTTGATCAGAGTCATTCCTTATACAGTCATGATCACATGTTGTGTGACACCAAATAGCTTTATGTGTCAATGTGGGCCAGAGCATTAATGCTAATTTCCTCAAATGTGTGTGAGCCTGAATCCAATTGCAATTAGTGACAGTTACATGCCATGGAAAGTCAGAGAGAATCAGGTGTTGATGTGCTCCAGCCTGGCCTTAGAGGAGTTTGTTTTATGGCTGAATACTCAATAGGTTCAAGGCAGATGCTCTAATTTGTTGGGTCAAGTACTTAGCACTCATGGGGGGCAAGAACTATGACAAGAAAGAAGAAAAGCATATTCTTTATGGCTAAACAAAATATGAGCTCAAGTTATCATATATTCATTATCACCCACTCAAGGCAATTAAAACTTTATTATTTCAAGATCTGAGACTAAATTGGTAACAACAAATCTCTATATAGGAATTCTGAGTGGCCTGCTGACTTTCTGTGGTTTAGGTTTTGAAATGCTTTATTTGAAGAAAGGGTGGAGGAAGAGGGAGAGTTTGGTACCAACCAAATCAATTCAAAGATTCTGAAACAAAGAGAAGAGGGAATTGAAAATACCTGTTAGAATTCATCCTCTGGTAGAAAATAAGAAACTATATACTCTTTCCTTTAGTAGTGAACCCTTGGCTGTGGATAAGACTTTAGTATAGTGACAATAAGCTTACCTTAAAAGTGGAAGTGTTGCATCAGGGAGTGTACAGCTTAAGAAAGATGGATTGCTTCTGCTAGTCATGATTCTATGTAAGCTGGGCATATACGAAGGAAAGCGTGCATGTGCAAAACTGTCTGAGTTTGATCTGCAAATGAAAAATGCATATGCATTCCATATGGGGCATGACAAATTGAGAGGATCCAAAAACTGTGTATGTCTTGCACTTCCAGTGTTGTAAATGCTAAAAAAATATCGGACTTTGTTTCAAAATGCAGACCTATCTCCAGGAACATCATTTCATGGAGCAATAACGATCCAACGGAGGGTAACTCAGAATCCAAGAACCATGTATGATGTCATCTTATTTGTTTAAAATTACATTTCCATCAGCTCAAGGGTGAATCTCAGACAATGACATGTAAATAACCAGATATATAAAGGACTGCGCTACTAAGTTGAATGAGTCTAAAATCCTAGTCCTGAAACTTCAAAGCATCTCACTACTTGTTAGCTATATAAAATGCAGGTAACTGTGCTGATCCAGTTATCTATGCTGTGGTTCATCTCAACAATTTTTGAAGGGTTAGATCCACCTCTGTATCACGTAACCAAAACTTAGGTGTTTATATGTAGAAATGTGTAGGAGCATAAACCCACATTGCCATCAGTGGAGAACTAATCAGTACATTTCACTGAGCCTAAACAACAAATAATATGAAAAATCAGTAGGGTCAAAATTAATGCTCAAAACATACTCTTTCACTGTGACTTGAGATGCTCCAGGTTATGCTGCTCAGCCTCCAGTTGATAGCCCAGAATAACATAGGTCTCCAGCAAGTCTTTGGACATAATGGTCAGGTGCAGGGAAATGACTCAGTACCTAAAGTCTCTGAATTGTTCCTAGATCACGAGTTTTAGGCAACTGAATCCCAACTTTGTTGTCTGCCTTGGGTGATCTGAGATGTTCTCCAGATCCCATCACTGTACTGGCTAGGGAAGTTTCAATTGTCTCAGCACAGCTGATATGCTGATATGTGAGGTGCCCTAAGGTTTTCCTTGTGGATGTCTGGGGTATGAAAAACATCCACAGGGAACATCCCAGGTCCCAGAACTTCAGCCTTTGTAGGGGCAGAATGGATAGCTAAAGAAATACCTACATCCAAAGCAGTTTCCCAAGTTCCTTTAATAGTTAGTAGTGATCTAGTATGTTTAATTTTAAATTTCATATACACAGTCTTTTAGTGTCAGTTTTTATGCATTAAGTTATCCCTCCTGGATCCAATTATTTGTGCAGAAGAGTAAGGCCTCTTCCAGATACTGTGTCATAGCTGCCAGCTTCTTGTGGGTGGTTTTGGGGTATCTCAGATAGCCCCATGTACCTATGCTGAAGCACTTGAATCTCATCTCTAATTAATATAGTCAATCCACTTAGGGGAAAATTCACCTGGCCAAATGAAGGAGCTTATTTTAGGTTGAGGTTAATTAGTCTTGAATTTCACCAACACTGTAAACTGTTTCCCCATTAACTATAAAAGCAACCCATGGTGCACATATAGCCAACTATGCTTTTAACACCCACATTTAATTGGATGAATCATACAATAAGTGTTGGACCTTTTTATAGACAAAATACTTTTTTTTTTTTTTTTTCCCTGTTTTGTTTTTGTAATTGCATTGGCTTGGGTAAATACAGAGTTTTGTCTATAACGGATCAGTACAGATATTTCCTTGGCTCAAGGAGCCACAGATCACACAAAAAGTAAATTGCTTCCTTGGAAGAAGAGTACAGATCTTTTTTTGACAACACTTTTCTCACCTCATTATTTCTCCATCACAATAACTAAAGCTGTCAGATTTCTGATGGAAAGCTGCAAGAGAAGCATGCTGCAAGCAGCTGGTCTTCAGAGGCCTGTTGATTTATTTTTTTTCCTCCCTAAAATAAAGAATCCACAAACAAAGCAAAACAAAGCAGAAGAAAAAAAATGTACAGGTTTGCCAAAGGAACAGAGAATTTCACTGACTAGTTCACAAATGTAAGACTAGACAAGGAAGTAATGAATAGCTAGATGATTCAATGTGTGAGTGGGCTTCCTGAGCATCCAAGGAAGGAGTCCTGTGTCGGGAGGGTTACCCTTCTGTTCTCCTTTGGTTTTTGAGCTCAGATTTGTTTTGAGATCCACAGTTAGTAGGAGTTAGGAATTATGGCTGATGCTGGATCTAGACTACAGTAAAAATGATGTTGTGAAAAGCTCATTTCTGCTCACAAAAAAGATTTAAAAAAAAAAATAGTTTCAACCTCAGTGATCATGAAGGTGAGTTAAGCAGGAAAGGGCACACCTGGTCTCATGACTATGAACCCTCAACCAAAATATCATGTATAACCGGGAAAGAGTACAAAATGCTCACTAGCAGATTGTCTTTTTCTACAGAAATTATTTTTGTTTCCTTCTTTATGAATCTTTTTGCTTCTTTCTAGAAGGTCTAGATGGATTCATCGTTTTAATTGTCTGGCATTTGAATCAAGAAGCACTTATCGCTAGTGAACCATCAGCCCTTCCTGCTTGTGAGCTGGGATTTGTCACCGTCATTAAATTCCCTCCCTTCACTTACCCTTAAAAAATTTCCCTTAAAGAGAGAAAAAATTAGATTTGGTGCTGATATAGGAAAACCATGTATCTATACAGCTACTCCCGCCATATAAATTGGGTCACTTTTCACACCACTCACTCAAGAGAAATGACCACTTCTTGCTAAGCCTTTCCAATCCATCCCCTTTCTCCACAACCAACTAGTAAACTCACCCCTGAAATATCTCCGCAGGAATTACAACTTTTTCAAAATAATCACCATGGTTATTGACAGTAATTTATATATGTTTGGGCTTCCATTAAATCTTGGAGTTAAAGAAGCCCACAGCCAGGAGAACTCCCATGCTCTAGAGAGTGAAGTGTCTAGGGACACCCCTTGCACTACCAATATATTAAGCTATCAGGAAGTCTCTCCTTGTAGATCTTGGTATTCCTCTAATGTCATTATCAAGGTAGACATGACAAATAATATTTTATATCTATGAATGATAATCAGATGGCTGCACAGCAGCTATCCTTATTGATTTGACTAAGGGCTTTGATCTGGTAAATTACCAATTAATGCTATCTAAATTAGTCTCTGTGGGACTGGATAGAGCAGCAGGAAAATAATTCTCTAGTAAAGCTGGTGGTTGGACACAAAGACAATTTGCTTAATCATGCTAAATCTGAAGAAAAAATATTCAATTTGGAGGTCTCCTGCAGGTCAGTGCTCAGTTCCTCATTAGTCATTAATGACTGTGCTTCAGCCTCACTCTCTCAAATTACATCTAAGTTTTACAGAGGCTTAGTTTAAGGAGAGAAAAAAAAAAAAAAAAGTCTTCCCCATATGATTTCCCTGAGAAATCATAGAATGGTTTGGGTTGGAAGGAACCTTGAGGATCATCTAATTCCAACCCCCTGCCATAGGCAGGGACACCACCCACCAGATCAGGTTGCCCAAAGCCCCATCCAACCTGGCCTTGAACACCTCTGGGGATGGGGCATCCACAGCTTCTCTGGGCAGCCTGAGCCAGTGCCTCACCACCCTTTGAGTAAAGAATTTCTTCCTTATATCTAATCTAAACCTACCCTCTTTTAGTTATTCATTTATCCTTTTTTAGCCATTCCCCCTTGTCCTATCATATTACTCCCTGACAAAGAGTCCCTCCCCGGCTTTCCTGTAGCCCCCTTTAGGTACTGGAAGACCACTATAAGGTCTCCCCAAAGCCTTCTCCAAACTGAACAACCCCAACTTCTTCAGTCCCTCTTCACAGGAGAGGTGCTCCAACCTGAGTGCAGAGCCTCAGTTTCCTTCTCTGCAATAAATGGATGAAAGCACTTTTTCCGACCACACAATATAGCTGTTTACTTGTCTTGAATGTTCTGAGACTCAAAATGCTTGGGATTGATAATGCCATTGCCATTTTATGTGATATGCAAGATCTTTGGGGGAAAAAAAAAAAAAAAAAAAAAGACAATCTATTAAACTATTATTTCTGAGGTTGAGACCAGATATTATCTATCAAGAAATCTAGTTCTGTTCAATGGGTGTTGGTCTATTGAACAAAGTTGTTTTCTCCTAGATCCCACCAGTCAAGTAAAAATTTCCAGGCAGAAGTGGATGCCTCCTGAATATCAATATCCAATTACATATCTGGAATCTTTAGGGAGCTTAGGAGTCTGTGACAACTGGATCGACTTCAAAGAGCAAGGACAGACAAGAGCATCTTTGCCAAAGGACTTGCAACCTGGTAAAAAGGACTTCCAATTAGGTTTGCTGGGGGAAGGAGAACACCCTGGGGTAAGTGGACATGCATGGATGAGAGGAAACAAGCAAGTACTTATATCTGAATATACAAGGTACAAGAAATGTAGTAGGAGAAAAAGAGTAGGAATGAGAAATATAAGAAAAACAGTAGGAATGAGAAGCCTGCAGTCCCCCAAAATATATAGAAGGGTTAGAGTGAAGACAGAGGCAGGCTCCTTTCAGAGATTCATCAGGAAAGAATGAGGCAATGGTTACCAATATCAACACTGTTTGGAAATCAGAAAATTCTTGACACAAGAAAATCTTCATCACAAGAGTGGTTAAGCACTGATGTTGGGGTTGGAGTGGCTGTGACATCTCAAATGTTTTCAAAATTCACTGCATCAGACCCTGAGGAAGAAGTTTTAACTTGGAAATCAGCCTTGTTTTCAGCAGAAGGCTGGACCAGGGCTGTCCAGATGTCCTTTCAAACTGAAATGATCCCCCACTTGCCTCCAGAGTAGCTCAGCAAATAAACGTTGGTAATAATTTGGGTCTTCGTTGACACCATTTGTTGGAAAGCTCCTAAAAAATATTTTTGTGCTGTGAATCCTATGACTTCTAACAGTAAAACAGGTATCCAAGGAGCTGGATCACAAAACATCCAAATACAAAGCTTTATTGGAGTTCCCAGTTTCATTTCTCAAAGCCAATTCACTTTATCTGAGGGACAGGCATTAGCTCATATGATTGGAGTCTGCTCATTTTCTGTGGTCATAGTGAAGGTATAGAGAGCAAGACCAGAACAAGATTGTGGAAGCTTTTATTGGAAGAAATTAAAATACACACAATTTTCAATGGTGCATGCTCTAAAAGCAATTCCATGCCTTCCAGGGCTTATTATCTAATAGTAGTACAACACAGAGTGGTAAGATGAATCATTAGCCAGATGTTCCTCCTGAGTATGAAGTAGATGTTTTGATGCTTTTCTCTTTTCAGCTGCATCCTGGAAGTCACCCTAAAAATTCTAATTCACTGCAGAGAATCTGTCAGTAAAGACTCTACATGAACGCAGTATTGCTAAGGATTTTCTCTGCTGCATTGCTTAACCAATTAACTCAGAGCACTGGCATGGCTCAGTGCCCAGCAGGAGCTCTTCCCCTAACCTCAGTGAGAGACTAGTGAAGATCTGAGGGTTTGGCCTGTTGAGCTTGATGTTTACTGCTACTCTTATCAGCTTGGAAGATGGAATATCAAATACAAGGCTTTTCATGCCTGGTTTTAATTTCTTCAAAATTCTGTGCATCCTCTTGGCTGTGTGTGCTGAGAATATACAGAGTAGGTCATAGGGGTATTATTTTGGAGGAACTTGAAAGTAAGCCCAATATGAGCACAATATTGCAATATAGCCATTCGTTAGCACAAATTACCTCTTGTTCTGACCACCTCCCCTCTTCAAAGCACCTACTGAGGCAGGAAAGTGAAGATATGAGCTTTGCCATGGCAACGTAACACTTTCTAGTGAAATTAAAACCCAAATGGAAAAGGATAGCAGACTCACTTGCAAATGGAAACCTTATTTTTCCTACCGAGGGAAGCTGATGAAGGTTCTAGCTGTATCTTGATATATTAATAACTATCCAGAATTTTTCCAGAGACAGTCAGATGAACAAAATAATTATAACACTAATGGTAATAGTTGTAATAAAAAGAACAGCTCTCCCTGAACTAGAAGCTGTCATTTGCTTGACTAAGGAGATCAGCATTTGGGCTTCACAGGCAGTTAGTCTCTAAAGCAGTGTCTCTGGCTCATACAAAGGTGCTGTTTCAGTATTTAACTCTTTTAAATAACAGAACGGTTTCACACTGGGGCACAATTTGTACAGGAAAGCAGCACATCATTATTTTGTTTTAGAAAGTGCTGTTCCAGACCCAGTGACAGGGAAAATTATACTTTTTGAGAGGAAAAGAAATTGTTGTTATATCAAAGAAAGCAAGAATTAGACTGGAAAATAAGATGAGATTTGGCTCATATCACTTTCTCCATACCTGTCAATCTACTGTTTGAAACATGATATATGAGCAAAAGCAACTGTTTTGCCC
The DNA here is from genome assembly GCF_009769625.2 of Cygnus olor. NCBI lineage: Eukaryota > Metazoa > Chordata > Aves > Anseriformes > Anatidae > Cygnus > Cygnus olor. Next base: position 157,524,855 of record NC_049170.1, on the reverse strand, counting down.
CAGAGAATTTGTCACAAAATAATCTAGTCTGGTGGAGGTATGATTTCAAATCATCCTTTGGTCAGCCTTTGAGCTACATTTGAGATTGCAAGCAGTCAGCTATTATGGATTTTTTTTTTTTCTTCTGATTGCTCCCTGTCTCACACTTTCTAATTCTTAGTAATACAGAAAAAAAAATAGTTAGTTTAGGACCCAAAGCCAAATATTCCATTCTATTAGAATTTCTGTTTTTGTTGTTATTGTTTGTTTGTTTTATTTTCTCTTGTTTTTCTCTGGTGTGGCTTTATCTCCTTTTCCTAGTTTAGACAATTCTATCCTTGACCAGAGGTGCTTTGTGTTTTCTTTTTCTGATAATTTTTATGTCTCCATGAACATCACACATTCAGATGAATTGCTACTTTCAAACATTTCTTTAATATTTAAAAATTCCTTAGTTCTGCTAGTTCCAAAAGATTATTATGATTTATGCAGTTTTCATCAATGAAAATGAGCAATCTACAGCAAAATAAGTTTATATTTGGGTTTTCTCTTCACTGATCATCCAGGAGTTGTATTTCATATGTCATGCTTAAATAACTTATTTGATGGATGACCAACAAATTGAAGATATAATAGTAAGATTTTACTGAAGGTCAGCATCTTAAACTCAGTCCTGAAAACAGATTTCGCCTGAGACAGTCTGTATTGCATAAAGTCAACTTTATATCAAAACACTCTTCACTACATTCACCTTCTTATGCTAATGAAGCCTAAGCATTTCACTGCTTGCACAGGTTTCCAGATGTGAAAGAGAGAAAGATTCCACCCAGACTGCTCTCACGTGCTCAGCTATGTATTTTAAAGAGCATTATCTTTTACCTTGTTTTAGCCTTACCTGCTTTTTGTAATCCATAGCCTAATAAGAAGTAATACTTATCTGAGAGTGTCAAGGATGCTGTCATCTCACCTGAAAGATTATATCTCTCTTTTTGAGGTCATGGAACTGTTGTAGCCAAATTCTGCGCACTTTATCTGGGAAGTGTCTTCTTACAGTCCCACGGACAAGTCTGTATTTTCTGCCATTTGACCTACCTTATAACTTCCATGAGAAGCAATAATCCATCCTTTAAAATGGAAATAATTCTAAGGCTTTGGAACATGTGACAACAACAACAACAACAACAACAACAACAATAATAATAATAATAATAATAATAAAACAACTTTTTATGGGTTTATGGGTAGCAAAGAATATTTTAGAAAAAAAACATCCTTGGGCTGAAAAAATTACTTCTCCTGTAAGCATTTGCTTTCATGGAACAGTTCTGAGGAGCCCCATTGAATGTGCCACCCCAATACAGCTGTGCAAGCTTGCAGCAACTGGGAAAGAAAAAACTTTCTGTTTCATGCACAGCCCCATGAGATGATAAGGCTGTTTCTCAGACCTGGACAGGACATCTCCAACTGCAAACAAGATAGTTACACACAGAGTCCTCCAAATTCCCCTGAGAAGGTACCCTGCCTTATATTTCAACAGCTGTTGATTTTTTTTAACTCCCCACGTCACTTCAGTTTCTGACTAATTTGAAGGTGAAGTTCTCTATGTAGCATTTTACAGTGACAGAGACCTGACTAAAAGACTCCAGTTCTGAAAGAAATAGCTGCAACCTACTGGGGAATATGATAACATGGGTTTAGAAGTCTAATTTATTGTCATTCACTCAAGCTTTCTGTTCTGTTCCTTTAAAGGAAGCTGACACAAAGTTCTTCCAACTTGTGGGCTTGGAATGAGGCCTTCAAAAGCCTTACTGAGATTCTCCAAAAAAAAGTTGGCAAGGCTGTTTGGTGAAAAGATGTTTTCATAATAAACTTCAATTTTCATTTAAATGAAAACATTTATGAATAAGAAAAGGAAGTTAAAATTATGTTACAGGGAGGAAATTAAGCATTTGGAGATATATTTTTGGTAAAAAAGAAATTAAGTTTAAAAAAAAATTAAAAAGGGTACAAATATATTGAACCTTTTTTTTCCCTAAAATTTAATTTCCTGAGAAGTTTGGTAGAGATATATGTGTTTCATTCCCAAATACAGAAATATTTTTAAATTACAGAATTTCTTTAAATGGAAAATTTTATCCCTACCTAGCTCTTCTTTGAAGGAATAGAGAAAATTCTATTTTCTTTAAAATATATCTCAAGTGACTCCTGGGTAGGAACACATTCTTTTAGGTACTGAAATCATTAAATCCGTGTCTACATAAAAGTGTGTTTTGTTTTTTTTTTTCCCACTACTTGAGTCTTCGTTTGGCTTCATCCCCCTATTTTGTTAGTGTTTTTTTCCTGTGGCTATGTACTGTCTGTCAGCAGACTGAATATGAAGCCATTAAACTCCACTATATTGCACAGCAGAATTTTTCAAATTTTGATATGGGATTTTGCTCAAACATGACAACAATCCCACTAGACTGACTGCAATATCTATAGCTGAGTATGTAATCAAATAAATAACTAACTAACTAAATAGAGCTCTAAAAAGCTGAATTATTCTAAACTGTTGAACACAACAATGAATGGTGTCGTGTATGCCCCAAATACGGTATGTGATTACAAAATACATTCCTTCCTGGTAACCTATTGTAGTATCTGTCTTGTCATGGTATCATTAGTCTCTCCTTCTTCAGCTGTTGATTCTTCTCTCCTCTACTAAGGTCAAGAAAGGATCATATTTGTCTTATTTTTCGTCAGATTCAGCTGTGTCTGGAGCAAAATTCATCACTAAATACCTTTTTTAGGAACATATTTCATAATAAATCTCAAATGTCCCTAGCTCACCCTGGCCAAACAATATCTTAGAAAAGATTGCCAAATTATTGCAATTCACAATTTGAATAATATGGCTTCCATTGAATGGAGAGTATGGTTATACTAAAGTACATAATCATCTGGAGAATGCACAAGTATTACACCTCTGTCTTAGAAGTGCAGACTTAAAATAGAGACCAAAAAGAGGGGAAAAAAAATGAACAAGAGACAAGCTTTTTGCTTCTCTTCAATCTCCACTTCCATCAGACAAATAGGGTCACCTTGTATTCTGCTAAAGAACAATGCTCCTGACCTCCATTAAAGTGCCCATACATTTAGACTTTTATTTCTCCCGTTAAAGAGCTTTCATGAGACGCTATCTGCATGAAAAATGCCTGGAATTTATTATTGTGACACAAGTCACAGTCCACAATCTGTCTGACAAAGCAGCACATAGAAAAAGAATCAAAAGACCAGTCCTGCAGATCTTTTACAGACTCAAAATCAGGGGCTGTACCCACAGAAATCAAGATTTTTTTTTTTTTAATGCTTTTCTTTTTCTTTTAATCTGAAGTCTACAGTACTTGACTCTCACTCTGACTTATTTTGAAGTTTGTTTTTTTTTTTTTAATAGTTTTCTTGGGAAAAAGAAAAAAATAAAATGTTACCTGTAATATAGTCAGACTTGAACTGCCTGTGATCTCCCTACTGGTTGCCTACTTTAATGGACACTTAGAATTACCCATAAGCATAAGGGCAATTAATGTTGATCCCTACATGGTCTTCAAGCAAATCCTGGAATACCCAAATTTGACTTGTCACCAGTGTGTTTGTTTTTTTTGTTGTTGTTGTTGTTGTTTTTTTTCCTTTGATTTCACAGAAGTCACTTCGTTATCCAGCAATTGTGAAACTCTCAGGCTAGCTCCACAGTTTCAGGGTTCAGGACATCAGTAATTCTGTCTCTTACTAACATTTCTCCGTTAGTTTTCTACCTTAGATACCAGGTTCTCATCAGATGAGATTTGCTGAAATATACTAGAGATGGACTTTTACCTTTCCTGATGATACAATCTGTTGCAATGGCAGTGAGACATCAGCCAGGGCAAGACCATAGAATCACAGAATACCCCAAGCTGGAAGGTACCCAAAAGGATCATTGAGCTGCCAGAGGAATCTCTAAAAATTTTCCTGTTAGAGGCATTTCTAAAATTCATTCTCAGAGAAAGTCAGACCTCAGGCTTGCCTAGTTTTGGTAATATTAAACATACCTTAGGGTGTGGGAATATCCATAAATATATCACATCTAAGTACACACATGCACCCCATCCTGATCCTTTGGAAGCTAAAATCTTCAATAGATACAAGACACTGTAGAGCTCAGAATATCTAGGAAGGTCCTGAGAGGGAGCTTTTCTACCAGATTATCTGAAATGTTTGTGGAAGCTCCTCTGTAGAGGTCACACTATCATGTCCTAGGTTAAGGTGTTTGGGGCAGGATAAATTTTATGTAGTTTTAGATAAAATTGATATAAACTTTTTATATGTCCATCTGCTGTTCTTCTAAGTTATTGATCATTAAAAATAATAATAATAATAATAATAATTCCTTAGTAAAGTCCAATACAACATATACTAACAGTCTACTTTTCTGAGAAAACAGTTCCCAGCATCAAAGCCATTTATCTTCATTAATGGGGAGGAGAAATAGCTCTCCATGGAGTATTAAAACCTTCAATTCCTCTTCTTGCAAAACTAAAATAAATGCAAAAAAAAAGAATGGCAGATGTTTGCAAAAATTTGAGCTCTAAACCATTTAGACTTATATTGTACTAAGAATCAAGAATATTACAGAACTCTCAGGCTATATAAAGATGAATTTTATCACATAGGAGTTCAATCTAGCTTCAAATTTACAGTATTCTCTGTAAAAGAATTGTAACATTTCTCTTATTTTCTCTGTGTAAATAGCAAATTAGAACCCTCCTCTCTGCTTCTGGCATTAAGCATTGTCACACGTCTTATGACAAATAATGAAAAAGACATGTATCCAAGGTGACTGGCTGCAAGTGTCTGTAAATGGGGGCAGAATAAAACAGAGATGAATTATTTCCCTAAACAGAAGAAAAAAATGCAAATAATTTAGCAAAACTTGCTGGCTGTCAAATCCTGTGAAGTCTATTGTAGGTTCATGAGAGTGTTTAGCATACAGAAAGCGTAAAATTGAGTGATAGAGAGAGAGCAGGTATGCACACATAAAAGTGACGGATGACAGAATTTACTGGGCTTGGTAAATCACTTTTATAATTGATATAGCTTTTTTATTAATTTTTAAAGCTGTGTATTTATGCCAAAATGAATTGTCTAAGTGTTAAAATTTGTGTTTCATACTTCATTGTTACGAAATGGGAACAGGAAGAGCCAATTCAATAAAATGAGATTTCTAAAGCTATACCTCCCAGGCTTCGTTTCCCATGGATGGTAGGGAATGGGACATCTTGCAGTAAAAACAAATGTTCTCAAGGTGTTTTTTATCTTTCCTGTTATATTCTGAATGCTGTTTGATTGTTCCAGGAAAGATACATTTAGTCAAAGGTCATTGAAAAAGCACAAAATAATAAAACCTCTACATTTGTGAAAATTCTCAACGCATAAAATCCTGCTCTGAGACTTACCCATCAGTGAAATCTTTGTGGAGGAGATACTAAATGATGTTAAGCCTTCAACTGTTTTTTGGACCTGTAGTGGGCTTGCTTTTTTTTCTTTTATTTTTTTTTGGGGGGGGCGGGTTGGGGGGAGGCATTCTGTCAAAAAATAGAGATCTTCAGAGACAGAAAAGGTCTAATATATATCTACTGTTTTCACCAATTTAACTACATTAAAATTGTGATTTATATATATACAAAAAATAATAATAATTGTGTTTTCTTGCACCATAGTTACATCTTTCTACCTTTCATCCCCCCAAATTATCATATAGTCATGAAATGCTTTAGATCTGAGATGATGGCTACCTATAGCTCGAAATGGATCAAAAGAGATGGTGTCAAAATGTGACTATTGTATAGCTATGGCTAGTAGGTAAGGACTTAGTAGGATTAAGAGCATAAACTGATATAAGCCTTTGCAGTTATTGAATATACTATGCAAAGGTTAATTTTATTGACATAGTTTAGCTTTTTAAATGTATCTACCAAAGACAGAGCATGTCCACATGGGGTGGGGACAAGTGGCTCAAGAGATGTGGAGATGGCAATGAGAACACTCTTCCTTACATGACTCTTTGAAGCAGACAATTCTGATTTAATAATATATGGCAGCCTCTGTGGAAAAGTGAAGTCTCTTTTCATAAACATTACTAGCATGAGCAGCACTCCCCTGCACTTAGGTATGAAGCATATTATCTGGAAGAACACAATGAACATTCTAAGTCAATATAGTATACCTTTTTTCAATCAGAAAGCGTGTCCCCTTCTGTGCTTGGAAGACACAGAGAAAATTTCTAATGCCCAGTCATAGTGAACAGCAGCAGAATTATCATGATCCTGCTACCAGTGTTTGTCATTGCTGCTTGTAGGCTGAAAATGAAAAATGTTTGTTTCAAGAAAGACCAGAATTACTGTCTTGATTTTCACATGTTCTTGGTCCCTGTGACTTTTGTCTTCTGTTCTTCTCAATTTGAAGGCAAAGTTAGTTCATTAATACTTGAATGCTTTTGGCCAGATGAAAGATCAAGGGACAGAATTAAAATCTTTATATGAAGAGAAAGTTTGCTGATGGAAATAAAGAAAATTTCCACCAGAAAAAAGTTCTTTTCATCTCTGTATATACCCCAGGACTCAGCTAGCTTCTGTCTGTGTGTTGCAGTCATTCTCTGATACGTTATCCTTTCAGCTGAGCCTCCCAGCAAAGATTCTATTCAATAGATTTAGTGACAGAGACAATTTTGCCCACTGACCTCTGGTCACTTCACACAGAGACAGACTCCATGTCCTCATTATACAATTATGGATAGCCTCCTGAGTCCAGTGATGCGACATCAGGGACTTCATAATTTGCACGTGACTACTGTATCAGAAACTGTTCTGCAAAGACTCACTACTCCTATCATATATTTTATTTTCCTTTTCTTTGCTCATTTCTTCTAACTCTCACTTCATCCCAGGAAATGATCATTCGTGTAGAAAATACAAATCTTCAGAACCCCTTTTATTCCTGCTTTCATACACAAATCAGTAATTCCATTCTCTGAAGATGCCAGTCAGTATTAACCTCGCTAACCCAGTTTACTCATTTGAAAAGTTAGAAGCTGATTGTCAATGAGTAAAAAAAATCCAGTGTTTTAAAAGTGAGATTAAAAAAAAAAAAATAGAATATATAAATGCTGACATATGTATTTGTCTTTTTTATTTTTTTTCCATGACCTGTGTTTTCATTTGGAAATCTCAGTACTGATAAAAGTCACCCGTCCAAAATCTTCTTGGGAAAATCCATCTCACAGAAGCTTGGATAAGAGCAGAAACTCATTATACATGGATATATCTATTCAATAAAAACACCATCCCAATTCTTTGGAAAGCACCAGCTCAGTGCCCCAGAAATCTTTTTCTCCGTTTCAAAAGCACTCATGGCAGAGGGCACCTGAGCTGGAAACCCTGCAATCCTTGGTCCTTGGTTAATCCATGTAACTGATTTACCTCATAGCTGTGAACCTCACATCACAGTGTGGAAAAACCAGCAAAGTTTCCATGGAAACCCTGTCTTAATTCAGCAAAGTTCATCAAACCTAACAAGATTCAGAGGAAACATTACAGGGCTGATGCGTTGATATTTTCCCTCAAACTTCCTGGTAGAAGCACTAGAAATCTACTTAGAGGTCTTTCTGGCATATGTAGGCCTCTTTCAAGAGTTCAGCAGAGCCTTTTGCAAAACAGAAAGATGTGGTGAATCACTCACATAAATATTGAGGTTCAACTCCACTTGTGCCTGCCAAGGCTCTGTGCCTTGTCAGCACAGCGGCCTGTTATCCGGCCTGGATGGCAATGCCAAGTACTGCAGATTATTTAGCTCTTCCAGCAATACTCTCTTACACTGAAACCTGTTTTTTCTATTCTTAAATATCACCACCACATTGCTGTGATTACTGGAGATGAAAGTTTATCCTGCAGGTTTATCATGCCGTGAGAAAGCAAACAACTGATTAACACAACTGTCTCTCATTTTCAATACCCTTAAATCATTCTTTCACTGACTTCCTGATGTTCATCTTCTTGGCATCTAGCTAAAGCTGAAAGCCATCAGAAATTCAAAAAGATGCCACTTTTCCTAAAGACCGGGAGCTGGAAGCTGATATTGTAGTTCAAAGAACATGAAGAGAGGAAGTAAGTCTGCAGAAAAAACTTCACCACCTGGAGCCAAACGGGAACATCTGGAAAGGACTGTCAAATGCAGCCTTTTTGCTTACCAGTTCAGAGCCAAGCGTGACATCCGGATGACAAATGCAGAGAGATGCTGTGGAAAGAAAGTAAGTACTGAGGTAGAGGTCATAAAATGCTGAGACAGACACAGAAATTAAAAATAGACTTTCAATAGAAGAACTACATAATTACATAACTTCACCTGGGGCCGGGGGCGGGGGGGGGATGGTGTTTGTTTTTCAGGTTGTATTGAGTGTCTATGTCCAGGTTGTGGTAGCAGGGAGGTTTTAGGGGCAGCCCCCATGAGAAGAGGCCAAGAGCTACCCCGCATCAAACTGTGCCAGTTCCATATGGACCAATGCTGGCCAAAGCTGAGCCAAGGAGTGATGCTGGTGGCACTTCTATGATAACCGATTTAAGAAAGGGTAAAACCACTGCATAGTATCTGTGAAAGATGTGAGTGAGAAAAATGTGTGAAAAAAAATGCTGTAGTCACCAAGATCAGTGAAGAAGGAGGGGGAAGAGGTGCTCCAGGCACAGGGGCAGAGATCCCCCTGCAAACCATGGAGAAGCCCATGTTAAAGCTGTTTGTGCCCTTGCAGCACATGGAGGACCACACTAGAGCAGATATGAACACTGTGGAGGACCCCATACCACAAGAGATGATTGTGCCTGTGGAGAACCCATGGTGGAGCAGTATTTTGGCAGGAACTGATGCTCATGTGGGACCCACACTCAAGGAGTCTGTTCTTGATGGAGTGTACCCCATGGAAAGGATCCATGCTGCAGCCACTCTTGAGGAACTGCAGCCTGTAGAGGGACCCAAGCTGGAGCAGTTCATGAAGGAACGCATCCCATGGGAGGAACCCCACGATGGAGCAGGACAGCAGCATGAGGAGGAAGGAGCAGGAGGGATGAAGTGCTGTGAACTGGCCCATTCCCTTTCCCTCTGTGCTGCTTCAGGTGGAGAGGGGACAAAAGAGTCAAAAACAAAGGAGTGAAGTTGAGCCTGGGAAGGAGAAGGAATATGAGGGAAAGGTGATTTTGGTTTTGTCTTTGTTTCTTAGTGTACTATTCTAATTGACAATTAATTAAATTCATCTTCCCCGAGACAAGTTTATGCTGCCCGTGACAGTAACTGGTAAGTGGTCTCCCTCTCTTTATCCTAATCCATGCTCTTTATTGACTTCTTTTCTTCCCTTGTCCTGCTGAGGAGGAAGAGTGTGAAAGCAGCCTGGTGGGTACCAGGCAGCTGGCCAAGGTCAACCCACTGCATGGGTGATAATTGCATCCCTCTTTGCTCAGTGAGCTGAATCTATTCCAACACTTCCATGTGTTAGAGAGGTAGGCTTTGGTGGAGATGTAAAAAATGTGTTAGTAGAGATATTTAGTAACTTGTCAAAGGCCTTATGCAAAGCTTTAGATGCGAAACACCTAGTTCTAGAGCACTGCCAATGAGAACTCCCTTTCTCTCTCCTCTCAACCTCCTCCACTGTCCTCAGTTAAATTGGTTCAAATTTACAAGGGAAGGTGTAAAGCAGTGTGAGAAGAAATTAAAATAATAATAATATAAAATAAAGCATCCAACATTATTGAATTGCCAAGGAAATTCAGGTAGAGGGGAATAAGATTAAGTCGTGTAAGAGAGACTTATTACAAACTTTTGTTGGTCAAAGCAGAAGAACAAAAGTGTTAATTCGAAATTATGTGAATCCCTCTGGACTTCTTCAATAGTCAGGACTTGCTGGTAGCACAGGAAGAGAAAAATAATGCCAATACCATAAGGCAACCCAAATGAGAAACTCAAATTGTGATAATGAACTTGAGCAATGCTACAAATCATAGAAAAATAGAAAATTAAGCTGGAAATAACCTTGACAAGTCATCTAACCTTCTAGCCTGTCCCATGACCCATCCAGTATCTAAAATGATTCATCCAACATGATTAAATCACTGTAATAATTTGTTTTTCTGTCTAGTAAATTCATTTGCTTTGATCTAGAAGATGCTGTCACTACAGAGAAATGTCCAAAAAAACCCTTCCTCCAGATGGTCAAGGTAAATAGTCATTTTTGTTTGTTTCTTTTTCACTGTATTTAATCTAGTCCCAGTACTTAGCTGAAAAAAGAATTTTTCTAGGAGTGTCCCTCACTTCAACTGTAATCACATTCCTTGTCCTACCAGTTCAGTCACTAATCATGTGACTTTGACTGGTTTTAGGTGGTCCTTCTTATTCTCTGAATTTCTGGTGAAGGCACTGAAGTATCACTGCTGGAAACAGCAATCCTTCTTATGGAGTTCAACACCTTTCAAGATGATTAAGGATACTTCACCATGGCGGAGTGAGATGCTTTGTTGAGTTTGTTCAGATACACTCTGGAACCTGAAAATGTGCCCTTCCCTACCCCATGACAGGTTTTCATGATCTTCAGAAGCTCCTGGTTCTTGTATGAAGCAGTGACAGGTACAGCAAAATGAACTGGGACCAGAGGAACCCTGGTGTACCCCAAAGTCTTTGAGTTTCTAGACTGGAGATAATTTTCCTGATATAATAAAAGGATTAGTAGAACTATGAAAAGGATTTTTGTATCACAACAAGAATAACAATTGAGTGACCCCTTTGCTGGTGAAGGCTTCATCTGGCAAGTCTACCAAATATTTGGATATTGCCATTCAAAGTTACCACCACAAGTCTAGCACCGAAATATCTGTGCATGCATTACACTGTGCCCCAGCTAATCAACTCTTCTCCTCGAGCATACAACCAGATTGCTGTATAAAGTGGAAGGACTGGACTTTTTATTGCTAGTTTCATTTTTTTCTGTGCCATAATCCCCACATTTCCAGTTCCCAGGTAAACACAGACAAAGATAGCTCAGGTCTGTTCACCTCATAATATACAGTTGGATACAATTGGAGTCAGGGAAAGCCTTCTCCAGTCTTCAGTTTATTTCCCATAAGCAGTGTATGCTGGGACAGGCCTGGCTGGGAAACTTGTGATAATATTTGGTTGTTAAAAACTAAAACAAAAACAAAAACAACAACAACAAAAAAAAAAGCTTATTTTCCAGAGAACTCTCTTCAGTAATACTCCTCCAATTTATTTTAAATGTTTCTCCTCTGCAGCACTCAAGGAAAATATTCCTGTCAAAATACATTCACAGATTTCATCTGCAGCTTCTCAAACTGGTGGGGACAACTCAATCTGGTGGGAGAATTTGGTATTAAACTGGTAGTGGCATTCCTATTATTTCAGTACATACAGTACATGAAGGGAGCCTACAAAGAAGCTGGGGAGGGACTTTTTGTCACAGGGTGTAGTGATAGGATAAGGCATAATGGTTTTAAACTAAAAGAGGGTAGGTTTAGGTAGACATAAGAAAGTCTTTGCTATGAGTGTGGGGAGGCACTGGCACAGGCTGTCCAGAGAAGCTGTGGATGCCCCATCCCTGGAAGTGCTCAAGGCCAGGCTGGATGGGGCTTTGGGCAACCTGGTCTGGTGGGAGGTGTCCCTGCCTATGGCAGGGAGGTTGGAATTAAATGATCTTCAAGGTCCCTTACAACCCAAACTATTCTATGATTTTATGATTAGTCTTCCTACCTTCATTTATATTCTAGTCCACCCGAATCATAACACAGACCAGGGATTATTACTTAGTGATTCATAATTTGGACCCTTCACTAGTGGTTGCTTAAAATGTTGGCTTTCAGAAATGCAGCCTTTGAAAATCCATTTCTATGTGTTTCACTAGTGCTTCACAACTGAATTCTTCCCAATATAAGTAATTATACATAGTCAGTTTGCTTTGTAGCAGTTTTACCTAACTTTCCAGGGCAATGTACCTGCTTTCCAGGTATTTCTGAACAGCAGATTTTTATTCCCAAGCGTAGGTAACTGCAGGTTAAAAAAAATCTTTCCTTTCTTTGTTTCCTTTCTGCTCGAGATGAATGAATTTAATGTAACCTCTCTCTTGCTTCTTCCTTTACAATGGGGACAGCTGCTGCCTCATGGTAAACAAGCTTTCAGATGGCTTGGAGAACAACTCTTCACACAGGCAATGCTGTACAGTAATAAAAGATATACAACAACATGCAAGACACTCTTTCAGCCTCCAACCACTTCTCCCTGTTAACCAATTCAGAACATATTAAGCCATTAAAGAAGAACATTAAGCTTCAGAGTAGATGGGAAGTTTTATCCCTTGTCATTCTTTACAGCTGCCAAAGCAGGCAAGCAAGAATGTAACAATAATAATAACGATAATATATTTAAAAATATATATCTGCCAAGTTGTCAGGATCTTTTATGTATAATTCTCAGGGAAAATAGACAAATGAAAGCTCTGCCTTTTCTAGGTAGCTTGTAGCTTAGACTAAGTGATGGGAGGACTTCACACTTTCCCTGACAAGGCAGTACAAACGCTGAATATAGAAGATAGTCAACAAATAATTATAATATAATATATATATAAGTATGTATGCATATATGTATGTATTTTAAAATCCCAGAGCTTGAGCTTCAAGTGCCATGAATGGCTGGAACTTTTACATAGTGTTTTGATGGAATTTTTTGTCTCTCAAGGGATGCAGCTGGTCAAATCCCCAAGCATGAATGATGATAAGTTTCATTTGTAAGCACGTGAGGAAAATATGAAGGGAAAAGTTCTTGGATTCTTGAGTGAACTAACCCAGGCACCATGCAGCCTCTATTATTGCAGTTTCTTGAAGAAAAGTAGTCATGCTCATTGTTTCTGAGCCTTACCCACGCCTGCCACCTTTTAAAGGACATATGTTTGGGGGGCATATTTTTTCAGAGTTGAAAGGAGTTAGTTACTATCTTAGGGGATAGAATTCAGGTAGCTTACAAGAAATCTCTCCATTTATTTTAATAGCTCCCTTAAAAGCTGAGTATAAATTATCACTAATGTACAGCCAAGGTACTGAGAGGTATATTTACGTTGCACAGTGCAATCCCTGAGATAAAAAAGAAAGTCAGTAAGTCCATCTGCGATACCAAGTTCAGAGCTGGACGTGGTGATTTCAGGTGCATATTAGCTGTCATTCAACCATGCCGAAGTGCATGTTCATGATGCACCACCAGCTCCCTCAGCATATGTGGGTGGACCTACCAGGTTGCATGGCCTCAGATACATCCAGTTTATTTTAGTATTTCCTCAGCTGATCATCCTCCACCGATGGTGTCTTCCTTGCTCCACACTTGTCATCTAGTCTCAGGAACCTGTGATTCCTGAGGCCTGGTGTTACCTGTAAAGGTGAAGAAATACCCTGGAGGTATTTAAAAGATGTATAAATGTGGTATTAAGGGACATGATTTAGTGATGGTTTAGTAGGGAAGGTTGATGGTTGGACTTGATGATCCTGCAGATTTTTTCCAACCTGAATGATTATATAATTTTATGATTCTGTGGGGCATTATGTACCTTAACCTCCATTTTGTCACAAGTGGACCTGCCCCATTCAACAGCAGGGCCATGTATCCCTAGTCTTCCCTTTGCTGTTGATGTACCTGTAGAAGTTTTTCTTGCTGTTCTTCACATCCCTCACCAGGTTCAACTCCAAAAATGTGATACAAAATATAAAATATCATTCAGATGGAATCGCTGGTTTGAATCCTGTGTAGTGAACAGAGAGAGAGAAAAAACAAACACCACAAGAAAATTACATTGCCTCCAGGTCCCATGAAGAGCAGAGTCCCTTGTATAACAGTAACACTGTAGACATAAAATAAGAATAAAAATAACTTCAGAGAAGCTGTCATCTAAATAGAGAACGGGGGCAATTGCAGAAAGAGAAACAAGGGGCATTTCCTTCCCCAAAATCATCTGCTGAGTTTGTTTGGGTACAAGAGAGTATAGTGAAACACTGATGTCTAATCACATCTCTGCACCGAAGCTTGTTCCTGAACATTAAATGACATCACTTCTGCTTTTCCTCTGAGCAGATTCATAGTTCTTCATTGTCTCCCAGGCCCTGAAAGGACTGTGGAACAGTCAGAATTAAAGAGATTTGTAATTACTACAGAGCTTTCAAGACTCTATGAGAAGTCCCAGACCTATCTATAATCTCTTCAAGCACAAAATTTTGGGGTTATAAATGGTAGGAGACAGAAATTGTGCTCATTTTTGTACAACCAGAAACTTCACCAGTCAAAATTCTGCCTCCAACCCCCTTCAGTTCTCCTAAGGGATAATGAGGGATGAATTGAATCTAAAAGATACAAATGCAAAAACCTAAAAATTGTGCTTGAGTCCCTGAGCCCTTTATAATTATTATTTTAAGATTATAATAATGACTACTAAAGGATTAATAAAAATCATCCAAGTGTATAATTTCTGTTTGTATTTCAAATGCCCACGTAAAAAGCATGCCAGATGCTCAATTTACATTTAAAGTTCAGGAGTCAGTCTAGAAATTCCTATTTCCATGTAAATCTCATCTATTTCTAAAAGCATCAGGGAAGACACTTAATTTTCCATCTAGCAATTAGTGTATCATCATCTTTCTTTGATTAACCTCCTCATTGAGTCTCTTCCTAAGGCTTCAGGGTGAAATATGACTGACAGTCATTTTTTGCAGACAGACACGTAGCTTAGCCAGGAGTAGGGCATTTTGGAAAGTCCTAAGTTTGATATTAAGAAATTTTGTTATGAATATCAGAGGGATTTCTCTCAAAAAAAAAAAAAAATGCAGACTCCAAGAATTTATTTAAAAATACAATGTTCATTTTATTTTTTGCAGGACCTATGAAAACAAAATAAACAACTCTTAATATTTAATATTCTCTCTGTTCATTATTTGACACTATTTACCTGTAGAGTTTTGAGGCTTTCTAGGAGTAAATATTCTTTGGAAAGAAAATTCAAATAATATGGGTATCCAAAATAATTAATTCCATTTCCATTTCTGATCACTTTGTCACCACCAACTTCACTGCTACTTTCAACCAGCTAAAGCTACATGAAATGAATCATTTCCGATCCAGCTTTATTGTCAGGAGTTCAGCCTATTTGAATGACTGGGGAAGCACCATGTGATATAAGGAGTGATCCAGTCTTTCACAACATCTATAACATTTTCAGGGTTGCTCATTTTTGTCTGATTTTTTTTTTCTTTCCTCTTTTGCGACTAGGACACTTTTATTCAAGGCACTTTGCTACATCCACCATGTGCACTGATGAGCTAGTGGGCAGGACTCAGTGTGATAAATGATGGCTTTGAAAGCAGGGAAACCTGGATTATACCAATACACCAAAGCTTTTCTTTTGTCCAGAATGAATGTGAATGGCACCTCGTTAGCAGAAAGGTCATGGCAAAAAGACTGAATGCAAGTGTTTCCCACCCATGCACACTTCAGTTTAAGTTAGTCTGACTCTTGGGGAACTGTAGCGATAACACATCTTCTAGAAGAGCAAAAGTTCTTTTTTGGAAAAAAATGTCAGCAGGTCACTCATTAGGACCCATGAGCCTACCTACTCTGTCGCTTCAAAATCTTTCATTGGAACCAATGTCACAAAAGAAATTATGAAATGGTTAAGTGAACATTTTGAAAAACCTTCTTTGTTGCAGGATGCAATTAAGTGTAATGCTCCTTAGCATTTATAATGGACCTAAGATGGTCCATACCATCTCCTTTGGTATGATCAAGTAAATGTATCTGTCCAGAGTTAGATGGACTTGAGCTGAACTTGAACCTGATGAATCTCCTTCTGAGTGGGTATCTGAAACAACAGGTGAGTCACTAAACTGGAGTCTCATTTTCCCTAAGGTCATGGTCTCCAGCAATGGAGCTCTTGCTCTGGACCCAAGAGTACTGATTAAAGGTCCCTGAATGTGTGCCAATAGCATCCATCCTTTTCTGACCAGCACTAGAGAAACATCTGGTTTCCTACTCTTCTCCAGGTTGTGTTGACCAAGTGACACTACATGAATTGGGGAAGAACAAACAGACACCTTTGCAATCCCAAACACTGTTGCTTACAACTATCTTCTACTACAGCATATGTGCCTTTCAAGAAATTAATTGGAGCTGAGGAGTGAGTTAAGTTATGCGGTATGGACAAACAAGGACGTAGTCACCCTTATGGTCACATTTCATTTAGCAGTATAAATATTCTCTGAGAATGTCAGTCAGATGGCACAACATCCTTCCATGTAGCATGGCAAGAAGAGAAATCTGAGATGCTGGATTAACCCAACCTCATTAAAGCTTAGGAAAGCCACTATAGATAAAAGTAATGAATGAGGAACAAACCTTCTCACTAACATAACTAACATACCCACGTTATTAAGTGAAACACTAAAATGAGATTGTGTGGAGAAGGTGAGATTTGTGAGTTCTCTCTATTACATTCTGTGTAATTAATATGACTATATTGCATCAAAAAGATAATCCAGATAATCCAAATAGGAAGCTATCCACCTTATACTTGTCCACAAGTATTGGGGTCATGTCTGAACATGTTAACCAACAGGACACTTCCATCAGCTCAGCCTGTAGCCCAATATTTCCTGGAAAGGTTGGATTCAAACTCTTCAAATTCAAAAGGAATTCTAATAACAGTCTGATTTGCTCAGGGAGTGTCCTAACCACCGATGTATTGTGCTAAAAGGGGTGCAACTCCTCTTCTCACTGTGGCTGGGGAGGAAAATGTTGAGGTCCAAGGGAATGGTAGACACCATGTCTAGTGAGCTGGGCTTTCTCAGGAGCTTCTAGGAACCCAGAAATGTCTCTCACAGGGACATAGGGTCATACCTACTTTAGTCTATGTTATTAAAACTAAACTTCTCTGATCTAGTTAAAACAGTTTTAGTCAAGATGGAAAAATCAAGCTGTTTCAGCAAAGGTGACAACAGAGCTAAATATGGCAAGCAGCAGAAATTGAAGGACAGAGTAAATTTTCCAGGAGAAGAATAAAAAAAACCCTCACATGTATACCTTCACATTCCCAGATAGCTCTTCAGGCTTAGACAGGATATTTTGGATCATCCTTTTAAATCTGTACATATAAATCCTGTGTTAAGTTGCCATAAGTGTTACCATAGATCTTTCCTCAGATCTCCACAAAGCCTTCATGCCATAACGGCACAAGAAATAATTGCCTCTTTCAGTAAATTGTGCTGTCAGTCACACACAGCTCTGTCCTGCCAGGCTCTCAGCTTTCCTTTGGGGTACAAAGACCTTCTGCTGATCCTGATCAGAGACTGCTGGGACTCTGTAGCAGCCTGCAGAGCCAACCATGGAGGTTAGAGTGCATGAGAGGAGCTCTCTGGTTCCCTTGTTATTCACAGGGATGCAGACGGTGAGCTAGTATGAATATCTCCACAGTGAGTGCACCCACAGTAAATGGAAACTTGTTTTAAGGGAGAGAGGTGAGGCATTTGTGCTGTTTTCAGGGAAGAACAATACAACCCATGTGGTAAGCTTCCTGCAGTTCAATGTGCCATTTCCTGGTAGGATGCAAAACACCTGCCTGGAGAGATCAGGATTATTTGAGCTGAGCTCATGCATTGCATGGCTTTTTCTAATGAATCCCTCTTTAGCATACATTTATACCAGTTGACAAAGTGAAAGAAGCAATTTCCTTAAATATTGAGCATTCATACGTAAATTGCAGCCTAGTAGAATCTTCTCCTATCTGAACGGAATCCTTTATCTATTTCTGTTATATAAGAAAAGCAAATAATTTCTTATCGGTCGACTTTGAAATACAGGCAAATGTTCACTTGGAGTGTTATGAAGAGTCAGCTTTTCTACAGCATTTACTTTTCATGCTCTTAATTTCTCATTTCATTATCTCGCCTTATTCTCTTGCCATGTCAGTGTTTTGATTCGATGGCTTCCATGTGACAAGAGCTCTTGCTGTGTGAGCGATACAAATGCAGCTTTAAAAGCGGTACAACTTGCTAGTAAGGCATCTCCCTTCCTCAGGAATTTCTTAAAGCTGCACTGAGACAAGGCATACAAGAGAAACTTTGATATGCACAGCAGGCTAAGCCCTCCTGCGGTCCCTGCTACAGAGTGCTCTGAAAAATCTGTCTTTCTTTGTTCCTGATTTGCAGAGGTTTGATCTGTTATTGCCCTAGTAAAGGAGAAGTGGCACCTCGCACTTTTATCTCTGAATGTTTTCATTGCAGTCAGCGGGATGTTTGCAAAGTTCTTAACCAAAAAAAAAAGAAAAAAAAAAAAAAGTTATTGCTTTGATGCCCAAAGAAAGAGCTGTAATTTTGCTCAGCTTTTGCTGGGGTAGGTCCCAAACCCACATAGAGAAAGGAAGGTATAGCTGGGGCAGAGTCTGGTTCTGCCAGCAATAACCAAATTACAATTCCAGCCCTCAGAAGCAATCCAAAGAAGACATCAAGCTTGGTAGTTGCTGTCGGGAATCTCAAATCCGTGCATGATGCTGTCAGGGACAGTGGGGGGAAAAAAGCAGGTACCAGTAAGTCTCAAAAGGTGTAAAGGTGCAGAGTATGACACGTATGGGTCTGATACCTCTGTGTTAGAGGGAGAGATGAATGAGTAAAAATGTTTGGCCTTATCCTATCTACAGAACTGGAAGAAGAAAGTCATCTTTCATAAGGAGTTCCTCTTGGAACAACACCAGGAGTTAAGGAATACAACCTCCTGCCAAAGAGGTGTGTTGTGTTAAAGGGTAAGCAGTTTGGCAGGACCTAAACCTCCTTGTGTTCCAGCTTGTAATCAGATATCAGGTTCAGCCCACCCATCAGTGATGTCCTTCCAACTTGTCTGCAATGGCATCTTCCCTAATATTTTTCCTCTCTTGAGCCATTTTTATACTATTTTCTGACTTTTAGGTGGAGTGTGAGTGACTCTGGTCATACATTTTATGATTGGTATAAAATTGTCTTGCTTTTTCTTTAAAGGTACAGGCTCAGAGAAACTCAGAGTGCATGCTCAGTGTGGGGTGGTCAAACCTTGGAGACGAGTAGCCTTTGGGATGGAGGCGTGTTCTGACATCATAATGAGATTACAATGAGCAAAGTTCACCCAGAGGACATGATTTTGTTATCAGTTTTGCCCAGGGCTGGTCAATATGTAAGGTTGCAGGTTATGTTGCCAAGGGGATTGTGGAACAGACTGTGCATGTCTGCCACCTCTCACACTGGAATTTTCCTAAACACTGAACCTTCTCATAAAATATGGACATGTCTTCAGTCTCAGTAAGTCACCTCCAGCAGTTATTCCACACAGGTGTTTCCTTATTTCCTGCTATGTAGCAAAGATGTATCAGCATAGAGCTCCAATCTCACTTCCTTGTTGCTTTATTCCCTCTCTACAATGCATCTTGAAAAGGAAATGCCTTAAACCTTGACTCATATGAGAAATCCCACTGCACCCATGAAGTAAAAAAGCACTGTTCCCATGAACACAGCAAGATCCTAGAAAGGGACCAGGCTGCGGTGCAAAGGAAGTGCCTGACTGAATGTGTTCAGTGGGAACTGGGAAGCCCTCATCTGCATTACTGCTCCCTTTGTAGTAATAAGGACACAAGCTTGCAGCTCTTCAGATAGCAGGATTTCTTAAGATGAAGCTTTAATTAGCAATAATGGGAAATTGCACCACTGGAATGAGCAAAATCATTTGTATATATTCCAGCTGTATTTATGCTGTGAGCTAGCTCACAACTCAGAGCAATTCAGCTTGGAGATTGTCTCTCTTATTTATCAGTCTAAAGGAGGAAAAGACCAAATTCTGTATGCAGACGAGAAGACTGGAATATTTCTTCGTGTTCTGCAGAGACATTCTTATTGACTAAATTTCGGAGCAATAATAGGCTGGACAAGGGACTGAGGCACTGTAATGGGTTTGAGAAAGACTGCAGCTCTTAATGACTTCACATGTCCTTGCAGAAATAGCTATGGTATTTGACTAGGTTCTGTGGTCTAAGTCAAGGGGCAAGGTTCTACGACTCGCCAATGAAACATCTTAATTCTTCCTAATGCTTCAGACTCTATCCTTTGTCAAGTAAAGAAACTCATGCTTATAGATCTCATTTCTATGAAAAGTGAAGTCAAAAAGTTAGCAAATCTTGAATGTCCAGCAGTTCCTGTGCCTGATCTATTGCTCACGAATGACTTCTAGTGCAAGCAGCAGTCCCAGCCTTCAGAAAGCAAAAGAGCAAGGATTTTCATTAGCTTCATGTAAGATGCACGCAGACAAGGAACACCTGAGATGTAGTTTACAAAGGTACAGCTTGATAACTCACAGCACTGTGTACAAACCATCTCCTTGATTTACTCCTGAAAATGTACTCTGATAAAGATTGAACTAAGCATTTTTAGCATAAAAGTAGTACTTCCAAATGAAGTTTCTTCAGTGATAAAATTTGGGAAAATTATAGTTACATATCTGAGAGTAGAATTATTTCTTTATTCACAAACTCGTTTTTCAAGACTCTTTGGCATGGAGAAATCAAAATGCTATGTCATATCCACCATGAAACAGAATTGTCTTTAACAGCGGAAAGAAGGAGATGAAATAAGTGAGTGAGTTTAAGCCAGATCTGCAGTACAGTAACTCTGAAAGTTAACCACATGGATTGGAAACATAAGTACCTTGAATTTTTACTTTGTTATAATTAGTCTGTTTTCATTCTTCCGGCACTGAAATTTTTAATTAAAACAACATGCTTTCTAATTAGAAAATAAACAAATAAAAATCTGATTAAGTTAATTGACACTTCTTCAGTTCAGGTGTCATTTTGGAAAATAACTTTGTTACTCTTCTAAATTCAGATACCAGCTTGGTATCTGTAGTTTTCTAAATCAACATATTTGGGAGTGGATTAAGTAGATTTCTAAAGTCCGACTACTTATGATTCTGGGTGAAATTCATTCAAAATATTGGTGGAAGAAATTACGTGCAGGGCTTAGTTCATATAGCCAGAAGGAAAATGGTCTCCTTCAGAGCAAAACATGAGAGGCTGTGAAACTTGTTAAAGATGGGAAATAGGGATTAAAATCTCTTGTCTGATCCAGGGAAATTATTCTGTATGTTCATCCTGCCTTGACTTTGCTCTGACTATAAGCATATATAGACATTCCCACAGGGTCAAAAAACTGTTCATTTCTGAGCAGGATGGTGTATCTTGATTTTGACTGTGGTTTTTTTTTGTTTTGTTTTGTTTTGTTTTTTGTTTTTTTTAATTTTTTCCTCAGCTGGAAAATAGAAATGCATTCTAATGCATTCTGCAGTCTGCTGTGAACTCTGTGGCAGCTTCATTTTCTTGTGGGGCTAGAGTTTTCTTCTCTCCTTTTACCGTCTCTTGTTAGATCTCTGGGGTTCTTCCTGGAGATGAAGATGGGATAGTAATAATAACAATGACAACAATGTCACCATAGGAAATGAATGTGAAACATGCAAAGAGAAATTGCATCCTGGAGTGTTAGTTATTTTCATTATAATGCTCTCTTAAGTCACAGAATGGCTGCTTTCAAATGAAGATATGCAACACTGAATATCCTGGGAAAATTGCAATGAGAATATACACAAGACCAAACAAAGCCAAAGCACATTGTTGAAGGGCAGGATTCTTTTCCCCTAACTTTAGCTGCCTGCAGTTTAGAAGTGAAGGTCAAGGTAGTTATCTGGGTACAATTATAAGAAGCAGAGATCTAACCAATGGTCAGAGCACATAGAGGATGAGACACCACTAAGTTTAGATGAGACAAATCACCTCCAGTGAGTCTACTGACTTACTTTGCTCTGACTTTATAAGGAGGCTGTGCTTTGCTCACATTGAGTCATATTCATTGTGCACAACCACACTTAGTAAAATGAATCCCTGCCAAGGTGTCAACACTATTGCAGTCCGAGGAGCACTAGATTTGTGCGCCACTTTGTGCCAATTCACAAAGCTCAAACACGCTTCTGTTTGAATTATTATCTCCCCTCATCTCTCATCTTGCAAAAATATGACTCTATATCTGGTGTTTTCTCACATTCCTCCCTCCCCTTCTTTGTTTCCAAGGTGAACCAGAGTGGCATCATAGCATACACAGTTAGTGAGGGGCTCATGAGTCCTGGATAATGAGTAGTGGAGAGAAGATAACATGTTGAGCTATGGCTGTGCGCCTCCCAGTGGGACCAACATCCCTCATGCCATCCTCTTCAGGAGCGTCAGTCATCATGTGACATGCTCAGGGATGAACCCCATCTGCCCAAAAGCTGACACAGACTGTGCAATAAGTGTAGGAGGGGGTGTGGAAGGAGAAATAAAGACCCTCCTCTTCTCCACCTTCCTAAAATCTCACTGACTCCCTTCCTCACCTAACCTCTCGAGCAGCTGAATCGAATTAGGGTTACTGGTATTTTCATGACTGGTTTTTGGGACTATGAAAGATTCAGCTGAAACTGCTCAGGTTTTTTGTTGCACATTTACCTATGTTCCCACATGTGTAGATGTATGCTCTTTTATTCAAGGTGCGTGCTGAAAGAAGTCATTGACATGATTTTCTCAACAGCACACCTTGAATGCAGGGTGCAACCTTTTCCCTTCTCTCCTTTCCATTCCCAGTGCCTCTGGGAACATAACAATGAAAGGGACAGGGGCGCATCTTTGGTGTTATCTCTGACAGCCTGTATTGGAGGCTCAGAAGGGGAATCATTTTTCGGATGAAATGAGTATTGATCCCTGGGTATTGCTGCTCTGGGTGTCAGGCCCATGGCATCGTGGTACTGGCTCTTCTCAAGAAACACAGACAAATAATTTCCTGTTTTTCCAATTCCTGAGCTGAAAAATGCTTCCTCACCAGAAAGTTTCAGGCTCTTGGCATTATTATTTGGTAGTATCTGTGGCTACTTGGAAATGAGATCTGTCTTGCCTAGCTGTAACAGTCAATAGTATATACTCAACCGTGAGCCTTTCTCTCCCAGATTTGTCCGTCCTCAAACATATCCTGCAAGAAAGGTTTGAAGAAGACCTCTTTTGTGCTGTTTTTGTTGTTTTGTTTTGTTTTTGCTTTTGCTTTTTAATCTTCTGGGAAAATGAGAGGCCTTGAGCTTGTCAGTTTTACCTGAGATTGCTTCTGACAGCAGACAAACATAAAGAAGATAAGAGATTTATCTTTGCCAAACAAAGCTTTAGGAACATGACTGCAAAATTGGAAACAAACAGAGAAACATGAAAAACAATAAAAGGTGAGGTGAGATTGTACTGTCTCCTTTCCTAGCTGCCACTTTGGATTTCTCTGTGGGACTCCACTGCATTGGGATCCAAGGTCATGATCCAATAACACTTCCCCCACCTGAATGCTACCATTCAGAACTGACAGACTCCCATAACATCTTCCCTCACTCACACACAAGGCTATGAATAAGACTCACTGAAGCTTCTCAGATGATTTTAAGGATTCCCAGGGCTCTCTTGTAATTTAGGAAACCTTATTTCCTAGCTGTCTCCTGTCCACCACAAATGCAGATGGAGCACCTCTGGCTTAAAGATTATAGTTTCCCTTTGATATGTGGCCAGCAATTTTGGAGGGCTGACTCATCTCCCTGAAGGACTTTTATCTCCAGAAGCCGACAGAATTTCACCTTTCTCCTCTCACATTATAAGTGATCATATCATCAAGGCTTGTTTTGTAGACACCTTCCTGGACACAAGGAAGAAAATGTGTGAGGCCTGAGAACAGGCTGTTCAGACTAAACAAACCCATCCTTGCATCCTTCTCCCTCAAGCTCCATGTTGGTTTTAGGGTTTATCGAGTAGTATTTGAGCAGGGTTATCTCAGGGTTCTTAAAATGCTTTCTACGTATGTAACGCTCAGTGTCACTGATGCCACAAGGATATCTGAGAACTCCTGTTCCCACTTCACCAGGAAACCAGCCTGCACCCATGAAGGAGCTTTCCTCCTGTAGACATCTACAAAATGTCAACAGGAATGAATATGATAGATCAACAGGAATTAATATGAATGAGTGAACCATCTTCAATATTCAACCTGCAATTGCCCAGAACTATCAGCATAACCAGTAACAACTAGGTGTTGTTGTTTGTTTGTTTGTTTGTTTGTTTTCCACAGGATGGAAAAACTCTTTTGAAATAGCAAATTCAATTACTTGTTTAAAATCAAAGGGAAGAGAGAAGTCCCCTGGATTTTTAAGAAATACCCACTAAAAAAAAAAAATAAATAAAATATTTGATCTGTGAAGGCAGATAGGCAGATAACTGTGGTGGGGTAAAACAACCTAAGAATGTGTAAAAGGTTAATGTACTTATCAATGGATGAATGAACGATGAATATGGACGTTTAGAATGGAAAATACTTGACAGCTTTTCTCCCTGATACCAATGCTCTGCTTGATACCAGTGCTCTGCTGTCATGTTCACACTTTGAACATGTTAAGTAATTGAAACACACACACACAAAATAACCATCATCATTAGAAGTTCTAAATTCTAAATTTACTATGACATCTCTCTAACTTTCCTTGTTCACCAGCGCTGATGCTTTGAAATCCTGGAGAAAAAAAGGAGAGCAATGAAGATGGATTTTGAGAATCAGTCACTGCAGCATTTTTTCTGTATGTAATGGATTTATCACCTGTTATTACCACAGTATTTTTCTCATAATATTTAATGAGATTAAAGACTATCATCTATCAAGGTCTTTACCTAAATATCTAAAATTCAAGGAGGGTGTGTGAGTCAGCTCAGGCAGGCAGCTGGAACAACCACTGACCCGCAGCTAAAACACAAAGAGTAGATTTATTTTTGTTACCCTGTCAACCAGGGGATCCCTGAAACAATGCCCAGGCAGAGACACAGTAGAAGGGACACAGACACTGCTAAGTTTGGTCCATGTTAGAAGATCCTTGGCCTGCTGTTTATGCCTGTTTATCAAGGGTTCGTGCAGGTTCAGTTTCTATCACTATGCCGTGATCCTCACTGTGCTTCTTTGATCTTCTCTGTTCCAAGGCCAGGATCTCAAGCACGGCACCTCTGAACCTACTAGGCACCTATGTTATCTATGCATAGATGTACTACTCACTGAACACATAGAGCATAAGCAGCAGTAAGTATGATATGTGTTTTTCTACATTACTACTCCCCAGACTTATTGCGTTCCCAGCTGCGAGGTCACTTGAGCATATTCACAATCCTCCTCACCAGCCTTTTGTTCCCATCCCATCCTCCTTGCCAGTCTTCCACTTTTAACCTATTCCTCCCAACAGAAGATCAGAAAATCCATTACAATGTACCAGTGAACACTGTAAAATCATCCTAAAATTTCTCCACGTAGGATTCAGAAGGGTATTTCTACCTAGGAGGAAGAGCATACAGGCAGAAATGGGCTCACTCTACCTAGGTGCTGAGCCAATAACATTAGATCCTCATCATCCATCATGATACTTCAACGTTTGTGGTTTTTCCTTCCCAAAACTATTGGTTCTCAGCCACTACCAGGCTCTAGGAATCCAGACTGCTCGCTTGGCATAAGGTGGGGTGAAGAAAGGATGAGTCTGCCTGTATCTTCTCAGGTAAACGTAACTAAAGGTTAAAGAGGAGGTTGTCAAGGTCTGAAATGACCCTTACTAAGACGTAAGGGTCCTCACAGGTCTTACTGGTTCTCCAAGCACAGACCTTCTTCTACATAAATACAGAAGAAAATCAATCACACCCACAGGAAATTCTGTGCTGCCCATACAATTTTACTTGGAAAAGAATGGTAGAAAGAAGGAAACTAACATCACAGATATTATTCATACTTAACCATATCGCTTAATACACTGCTAGAAGTTTTTCTGATGCTGTGACAATATGAACATTAAAAGAGCAGAACGGATTTCCAACGGTTAGCTTCAGGAGTCAAAACGTTTACTAACTTCATCCTTCTGCTGGTAATTTTCTTGTTGAAAACCTTGTGATCAGAATTTCAGTGGAGTTGCCATATCTGTCTCACTCCCAGTTGTTGGTGAGTTCTCTGATGGCTGTTGACATAATTTAGAGCAACTCTAAATTACAGTGTAAGTTGAGCTCACCTTCCTTTGGCCTGTAATCTGTACAGGAGTGAGATAGTAGGAAATTACCTTTTCTTAGTCCTGAACTTCCCCTACTCCCTAGAGAGGCAAAATAATGACCGGTAGTTTTACCAGCATCTCTAAGTCAAAGTCAAGTTCATTTGTTCTTCACCACATAAAGAAAAAAAACTGAGGACCAGTGCACATTTTTTTCCCCTGGCCTCACTTATCTCTTGTTTGATGCCAAGTTCCCCAATGCAAATAAACTGTGATTTTAAGGATAAAGTCAGAGAAGTGTTGCTGGGCTGATGGATATTTACTTTGACTTTGTATCTGGAGGCAGCACACAAAGCAAAGATTATCTGATCAGCCTAGACATGTATACACAGTTGTCATCTCTCCAATCACTGGCCCAGGTGATCTCATTAACAGAAGCGCACTTTATTAGTGGAAATTGTTGCCATAATGTCTTGATCAATGTAAACGCATCACTGGGTATACACACATAATCAGAGCCATATATTCCAAACAGCTTGGGTACATTGTGGTAGAGCAGAAAGAATTTTACCTTTCTCTGCATTATTAATATCTTTTCATCAGCTAATGCATTTTTCCTTCTGTGCTCAAACAGAGATTTCTCAGCAGGGAGCATGTGCTTGCAGAAGCCCCTTAGGATATTTAGAGCTACATAGTCAGTAGGGGAGCTTCTCAAAGACACAGATGACTTCTATTGTCTAGCCTTCAATGAGCAATTCATCTGACTAGCCATGAGCTCCTATAGCAAAAGAGTCTATGTATGAGCAAGGTACCCTGGGCTCTACCTATATTCAACAAAGAGTGAGTCAGGTGCATCCCCTTACTGAAGCATCCCAGGAAAATGCCCACACTTGTCTGGGGGAAACACCATACTCCTACAACCAACCCAGTTCTCATATTGTCTTCCATAAGAGTCATACCTGCTGCAATATACGGATGATTTGACCAAAATGATTGTAACTATACAAAAGTAGAGCAGGATATAGTAATTTTGCACAGGGCCACACAGTCCTTTGCCTGCCCTAGGTTTCACCTCCAACACTAGTTAATTCTGCTTTGACAGAAACACAATTTCTTGAAGTTTTGTTGTCTGTTTCAGAAAGCTATATTTTAGTGAAATATGGAAATAAGAAAGTTTCTTTTTTCATAGATTTATGTTCTAGAAAAGAAGCCTAGAGAGAGAGACAGATTGATCAGTGGCTCAGCTGTTTGGGCACTGGCTGAAATGAAAACCTTTCCTCCACTCTCTGTCCTTTCCCTCCAGGATTGCAAATGTTCTTTTACTTTTAATATGGATCAAAACCAAACTTTGACTTCTCCAACTTTTGAGAGAAGATATTTCTGCATTTCTGGACAGCATCTGGGTTTGCAGAGAACAGGAAAGGCAGAGTTCACATGGCTTTTGTGAAATGTCCTTACACAGCCAATTTTATCTTCAGCCTTGACTGTGGTAGGAGTCCTGCTCATTTCCAAATGGGTTTAGAGTTTACCCTCACCCTTCTGTACCTCGAGAAATGTCTGACTAACAGAGAAGTAACCTGCAATGTTCTAAAGTGTGGACCAAAAGGATCTCAAGAGGGACTGGCAACTAAAAGGGGAAAAGCTCCTGGCAGGAAGCCTCCCTTATGCCATATGGGTGTTACAGTACACCATTATGGTTGTTATTTGAAGGAGCAGTGGCTGAAGAGCAGACAAAAGCATGCTGTGCTCCTGTCTTCCTATAGCTTCATAGATATAGTGCAGTCATACTATATGAAGAGCAGCTTGTTTTCAAGCTCTGCATGTGTCCCATTATTCTTTGAGACAATGAAGACCTTCTAGGAAGGTCTGCAAGGTTATTCAAGAATTGGCATATGTTATAGATGTAAGGGCTGCTGGGATATCATTTCCTCTCATGCCCTAGAGGTTACATAAAAACCCATACTTCTGTGTGGGCTTATGTACAGTGACTTCCAATGATGAGTTGGGTTGTACTGAAAAGACAATAAGGAATGCACTGCTCATAGCACAAGCTTGTGAGAGCGTTTCTTTCTGACATCCGCAGGATCTTGTCACCCTCAGTCTCACAGTTGATCCCTGTTTCCAGGAGATCTCTCCAACCCTCCAAAGGTCAACTTGTAGTTTGTGTGGGAGTTTTTTTGTATACACAGAAACATCTCAAGTTGAGATGTCTGGGCTCTCATTGCCATTGTAGACAGGAAACTACTACCTATGATGCTGCCTATGATAAATTGCTACTTCCCTTATTCAGTGCTTTGCATTTAGTTTACCTTTTTACCTTCCTTACGACTACACATACTGCTGTGGTCAATATTTAATGAAGCCTTGCGTAGAGACAGACATTTTCTTTCTGCCTGCATCACTTATTATTCAGCACCTGAAAGCAAAATCTTGAAGGTAAGAGAACAGAGCAGGAAGAAAAAATGGAGGTCATTTTGGTTTATTTCTCATCTCTAAGAAATCTCTTTAATGTTTACTTGTTTCCAGTACTCTCATCCCCAAAGGCTCTCTATTTGTCATCACTCAAATGTTAATTTTATTAGACCATGCTGCACATAGAATTACTCTCATATAATCCATTCGCTACTTGTTTACCCCGTATATGATTAGTCTTTTTCTCCATATAATTATGTAACACTCAGCGAGGAAATATCAGGGTAATTTGAGTGTTAGGGTGAACAGCCCCTAGACTCCCCAAAGGACAAGGATACCTTGATCATTTCATTATACAAATAGAGAAATGAGACCTGCAGGTTTCATTGCCATTCTGCCAACAAATTTGATGCCCGATAGATCAAGAGACTTGTGATGGGTTTGCTGCATATGTGACCAAGATGGGAATTGAACCAACATTTCCTAGGGCTAAGTCCTGTGTAAATCCACAAGAACATTCTTTTTTCATCGCTGTGATTTAATCTGAAGCAAAATGTGACATGATGGCTCCGCGGTAGAGGAAAGAAAACAACGTTTTCTGGTACAACACCAGTGCATCAGTACATCTGGTACAACATCAGCTGGTACAACATCAGTGAGTCTTGGTCTTGATGGACTTTGAGGCTAAACTGAAATGGTTTGGGTTGCTTGTGAGAAACTTGATAGAAAATGGTGTTTGAAATTCTGTAGACAAAACAGAGGAAAAGACCCACAGGAATAATCATGTGTCCTGGTTTCAGTTAGGACAGAGTTAATTTTCCTCCTAGTAGCTGGCAGGGTGCTATGTTTTGGATTAGAATGAGAAGAGCGCTGATAACATGCTGATGTTTTAATTGTTGTAGAGCAGTGCTTACACCAAGCCAAGGACTTTTCAGCTTCTCGCTCTGTCCTGCTAGCGAGCAGGCTAGGGATGCAGCAGGAGCTGGGAGGGGACAGACCCAGGACAGCTGACCCAAACTGGCCAAAGGGGTATTCCATACCATCTGACGTCATGCTGAACAATATATAGGGGTGGCTAGCCGGGGTGGAGGGGGGGCCGGCTGCTCGGGGATAGGCTGGGCATCGGTCAACGGGTTGTGAGCAATTGCATTGTGCATCATTTATTTCGTACACATTATTACTATTAATACTATCATTATTATTATTATTATTGTTATTATTTGTTATTATTTTTTCCTGTCTTAATAAACTGTCTTTATCTCAACTCACAGACTTCACTTTCCCGTTTCTCTCCCCCATCCCGGAGAGGGAGGGGGGAGGGTGAGCAAACGGCTGTGTGCTGTTTGGCTGCCAGCTGGGCTAAACCACAACATCATGCTATGGTATGGATGTGGATGTGTAGAAGAGGGCCTTCTCTTTCACTAGTTTCTATGATGACGGAAGCGCGTTTCTAGAAGGATTTGGCTTTTTTTTCTTTAAAAGGAAAAAAAGATTGTTTGAATGCCTTAACTCTTCTCTACCATGTCTGACACCAGCATACTACAAGATCTCCATTCTTCAGTTCCATAGAGACTAAAATCAGAAGGAATCCTTAATCACTCACATGAAGATATAGTTTTTATATGCTGTCAAAGCAAGGAATCAGGAAGGTGCCCTGACCGACATGAGGGCAAAAAGTTGCTTCTCAGCATGTGGTATTAGCAAGATGTTTGGGAACCTGAAGCAAAAAGATAATTCTTCACACAACTTTGTGCTCTTTCTCCCCCCTTCTTCTGACTTCTACTAGCCCTCTGAGTTCCGCACCATAAGGTGATCTCCTCCCAGACGAGTCCCTCCCTTTGCCTCAGATAACTCACAACTTTTCTAAAGATGAGACAGATCCAGGGGAAGAAAACATCTGAGAATGAAGCTCATTGTGCTCTACTGCTGCCACTCTGCTGTCATTACAAGAGCTACATCATGGAGTAGGGACCATGAGCAGAACTGTCTCTCCCAAATCAAGCCAGCAAATAGGACACTACTCGTCTGAATGGACATGATCTACCTGGGTCCTGACACCTTTTCTCCCAGTCCAAACCAAAATGCATAACCTGAGGATGCACGTAGGCTGCTTCAGCCACATCTTGCTGTCCTGGCCAACAGCCACCACTTCGAGAAGCCTCCCATCATCTGACCACATGTAGAAATATGTCAGGTTCCCACTTATGTCCTTGTGCTGTGGTTAAGAACATAAGAATACCTGAACATAAAACATATCTTCCTAGGCTGAGTCTGGCTAGACGAGTAATGTGCATGAAGATGAGATGCTATTTAGGGTACACACACAAGCCTAGCCACTGCCTGAAGTCCTTCTTTCTTATAGATTACAACATCCACAGTTGCATTAAGGATGATAAAGAATAACTCTTGCCTATTCACTGTATTCCTTGATGTGATTCCTTAATCCCTACATGTGATTTTGGCCGTGCTATTTTGTTATTTTCAGTCTATGCAACTTCTTGTGGCAGCAAAACTCCAAAAGTTCATTAATACTGTTTAAATACATGTATATAATTATTTACTTTCTGTCTTTATGTTTTAAATCAGTCTCCTATAACTACAGGGAATTTTCCTTAGTAGGTGAATTAAATTTATCTCATCCGCCATGATTATTATTTCAGGATCCTTGAGAATATCTCCCTCATCTTTCTCCTCTTCAAACTGAAGAGTCCCCAACTTTGTAGTCTCTCTTCATAAGGCTGTTACTTTTTTCCATCAGAAGTATGACTTGTCCTTCTCTGAATCTTTTTTTAGCTCTGATTTTATTTTTTATTTTTTTTTCAAACTCTAGCTGGTTCACATTTCTGCGTGACAAATGCATGTTTTCCACAGAAATGTTCAGATGATTTGACAATAGCAAGAGATAGGGAGCATGCAGTTTCCCTTGCTTGTTTGTTGCAGTGACTAATAGCCTCCACTGCTAAAAACATGCCAGCTATTAGTGTTTGCCTGGCTGTCACTGCCTGCTGCTCCTTCTTGCAATGTGTTTCCCTGCTAGGTTAAAGAGCCCTTTACTACCCAGTATTTTCTCTTTGCAGAAGTATATTATACACGTCAATCAAAAAAAATTTTCTCCCCCTCCTTTTTTTTTTTTATCTATTTGTAAACTAAAAAGGATAAGTTCTTTAAGTCAGATGCAAGTTTAAGTCAGTGCAAATTATGTCCATGGGTCACTACCAGCTGTGTCTTCATTGCCAAAGCTTTGGGTAGGAAAATAAAATCAGCTGCTAGTCACAAACCCCATTTTTGTGCACCCAAGATCTCATTAGCACTCTTTTCCTGTTAACACAACAGACCTGTGAATGCTAAATGAGCAGCTCTTCCTTTGTACTATGTAGGTGTTTTCCTGTGCTTTTCCCTGCCTTGTAGGTCAGGCTGTGCTCCTTGTTCCTAGATGTATAACTGTGCTTTTAGCAATCATAAATATTAGTCTTCAGAAAGGGACACATACAAGAAGCTCTAGGCAACACGGGAATTTTAATCCAACCAATCTAGTATCTTCCTAATCAGCTATGTCTAAGAGGCAAATAATTAAATTTTAATGTTGAGAAGTGTTGTGGTTTAACCCAGCAGGCAGCTAAGCACCACACAGCTGTTTGCTCACTTCCCCACCAGCACCGCCACAGTGGGATGGGGGAGAAAATCAAGAAATATATATAGGTGGAATTCATGTTTTGAGCTAAAGACAGTTTGAAAGGATAGGAAAGGAAGGGAAAATAATAATAATAATACAGATAAAGGAACATAAAAAGCAAGTGAAGTGCAATGCAATTTGTCACCATCCATTGACTGATGCCCAGCCATTCCCCAAGCAGTGACCCCCCTGCCCAGCCAACTTCCTCAAGTTTTATTGCTGAGCATGATGCCACAGGGTATGGGACACCCCTTTGGCCTGTTGGGGTCAGCTGTTGTGGTTCTGTCCCCTCCCAGCTTCTTGTGCACCCCCAGCCTCCTCACTTGCAGGGAAGCCCTAGCAGAAAAGTCCTTGGCTCTGTGTAAGCACTGCTCTGCAACAACTAAAATATCATTGTGTTATCAGCATTATTCTCATCCTAAATCCAAAACACAGCACCATACCAGTCACAAGGAGGAAAATTAACTCTATCCCAGCTGAAATGAGGACCAGAAGGTACTCTCTTGGGAGACTGGAGAGAGGGTGGAAGCTGTTTTTCTGCTTTATGGCTGAGCACTCTAATAGCAGACATATAGAAGTGCTTTCCAGACAAAACTGCTTCTTTTCTACAGTTTATTCACTGATTCCTGAAAATAGGGCAAATGCCCCACAAGATGAAAGTGTAAGCCTTTTGTTCTTCAAATCCCACTTGCCTCATGTATAAGCAGATGGATTAGGCAAACTACAGTCAGTACTGCAATGTTTTAGTGTATGCCCATACATTAAAATTTCAGCTGCTTATGTAGCTTTAGCCACTGTCACATAATGACAGAAAACTCTGCAGTGAAGCTGCAACTTAATGAGAGTATTAATTGCCCAAATTTTGGACTGAAATTCTACTTGTCTTCGGTTTGGGGGATCTTTTTCACCTCTTTGCCTTTCTTTTAACTTGAACATTGAAAACATATGCCCTGAATTGCTGAGAAGATGCATCCTTTCTTGTCCCTCTGTCTGTGTTATACAGAGACAAGATTGATGGTAAATTGCCAACACTACTGAGCAAAGATGTAGCTTTAGTCTTCATTTGTGTGCATGCTTTTGTACAGGCCCACGTATTACTAACATCACAGAAGATGAGAGTGTTTTTAATCAGAGCAGAAAACGTGGAGAAAAATATCACAGAGTGTAGCCAAGAAGAAAGAAAAACTCTCAGTAGCACTCAGTTTGGAAGGCATTTGTTCTAGCCTCCTTTGCAGTTTGTTTCATTTTGACTCTTTTTGTTGTTGCTGTTGTTCAATTTTCTGCAAGAAAGAGATTAAATTAATGGAAATTGATTAGTGTATCTACAGTTATGTGCAGGGAGGTCTGGCTACAGTGGGCACATATATCACAGAACAAACCTTCCTACTGTGTTTTTTACTGAAATCATTTACTGAAGTCCACTTTTGCTTCACTTTTATCTGATTTTTTCACCCTACCTCCCCCAAGCTCACTCTTCAGGAGATTCTTCAGCTTTTCCTTTCACTGGAAAAAGTACAGCATGCCAGGTCAAGACAGAATGGATGTAAGGTGTGGTAAATAATATTCCAGCCATTACCTATTCCACACCACTGTTTCAAGGAATTTTATAATTTGTGATTTCCATCTCACAATAAACTTGAGGGTAGGGAATATTATTGTCCTCAGAGAAATAACTTCCTGAGGACAAGTGCAAATGGCTATACCAATGTTGGTGTAAACCAGCATTACCGTGGGACTACACTAGCTTTTATGTGCTTAGATGCTTCTGTGGAATAAAACTCAGGAGGCAAAAACAATCTAACCAAAAAGAATGTCCTTGTAATATAGTCTCATATAGAAGAGCACACTATCTTCATTAGGAGAGGTAGGTTGATGCCTACGTCTGAGATGCCTGCCAATGAAAGCACTCAGAACCATTTTCATGGTGTTATCTTTTTGCTCAGCTTCTTCTGTCTTTTTATTCAGACCAATCCTAGGCAGAGGGACAGGGTATCTTCCCACACGCACCCTATATTTTTAGATGTAGTCTTAGTATGTCTGTTTGATAGAACTAAATAACTCCTCAAGCAACTACCTCCCCCTCTTTCAGTAGACTGCTAAAGTCACAATGTACACATGGTGTCATTTTTGGCTCTACACAAAGGTTTCTGTGAGAAATTTCAGTCAAAAATGTTATTTCCCAATGTGACCTGTTTAAGGTAACAATAAGGCTGTCCTGAGGTATCCAAGGCGACCAAGAGTTGAGAAGAAGAAGGAAGACAGAAAGGAGGTAGACAAGTATTCGGAGTATTTCCTTCCTTTCAGTTTTAATGACTCAGCTGGTTTATTTGTGGACCCAACTGCATAGGTGTGAACAGACCAAATTCCGCCCAGCCAGTGTCCTCCTAGCCATACTGACAAGAGGAACTCCTTAGTGTTACCATGGAATATTGATAAGGAGTATCTTGTGCTAGCAAGACCCAGGAAGAAAGTCAGTTATATCCTCAACACCTGAAAAAGGATCCCCAAACTTGCAGTCAAACACGTGTCATGAAAACACTGTAAGAATTAGCAAGCTGATCTTTATACAGCACCATAGGCATGAGAGGCATTCAATAATCAGTGGCTGGTGTTAAAGTGCTCCTGAGCTTGGCACAGATTGAATCTAAAGCTCAGGTCCACTGTGATACTCTATCTGGTTTTCACAAGGATTGAGGAAATCCTTTCCCATACAAACAATTAGAGAAACCACATGAGTGAATCCATGAACAGCCTTTTCCCCGCCAAGGCATAAAGTCAATTGCTAGTGCCACAAATCTTAGAAATGGCAGGCTTCCTAATCCCATGGTTTAATTCTTGGCATTTTTAGATAGGTTTCTAAGCAGGAAGCAAATAAGCTTGATCAGTCTTTCAAGCTGGCTGTGCCAATATCAAATAGTCTTCATTTCAATGTTCAAAGTCTAAGGTAGCATCACAACCATGAAAAGCAAACCATGTCCTGAAGGCCTCGAAAAGAGAGTGAGTACATTTTAAATATTTATGTTTACACTTTTCCAATGCTTACAAAAAATTCTTCCCATAGATTTCAAATAGGATAAACATGCCCAGTGCTTTCCAGATAGGGATCTCAGAGGGCCAATGTACAAAACAGTTATTACAACTACAGAACTTTCAACTGGCCAAAATTTCTTGTTGATGATCTAAGAACTGCATAGATATGAAGGACAGACCAATGGTTGCCTCTGCCAAGGGGCAGCTTCTTCAACTAGTACAGTTGGAGCCAGAGAACAACACTGCAGTCTAAGCAAAAGCCTTTGTAACAGTAATACTGACAAACTGTTCAAGAGCAAGAGATATCGAGGAAAATATATATTTAATGAAACTAGAAGCTTCATTCAAAGGAATTGACAATGAAATGTCCGTTGTGTGCTTACATTTTTCTCATGTCCCATAAGATGAGCAAATGAGTTAAGAATGTCTCTCACGTTGATTGTATGCTAATTTATGCATATTGAATTCACTCCGCAGTTTTCTTTGGGAAGCATTAACAGGGTTCCTCTTTTTTATACTTAGCCATCTGTACTCATGAAATTAGCAAACATATAATGTGAGAATTATGACACCTTATGCTAAATACATGATACCTGATGATTCTGCACATGGTACATGTCACTTCATGGGTCTGCATGGGGAAATTTATAGAAGAATAAAGGTCAAGAAGGACAGTCAAGGTATCTGGCACAGGATATGCGAAAGAGTGAAAGTGAAAAATTTTCTCTAGAGTGCAGGGAATTTTTAAATTAAGCTTACAACATGGCTACACACACATAGCAGTGAAATAGATGAATAGAGAAAAGAGTTCCCATTCTTTACCAATAGCAGGGTAAGCAAGGTAAAGTCTTGACCCCAAAAGGATCAAAGACACCTTTAATGGAGTCCAGAGTTCCTCAAGGATGATGTAACACATTAGAAGAAACAGCTCAGATGTGAGACCAGAATTGAGAAAGAAAGAAAAAAAAAAAAAAGTAAAAACAAAATGCCAAAAAAAAAAATCAAAGACTAAACCCAGACAATTAATAAGATAAAAAGAAAACAAGGGAACTTCAGAGCTATGGATTTACTTTGGAAATGACTAGTGTCTTAAAATATGTATTAAAAAGAGAGGAAATAGTTTTGACACCAAGAGACATCTTAGCTTCCATTGTACAAAGCTGTTGGTGCAAGAAATGGTCTGAGATCCCCAGTTATCAGTGTCAAAGAAATGACATGATAAATTTCAGTGAATTATTGCTACAGCTCTGTCATTTCAACCATTTTCAGAGATACTACCGGAGAAAAAATAAATATTACGATTCAATAGTAAATTCAATTATATTCACAATTGCTTCTTCATAGACTAAGATCTAAAAACACAAAAAAACAAGAGCACATTTATAACAGGGATTATAACTCTTTCACTAGAAGTGCTTGAAGATGAATAAAGAAAGTCAGTCAGGGATGGATTTATTGACCATAGTAAAGATGACCCTAGACTTCAATTCTTCATATTGCTTTTCACAAGGAAATATTCTCCTGTCAGTGGGGTCAGCAGATTTGTGGCTGAATGGTGCAGTCTGTAGAGCAGGGACTGGCTCCACACAGACATCAGGATGGCAAGAAGAAGAAGGATTCCCAAAAGGGTGAACCTCAAGCTGCCATCAGCATTTCAAAGTCATATTTCTTGGAGAAGGCAGGTCTGTGCAGAGTCGGATAGCTCGCAGACTTGCAATAATATGCAATAGGTATTCTGGTAAAAGAGAAGTTCTCCTGAGCCCAGACTCATCACCATCCAGCACACGTTGTCAACAAGAGGAAAAAGAAGCGGGTCCACACATTGTCACTGTCATTCCTCCAGCTTTGATGTAGTTCTACATTGAATCAAACACTTTGGCAGGTGAATTGCTGTGATCACAAAAGAAGTCCCAAAAAGCCATTGCATGAGCACAAAAATGTGTGTAAGGCAGGAGAGACTGTGAAGCTGTAAAGGCACAGGAAGAAGTAAAGACCTTGCTATGTACATTGTGGTGACTTAAAGGTCTTCAGCACCTTTTACTGCACTCAGCTGTTTTCCCTTATTATCTGGTTCTTTTTGAGATCTTCTTTGTGGTACCCTACACAAGGATTTTGTTGTTGTTGTTATTGTTTTTACCCTACACACAACCTTTTGGAAGGTTTGCTGCCTTCCAAAAGTCTCTACATACTGCAGATACTTGTTCATCCAAAATTTCCCTCCTTCTTCCTGCAATACAAAGGCATAGATTATTTCCTTAAGAATAGGAAAGGATGAATAAAGGCTGCTTCACCCTGTCTGAGGTGAGGCAGTTTCCACACATAGGAAAATTGCAGCTAAATGAAGAGGATTTTATCTAAGTGTAGGAACCAGGGGTGAAAATGTTCATTTGCTCTTCTTTGAACAGAGCAGAACCAGCCATCCCCACCTGCAGAGTGCACAGCTTTTCCTTCCTTCTTTATTTTTAAGTAAAATCATATGAAAACTGTTGAACAACCAGCTGTGCAGAAGCGGCAAAATTCCCTGAAAAGTCAGTTAGAGAGACAGATCTGCTAACTTTGACAAAAATAATTTTCTATTTACCCAACTGTCTCCTCATCTACAGAGACCCTGTGCTCTATTCCATTTTATTTGCATGCAACCACAGATTTACAAAAATAAACAAGTCAAAAAATGGCAAATTATGCAAGGTGTCGAAAGTATCACACAGTTGGGAGTTCAGAAAGCAAACTGTTTCCTCCAGAGTTTCTTGGAGGACTCTCAGGAAACAGGATCCAGTTGGAGTTGGTCTGGGGCAGAGACTGTATGTCACTCGACTTCTAAGGAGTTGTACATCAATGAAGCACTAAGCTTCGTAAGATTGAAGCTTTCCCAATCTAAGAAAAATCTACTTTTGGTATATGTCAGACCAGATGCCTATGTTTTACAAACCTGAGTCAAGATTCAAATACAAGTTTCTAGAAGGAAAGCTTCTATTTCCTTGCTCTGTAACAAGAGGACTATCTTCCTTGTGTTAGCAGAAAACAAGAAAGAAAGGGGGAAAAAAAAAATAAATAAAAAACAGACCTTAGAAATTCATTTTGCAAATAGCTTCTCCAATGGGACTTCCTCAATTGGTCAGACTTTTAGACAATTTATATAAAATGTATCAGGCAGTCAGCAAGCAGTTCCCCTTCCCCTTAGGGAGCATTTTGAGCATATTGGGGAACTCCTTGTAGTTAAGAAAAGATTCATACAGCTTTAGTAGCTATTCCAGCTCAGTAGAGACAATTATTTTGGGTGAATTTTTATTTAGCTTTGGCTTATAATTTTCATAAATCTCCGATTCCTAGAACCAAGTTGTCATGCAAGAATCTCAAATTTCTTTCAAGAATGGAGAAAACTATTTCTAGGTCTCATAATTATAAATAAAGCTGCAAATTAAATTCATAATGGCTTAAATAGACAGCAGATGGAAAGAACAAATGATTTTAATAGCTTCCTAGTATATTGGGAAGGAAGAGCTGAGACAAATTTCTGATGCTTAGATCTGGAAGTGTCACTACATACGTCCACCTATACTATATTAACTGAAAATTTTGTTGTTACTGAGGAAGAACTAGTAGATGGATATTTGAAGAGCATCATTGGAACAGACAATACGTGGGATAATATCAGACATAAGAATCTCTGTAATGCTATAACTTAAATATCAGATATTTCTTCTGAAAAAAAAAATGGTGGTGAGGAAACAGCTATAACAAGTGAAACAGAAAATTTGTAAATGCAGATCCTGCTAATCCTCTTTCTGTTTTTCTTTGTGTTTGAGCTTCCGTATAGGTGGTTTTAATGAGTTTCAGACCTTGGCTTAGAAACTAGAGCAAAGTTCAAATGGGAACTTATATGGTGTCCAGCAACCCTCCTAGATAGTTCTTATTTTTCTATTCATTTTTAATGAAGGCAGAAATTTTGTTGGTACTGGATAAAGAAAAGCGGGATAGAGTTGGCCAAGTTTGTCTTTTGATTTTTTTTAAATTGTTATTATTGATGAAACATAAGGGGAGATCTATATTATCATGCCAATTCATCAAAACAGATTCCTCCAGTCAGAAAATGCCAGTATTGAAATATTAAACTGTATATGACACCATTCTGTTAAACTTTTCTCAAGAAAGGTTTCTCACATATAGGAAGGAATTTAAATAGAGATGAATGTCAGCTGAGGAAAAAAAAAAATCAATAACATTTTAAAAAATAGAAAGTACAGCAGAAAGAGACACACATCTGCCTTATTTGATTCAAAGCAGGAATTTGAACTTCAGTCCTGCCCATAAGAGGAAAATGCCCTAACAACTGGAGAATCAATCAGTCTGTTGTAATGAAAAATTGTAACGGTAGAAGTTGCCATTCTCTTCAGATGCAAAATGAAAACAAATTGTGAAACTTCAACAGGTTTCACAAAAAGAGGAGTTCATGTTTTCCTGTCTACCTGCTTTTGTCTACCTTTTCCTGTCTACCTACTTTGTACTTTCAATTATTATGTGGTATTTACTACGATGAAGTCTAAGTGAAATATATATATGTTATTGCAATATTTTACTAGTATCCAGCAAATTTAATGCAATCGATACATTCCCATGAAGCATTCTCAGTTTTCTAGAAACTGAAGGTAAACTGCTGCTTTGTGACTTTTTTTTTTTCTGTATTCATCAGGAGCGTGACCAAGGTTGACAATCTTTCTATTCTGCCTTGTAGAAAGAAAATCAAAGGGCTGAAGGGTCATTGGTGCTCACCTAATATTTACAAAGAGTCATTAAGCAACATGGCCCACCTCCTGTGTTGACCTCAATGGACTTCATCAGGGATTATTCCACTGAGTGCTGGATTCCTTTTGATTTATCTGTACTTCAGACTCACCTCTGTAGCCACTCTACGGAAATGAAGAATGCTTTCACCTTCACTGAGAGACATCAGATTTAAAATGGTGAAAGAAATAAGATGTGCATAGGCCTCTTGAGTCTATTAGCTGTTGTTGGCTTACAAGTTGCATCTGGCAAGATGCTTCAAGTCCCTAGAAGAGTTAACTTTGCTCTGACTGGAAACATTCAGTAGATTGGAATTTCATTCTCTGTGAAATGGGAGCCTTCTAGATCAGATACATGATTTCCTGATGTTGTTGCACCTCATGACCATTCACAATCAAATGGAAATTACCCTTGTACTGCCTTGCCCTCTGCAGGAGGCTGGCTCCATCACCTAATGAGGGAACATGGGTTTCTTTCTTCCTTTGCCTAAAAAGAGTCTTACTATCCACCATCTTTCATATCGTCAAATAGGTCCCCACTTAGCAAAAGGCTAAAGCACTGTTTTCTGTTATAGATGCATTAAATTCAGCAGGATTCAGGCTGAACTGAAGATATATTGCCTCAAAAAGAATTGCTGTAGTATGCTCTGCTGTAGAACACTACTGTATTAACCATTAAAGGTTAATTGTAAATAAAATTCAAAAGGATCGATGTAGCTCAGCTCAATCAGCTTATTGATTTAAGCTATAAAAAGAAAATAGCCCATGAACAGCACTCTTACATATGACCCCACCACCAGTCCTCAGTGACTGACAATTCACTGGCGTAAACTGCACATGAACTTTTAGCAGCTGCTTATTGCAGTTTGGAGTTTACAAGTAACTTCAGATTTTCCTTTAAATTACATAATATTTCTTTGCTTGTCCTGAAAGGCATGGCAGTTTATCCACACACAGGTCATGCGGACAGCTTACTGTAGCCATTTTGCCTGTCTGTCTGGTATTGTGGAAAACGGAAAATAGGAAATACAGGTATCACATAAATCATTAATATCGACTATAAAAACAAAGATTCATCAATGACTGAAGAAATCTTTCCAAACCAAGCAGAAAGTTATAACAAAAGCTAATGAGCAGATTAGTAT
The DNA here is from genome assembly GCF_009769625.2 of Cygnus olor. Taxonomy (NCBI): domain Eukaryota; kingdom Metazoa; phylum Chordata; class Aves; order Anseriformes; family Anatidae; genus Cygnus; species Cygnus olor. Next base: position 157,483,621 of record NC_049170.1, on the reverse strand, counting down.
TGCCTCTAATGCAAGCACCAATAAATAAATAAATAAATAGATAGATAAAATCATAGAAGTTTTGTTCATTGCTTACTGTATAAACCTTAATCATAATCAGTGTCCCACACCAAAGCAATATCTCAAGAATAGCCAAGAACAACAGCTGTGTTAAAGCAGCATGCATGACAGACATCTGGATCCAGTCCTGAATTATTTAGCACAGATCTAATCCTGTCCTTGTAGGTTTTGCAGCTTTGCCAGGGGCAAGGGTTTAGCTTTTAATTCACCACCACCACCCCACAATGCAGCTGGCTCCGTTCTGTGACTGTGAGCACAGCAGAGGCACTGCCAGCCTGGAGCTCCATCTGTGATGCCAAGCACACCTTTAGGTCTTCCTTTTCCTCCACCTCCCCAAGCAGCCACCTCATCCACTCTGCATCCCATGCCAGACCAGGCACCTGGATAAGTTATGAAGAATATGTCCAGGGAGAGAGAAGTTACCGCGCTGGGGAGTATCCCAGCCTTAATAATGTTGAAAACAGAAAACTGAAAAACCACAGCCCTGTGGAAATCATTAGATTTCAGAGTTCATCAACTCTGGTGCAGGTGAATTCTTCCTACTCATCTCAAAATATAGATTTCTAATACTTACTCTTCAGTAGGAAACATTTCTTGACCCAACAGGAAATCTAAATAAGCAGCAGGAACAAAACAGTAGTCTAAACCCTGAAAAAGAGAATTGAGAGACTAGAGATATCTTCAGAAGATAGCATCTAAACGTCTAAATACCAACCCCTCACAATTAGGATCCTTTAGAACTATGCTTTTAACACATATCTAACCTTGTCATTTCCTGAAAAATTATCCTCAGCTTCTGCCATAGTGAGAAAAATGGATGTTTCCAGAGGGAATTTTATTCCATCCTAAAATCTTTATCAGTCTTTGGGTGAATTCTTCCTTTAAAAAAAAAAAAATAATATATATATATATATTTTTTACCTTTCCCTGTTAACTACAGAGGGGTTAAATAGACTGTAGAGGCAAACTAATTCTCTATTTGATATTAAGTGGGGAAGATCTCAACAATAGTGTCTAATTTTCCACCAATGACCACAAACATTTGTGTTCAACATCACCAAAGTGGCTGGTATGAGCGCTCAATCCTATACCCACGTTGTCTTGTTAAGTGAAGCATGACCCTTCCTTTTCCACATCCTGGCTGAAGACAGAAGTTATTCACAGAGAACTTTTGTACTGTAAGAAGGACAGAAACAAAGCTTGTCTGCAGGTCACTGCTAAGTCTGTGGGTAAGCCTTGGAACAGTTTTATAGACAAATATCTGGAACTGAGGTCCCAGCACTGCTCATCCGTCAAAAAAGGTAGTGACCATCATGTCAGCAGGGTGAGGCATGAGCATAAAGCTCAACATCTACCTGGAGTTCTGTCCCGTCTGAAGAAACAGTTCACAGGGATATCCATTACAAAGTTTTCTCAATGAAATTTCTGGGGCAGTCATATGTGCTGGAGTTGTTCCAATTTACAGTCTTGACTGCAATCAATCTAGAAAGGGTATCTCTATTTCTTAGGGTTAGCACTGTCATATAGGATGTGGGGCATTTGAACTGAATGCCAATTGCCTCTTGCCCTGAATTTTCCATTACCCATGCAAACAGGAGACACTGACTCTTAGATGACTCTTCTCCAATATCCTGGTTATCAGCCCCACAGTGAATCTTCCATCCTGGTCCACCTACAGAGGCCTTTAGCACCATGTAAGTACACAGAGAAAGAGCTGAGGCAGGAGAAATCACAAAGCTCAGAGCCCCTTCACTCTGCCACGAGCCAGCAGCAGCTGACAATGACAATATTGAAAAGTAAAATGGTTTTCTCGCTCAGCCAGGAGCTCTCTATCTAGGAGAAGAAGTCCTGGCTGCGTTCAAAGTCAAGATGGATAGAAGTGTCACAGAGAGTACTAGGAGCTGTTGAGACATCTCTTGTATTGGGTAGGTTCAGAAATCAGAGGCTGTCTGCAAAAGCAAAAGGTGTTAATGTCACCAGAATGGTCATGGGAAGAGAAAGGTTGGCTCTTCCCCACGCCAGGTAAAACATGATAAACTTGAACGACATTCAGTGCTGTTAATCTTGAAATGACAGCCAAGCAAAGGATACTGCTTTTGCCTCCAGGCCTTGGGCTGGTGTCAGCCAGCACGGCTCTGCTGAACGCACTCTTGTTGGAGCTGAGCGGACAGAAGTTGAGCAGCTGAGCCCAGGCTCCTCTCACCCAAAAAGCATAAACCATAGGTACGAACTTTCTCCTGATACTTTTATTCCCAGGTGTCTGGAAGGACTTGCCATCTTCCTTCTGAAGACACAGCAGTGGGGGAAATAATGTAATAAAGAAGCCAGTGTGCATCTCAGAAGTGTGAGGCAACAGTCTTTGAAGTCAGGGAAAGTCTTCCACGTAAAAGATGATTGGTATTCTCAGCAGTTCCCTTGCACATCAGCTGGTTTCTTCCCTGAATCAGAAATATCAGAGAAGGTGAATTAACTGATTTAATGGATTATAATTAGATAGTAATAGGTGTATATGTATATACAATGAGTGTAGTAGACCAAACATAAAAGTAAAATGAATCCTCACTGAGATTTCTTTGCTGATCGCTAAACAGGGGTAATATTTAATACTTTATTTTATTTCATTTTATTTATTATTTTCACAGATGCTAACATTTATCTTTTGCTTTTCAAGTGGGCAGATCAAACCCAAGTCCTAAAATTTAAATTTTAGAAGCTGCTGAGTTCACTTTATGCATATTCATGCTTGTACACAATGTGTATAAAATGTGTACAAGCACATACAAGTGTAGACTTTTGAACTAGGTAAGATGTGGTTGATGATATTCATAAACACTTTCTTTTAGGTTGATAATATTTGTAAACACATAAACACATAAATGGTTCCTTACAATCCACCCTAGAAAATATTTTATCAGGTTTTAATAGAAAATGATAATACTTCTATGAATATTTTCTCAAAAGCATACTTGAAAAATATCTTGATATATAATCGTACCCTTTTTGAAATCTTCTGATTTTTTTTTAAACTGAACCCAAAAGAAAATAAGGATTATTTTTTTTAAATAATGTACAAATCTAGCATGCAAAGTTCAGACAATTCCATTCCTGCTATGTACTACAAGAGTTTTCTCTTAGAGACCTTTCCTGTTTGATTCGTTAGAGTTTGGAAAAAATGGATGATAAATTGTGAAAATATTGGTAACCATATATGTGAAAATCCATTTGTGCAAATATAGGAGAACTACTAAAGGAAGAAGGGCTGGGAATCAGCCAAAGGCTCCAAAGATAAATTCTTGGATCCTCTTGTTTAACGGGGGTTGATTGTTGATGGTCCTCATCAGCCACATTTCTTTCCATAACTTTCCCCCATCTGCCTGTGAATGGACGCTCTAAGGAAATGATGTTGCCTTCTTTTGTGGCTACAGAGAATAACTCAGAAGAGCCTTAATTGCACACTGGCACATCTTCTCTGATAGCCATTTATGGCCAGGAATTTCATTTACACTGGCCTGTTCCCTAAAGGCTTTCATGCAAGTTTCAGAACATCAGGTTTTGCAAACGCTACAGATGTCTAGAACCATGTCTTTATTAGCTTTATCAAGGTGCTTACAAAAGGGTATTTTATTATTGGAAGCAAAATGTTGTACAAATTCATAACTGGATTACACCTTTCTTATCAAGCTGCAGTAAGTAGCGGAAGAAAATTGATATTGGAAAGGGTCAGAGCTGAATATGAGCATCACCTTTGTTTGCAGTGATTTCACTTATACAGCAATCATTATTAAGCATTTTAATTAGAAAAAAAAAATCAACAAACTGAGACAGACATCTATCAAATAAGTACTCTGATCATATGTTTACCAGATGTTTGGGTGAGTCAGTTACACAGATTTGAACACAGACTGAACATCCAGACATAGGAGGATGCCATGGCCTGCCATAGAGTATGATTGGATGACGTTTGACTTACCATGTTAGCTATAAGAATATGAAATATTCATCAAGAAATGATGAATACAGAATGACTACAAGCAAATACATAAATAAATAAATAAAATTACAACACAAAACCACTGGTTTGCTTACCAAATCAAACAAGCTTCATAAATTTATGGGATCTCAATTAAGCATGTTCAGAAAATGAATAGCAGTTTCAAGATTGCTACTGTTAAAGCAAAGGTAAAAGGTGAAACAATTCCCTTGGTCACAGTGGCTTGCATCACCAAACATTTCTCTACCAGTTGCCTTACCGGCGACTTGTCAAATTATTCTAATTCCCACTTCTTTAGGGTATGGAAATACATTGTATTAAGTCAGCACTTAACTGAGGTATTTACCCAATTTTGGGTAGAAGACCAACTGTAATAGTAAATATAATGCAATCACTTTAGCATCCTTCTAGGATGCTTAGCATCCTTCCTTATCATTTCTAGGAACAGATTGGTGTCCTTGCTGTACAAAGCTGGTTACAAAAACTTGTAAAGCAGATGTTCAAGAACTTCTGAGTGCCCCCAAGGAGACACCCACAGGGCCACAGGAGTAGGGAAGTCAAATTCATTTTAAGCCTTCCTGTTCTGTTCTACTTGGCTGCATCTCCCAGCAAAGAGCACACGTTCCTGCTGCTCAGACAGTGCAGTGGCTATTTCAGGAAGCGTGGTTTTGTGAATTGGGGCAAGGCTGTGGCTCCATTTTCCTAGACAATTGTGCCATGGACCAAATTTCTTTTTCCTAAAAAGGATATGTCCCCTTCTTCCTTTGTTGTTGTTGTTGTTTGTTTATTTTTGTTTATTTTTGCTTTTGTTTGTTTTGTTGTTGTTGTTGTTGGTTTGTTTGTTTGTTTTTTCTGGCAAAAAGAGCATTTCTTTCCTGCTACATACATCAGGATATGTACCCATGATCCCTCCACCTCCGTGAACAGCTATGTCTAAATTTATTTATTCTGATGATGAATTTAAATCAAGTTTGGCACAGGGATGGAGACTTCAAAGATATTGTCTTACAAGATTCATGAAAATAAACAGGCAGATGGAGGGAAAAATATATATATATATAACTCCTGTGTTGTAATTAGAGGTAAACTGTGAACTGAAATCTTACTGTATATCACAGAGTCTACACAAGAGGCAGTCTTGAAGTCAGAAATCTATAGGAGACCAAGCTCATGTGAAAAATGAAACAACAGTAATAATAAAATCAAATAGTGTGGCAATGTTTATATGCCCCACCTTGCTGGCAGAGCTGTATTAAGTTCAGCAAGTTTTTCATTTATCTAAATTGCCAACACTTGAAGAGGGTCCAGTGCAGACATACAATTCCAAGACTACCTTTTGTAGCTAAGATGAAATAAATAGGAGATGATACTTTTCTCAGAATGGGGTTTCATGTGAAATTCTTACTTTTGCAACCAAAAATTAATACAGAGCAAACAAACAAACAAACTAATCACAGAGAGCTCTGAAAATAATGCGCACATACATCTCGTACTCTCAAAGTATTTTCAAAGCATGGGTGATGTTACCCAAGTAGTGCTGCTATTCTGCCTCTTTTATATTTATTTATATTTATTTATATTTATTTATATTTTTTCCAGAAGAGAAACTGAGGCTCTTGTCTTTATCAAGTTCACATGAGGATTTTGTAAGAGAGCCAAGAACTGAATGTGGACAGCTCAGCCCACATGCAGACAGCATAGTAGCCATCCATTGATCAAATAAACTCTCCATTGCCATTAACCTTGACCATATTCAATGTGGCAACTGCCAGCAGCATCACAAGGCAGCCCAGAACCTGTCTGCCAGCTGCCCCTAAGGCACAGCCTCTGCAGCCCATGGAGAAGGAAGTCTGCCTGATATGGTAGTCTGCAGGGATTTATTCATATTGCTGCTGCCACAAAGTGAGGAATAACAGGCACTTGAGGAAGATAATATTTTGATTCTGTTATTCTAGCAATTGTAACCCTTAATGGGCAGTTTGCTTCATTTCTGCCACTGTAAATCATCTGGAGTACATAATAATACCCATTTGCTGGAGCTCCAAGGTTCCAGCAGAAGAAAGCGAAAAGGAAGAAAGCAAGGGAAGGAAAAAAAAAAAAAAAAAAAAGTATGATCAACCTTTCATTTCTGCAACAGCTCAGCTGGACACTCACAAAGTCACTGGGTTTCCTGCTGTTCCCTCATTGCTCACCATGCAATTCTGTAAAAGGCCTTTCTCAACACCCAGCGAGGCCATACAGAGTTGTTGCCCAGTTTCCTTGCAAAGGAAAAGCCAAGGGGATGCTGAGCAGCAGTTTGGAGGCTTTGATTTTGAGCTCTGCTCAGAGCTGTTTCCATGCTGCATAAACATAGGAGACGGGCAGAGACAATCACTGGATAATAAGAACTTTTCCCCAGGGAGAAATAATTTTTTTTTTTTAAAAAAAAAAGAAGAGTAAAAATGATTCCTTGGCTCCTACCATGTCTTACTCACATATTTGGGCAGCCAGAGGTGTGCCAAAGAAACAGAGGCAGCAGATAAGATTATTGGGCTAGAGTGTGCCAAACTTGGTGGTTTGAATTCTGCCCTCACTGTGGTGCTCATCCCCAAGGGAAGATGCAGGATGCACAGGAGATGCAAAAGGCAAGGGGATCCTGAGAGAGGAGCTAGTGTTTGGGGTTATGCTGTGCCCAAGGAGGGAAAGGCAACACAGACCTGGAGGACAGTCCCTGAGTTTCAGTGCATCCACTCTGTGGACAGGTTCCAAGCCAAAATGTTGTAGGTTTAAAAGCTCAGCTCAGAAGGGGTGAGGAATTAAAGGAATAAAAGGAGACCAGAGAAAAATATAGATTTTTTTTATTATGATAAATAATGGAGGCAAAACCTCAGACAAATAGTGTAGTTTTATTCTGTCCTACTCAAGGCATTTACAGAAAATGATTTCCTACTCAAGGCCTTTACAGTAAGGGAAACTGAGGCATAGAAGTGAGATGACAACTGGCCAACCTGACATGGTTGGTGACAAATACTGGGCAGGAGCCAGGCCTCTGGGCTCCCATATGGGATGAGCCATGGGTCACTAACATGGCCTGTCCTGCAACGTGACAGGCAGAAGGGAACTTTGTGTCCCCTTTGCACACCTCATAACTCTCCCAGAGAAAAACACTATGCTTCACTGCAGATCCAAAATCCCCAAGTCCTAATCATTCCCCTAGCATCAATTATGCTCTACTAAGGTATCTCCTAAGGCAGATAGCGAGGGCCTGTTTCCTTCCTGCAGGCATTCCTCTTTCTTATTAATTGACAGTGGCTGAAGGGGTAGAGTTAGGTCTGAGGATTTGTAGACATCAATTTTTCATCTGATTATTAATATGCTTGCAGCAGGTGTTGGAAGCTTTCTATTTTAGTGGTCTCAGACAAAAGGAAAGGATATGAGAGCCACTTATCTTCCTTTAAACTATTGCTGACAGTGTTAGTAGGACAAGAGAAGAGGATGGAGATAACCCTGTAGTATATTCGTAATGCAGTTTGCTTCTAATTCTTTAACTGTGAAGTCTCTATCTCATTTGGGTATCTCTATTTGAATCTGAATCTCGTCCTTTCTTTATTATCTCCACCTCTTTTTGTTCTTCTTCACAGGGTAAATGGGAAAAGCTGTGAAATTATTCCCCAAGACCTCAAAATGGGAAACCTGAGTTGTATTTTTAGTGCATCTTGGGGAACCTGACAGTTTAGGATACATGATGTTGGTAAAAAAAGCTGTTGACCCTCAGCTGGTGTCACCTGCAAAAAGCAGCTTGCTGAAATGGGGGAAAAAATGCGAGTCTGCCAAGAGGTCTGCTACATTGGGAACATATCCATTGACCCAGTAACCCTGCACTGAGAGCCATCCAGCTCCATACCTGCTCAGGATGATTTGAAATGGACAGAGCCATTCTTCAGCCATTGTGTTTTAGGTTCATTTGGTCTTCTGTCAGCGAGAATGCTGTTGTTCAGGTATCTTACCGTGCCCTGAAGTCTACTCCAGGTCATTTGAGAAGCAGTCTGTGAAGGAGATTGCTAGCGAGACCCCTTCTTCACAATGACAGTCTCTTTCCTGCCAGCCTAAATGCAGCCACAATAGATATCTTCAGTATATAGTACGCATTTAGGAAATATCTTTATATTTATAAAGGTTATGTAATATCTCCTTATTAACTATTTCTGTTTTAGAAAACCTCTCATTGCAGAGCAGAAGCTGTATGTAATTTGGGTGGCCAAGGCAGCCACCAAAGAGAACTGAGAGTAGATCCATGGCAGGAATTAGGCTTTCAAACCAACAGCAAATGTTTGGGAAAAACAAAGGGGAAAAAATATGTTTAGCTGCTCCTCAATGGGAAGATTAAGTCAGCTGAACTTGCAATGAACAATTCTGCTTATTTCAGTTAAATACCCCAAAAGTTGAGGTTAATCTGTCAACAGCTTCTCAGTAATGAAAAGCTGAGCTTCAGTCAATTGTTCTAAGTTGGTTTTAACACAAGATTAGATTCCATGCTTTGGCTTTGACTAACCACTCTTATTTTCACCCTGATCTAGATGCTTCTGGGAGCCTTTGCTTTTCTAGGTACCTGCACAAGGCTTACCACTGCTTTGGCACATGGGATTGATGCTTGCAAGAAGGTGCTAACATATCTCATGCATCTTGAACATCTCAGTCTCTACATCGTATTTCCTTCTGCACTGTGAGGCTGTTCCTTGGCCATTTGGGTCTCCTGCCTTCCATCATTAGAAAGGGGACACTGAGTTAAACCCCTCACTGTACTCACTAGAGCATATTCCTGACAGAATTGAGGCAAAACTTTTTTTTTTCCTGGCACTAGAAAATCTGTTGCCCACAAATGACAGCCTCCTGTACATTTTGCTATTGTTGTCTCTTTGTACAGGCTGGACCCAAATATCTGCGCTTCAGGGATATCTGACAGATCTCAGCACTGAGCTTCACAAAACAGGTGAAGCCCTGAAGTAGGTCAGCATGGATCAGCAATGCAGAGCTTTGGTATCTCTGGCAAACACTTTAAACGTCTTGCTTTGTGTCTGTAAAATTTGTATATATTTAGTATCTACTTAAAAAGCGTTAGTTCTAGAGTAGGGTGGGACTGATGCCTTTAGTTAAAGGCAGTTAGAGCAGCTAGTGAATATGCTGTGTTAAGACTACCACCAAGAGGCCAGTAAGGAAATGGCTGAGGAGCTTTAATTGCATTATTTCACCAAGAACTGAGAGGCCCCTTAGCAGTAAAGGCAAAGGCTGGAAAAACAAAGCTGGGAAGTAAATGCTTAATAACCAGCTGAGTCCCTCTCTGGCATCATTTCGTGGCAGCAGGATGGAAGGTTAGCAGGGAGATGGGGATACACCAGCTGTATAAATAGCAATGCAGCAGGCATGGAGAAATATTTCAACATGCACTCTGCATGGCAGTGCTTGACTGCTGTTGCAGCAGCACGATGGATGCAGCCTGGATGTTCCTGTCTCCTAACATCCCAGGTCCACTGCCACGTCAGCAGAAAGCAATATTCCCTAGCAACGCTAGGACCCCCCACCATGGCATCACTGTGCGTGACACAGGCAGACTCACCAGTCCCTAAAAACACCATTTTAAACAGCAGAATTTCCTTTTGAGTAGTGAATACCTATCCTTTATTCCACAGCAAACTCAGACCAGCTAAATATGATCAGAACTGGAAAGAAAAAATACTTTGCATCTTAAATTAGCTGAGAAATGACCGAACCCAAGGATTTCCTAGCCCCAGGCTAGCTTAACATGAGTGTGCAGAGTATTGTTTAGCATATGATGTGTGGACTGAGACCACGTTACTCAGCATATAAGGAAGGAAGACTCCAAAGCTGAGCCTTTAATATGTATTGGTATTGTTGGCCCCATATGATGAAATTCTCTGAGAAATTCCCATAATAGATAGGTGATTGGTATATAAAAGAGTCTACATAATTGCTTTTACAATGAAATGTAATAATTGGGGAACAGACTGATGAAACAAAGGGATTTGAATTCTGCTTTAAATGGACATTGCAATGCAGCCCTAAGTTCGCTGGCTAAGATGTCTGCATGATTTTTGACTGTGCACCTTGCGCACAAAAAGGATCTGATTCATCATGGCATGACTCCAGCATTACATTAGGATAACTCCAGGAGAAAAATCAGATCCCAGAATATTAATCTAGAACTGCAGAATCCCAAAATGACCAAGCACATGTACACACACATGTCTGCATCTATGCACTTGAGCCATATAGTTACTCCTAATTTTTTTAGTCTTCAGAGTAATAGGCAGATTTTTTTTTTTTTCTTCAAACAGCAGCAGCTCCTGTAGTTCATCTATTCAGAATCAGCAATTGGTTCTCTCTCTCCCTTTGCTATATGCAATGTTTAAATGAATTAAGGACATCTGATGCCTGCTCTTCTACTAGCAATTCTGGTCCCAGCAACTGTGACCAATGCCACTTAGTATCATTCTGGATTTGGTCTGTCCTCCTGCTTGAGAATTGGCCCATATGCTTCCCTCACAACTTTCTAAGCTTATCCCCACCCATTATATCTCCAAATTATATTACCATATAATATGGCATACATATAGCTTGACTGCCCCCCACCTGGAAGCCACCCAGGGAACCCACCTGGAGGGCTGGGTGTTAGGAGCACGAGTTTCCTGTCTACTACATGGCAACTTGGCTGTGTCCTCAGCATCACAGAGGGATGCCAACAGCAAAAATTCCTATTAACTTCAACAAAGTGAACTCTGCTCTGGTGGCACAGACGAGATTAAGGAAATCCCTTGTCCTCTGGCCCACCCTAAGGATCAGATATTGGTATTTGGGATACAGCAGACATGGCATGTTTGCTGGTCCGACTGCTTAGAGAAGTAGATGATGGAGTTCACCTGTCTGCACTGAAAAAAATTCCTGTGCTTGTGAATAATAAAAAGCCAAAGGAGCCCTGGGGACAGCAACCCTGTTTTCCCTGCCCAGCATGCCATTTCACAGACCTTGGAATTCCTTGAGAGCTAAAGAAATTAAAGCAGGAGAACTGAAATACACCTCTGTAGGGCTCTGAGACATGAAACGTTTTTGCTGGCTTGTATTTTTCATCCTCTGTGGCTGTTTCAAAAATCTTTTTAAATATTAAAAGCAACAATATTTATTTTTGTGAAATAATGTCTATGGCGCAATGAGATTTCCATATGTGTGTTTAGCACAAAAAGCAGTTTGAAGTCTCTTCTACAAAAGCGTTTTCAGACCTGAAAAACAAAGAATACAGGAGATTTTGAATAACTTAGTATTCTCTTTTCTTCAGGGACGCTGTCATGTGGACCTCTCTGAGACCTAAACAGAGAACTGCCAAGTTTCCAGACATAGGGCAGGTAAAAAATGGGTCTATTAGTTTGCCTCAGATCCACAATCCTGATCCAATGCCTTGTCTCCAGGAGTGATCTGAACTAAAATATTGTCATACGGGTGGTGTAAGATCTCCATGGTTCACAGATTACAAATCAAGTGGTATTCTCATAAGTCCTATTCTGATCTCTACCACGTCTGGCTTTAAATTTAGTACTTAGCTGAAGATGTCCTTATGTTTTGGAGAGGCCAAGAACATTCTTCCACCATGTTGCCAAGATATTAGATACATGTTTTGATTTAAAATCCTGGATTATAATAATAGATTACCCAGGTCCAATATTCAAACACAGGCAAGTTTCCAGTCATAAACTGTGTCGAGATCCCAATTAGTTAAATATTTCACAACCCTGCAGTACGGATTTGCACAACAAATCAGGTTCCTACAGGCCAAGCAGCACTTCTAGGTTATGATGGTGGGTGAATACAAGAACAAAATTAGTGGAAGGACATATTAGCAGCTTTTTCATTTCAAAAATTCATAGTGAAGCCTTTTAAAGATGAATTCATGATGATGTATTCAGAATTGCACTCTGAAAGTGAAGTCAAGTGATTATTAATATTGTCTCTCTCGCGATCTGTTGAGGCACTTTCTCATGCATTAGAAAGAAAATACCTAAAAGATCTGCTTTGTAATTAATACTTTTCCTTTTTCTCCAGAAGCCATTTGCTTCTTTGTCTCCATCTGACTATGAATGTCCTCATTGTCACAGTAAGTAAATTATAAAAAGTGTTGGATACAGAATACCTTTCCCCAGCACAAACTTTCTTTTCTGGAATTGCCTCAGCACCTGTTCTCAAGGAAGTTCTCTTTTGTCAAAAGGGACATACAGCAAGCAAAAATAGTCACAATGCATACAGTCCCATGTCCCTCATCCTTCTTTGTTCTTACAGCAGATCAACAGAACTGGACAAGGACATTTTATTGTATGTTGAAATGACAAGTTTCATATTCTACCCATTTTTCAACTATAACTATCAAATTATTTTATTTTCCTTCTCCCTCCACACGCTCAAAGTAAAGAAAGCTATTTCATTGTCTGAGTCTTCATATACCAGCCTATTTAAGCCTAGAACTCCAGTGACGTTCCTCTCCAGAAAACTGAGGCCAGCAGGATCCTATTTCTAGGGGAGACCTTGGTTCCTGGGAAAGTAAAGGGATGATGAAGCAGCAGAGAGTTCCTCCTGGTGTTTATTTTGCCTTTTACCCAGCCAAGGGAATATCTGTTCATTCATTACAGCTGCTGAAGAAGTCAAAAAAGTACATGTTCTTTTTCCCTTTGAGGACTGAAGATGAAGATCTGATGCAGAGTGCTGTCCTGTGGTAAAATGGACAAGGGTTTTGTTGACAGAAAATGGCTAGAGAGGGAAAAAGTAAATGTACTTAATATATGTATATTTCTGTTATAAAATATCCTGTGGTAGCATGGAGGGTTTAACCACGCTGGTGAGCTATTGCAGAACAAAAAGTTTCTGTGCATCAACAGACCTGAGAGGTACCTGCCTCTGCAAGTACTTTTGTCCTGCAGTAAATCTGAGTTAATTCAAGTTACACTAGTCCTCTTTCTTTAAAATAATCAAAATGATTCAAATAACTTCACACTTGCTACAGGCAAGAAGCATGAGCACGGTCTGTTGCCACGGAAACCTGCTCACACAGTTTAGCACAAAGGAAATATCGCTACCATTTCATTAATTACTGTATTAAAGCAAAATGCCATCTGACATCAATGCCTGCTGTGCTAGGTGTTGTACAAGTATGCACTGAGAAATACGTTGTCCCAAAAAGTTTCTGATTGAAACAAGGATCTTCTTTCCAGCCTTGCACACAAATTGTTTATTTTACAAAGTTAAGAACAGAACCAGAGTCACAGAAATCAAAGCCAACTCTCTGCCTCCACATCAGCCAAGTTATTGCAAAGGAAGTCTAAGCCCAGAGGTCCATGGGGACTCCACTGACAATTACATGGGCAACATGTGTTGCCAACCTGCCTCTGAAATTCGAGCCACTAAGTGTGTTTCTGAGTGTTTTTTTTTTTTTTTTTTTTTTTTTTTTTTTTTTTTTTTTTGTGCAGATTGGACCTCTGTAACTGCACTAGCAAGTACAGGCTAATAATAATTTCTTGTAATGGCACTTCTTATCTCAGCCTCTGTTCATTTTCTCCTTATTGTTACCCAGGAAGTGATGGCACAGTTTGCTCTTCACAGCAGAGATGCACCCTGATACACCATGTCTCTGAGAACAAGGCACAAAATTGAAGTTTGTAGAGTGTAATGAGCCACATTTTCATGGCAAAAAGGGTTTTGGCCATTTTCTTCATAGTCACAGAGCTGTCATGTCAGTCATTGCAGAGGAATGGGGCTTGGGGCTGAAAAGCTGCCTTCTCCACCTGCCAGACTAGGTTCAAATGACTGATTTTACCCCATCCGCACTGCTGGGAAGCAAGCCGGTGCTTTCCCAACTGTGGCTGTTAAGTAAAGTTAGCATTTCATGGAAATCCACAAAGCATAGAATTATAGAATATCCTGAGTTGGAAGGGACCCACAAGAATCATCCAGTCCAATTCCTGGGTCCACACAGGACCTCCCAAAAATCAGACCCTGTGTCTGAGAGTGTTGTCCAAATGCTTCTTAAATTCTGGCAAGCTCGGTGCTGTGACCACTGTCCTGGATAGATTCCTAGAGTGTGACTTTGCCATGGTGTGTGTTTGCCACAAAATCTGCTTTCTTGCCACAACAGATTGATGAAGATTTTTTCCTGAGCCAGGCCCTTCCTCTAACACTGCTCAAGGTTGGTCCACAAAGACTCATCATGTGAAAGGAGATCTCACTGAGATTTTGTTAAAACTGAGAAATTCAGATCCAAACCCAGTCTAGCTGTACAACCTTTGATTATTCTTCTGCTTATACAAGGCATCATCTTGCAAGTGCACATGAAAGGCTTTTCCAACCATATCTTAGAGAAAGGATTTTTTAACCTCCATCTATTTCCAGTTTTAGCTATGACAACATCTTTACAATGTCCTTCTTTACTGTGCAGGGGACAGCACTGGCACAGGTTGCACCGAAAGGTTGTGGAGTCTCCCTCTTTGGAGATCTTCAAAAAGACACCAGGACATGGTACTGGGCACCCTGCTGGAGGTGGCCCTGCTTGAGCAGGGGCTGGACCAGATGGATCCAGAGGTCCCTTCCAACACCAGCTAGTTTGGGATTTGTGATTCTGTAACATCCATTTCTATTGATTGGACCGACAGTCAGAGCCTTCTTCAGGGTCCCCTTTTCTTAAACCACCTTAGGAACTGGATCTGAGGCCAACACAGAAGACACAAGTTTCAACTTACTGCTGTTCCCCAGCTGGGGAAAGAACATGACCCAGTGAGGTAGAGACCAGCTTTGGCCTTCCATGGGCCTTCAGGAAATGATGTCCAACTGAAGATGAATTGCTGAGCAGCTGAATCCCAACTGCTTCTCTCTGTAGCATCTTCTTAAGTTTCTTTCAACCTTTCATTCTTCTAGGCTCTGAGGATGCTCTTGCTTCCTTTGATCCTGTCTTCTGTCTTCTCCCAGGCCAGACCCTTGGCATAGGGACTAGGAGGAAATTTGTATCTCTGATTCTTGCATCTTATATTTTCCTCTAAAACATTCAAAGATTCTCACTAATATAAGAGAAAGAGCATAGCACAAAACTAGCATTGTCTCCTATGAAGGAGAAGAAAAGAAAAAAAAAAAAGTGGACAGAAAATGTTTACCATGCAACAGTTTTAAATGAAGACCCAAAGTGTAATCCAGAGGACACTGAGAAAATTTTTGAGGCAATTAACTGCAAGAAGCAAAGCTGTGTCAGCACACCACTGCACCTGAGCTAATAAACCTGGCTAGCAGCTAATTACCCCTGTGAGTAAGACTTGCCAAGTTCCTGGAGGTGGTGGTGTGCTCACAACCTCTCTGCACCTACTGCAAATACATGCAATGTGTCTGAGTCCAGTTCTTACGTCTATAAAAGCTCATCCCCAAAGTCTGGATGGAACTAAAGTTTTGCAGCATGTCTTGAAGGCCAAAAAATTCAGGCTTTGGGGGAGCAACAGGCTGGGAATGAAATCCTAACTTTTTTTTATTTATTTATTTGATGGGGTTGGGGTGGGACTTTGATGTGTGAAAATATCTCAGGTGGTCCAAGGAAACGTTATTTCCCTAGAAAAGTGATCAGCTTGGGACATTTCATTTTAAATATGATTACTGCATATGCTCAGGTTTAAGCCAACTGCTTCAAAATCCTTTCCTATATTTTCTGCAAACATCCATACATTTGTTTTCCTTATCCAGTATCACATCATGGTGCCCTGGGGTTTTCCTCTCTGTTCTGACATTACTGTCTCTAGATTCCATTAATAATTCTGATTATCTTATTCACAGTATCATGTTTTAATACTCAAAACTTATGTGAATTACTGTAACAGCCCTGAACAAAAATAATCTGTTAGCACAAAAGAATTTCCCCTGGACAATTTGTACAAAAGTGAATTAAAATAATAACTCTAATCTCCTCGCTGTTACGCAGTTGTATTCTAGAGGACATCAAAGATTTTGTGTTGTGTCATCTTTGCACTGTGGTTTTATTTTAGTCTCTTCCTTTGTTGGAGGCTTTCTCTAGGCACTTTTTCTTTCTGAACACCTCAAGTCATAATACACCCATTTTCACAGTTCTCTCATGCACTCTGCCAGTTTTCTAAGATCCATAATATCTTGTTCCTTGTAAGTCTGTGGAGCATCATTTCAGCGGCAAGAGGAACAGAGCGATATATTTATTACCTGTTGTGTCCAACCTTGGAACACCATTTAGGTAAAAATATCAAGAGAAAATGTGTAGTTCTCAATACCGATAATTTATAAGTGAGTCAATCTGGTGTCTGCACATTTCCTATCTCTGTACTGCAGACAACAAGTAACCTCAAAGGCTAGTGGCAATTTAGGCATTCCTTTACCAGCTGCTGCATCTGGAAGATGAAGAAAAAAAAAAAAAAGGCAGCTAGCCCATAAAGGGCTGGCAAAATTGAAGAAAGGTAGTTTTTCTCGGAGCACTAAAAGGATTTCTGCTTCCTCCAGGGATTTCACAGCAGGCACAGAGCTTCTTGGCCTTCCAGCACAACTTGGCAATAAAGGGAAGAAAAGACTTCCCATGAGGGTTTAGTCAGGCATCAAGAAAATGAATTTGGATGTGCAGGGTCAATTCATATCTTCCTTGCCTTCTAAAGTAGCCTTCTAAAGCAACCCCCAAGAGTATTTGTTATGAAAGGTATGACTGAGCTAATTAAATGGAGCGGTCTGCAATGTCTGCATCTACATCCGAGGAAGTCAGATAGAAAATCAACAGACTAAACTGTGGGTGAGATCACAGACCATGCTAATACAACACGTTTTTTGGTAAGCTGCATTGAGCCTAACTCAGTATTTTAACTGGTTCTTAATTAATCGTAAGTGGAGCATGGGCAACTCAGTCAGAGGTAGATGTACACATTGTAGACACCTAAATTTAGGGAATAAAAATGCTCTTCACACAAGTCTTTGTGTCTGTGTAGATGGCATAATGCAGCACCATTCAAATACAGATGGGTTTGCTCTAATATTCTTACCTGGTAAGCAGATGCAATATAATCACAGCAGTCAGAAACACAAAACTAACCAGCTGGGCAAAACCAGCTTTAGAGTCAACCTAGAATTTCAGCAAGATGCCAAGTGGATTCTCAACACAGAACTAGCACAAAATCTTGCATCCATCTATACATTGTAGGGATGGACCACTGTGTCTGTCCATTGCATCAAGTGAGCAACAATCATGCAGAAGTGAGAAAACACCTGGACTTCACAGTTATCTTGTGAAAAATGTTTGCAAGTAGTGGCTAAAGCAAATGTTTCTTTCATCCATGCATCTATACTGAGCTGCTGGACCTGCAATGAATGATGACTTGATCCAAAGGGAGAGGTTCCTGCAAAGTCACACAGAGATTTTTCTATGGTTATTACAGCTCCAGTCCCATGGCATCTATTTTTTATCTTCTCCTCTACATTTCTCCTGTTAATTCCTCTGCAAATCCTTGCAGTCAGATTCTCCCCATAGCCTGCTGGATGAGATCCTCAGGGCTCATGGGAAAGATTTTTTTTTTTAATTGACCCAGAGAAGGAGAAAAGGTAAAACTAATTTCCTGTGAAAATCTATTTTTAATTCAATAGCACCTTGTTGTCCCCAAGGTATACAAGTCAAGTCTTGTTTCATAAGCTTCTCATTGGAAAAGGAGGAGCTTGCGCTAAATGAGTGAGGACAGACAAATGGTAGGACAAAGACTGTATTGGGAAGGCATGTCTCTATTACAGCTAAAGTCAGGATTCTGTTCACAAAATCATAGAATTTTAGAATCATAGAATCACAGAATATCCTGAGTGGGAAGGACCTTAAAAATCATTTAGTTCCAACCCCTCTACCACACCCAGGGATGCCACCCACTAGATCAGGTTACCCAGGGCCTCCTCTAACCTGGCCTTGAGCAACTCCAGGGATGGAGCATCCGCAACTTCCCTGGGCAACCTGTTCCAATGCCTCACCACGCTCTGAGCAAAGAATTTCCTCCTAACCTTAGATCTAAATCTTCCCTCTTTTAGTTTGAAAACATTCTCCTTTGTCCTGTCATTATCTGACTGAGCAAAAAGTTGTTCTCTGTCTTTTTTATAAGCCCCCTTCAAGTATTGAAAGGCTGCAACAAGGTCACCCCAGAGCCTTCCCTTCTTTAGGCTCATTTCCAGCCATCTGAGCCTTCCTTCATAGGAGAGGTGCTCCAGGCCCTTGATCAACTTTGTGGCCCTCCTCTGGGCCCACTCCAACATCCCCACATCCTTCTTGTGCTGGGGGTCCCGGACCTGGATGCAGCACTCCATGTGGGGCCTCACAAGGGCAGAGCAGAGGGGGACAATCACCTCCCTCCCCTGCTGCCCACCCCTCTGGTGATGCAGCCCAGGACGCAGCTGGCCTTCTGCAATGCAAGCACGCACTTCTGGCTCATGTCGAGCTTTTCATCCACTAGAACTCCTAAATCCTTCTCTGCAGGATTTCTCTCAATGAGCTTTTCTCCCAGTCTGCAGTCCTGTCTGGTATTGCCCCAGACCAGGTGCAGCACCTTGCACTTGGACTTGTTGAACCCCATGTGTTTCATATGTGCCTACTTCTCAAGCTGGTAAAATAACTGGATGTGTGGATGAGAGAAGGGGGATGCCATTTACTCTAAGACTTTCAATATGGTCCTTTAATATCCTGCTAGCCTGGATACTAAGTCTAAACAACAGGTACAACCTGGACCTACCTATAAGATAGGTAAAAAACTGGAACACCAGGCTCACACCAGGCCCTCTATGATGTTTGGGTGCTGCACAAGACATGTAAGCTGAGGCTGGGGAGTTGGATTTCTGCAGTCTGGAGATGAGCAAAATAAGGGTACTCAAGAGACGACTTCAACCTATTTTACATCTTTAAGACCTCTAGGGGCAGATCCACAGAAGAACTGGGACACTGAAAAGCTCAACACTTGGCCCCATTTTACCAGCCATGGGGTCCCATGTCCCCATCTGAAAGGAATGACGCAATTATAAATACATCCAAGATAGTGAGGTCACTTGGTAGCCTAACACATTATGTCCTAACTTCTCTCATGCCTCAGGACCTCTTGGCATTCATTCCCAACAAGCTTCGTTGAATGAAACAAATCTAGTTCTAGGATAAAAAAAAACAAGATGTTTTTTGCCCTGACGTCTGGATGTCTTCCCAAGGGTTTTGCTCAGTTTTGAGTAGCTGCCCTTGCCTTTTGCCTCTATAGCAAGGGAACAAGCTGTCAACAGACCTTGGCAGATTCACACATGTTGCATGGTGCCAGAAGAACAGACCTGCTTAAGAATAATTGTTCCTGATAGACTATTGACTTTGATTAGGAAATACATATTAACATCTTTCTTCATTTAGGCCCCACTTGTAGAAGGTAGCCTCCTTAAGTGTTCTGTTGTCTAGAATATTAAATCTGGAATTAAAAATGACAGGATGGCAGCAAGTGTTTAATTAGGTAATAAATTAAAGTCCCTGAGAGCACAAGGATCTGTGGTATCTCTCTCCTTTTGTATATAAATCATATTGTTTGTCCAATGTACAATGCTCCCTTATTATAGAGTACAGATGGAGGTCTACACCCCTTGCTGGTGGAGATCCACTCCCCTTGCTGTTGGTTTTAGCAAAGCCACAATGACAAGGAGAAAACAGAACAGTATTCACATTTTAAGTGCTTTCCTGCTGATGTTATCTCGGGGATCTTCCAAAATGCTATATGCATCTTGTCTTTAGGACTAAGCTTTAGGAGTAAGTCCTCCAGGCTTCCATACCTAAAACCAGCCATTTCATGGTCTATTTCCCAGGATTTTGCAATATCCTGATTAGGATTTTAGCACATCTTTTTGAGAACGAAAAATAATGGAAAATGCCTCGCAGCTTCCTGAAGTCCCAGTGAGTGGGATACCAAATGTCAGATCATATGTTGATATTGGAAATCAAATGCTTTAATGGTTCACTCATTTACAGTGGGGAGAAAAGTTGGTGCTGAGCTGGAGCCAAAAGTTTGTATCCCAAAATCATGCACAGGTTCCTACTAAGTAACAGGCTGTCTTCTTTATCCTAATCTGGGTCTTTACATTACCATGCTGCAATGTGAAGTGTCATGGTATTGGCTTCTTGGCCAAGAACATAGGCTAATGGAGACATGGTAGCAAGAGAGCTGAAACAGGAAAGGACAGACATGAAGAATAAATGATACTGGACAGCTTTACTACCTGATTTGTTTTTCTTTAATTTTTGATTCATACACAGATAAACTTTCTTTTTCAGGTCATTCAATATTTTTCTCTTTTGTTTTTTCTCTTTTGCATTCGAACTATTCTTTCTCTTTCATTTAATTTGTACATAAAAAAAAAAAAATGCTGCTTCAAAATGAAACACTACAAAGACTTGTTTCCACAACATGGAAATAAAACTTGTCATTGTTTTGGAAAATGATGCCTAAACCTAATCAAATTACTAGCTGAAATTCCCCTTTTTTGGAAATACTTCTGCATTTCTGAAACTCTGTATAGCAAGGTCTAATTCAAAAGTCTGTCCCTCAGATATATGCGTATTCAACATGAAAGTTCCACGTTGGTTATTCTTCAACCACACAACCTATAATAAGCATTGCCTTATCCCATTTCCCAGTGGAAACTGCAGGCAAGGGTTATATAAAACCAGAGTGGCACTGAAACTGTTTTGATTAATGCTCCTGAAAAACATGAAGAGCCTACGAGGACAACAAAAGTGATTTGAAGTCATCCCAAAATCTAAGAAAGGAGTAAATGACAACAAGAACTGTCTTCGGTATTATTGGACTGGACAAATACTCAAGATCTCCTGTCCACTGGTAAACCCATAGAATCATCATTAATCTTTTATAGAGTTTTTTTCCTTTGTGAATGAGCTCTATTCTGCTTGGCTGCAGAAACGTTGTTATTACTGCTGACCACACAAAGCCACTGTCCACCTGTGGACCATTTTTCTCATCTTGCAACTTCTTATGCATGTCTTGAGCGTGTGGACTCATGGCACTGCCTCTGTGCAGAGCAGTCTGTAATTGATGGGTTTGAAGTATGAGTCAGAAAATAGTGGCTGAGAATAAGTCTGTCAGAATGAACAACTCTCACTCCATTGCTCCAGCATCCATCAGTCTATGGGATTAGTTCTACATCTATCATGTTGGAGAATGGGGAAAAAATGTGAAAATAAACACGTTAAAAAAACTCATGTCTCCAAAATCATTGCAGATTAATAAGGCTGGCAGAGAACCAGCAGAGCTCCCTGCCACAGCCGCACGCGTCTGGTAATTCCCATACAAAAAAGCTACCATCAAGAACAATATCAGTAATATGGTTCAGTAATTAATAAACTTTCTGTGTCTCTTGTGCTATTCCTTTAGCAAGCTGCAGTTTTTGTGGGTTTTGATTATTTATGATAATAGTTAAAAGGATGCTTTGCAGTGCACAATGAACACCAATGGGATGAACTGTCTATTATATTGCCAGTTGTGTGTGCAAAAATGCAGACTCAATATGCAAGTACCTCCTTTTTTATATTATTTTCCTAATCAGTTGATTTGCATACAGTCTAATAGATAGAAATGTAAACCAGGGAATTTAGAAAGGAAGAGTTCTTGATGTGAAGTGTACTAGGATTCTTCAGTTTACAAGGCATAGACCACCCATACTTACTTATATGCACAGAGGTCACAAAGCAGAGGCCCGTAAAATTAGAAATGGCATGGAAACAGAGAGTGATGATCAGGTGTTTCCTTTTTTTCTAGTACAAGCAGGAGGAAACATCACCATAACATAGTGCGAGGCACAGTTAAAACAAAGATGTAGTTCATCACATGGAGTCTAATTAATCTGTGAATTTCTTGCCATAGGCAAGAAATATATGTTGGAAACACAATTCTTTTCTATTAACCTTCTTCTACAGAAAAGATATCACCTTGCAGTCACTTTCCAGTGAACCAAGGAGATGAGATAAGAAAAGGTGAAAATCTGATGGAACAATATTTTCCTTCGGTCAATACCCAAGAATTGACCCGATGTTCACACAGAAAAGAACAAAAGCACAAAGTCAAGGCAGGTGAACTCACTATTATTAAGGCATCTGGCCATGCAAATAATATGAATCCTTACTGCTCTGTGAACCAGCAAAAAGAAAAAAAAAATAAAGCAGACTAGACAGATAATTTATGTAACATCTATAAAAAAAAAAAAAAATGTCAGGTGTCTAGGCCCATCTGCACAGTTGGGCAGTGCCAGGACAAATAGCTGTCCAGTTGCTCTTTCATAGGTATTGACCTTGAGCTAACCACCTTTAAATATAAATTACAAACTTTGCTGTGTACCAAGGCAGGAGTAGAGTTAGTGAGGACATTATATCAAAAATGCCTGGCTTACAGTTATCAAATCAGCAAGCAAAGAGGAAATTACCCCACTCTATAGACTCTTACCTGGACAGGACAGGGTTGGACACAATTTGCACATATCTGAATTTCAGAATGGGAAAGGTAAGAAAAACTTCATTCAGATGCAGGAAGATTCACAGAATCATTAAGGTTGGAAAAGACCTCCAAGATCATCTGCTCCAACCATCACCCTACCACCAATGTCACCCACTGAACCATGTCCCTAAGCACCACGTCCAACCTTTCCTTGAACACCCCCAGGGACCGGGACTCCACCACCTCCCTGGGCAATCTGTCCCAATGCCTGACTGCTCTTTCTGAGAAGAAATGTCTCCTCATTTCCAATCTAAACCTCCCCTGGCACAACTTGAGGCCATTCCCTCTAGTCCTATTGCTAGTTACCTGTGAGAAGAGGCCGACCCCCCAGCTCCCCACACCTTCCTTTCAGGTAGCTGTAGAGAGCAATACGGTCTCCCCTGAGCCTCCTCTTCTCCAGACTGAACAACCCCAGCTCCCTCAGCCACTCCTCATAGGAAGAATATATCAATGGAAACAAATAGAATCAAATAAACAAATAAATAAACAAACAACAACAAAAAGAACACTTGTCTCTTTTTTCAGCTGTGAGTGGCAAACATTAAACCTGACATTCAGCAATCCTTAGGATAGAACAAAAGTTGTTGAAAACAGAAAAATAATCAATTCTTATTTCAGGGGCCAACTGGTGTTTAGGGATAAGAAACATTTTGTTCTGCTCCAAAATGTTTTGTTTGTTAATGAAATCAAAATGAAATGATATGTTCTTATGCTAGATTGAACAGAATGTACTTTTTGATCAAAATTGGGACAAGTTATTTTGTGTTCAGACTATTTTTAACCATTTTTATTTTTTCTAAAAGAAAATAATCAATTCCTAAATGAAAATAATATTTTTGGCTTAAAGGTTTTAAGAAGTTATTTTAAGAACCACAGAGATGACATGAATTTTCTTTTTTGTTCCTGGCACATTCTTTAAGTGGCAGTATTTCCTGAAGTCAATCCATTTGCTAATAATTCTCGATAATGTGAAAGACTATTTTATTTTTTTGAGAATTTACTTTTTAGCAAGAAAAAGCAAGTGCTTGTTCTTTCCTGCTTAACTGGTAGACAGCTTTACGGTCCTTGCTTTACCTTCCAAACCTTAGTTCATCTGTAAAACAGTTGGCATTTATGATATTTACCTATTTTTTATAGGAGGTTTCAGAGATGATAAATTGTGCATGACAGGTATTTAGTTGTCTAAAATGCCAAATAAATAACTACTTATACATTCTGTAGATTCTTAAGGAAGACTTCTGCCCAGGCTTAATGTACAGTAACCAGGTAAATCATAGAATAGCCTGCATTGGAAGGGACCTTAAAGAGCATTTGGTTCCAGACGTGGACACAGAGCTCCAGGTGAGGCCTCACAAGGGCAGAACAGAGGGGAACGATCACCTCCCTCCCCTGCTGCCCACCCCTCTGGTGATGCAGCCCAGGACGCAGTTAGCCTTCTGGGCTGCAAGTACACACTGCTGGCTCGTGTCGAGCTTTTTGTCCACCAGAACCCCCAAGTCCTTCTCTGCAGGGCTGTTCTCAATGAGTTCTTCTCCCAGTCTGGGATTGCCCCAGACCAGGTGCAGCACCTTGCACTTGGACTTGTTGAATTCATGAGTTTCACATGGGCCCAGTAAAGCCAGACCACCCTCTCCTGACAAAAAGCAAATGCAAGTGTCAGTAGTTGTATGTTGTCATTTGTTAAATAAAGAATGCAGTTGATCAATAAATTAAAACAAGACCCTGGCCAACAATTACTTTCAGTCACAAGACAGAATGGAATCCAGAATTTGTTTTAGGCAGGTTCAGTGCCTGGAAACAGAATTTACTGGGATTTTAAGAAATGCTGAATTTCTGCTGAAATATTTCTCAATAAACCTAGTATAAAAATAATTTCACCTCTGCACATGCTGAGGAAAACAATTACATCTTTTCAGTGATTTATTAACCCAACAAGCAGAAGTAACACAGCAAGCCTGAGTATCTATCACCATGTATCTGGGAATTATGTTTTAATTAACCAATTTCTCTAATATGTTGTCTAAGCTTCCTGCCAGGGAATAGAAAAACCCCAAACAGCTGCAAGGCTGAAAGACTCTCTAGACAGTTAGTGTCCTCATTGTGTTTTGGTCTAGCTTAGTGAATGCCTCTGGTGACAAGTGCATGTTGATGAAGCAAAGAATTGACTAATTGACACATTTAATGAAAACTCTTTATTCTGGTAGTGACAGAGGGAAAAATTAAATTTGCTCTCAGTCAAATTTATTTTTTTTTATATATTAAACACACACATGGAAACAAAAGGATGGAAGAGAGATAATACTAAAACAGATACCATGTAGATCTCTGGAATGGATCTGGATGGCAATTCAGAGCCTGAGAGCTCTGAAAGACCTTATAAAATAGGTATACCGAAGAACTTTCCACATATGATTGCCAGTTTTCTTCATGTAAACTCTACTTCTTTCCTATAACTGAAGACATCTTTAACAACATTAATTTGCATGTCTTCCTATCCATTTACCTGCCACAGCTCAGTGATATATTATTTATTCTGTGTACCATGTTCAACTGCTGATTTACTTTGGCTATCTGTTAAGCTTTATCATTTCAATACAAAATTCCTTTGACAGCATAGTATGCTTGTATAGCTGTTTCTGTAATAAGTCCCAAATGGGTCATCCCCTTTGTTTTATACTGCAGTAGAATTACTCTATAATATTAAAAACAGCCAGATGTCTTTGCTAGTTTCTAAATATTTAAATTTTATTGAGAAACACGTCCTCCATCTCTCCTTCATTTTTCAGACACTTTCTTCTGCAACATAGAAGGGATTTTCAAAATGCCATTTAAAGTCTCACTTGAGTTTGAGCTCCTAGAATTTTGACCCCAAGAGTGAGTAGCATTGGTATCTCTGAGAGTTAGAGTTGCTTCAATCACAGAGACTGAAACAGCCTCTGCAATGGTTAGGGACTCTCTGCAAAGCCTTAAATATTAGGATCCAACATTATTTTAAAGCATTGAGTCATTAGCAGTTTTCCTTTTTCATGGCACATTTGAGTGCAAGTTGGAATATTATTCTGGTCCTTGTTTGATGTCCAAGGCAAAGACTTTAATTATATGTTTATTTGCAGTATGTAGTCCAGACACCAGATGTCACTGCATGATGCAAAGTACTGCAGAGATGGTCTAGGGTATGGTGAACAAATGTAGAGAAGGTGGAGAAAGAGCTGTGCAGACCCATTTCCTGTTCTTTACTTACAGTTCCCTTCCTTAAGAAACATATTTTATTCAATAAGAAACATGATTCTTTATCAGTGATTCAAAGAATGACCAGTAACCTATTCTTCGAATAGCTCACTTAATTATTCTTGTGTATTTATGACAGTAAAAGAAGGCTTATGCTTCTAAATATCCTGGAATATAAGTTCTTTACTTTACTTTGAAATATCACTTTCTGAGTTCATTGCAAAGATGTCCCCATAAATTATATAAATTGATGAAGCTGGTATTTTTAGCTTAATAATTTTCCATTGGGAAATTGCATTTACCTCTAATCACGATCATCATGCTCAAATAACAATATCATTATTAATAATTACAAAACAATACAATATCCATTTAAAATATTAGCCAGGAAGCAAATACAGATCACCACATGAAAATGAAGATTGATTAACAATTATAGCACTCACAGCCAGGGGAAGAATAATTACAAATGATTTTTCAAGCAAAGCAGATGCAAGTTATTTATGGACAAGAACAGATATGAAGGTAGGGATAATTGTGCATGTCTCACTGTAGGCATCATCCCAGAGACAGCTGCCCTTTCTATCCCGGGACTGGACTGAGCACAGTTTACTTCCACCTGTGTCTGCAGAGGGACCAGATACAGGATGAATTAGGGAGCCTAAAATGACATCTGCAGCTGAAATAGTCCTTTCAGACATCCATAAGGGATAAAAGGGGAGAGATTTAATTTTCACTGCAATTCTGGGAATGTTTTCCCAAAGCAGTTGGGGGTTTTCATGTGATTCCATACATGGTCCTGGACTTTAGACATCTAAATCAGAGTTCCTGACTTCTTTTCTGACTGTCTTGACGTGTTGGTAGTGAGATACTTCTCCTTTTTTTCTGTTTTTTTCCAGTCCCATGTTCACCCTAAACACTCTATGGGAGCTCAGAACAGGTCCTTGAGGTTGGCCTCTTTGGAGAACAAAGGTAAATTCAAAGGATTAATACAATGATAGAAACACTTAAGCGGGAAAAATATGAGTTGTCCCCCATAATCTGCTAGAATTAAGTTTATGGGGGCAAAGACACTCAGCCACACTGTTTAGCAATATTTATCCAGTCAATAAGAATTGGTTATACTACCTCCTGTGAGTGTGAATAAGTATCTTCTTGTTAGCAATGTGAAAGATAAAAGATAAATTTCTACCCATTTTCAAAACAAACTGAGCAGCGCCTGTCAGAAAATAAATAAATAAATAAATAAATAAATAAATAAATTAGAAACCCTCTGAAGAGCAACAGTGACCTTCTTTCCTGCTCACAAAGGATCTGTGCAAGGCAGAGGGAGGCAGTGTGCCAGCCGGGGAGCTCAGAGTGCCAAGGGAGCTCTTCTGAGAGAGGCAAAGCTCTTACACTGAGTGACAGAAACCTAAAACCTGTATCTTTGGGTAAGAAAAGTGAGTTTCCTCTCTGTACAAATGGAGGGTGTAATTATGCCTCACCACAGGGTTTTAGCTAGATGATCTTTAAGTTCTATTCCAACTCAAACCATTCTGTGATTCTATGAACATTTCACAAGTGTTGGGAAAAATGTAGCTTTAATTCTTATTTCTTCCCATCCTCCACTCATACTATGCTGCTGCACCTTTTCTTCCTGCTCATTCCACGCTGTCCAAGTACCATCTCTGCTTTTTACCACTACATTTTTAACCAAAAGAGCAGGTAAGTTAAAAAGCGGAGCTTCAGGGTGCTCAGTGCCATGTCTAGGGTGGCGTTTTGGTCCCATGGAATCAACAGAGTTGAGCCATCATCCTCAGCGGGCAGCATATGGGTTATGGGAGCTCATCACACCTCATGCTTGAAGCCATGTATATCTTTTGGTGATGGCAATGGAAAGCCTATCCCACTTTGTAGATGGTAGTCAACCACAAGAAGAGAAACAGCACACGCTCACAGCAAGAATTTGCATTTTTTTTCCTATCATTTTTGCTCATTTTCTTCAGAATCTACGTACAAGTCATTCAGTGCGAGGATGATGCTCTGACGTGAAAATGCCCTCCTGGAAGTGACTCAGTTTGAAAATGCTTGTGAATTACTTGAAAGCTCTGAATTTGTAAGGCTGATGCTTAAGCAATGGTAAATGAGAACTCCACTAAGCAGCAATCTTTGCAGAACAGCTACACACTAAATTGGTTGATTTCTAAATATCCTTACAGTCTTGATGTGCACATGTATTGATTCCGTCATTATCTTTATTTGAAAGAAGAGAGAAAGGAAGAAAAGATTGGAAAAAATGCATATAGATGTCGTATGGACACAAATGTTTTACTTGAACAGTGAGTGGTCTTTGGATAAGTTTTAATACTTCTGACATCCAGGTCCTTCCTCACTATATGTCTGTGTGTCTAGATACCTTTATGCCTACCATCACAAGCACTCTGAGCAATTAGTACCAAGATGAGGCCCTTGATACACTAAAACACTTTTCAAAGCATTTTTTGAGTGATTTCCCTGGCAAGTGATAAGTAATTCAGGAATTCAGAAACCTTGCCTATGTCACTGCAATGAACTTCTTCAGAGACGCCAGCTGAAAATCTGGCATCATATTCTAACAAATGTGTGTGAACAGGGTAGAGAAACCTAACAGCGAAGATACTTTCCAGATGTACTTGTAGGGGCCAGGAAAGTGAGCTAGTATGTTGATGGATGAGTGCTCGCTTTAAGATGCAGGCAAAATCATTTTAGCCTACATTGCATTATAAACAAGCTGCCACCAAGCTACTGTATAAATCACCTCAGAAACTGGGTGTCATCTCAGGCTGTGGAAGCAATCCAAGATCAACCTGTCAGAGGGATTCCTCCCTCCTCCATCCAGAGATGGATGTGAAACGAAGCAGGACTGATGAGTGCAAATCCCTGCATAAGTCACTGCAAGGCAAGAGGCAAATGGTGTTTCAGCAGGAAACGACTGAGCTCCGAACCTCTCGGGAAGCTTCTTGCATCCCGACCATCTCTGGAAGACACTGGGCCCATCAGCACTGAAACCAGATGGAGAAACACTTTTTTGTGATGAAAAAAAAAAAAATAAATTATTGTGGTCACAAAATGCAGTCTGGCCTTGATTTTCCAGGCAGATATGGCATGTTCTCACTCTATTGCTTCTGATTGCTTCTGGAGTGGTTTAACTGTGTAAGACATTGAAAAGCAGATGAAATCTTAAAATCAGTCCAGAATATAACCAGGCTGCTCCATATTCACTCCACGTTTATTGCTGGCTTATTTTTTTTGCTTCTAATTCTTCAAAATATTATGTCCATTTCATGTCTGCAATCTTGGGACTGGAATAAAGCCAGTCCTACCAGACTGGGACAGACTGTGCTGTATATCCACAAATGTTATCTACAATTTGGTTCATCCACCACAGACTTTTCCTCCTGCTGACTTACATTTTAATTATATAATCAAAAGAATTATATAATAGGCTAAGGTAAATCTATTGGCTGCAAATATCTTTGGGACTTAAAATCCACCCTTCTCCTATTTCCTGACCATAACTATAGTAAGAAATAGTGCTTGTCCAGAAGACTTTATAGGCAAACTATATCAAATAGGAAAAGTTATATATTTTTTCCTGATTTAATACAGGGTAAAATGATGCCTAGAAGTGTTAAGGGGTAAGTCAAAATATGTATGAAACAAAACTGAGCCCAGTCTTTCTGAGCTGGGTTTCCATACCACCCTACCAAAAAAAAAAAAAAAAAAAAAAAAAAAAAAAAAAAAAAAAAAAAAAATCAGGATTTAATCATTTCTCTTCTTCACGCCAATTAATAAATTTAAGCACTAATAAATAAATAAATAGATATTTTAAATGAAGAAATAACTTCACTATTCCCTAATTCTTTGCTAGAGAATAACCCTACACAAGTGTTTTTTGTTTGTTTGTTTTTTGTTTTCTCCTGAAATTTCAGCTTTCTAAATTTAGTAAGGTATATGAAAAATGAGACAGCAGTGAATATTTACCTTTCACAATGCCCTCAGTATCTTTTCTATTTTAAGAATGGAGAAACTGGGGTGCCAATTGGTAGGCACTGCTCTTGATTATTCTGAAAATCACTGAAATGGAAGGAAACATGCACAGACACAGGAACTATTCCAAATAGAAAAGCTCTTCTTGCACACTGAATCTACCACCAGGTCATATCATCCTACTCATAAATGTATCAGTTTCCACCTTGCAAACAAGAAGGTTTTTTCTCATAGTATTCCTACAGTCTGGCCCAGAACTTTGTGCACTTGAACTCTGAAATTATGTCCATTACGGAACATGCTTTCCTGAGTACTTATTAAATACCTATATTTGCAAAGAATCTGAGTATCTGAAGTTTACATTAACTATATAGCTTCAGACATGCATGTCTTGATGTGAAAGACACTTTAGTTATTATCCACAATTCTCTTTTTTCAAGCAACATTTCAGTGCAAGTCTTAAATATGTTAAGCCTTACAGCCTCGAGAACTGATGCTACAGCAGGTGGCTATAAGAAAAACATTTCAAAGGGATGCAAAAAGATCAGGTTCTATTTCTGGGCTTGGCATCACTAGATTTTGTAACCTTGGGTAAATCTCCCCATCACAAAATGCCTCTCTTGATGCGTCTGCTAAATAGGATAGCAACGTACATCACAACCTTCACTAGAAGGTTGTGATGTAGAAGGTTGTGAGGACAAATCCATGAATCTCTTTGAAATGAGAGTGATGAGAGCAACTAAAAGACACTGTAAAATCACAGACTGGTAAGTCAGCATATTCCCAAAGATTTGTTTAGTTCTGCAGAGTTGACCTGCTCACAGCAACTGCTAAACAACCTCTCATCCACTGTCTTGCTCCTGTGAGCTTTAATCAGTGTCTGCACTTTGATTTGATGAATATTTTCTGGCAGGTACCATAGCCAAGCTTAGTTTTTCTCCAAACTCTACTGCTTACAGCAGTCAGCAGAAACAGTTCAACATTTCTCAGTACAGTAAGCAAAACTGAATCTGCTTGCTGCCAAGGGCTGCAGCCACGTCCCAGGAGAGAAGTAGAAAGGGTCAAAATTGATGGCAGATCCAAAAGGGTCACCAACAGAAATTGTACCAAGGCAACATCCACCCCAAGACTTCTTAATTCCCCTCTTAGCCTTTGTCTCCACTGGCAATCTTAACATGAGGTTGCACAGCACCAGAAGCCTGCAAAGTAGAAAGCACCCAGTGCAGCCTCCCAAGCCATGACACAATATTCAATGATTAGTTTTGTGTCTGTTGTGCTTTCAGAGGTCACTGAGGAGCAGACATCGTGTATTCTGGTTTCTGACCCCTTGACTGCAACCTGCTTTACCAAGAGACAACACACATTACATGCATTGAAAGACGTCACTTGGTTCTCTGTTTTCAAACAGAAAATCACTCTGCACACTGTGACTGGGAGACAAGTTCATAACCAATGACAGCTCCAATTGGCAACAGTGGCAACATTAAAACAATGCCGTTCACTTTTCAAGACTGTAGCAAGCAATATGTGTGTGGTGTATTATCCACATTCTTGTATTGCATTTCGCTTTCTCTCCACAGCAAAGGGTGCCTCCAGCTCTCTTCAGTCTGCAAAGTGAGTCATGGACAATTTTCTGTGTCTATGTCTGAATTAAGATTAAGACTAAAGCACTTTTTAGATAAACTCATGGCCAGTTCCCCTGGGGGATGTCAAGTACAGAAGCTTTCTCACAAAGTGAAGATAGTTGTACAGTATCTGATCTTCAGAAGCCCAGCAGTAAATTGAAATAAAGAGGATCTCAGCTAACTAAGTAACAGTGGTATTTGTCATATTCTGAGAAGCTCAGTGGTACTCTCTGAAGGTTATCTATGAAGGACCAGGCCATGACATCTTGGCTTAGAGTGAAACATTCTTGATTATGTTTTCTGTGATGGTAATACTGAAATGACTCAGCTGAGACCAAGGCTCAGGAGCCACAAAGACAAGTCATGTGGAAGCAATTTTAAAGAGAAATTGTCTAAAGCATCATGTAGATTTGGGAGTTTAATCATTAAAAGAAAGAAGAAAAAGAAAAAGAAAAAGAAAAAGAAAAAGAAAAAGAAAAAGAAAAAGAAAAAGAAAAAGAAAAAGAAAAAGAAAAAGAAAAAGAAAAAGAAAAAGAAAAAGAAAAAGAAAAAGAAAAAGAAAAAGAAAAAGGAAAAGAAAAAGAAAAAGAAAAAGAAAAAAAATAGGCTAGATCTAGGGAACTGCAATGCCCTAAAATACCCGGCCTTCATTGTCTATAATGAGCTCCAAGTTGGGTTCCTGGACTTTCTACGTGCACATTGCTCAAGTAGCTGAGATTATCACAAGTGCAACTTAGTCATTGTAACCCAAGCAGTGATGGCTTTTGGGATGCAACAGTCCACATATTTGTTATTTTTCCATGCACATTGAACAAAGAAAGCATTTGGGTTCATCCCTGATGTTTGGAGTGCTGCTGGTCTCCACCTCTTAGCCACCTGAGTGAAGGAACATCCTGAGCAAGGACTCAGAAGAGGGGTTAAATAGGACAAGGGGAGGTAAAATTTGCAGACATGGGTTGGGACCCACATGGGATGCATGTTTCTCTGTTTTTTACCTGTCATCGGCAGAAATATGACTTCTGGTGTGTAATGCTGTCTTTTCACATGTCCCAGGAAAAAAACATCTTTCTCTTGATCAGCTACAAAGCTGACTTCCATACTGCTGAGTTTCCTTTTAACTAATTGTGTATCTTCCACATATGTTGGGAAATATGGTCACGGCTGATAGAAACCAATGATTTTTGTTAATTGTGCTAACTGAGAGGAAAGGACAGCTTGTTAATGAGTGACTAATTGAGATGTAAGTTAATAATTCCTCAGCTAAACTTGCGTGGATTGCCAGCCATTTTTCGATTTTCTTTAGGGAAAGCAGTCCTCAGAATGCAAGTTGCGAGTTTTCTGCAGCCATTGAAACAACTGAATTCTAACTCTTTTAAAATGAAAATATAAACAGGCAAGAAAAAGGAGCCCTGAATTATAAATAGTTGGCAAAGAATAACCACTCCAGTGTCTGAATGCCTGAATTTCCATCTGCCCCAATATCAGAGGTTTTATCCCTTGATCCTGGTGACAGCATGTGAAAGCCTGAGCAATGATAATTTTGGAAAGGAGTAGTTAAAGTTCACGTCATTCACCTTGTGTGAGGGCAAAGAGGGAAGAGTTAAAGCCATTTGTGATGACTTAAATAGAAATGTTAGTATTATGTATCTATTACTTACTAACATGGGAATAAAATTAGTGATTTTTGTGCTTCCTCAGCGCTAATGGTTTCTGTTCCTTACTCTGCCACAGACTTCTGGGCACTCTTGTTTAGACTAGGATATATTTGACTAAATATAGATGTCTACATCTGACTTACCTGCACAGATTGTCTTTGTACACAAGGAAAAGCTAGCCAACTCCCATGGGTCGGCACAGTATGAAATGTTTTTTATCACAAGTGGATGTCTAAAATAGGCCAGATGAATAATATCTTAAAGTCTTTTCCTCACAAGTAGCTGGAGAATATAAGAAGATGTATTTTTACACTGAATGCATGTTAAAGTAGATGAACTAAATTGTTCTCAGGTCCCCCAAAGTGCTTAGGAACCTGCTATACTGTTCAGATGAAAGCAGCCCTGTGCAGGAAAAATTAAATCATGAAATGCCATATAAGTATACTTGATCTAGATAAATACAATATCACATTCCAAACACTCATTCATTTTACTGAACCTGGCTCAAGGCACTACTGAGGTAGAGAAAGGGAAGCAAGACCCAAACTTGGGGTTGCCTGCATCAGCGATGTTCAGTGTTTTGGTGGGATCATGCCACACCATGTATTTCTTTTGAGAGGTACAGAAAAGCAGAATGGCCCTCTGTGGTGAACCTCTTTATCCTCACCCAGATGTGCCTCTCTTACATGAACATGCATCCCTGCTCTCTTCCTAGTTGTTTGACAAATCTGCATCTACACATTTGAAGGGAAGGGACAATTGGTCTTAAAGCGTGGAAAGCACAATGTGGTTTCCCATGAGACAACTCTCTCACACACCACAAGGCTAGACATTGCTTGTGTTTCGTGCATATTGGACTAGGCTCAAGCTAAGCAAAGGAGGAGGGATTTGGGGAAGATCTTGACAAGAAGAGTCATATCCTGTCCTTGGCCACAGCTGAGGAGTTCTCAGGAAAAATTATGCCCAAAATGGCATATGAGCTCCTTCTCTTTTAATTGGGTCATAAAGGATCAAATGTTTATGTTTTCACCATCAGTTAAATATGAAACCAAACCTGTGCTCTAATGGATTCATCCATCACTCCCAGAAACAGCAGCCAGGCACATACCTGAGCAATGTAATGGGAAAAGTTGTTCCCATCTACTGCTAGCAGCTGATATTAGCACCATATTAAGCTTTGTGCAGATTCAGAGGAAGGTCAACCAAGCTTTGAACACCTTACAAGTCAAGCACAATGCATGTGATTGGCAGTGTGATATTCCCCAGATGTCCCTCAGCCACTGCCACAGAAAGAATTTGGTCATGCGGTAAAACACATCATCCTCCTGACTCATCAGGACCTTGTGCAGTCATCGACCCAGTGTGTAGCATTAATGTTCACAAACTAAAATATTTGGCCATAACAAAGGGAAAATAAAGGAGGAGAAGAATGAATTAGCCATCAAAGAAGGATGCACTCCTACCATGATAACGTTGCTTTAAAAGCCGAGGCTTGCAAATCTGATCAAGTAATGTCATTTGTGTTTTTCAAGAATGTGTTGCTCTGGGATTTGTAATGCAAAAAAGTGGAAGTAACAAATTTAGGCAACAGGTCAGTTCTGCAAGGAGAAGATGGAGTGCCTCATCAATCATCCCATATTTCCTTATTTCTTTCAGGTCACAGCATCACACACCATTTAAAAAGTATTCATAAATGTCACTAATGGATTATCACTGCATCTTGAAAAAAGCTACATTTATTTATGCATGGATAGTCAATTAAATTGAGATAGATATTGAAATTAATAAGTACCCAGTAAAATGTAAAGTGCACAATTGATTTTAGATCCTCTGTTATATGCATAGCATGTAATTACTAGTAGTAAATCTAAAATGAAAATATAGAAGCTTATGAGATGCTTCAGTGCAGTTGTTCATTTAGATCCGCATAAATCCAGGGGACACACATTAGAAGTGCCAGGACTAGCATAAAAGAACTAAGCTATAACTACAACCTTCATGGAAGGAAAAAAAGAAAAATCCTTCTACAGCAGAAAAATAGAATAATATATATCTATACCTCTAATCTAAGAAGCTAATTGCCATGTGTTGATGGTTCTATGTTGGGGGGTAAAAATGAATAGAATAAGTACACATGACAGGGTACAAAATAAAAATGCCAGGAGATACAAAGATTAAAATTTCTTTAGTTTAGACAAATAAGGGACATTGGTACACAGCACTGCATCTATAACAAGTAGCAGCCAAAGTCATCAGGTACTTTTTACTGCAAATGGTACCTTATAATGCAGTTTAATATGTGTTTTGCTTGCAAGTGTAATGGGAGATTTCTGTGATTCATGCAAAGCTACACTTCATTCTGTTCTGGTTCAACTTTTATGCCATGCTTATCACTTCAGTACCTGAACTCCTGAGACATTAGGATTTCACTTGCATTCTAAACCATTTTTGTAGGCAAATCCTTTAGTCTCATAATCTGTTGTTCTATATGCGATATGGACTTCTGTCGGTGCACTTTAATTTCAGTTAAAGAACTACTGTTTCTCTGTTCAAGAGAACTCTCTGTTAAAGAATCTGTACTCTTACTAGCTTTCAAAAGGGCCACAATACATTGATATGGTGTGTTGCATAAGATCAGGTTCATCTACCTTATTGCTGTTGTATCCTGTTTTGGGATCAGTCTACAAAGAAAACAAAAATCCTCATAATCCTGGAAGTAAACAAAGGCCATCCTTAGACTATTTAGGGAACTGAAAATTTATGCCAGTAACAGGAGGGATTTATCCAACCATCTGAGTGCCAGAAAATAGGAGATGCTTTTCACTTACCAAGGTCCACAGGCTGGTGAAATATTTCAATAAAGCTGAGCTAAAACCAGCTGTCACACACCGAAACAGTTTGGTTTTGGATCCAGATACGTCAAGAGTTACCTGCTCAGTCTTCATAGGTGGAGTTCAGTGGCCTAAACACAGAATCACAGAATCAGAGAATCATCTAGGTTGGAAGAGATGCTTCAAGGGAATCACTCCTGCTTCCACCTCCCATTCCGCAACAGCACAGGTTTCCCGCAAGTTCTGCAGCACATCAGATAGGCCCATGTCTTGGCTATTGCCATGGGTATCTACTGCATAGAGTTGAAGGCCAACATAGATACACAAAAGAGGCTCAAATTATACCAGAATCCAATGTGTACATGCTCAGTTCTATCCTATTTGTAGATCCATATCATCTACTTGTATAGTCTAGTCATTAAAGTATCACTGTAGTGATACACGCCACTGAAAGGCTGAGAAAAGCTGTGTCCAAAAGCTCTTGAGCAGAGACTCACTTACCCAAGTGATCTCAATCCAATACGAGGTCCTAACCATTAGCTGAGCACATAAGGTCCTATTCTGTTGTCTATGATTAATGGGATGGGGCACACAGAGCACAGCTAATGGCACTTGGCAGCCACATTACACAGCTGGGATCGTCTCATAAAAAGACACTTTCTCTCTTTGGTTTCAGGTTTAGAGCAAATACATTGCTTTAGAATACATTATTCATCTGGGACCGTAAATGGAAATAATATCTCCAAGAATCACAGTTGTTCTAGTGTTTGAATAGGAGCAAAAGAAACTTAGACTCTGTATCTAAATTTCCTGGGAAGATAATTCAGTCTTCAAAAACTGAATAACGGGCTTGATGTCTATGAATGCAGACTTCTGATTTTTTTTCTTTTTTAATAAGCTTTGGCCACGGATACTATATGATCAATGGAAGTATAAAGCAAAGAAGAATCAGTTATTCTTTATAAGGCAAAAAATATTTCTCAGTCACCCCAAAATTCTCTTTGTGGACTGTTGGCCTCTGAGTGGTGATAAGCAAGTATGCAAGAAGAGAATTTAAGGTATACATATGACTTTCTTTAATCCCCTTCAGCAAACCATAGTCACTCAACCATTATATTTGCAAAAGAGTTCGGTAACAAACTCTCAGAAGGAAGTTATGTGTCAGCAGAGGCACCCATCACCTTTGCAACATGTGAATAGAGCCACTGATTTCAAGAGGAGATTGGGTTAGAGTTTCTTTCCATTCTGTGTGTTGAAATATTGCCCAGAATAATTGGCTCCCAAACCTAACTAAATTAACATAGAACAAAACCATAAATAGTATCAACGATGATGATAAGAAGATCATCTGGATTCTATGAAGGTTTTTTTTTTTTTTTTTCAAGAATCAAATCACAGTAATTACCCAGATTAATTGTTCCTTCCTAGCTGCTCAAAATTTAGTGTAAACTGAGGTCACTGTGGACTGCCACTAATATCAGGTTGAGCAACCAGTTACGGGAGATATTGAAATAATAAAGCATTATTTCTACAGAAGAAACAGAAGAAACATATTCACAGAACAATTCTGATGCGTCCTCTTTTCTCTTGGTCTCATCCTCTGTAATTCTGCCCTGCCAGGATGCCCACACTAGAAGGAAACACTGTGCTTAACCTATGTGCTGGCTGGCTGGTGGGTCAACACATGCCACTCGTCTATCCTGGCTGCTGTTGGACTGGACACACAACTAAGCTCTGCCTGTCTTCCAGTGAAAACATCAGTCTGGATATCTATTCTCTACCCGGCTTTTACGAATCTTTTTGGAATTTAATTAAGTCTGAAACTTCCATACCTGACTTGAATTTAGATGAAGTTCACCAACATGTTTAAAAGGTATTCAGTGTAACAAGATAGTGAACCCAGGTGAAAAAGTGCAACTTCAAAACTGATCTCACCTGACACCTTCACTGTTCAGCTACCTCATTTATTGCCACTGGTCATTCAGGGTTTTACAAAAAAATTGGGGATACCAGACAGGTGGAGCAGCAAATATCCCTTAGTACTTACAGCAAACAGGGATATTTGATATTTTATTTCCACATTAATTTTTAGCCAACATGTTTCATAAATCCTCTGTACAGCAAAATATAAATCCAGCCCTAAATCAGTGTTCTCAGAAGACAGGCAGTTGTCTGAATCTTTATGTGGATGAAAGACAGACTATCATCATGCCCTTAAAGGTAACAGAGTCCTCACTCTCCATGATCACATCCCTACAACCTTCAATATTTTACTCTGGCCTTATACAAAAATACACATTTATTTTTATTCTTCTATTCCCCACGTGTTTCTTTGTGTATCTCTGCTGCAGTCTTCTCTGCTTTTTCAGAGTACTAGGGTCAGATAACTTGTACTTTAAGTATTAGTACACGAGGATCTATTTCATCCTGTTGATATACTGCAAAGCCATGACACTAAAATTACATTCAGCTAAGCAGACCTCTGCTGTAGGCATCAGAAAAGAAAAGCATACAGGAGTGCATCAGCTGCATCCCCACTGATTTGCAAATTGGTCCCCAAGAGCATCTCAGCAAATATTCCCATAGCACCTGAGAGCTTTATCTAATGGAAGCAAAAACAATCTAAAGAGCAAAGTGCTACTTTCTATACACTGCATTTGTTTTATTCTAAGTCTGCTTGATCTAAAGCCAAAGGCATGGCAAAAGCTAATATATTCTTCACCTGGGAGGCAGGCACCTTCTTATATGTACCTAAAAGTTTGGAATTATTATCCTGAGTGAATTACGAAATATATTAACTCCTCATGCCCAGTGTAGTGGACTTCTCCAGACCTATTTAGTGCATTATTATAAAGGCATGTTGTTTTAGACACAGGAAAATACAAAAGAGAAAAGGACTGGGATGGGCACAGGCCAAGAATGCAATGTCTGTGAAAAGGACTGACATTTTTTATGGGTTCCTAAGGAAGCAAAGTACACGCTAGGATGCAATGTCTGTGTCTCTGCTGGTCTGTTGTTCCCTTGTTGGACAGTATCAACCCACTTTGTCGCAGAGGGAGAAGTCTCAAATTTATGAAGGTTTTTGAAGTTTAATGGAAACAGGGATCTGCAATCTGAGCTCACCACCAATCAAATGCTTGGAAATCTATACAGGAAAGAGATGTTATAAAAGTGCTCAAAGCTTCAGAGTTTGCAGCTTAATGCTAAATATCTGAGAATGCAAGCAGGAGCTCCCACCCGTACCCTCTGAGCAGGACAGAGAAAACAGTGCTTTCTTATTTCCACCATGCAGGGAAAGATTTGTTTTAAGGGCATCACAGCTAGTCGCAAGAAACATGGAGAGCTTTTCCTGTAGAGCATCACACCAGAACAAAACCATAAGGAAGTAAGCAATAAGCTTGTTTTTACAGTATCAGATACTGAATGAGGCTCCTATTTTACAAAATGTTCTCATCTTGACAGGTTTATAATCCAAACTGTAAGAAGGTGGTGGAGGTGGGAGACTGAGGCATGAAGATGACAACTGAGCAGCACCAGATCATGTCCACAAGCAGTGGACTAGTCAGGACCAGAAACCTTGTTAAGACCAGAAAAGATGTCTCCTGAAAAGAAGCAAATAAGCAAGCAAACAAACAAAACCTGTGGTGCCCTAGGAACTAGATCTAATTGTCTCCCACTCCAGTTACCCTGTAACTCAATTTTATACTTTAGTCATTGGCCAGTGAGTTACCAGGGCTAATAAATACATACTGAAACAATAAAGATAGTTGAAGCCTATGGCAGAAGTCACTTTATCTAGCTTTAGATGACCTTAGGGCAGACTTATTAGCAAGTAGCCTTGGGCTTCTTTGGAATAAATGAAGATCAAGTCAATAAGATCAAGGAGTTTTAGAGCGTAAAAATGCACCCGTCTATTTTAGAGATGAAACACATCTGAAAATACACTGTATTGCAGAGCCCCGCGCAACTGAACGAATCCCACTACCTGCCACCAGGTCAGCAGGCTCAAAGAGCAGACTTACCTGGGATGCGGGTGGGATATGTGAGCAAAGGTGGCTGTATCCAGACTGGAGCTTCCTCTTCTGCAAATATAGTCCAAAGACCTCGCACCACTTAACACCAAGTGCTTCCAGGTGAGGGGTAGCTAAGATAAGAGCAGAGCTCAGATCCCTTGGTCCCAGCATGCAAAGAATCCAATATCTGTTCAAGAAGGACATGTGGAGGTGCAGACACCTACAAGAAGAGAAAACAGCTCCTTTTGTTTGCCTGTCAGCTCTTGCTGAAAATCTGGCAATTTCAGCAGTGCTTTTGGCATCAGTTCTGAAAGCACAAATGCTGTTCTACATTGCCACATACCTGAGCTGTCTCTCTGGCTGCTTCATAGCATCTTCAAGTGTTTCCTTCTTATGGATCCCTATCAGAAAGGCATTTAGTCACATCAGCAAAGTGATCCATTATGTGAAGCACCCTTCTGGCAGGAAAAGCCATTACGTTTATTTTTCTAACGAAGCTAAGTAGACATAAATATCTTTAATTAACAATTTAAATGCACTCACTGATTCCTCTGTGTTCACACCATAGGCAGACTGCCCTGAAAATCACAGTCTTTCTTTGTTCTGGGCATGGACAATGCTTGCCTTCATCCTACCCTTACTTGAGGCTGATTAAGGACACGTATTTCTGAAGGTGAGGAAACTTTTGTCATGGTCATCATTGTGTCTGGGTAATGTATGTATGTTAATTTTGTCTTCTCCCGATGAGTATCTGGAGTTCAGATCCCAATATTTTAGTTTATTATACTTGAGTAGCCAGAATTCTAATATAGAAACATTAGATGTGTTTGGGTAGGTTTCCATGCCTCCATATTTGCATCTGAATGTTTGAATTGATAAAAATTGTTTATAACAGGGGAAAGATACGGAAAATCTATTTCTGTGTCTTAGATTTTTCAATATTTTGGAAGTGAAAGTGATAAATACATGTTGTTAGTTTTGTTTGTTTGTTTGTTTGTTTCCTATACCAAAGATTTGAAATTAAAAGAATAAAGAAAGCATTATTCACTTCACAGGGGAAAAAATATATATAATTTTCATTGGAAATACAAAATCTCAAACAAAACAAAACAAAACAAACAAACAAAAAAGAAATATCCCGAGTCCTGTCTATTTCAGTCCTCCACATAAAAAAATAAAATAAAATAAAATAAAATAAAATAAAATAAAATAAAATAAAATAAAAGTTGTAAAAGTAGCAGTCAGCTCTGCCGTTTAAGAATGGGTACTGATATGGGCCTCTTACTGTTACTTCTGTTCACTCACCCACTGATCTGCTGCCCCTGCCATAGTGCTGTGATGGGGGACAGCCCCCTGCAGCCCAGCTCCCAGTGTACATATTATATTGAAGAGAATATATCCCAGTAGCTGATGTCTCTCCTGGGACAGACAGATGCTCCCATCGTTCTTCATCTGCACTGCAGTGTCTCTTCTGCCCAAGCACCCTCAGGACTCACATATCTTGTCCCTTGCCTCCATTTTCACTCTCGTCTATCTCAAACATCATCTCATGCTTCCTGCTGACTGCATAGTACGAATTACCTTGCTCCAAGCTCTGCCCTTAAGTGCTCTCTTTCTCTTTGAAATTGTCCCTTTAAACCAGCCTTTTTGAACTGACCTTCATGCTTTTCTCACAGTAAATGATCCATCCATCCGTTTTCTAGTTCACTGTTCTGTTTTTAGGCTGCTTTCCTATGGAAATGAAGCCTAGGTGGTCTTAGTCACCTTGTGTACATCTCTATGTGCACTGCCAATAACTTCTGAGCTCATTAACCAAAATGACAGAAGAGCCTGAAGCCTCATAGATAATTACATTTCATGCAAATAGGAGGCTGAATGCAGGAAACATCTTACAGACACCACAGTTCTAAGGAAAATAAACATAAGCATAAATCTTGGCATACACCAGAAAATACACATGGGACACAGCCTTGTATAGGTGCCCCAAGCACAAGAAAAGCTTCAGTCATAGCTTAAGCCTTGCTTAAAGCCAAAGCCAGTCTACCACTAGACAAGTATCCACAGAAAAAGAAATTAAATTTATTCCAAAAGTTCTGAAGTAAACTTTGGGTTCATTCAGTGTGGTATCTTAATGAGGTTTGCACGTGCTTGAGAGCTAAATGACATTAACAAAGTTCAGGACAACAGAAGCTCACACTGAGTTCTTTTGTTTGTTTGTTTTTGTTTGTTTTTCTACATTATTTCAGGTTTAATTTAAGTTTAATTCAGAATCTGGACAGTATTTTTGTT
This sequence comes from Cygnus olor, assembly GCF_009769625.2. Lineage (NCBI taxonomy): Eukaryota > Metazoa > Chordata > Aves > Anseriformes > Anatidae > Cygnus > Cygnus olor. The sequence continues at coordinate 157,441,346 of NC_049170.1, read as the reverse complement.
TTCCTCCTAGCCATTTGCTTGTTTGTATGAATTCAAATTCACCCAGTGACTCTTTTTCTGAGGAATTTGTCCGGGACATTTATTTTACTGAAAATAATGTGGACAGTGCTGCCAAGTTGGCAACCTCCCATCATATTCTGCTCTTTTCTTGAATTATTCCCAGCTTTTTGAAATGCATGTTCCCACTTTATCCATCCTCTGTAAGACCTGCTATAGGACTGTAGAGGCAAACTAATACTGCAACAAGTGCCTGAGGGGTCTGTGGAATTAGCGATCTCCACCATTACCGATTTTAAAGGAAATTAATTAGAGACACCACTGAGAAGGGGGTTTCATGGCCTTGATCATGTTTTGGGCCAGGGGACTAAACCAAATAAATTGCTGGCTTTATTTTGCACTATTCCAATGTGGTGCCTGGCATTTGTCTTCACTGAACTTCATTCTAGCAATGTTTCTCTTTAGATCACTCTGCGATTTTTTTGCTTTTCAAGTTCTTACCAGTCCATCAATTTAGCTCCACGCATACTTCTTTTGCTCCACCCAGCATACTAATAAACAGTACTGGTGAATTGGGAAAATGTCATCCAGTATCTGCTGTCCACCTAGCTCTTGCTACCACCTGAGATCAGTTGCTTTGATTTTAATCAACATCAAGGAAACATTAGTCAGTTTAATTCTGTCTGGGTGAAATCCACTTCTTCACAGAAACCAACGGAGAAAATCAAGCAACAGGAAGGTTCTATTGAAGTTTTATTATCAACATCTATTTCTATCTGCTCTAAAAAGTAAACTTCATAGAATCACAGAAAGGTTCGGGTTGGAAGGGACCTTGAAGATCATCTAGTTCCAACCCTTCCTCCATGGGCAGGGACACCTCCCTCCAGACCAGGTTGTCCAAAGCCCCATCCAGCCTGGCCTTGAACACCTCCACGGATGGGGCATCCACAGGTTCTCTGGGCAACCTGTACCAGTACCTTACAAACCTGTATCCCCCTTTAGATACTGGAAGGCCACTGTAAGGTCTTCCCAGAGCCTTCTCTTCTCCAGGCTGAACAACACACGTTCCTTCAGCCTGTCTTCACAGGAGAGGTGCCCCAGCCCTCTGAGCATCCTCATTACCCTCATCTGGACTTGCTCTAATAGAGCTATGTCCTCCTTATACTGGGGACCCCAGAGCCAAACGCAGTGCTCCATGTGGAATCTAACAAGAGCAGAGCAGAGGGGGACAATCTTCACTCTTGCCCTGCTGGCCACACTGCTTTTGATGCAGCCCAGGATATGGGTGGCTTTCTGGCTGCAAGCTCACATAGCTGGGTTATGTAGAGCTTCTGTTCCACCAACACCCCCAGGTGCTTCTCCTCAGGGCTGTTCTCAATCCATTCTCCACCCAGCCCGTGTTTGTACTTGGGATTGCCCCGGCCCAGATGCAACTCTGAGGATGCTTAAGGCTTTCTGTATTGTGTCTATCAGATATCTTCATGAAACAAAGTCTTGGTCTCAGACCATACCCAAGTCTTTCCATCCCATTGCTTATTGGAGCTAAGCAATCTCTAAAGTGAGCAACAGAAAAGCAAAGCTTACTGTGATATTACCTGTGGCAAAGAGACAGGAATTGCTGGGGAATTTTTTTTTCAATGTTCCAACCCATGCAATAGCTCCCATCATCATTTGTTGGATTACGCTGCTGTTACCTATAAATGATTGACCAATCTCTTTAACACAGTGCAGATTGCTGAAATTTTTCCATTTACCTTCTTTGATTCATTTTTTGTTGCTTTATTTAGGGACCAGCTATTTTTTTTCCTCTTAGTATTTGCTTTTTTTTTTTTTTCTTCTATGAACTATCGGCTTTATTTATGTGGTGGTGTCAAAAGGTTCACAAATACAATGCTTGTTAAGTATTTTTGTGTGTGCACATGCTCTTTTCTTTCTTTTTGTTATGACTATAATGATGATTATTAATGGTAGTCCCCTAGTGCAGGTCTCTAATCTGGCATGGACTAGTTCAAAGGGAATAGCAGGCTGCAGAGAACAAGATAAGCTATGTACACTCTAACTTACAGTGACCTTTCTTTCTTCTACAAAAACTAGCAGCTTAAGAAAAATCTCCACAGTCATAAATCAACATCATTCAGCGCTATTTGGAAAGAGCTGTATGACTTTGGTACATTTATCATGGTTTAAGGAATTTTGACATGTTGTTCTCTTCTGAATGTAAAAGTTCTTTTCTTTGTGGTTGTTTCCTTCCACCACACACACACATTTCAGAAGGTTGTTCGGGAAAGTGACAAAACCAATCGTCTTTGCACACTTAGTGGGGAGAGAAGGCACATTGTCCATGCTCCTTGATGATGAAAGCACTGGAAGAATTTGACCTTGACTAAAAGAGCTTCCGTGGAAGATTAGAAAAATACGAGTTCACTAAATAGATGCCAGATCATAATTACCACTGACGACTACCTCATGCGTCATTCTAGGCACCTCTCAACAAAAAATATTGTCTTTTAACAAAGTTTTTGGCAACCACATGTGGAAAAAACAAGGAAGAACAAAGGTTTAACCCATATTTCTAGTTTTGCTTGGTTGTTTTTTTTTATTATTATTATTTGTTTTTACAGACTGATAGTCATTTAATTTGACTGTAATTAAATAACCCCTCAAAGATAGACATATATATCAAGAGTAAGAAAAGTGCTTATATGTTATAAAAATATCTGTGGATAGTAAGATTTATGACTGGAGGAGATCAGAAATTAGATTTCTCTAACACTGAACATTCAGATTTTTTTTTCTGCCTCAGCATGAGATTTAGAACAAAAGTTTTATTTAAAAAAAAAAAAAGAAATCCTATAAATACCTATTCAGTATTTCTCTTTTTTTTTTTGTAAAAAAAAAATGTCAATTCCCAGATTAAATATTTGTTTACATTTTTATTAATTTAATTGCAAGTAAATACTTTCACCTCTTTGATATGACTTGAATCTGTTTTAACTTTCTTCGAATAGAATTGTAACTCATGAGTTCCTGCCACTAAAAATCTTTATGGAATATTAAGCTGTAGCAATTGCAGCAGCAGCCATTTAAAATTTTCTCTGAGTAGAAAGAAAATATTGGCCTTTTCTTTTACTGCAGGGTTTTTAATGAGGATCTCACAGCTCCTACAGTCAGGCAGATTTTAAACTAGCTAGTTCAGCTGGTTCAAGCTGAGGAGCAGCACAAAGTGTTGCATTGGGTGTTGTCCAACATGTTTATTTTCAGGATTAGTATAAGGCATTAAAGAATTTCCTCTCATTTGCCTTTTACTATAAAATAATTTGCTATAGACATACACATTTTACTTGACAAATCTGAATTTATGCATGCACATAGAGGTGTCTACACGTAAATAAGATGACCAGTTTAACAGCCTGCCTGTAGGTGTATAAAGACATTGAGATGCTCTGAAGTATACTTTCCAGCTTCCAGATGTTGCTCCAGAAGGGCATGGTCCTCTTGACAAGTCAAGCAGCCCCATATGGTTGCTTTGGATACCCTAAGAGAATTCAGATGATGCCAGATGCCCATGTATGTGCAACAGGGTTGACCCTTAGCTGTCTGAACTCCTGGTATAGTCAGCAGAGATCTAGCCAACAGAGTCAGTGAGATGGCTTTCAGCTGACTGAGAATTCAACTGCTCATCTCATAGCTCCTAAATTCACAATATATTTCTCTGTGTAGAAAACTGAGTCTCCTGGAAGACATATTCAGCCCCTTGGTGTCTACTTCTCTGTGAACTGAGTCACTCCATAGTTCCTCTTGTATTTCGGAACTCAGTTTGAGCCATTTGCACCCAGTTGACAAGTAAAATGCAGAGCCTAAAAGAGGCCAGTGCTGGTCCAGATCAGCAGCTGGAGACCAGGTGGAATACCTTGAAGCATCTTAGCATGTGCCAGATGCTTCTATTTAGGTAGCTTGATTAATTCTTATCTTCACTTACTGTTATAGGAGCAGACACACTTAGCGCATAGAGACACTTAATTAGGTTGTCTCAGTTTCAAACTAAAATCCCCACCAAGGCTAACTTCAGCTGCACCAGCGTAAGGATCTAATCACAGAATCTCAGAGTGGTTAAGGTTGGAAGGGACCTCTGGGTCCATCTGGTCCAACCACTGCTCAAGCAGGGCCACCTACAGTAGCGTGCCCAGGACCAAGTCTAGCCTGGAATGCCATGCTATAGACTATCCAAAGTGGGGAAACGGCAGGAGACCTCTATGTGGAGTTGTTACAACTCGAGGAGGTCTACTCAGCATAGCCAAAGGTATTAAGGTAAGGTTATGTTTGGCCAGATGAACTGAGCTATAAATGCCTTTGACCCTACTGCCCAGATTTCTGTTGTCCACAGCATAGCCTAGATACCCAAGTCAGATATTAAAACAAAACAAAACAAACTGAAAAAAATAAAAATAAATAAAAATAAAAACACCCTAGACACCTCAAGTAAGGGAATATCAATCACATACCTAGTACATGTCTCAAAATACCAAAAATTAGTGATGTGTGTTGGAATAGTCTATGACAACCTCCTAGGCCTGCATCCTTCGCAAAAGCAGTTTGGTATCCTAGGGAAAGGAGATGATGAAGGAGCATCAGGTCTTCAGCCTCATTTGGAATTGTTCTCTGATTTCCTCTCGAATAACACTGTTGCTTTCGGTGCAGAGGTGTAGGTGAAGCTCGACAAACAATTGTGCTGAAGTATAAACAGTGGGAATGTGTGACTCCATTAAGCAAAATCTGACACAGGAACCTGTTTTCTGCTTAATGCATGAGCAGTTGAATGATCTAACTCCTTTAGCTCTCTGAGTTACCTGTTATGCATGCTGCTGACTTGGAAGCTCAACAGAAGATGGTGTGGGTAGTAAAGACCACATCTTTACTTCATTAAATACAACAGGGTCAGGGACTATTCTCCAGCCTTCCTCTCTTTGTTGCTAAGCAGAGGATCTCTAGGTAAAAGCTGGAAGCTGAAATATAGTTGTGCTATAGTCAATGGTGAGTTCTTGAAGGTCCAAAGTAAATCTATGATCAGAGGTAGAGAAAGAGTCTTATCTACCTGATGCAATGCAGCACAGCACAGCTGGTAATGACTATGCTAGCTCAGGAGGACTAGAAAATAGTGGTAAGTGCTGGGATCTGTGCCCAAGCTAGCTCTTTTTCCTGAGAGGGAGTTCTGCTCTCTTTTTCTTTGTTGTCTCTTTCATTTCCTAGAAAAAAAAAAAAGCTTCAAATAGAGTGGGATAACAAAACACTGCATGTTATGATATGACTCTATGATTCTATTAAAACTGCTTTTTCTCTGTGAGAACAGACTGGACAGATGAAATCCAAAATTAGATCAGCAATGAAGATATAGCCTCAGAGTGACCATTCACACAGAGCAGGATACAACAAGGAGAGCAACAAAACCACTCACAGTAACTGACTCCAAGAAAGACCCTGAGATTTGTGCATGAACAAGGTATTCCCATCAGGAGTGAAAGCTCATGAGTTCAGTCTGCAAAGATGACTTTTTGTACGTAACATTCAAAACCCACCTTCAGTCAATGCCAGCTCTTCAGACCAAAGCCTTTCCAAGTTCAGAAACAGAAATGTATATGAGGATGAATATATTGACTCATTAAATTTTGGACGAAAGAGTGGAATTTAGTGACAGCTTGAAAGAAAAATGATATTAAAACATCATCAGCCAAAAGTACTATCACCATTGTAACAACACACACTAGATGAAATAGATAATGGAACTGAGAAATCATAAGGCAATGTGAAAAAAGATGCTCTGGATACAAATGAACTCTTAGCATTACAGACAACAATTACGACTCTTCTCTGCCCTGACTTGACCGTCTTGCTGTTGTCAGGCTCAAAGAAACTACAGGACCAAAATCTGAATTTTGATCGAGTTGCCCTAATGAACAGAAAACATTCATATAAATGAAATAAGGTGACATCAATGGCACACTGAAAAGCAAAGACAATAGAAGCTATCAAAATCCAAGCAGTAATTTGCTTTTGAAAAGAAAAAGAATTTCAGATTTGCATAATCTTGAAATAGAATGACTGTAGCTTAGAGAAAATGATTAAATTTGCCCGCAAATTTCCCTGTTTCCTATGTTATGATTGTGGTATTAGGCTGGGCAAACTATTTCTCAAGTACAATTTATTAGCATTACTTAGCTTCTTCTTCATGTCTGCAAATTATGCATTTAACAGCTTTTCATTTTTTCACATTTCTTCATGATTTGAATTTCTTTTGATGCAAACGTGGAATAATAGTTTCTGGCAGACCTTTCAGAAAGTAGTAATGGTCTTGCAGTTTGTAAATTTACTCATTTCATTGTATGCTTCGTCAGCATACATTATGTGACAATGCTTATGATACTGTGAAGCTTTCAGGTTTGCTTTGCACATATTTTCTACCTAAAGTGACATTCTTAAAATGTGAAATTCACCTGGGTAGGCCCAGCAGGTACCAATATCTCTATGTAATCTTAATTGCTTTGATTGATTTATTGATGTCAAAAAGTACATATGAAGACTTCACTCCTCTTGGTATGCCGTACGTGGTGCAGAAAAACAAACAAACAAAAAACTTAGTGCCCACTCCAAGCACAGAAAGAGTGAAAATGTATTTTCAAACATGATGAAAAGTTATCTCAGTAAGGTGTCTTACTTCTGGGTATCGTCTCTAGACCCAGGTGAAAAAGGAATTTTTAAGGAGAACATTGAAATGTATTTTTTTGTTTGTTTGTTTTTTGGTTGCTTGCTTCTCACACTTTTGCATAAGCAAAGAAATAGCACACAAACTGTTGAAAATTGAGCAAGGAGTGTAGAAAACTGTTATCTGAGGATAGCAGGTTATGGACTTGACTTCTCAGCAGCATAAAGGAAGTGATAGGCATTGAAAGTAAGGACAAGAAGTTTTTCTTTGGCTGCCCAATTAATGTATTGCTAAAGCTTTACTATTTTTCCATTTATTGCCCCAAAGCAAGACAACGGTAGTATCCTAACAGAGCATGCAGGGAAACAAGGTATGGCGAGGCTGAGGCATGCCCAGGAAGCGTGTTAGTGAACTGAGTCCAGGTCTATCAAGGCTCAGAACAATGACTAAATCCGTAGAATCTCTTTGTTCTCCTCCATTTGGAAAATATGGATATCATCTCTGCCCAAGCCTCAGAGTCTAAGAGAACTCATGGTCTAAAAATGCAAACATAGCTAATGATGGGGTAATGATGAGGTCACAACATTAGAAATTCATGACAACTATCACTTTCATTATAATTGTGGGTCAAAATGCCATCATTCCTTACAGTCCTTATTCCTGCTGTGTCATGAGCTGTATAAGTCCAGAACCAGAAGAGTCTTCCCCAAACAACATACAACCACAGCAGCTGGGTGCAGAAGGATGGAGATAATGAAGTAGTATTTATGACTCGGACATATTCATGCACCACTAGCCTAATTGTCATCATCTAGGTATTAAATACTAAGGATTAGAAAGTAACAGCAAAGTACCTCCACAGCTATTTTACTGACATTCCCTTCCAACTGCAAGACATTTGGAGGAAGATATAAAGCTGCTTTCAAGGAGCCTAAAAAAACAAGCAGTGAGTCTTTATGGATGAAAGGAAATCAGAAACTTCCTAATAGCACTGAGTTCCTGATGGTTCAGGAACAGCCCTCACAGGCTTTGAATGCAAAGCCAAGGCTCAATTACAGACATGCAAAGAAGGCATGAAGCTAATGTTTTAATTGTGTCAGTGTCTTGTTAGTCCCCTGGAGATAATGACATTTTGCTCAGTGGGAAGCCTAGACACTAAGTGAGTGATCAGAAGCAGGTGGATGGCCAGGAAAAACAGTGTTGGGCTCTCACTCACTCAGTCCCAGGAGCTGCTTAGGAAATCTCTGCATTTCGCAGAACATTCTGCAGAATTTTAGTTGGAGATCTGGTCTCCCATGCATATTATATCTGTCAGGCTCTTGTGGGGGTGAACACTTCACAGGTGGTGGCTTTAGAGCCCACAGAAGTGAACATCAGCTGGAGAGACACAACTGCACTTGGAAGCAGAAATGCCAATGCTGGAGAAAGGGAAGGAGGGAAGACTGGAGCTGACAGGAGGAGTGTGGATGGCTGGAAGGTTACAGTGCAGCTGTAAAGGGCTCACTAACTACAGAGCAGTTTAGTTTTACAAGCACAGAGTCCTATTCTGTTATTACCCAGTATTCAGTATGTGATGTTCACTACAGATTTGGCAGTCTGGCCTCTTGTAAGAAATATAGCTATGGGTCACAGGTTGATGTGTTGTGTTTTTTTATTATTATTAGTAATTGCTTTTTCTGGGCTCAGGGTGCTCAGTTCTGCTGAGGTGTCAGGAACAGATGCACCTGTAAAGGAAGCAGGCTAACAATGAAAAAATAAAGAGATCATTACTGTGCCCGTTGAAATCTGGATCCATGTCTCACAAGGAAAGTTAAAAGGCATTTCACAACTTGCAAGATTCCACTCTTAGCAGAAGCAGATCTCAGGAGAACCACCAAACTTTGGGTTTAGAGGGTTATTTTTATTTTCATTTGTCTCCTGAGGCAACCTCATTTGAGCAGAGTTTTTAAGGACAAAGCGAAGGACTTTAAAAGCATCTTTAAGCCCACAACTGCAGTACCTGCTACTACCTAAATCTCAAGTGTTTAATGGTTCCTAAAAAATATATTGCCTTGTTAATGCCTGCAGCAAAGCATACAGTTTATGGTTAGAGAACAGTAATGCCCCTTTAGCCATCTGGCCAGCAAGAATACAATGGGGTGTATGATAACAACCATTTACATGTCTGCAGGAGATGGCTGCAATAAAATGAACAAACAAGCGCATTTACAGGGGGGCTGCAATTGGGTAGTGAGACAGACTCAGCACCATAAGAAATGTTATGCATATCCCTACGGCCCAATCACAGACAACTCCGCTGCTTTCAAAGTCAAATGGAGCCTGATGCTTTCTGTTACAAGAAGCAAATGGTTATTCCAACTCAATATGAAAGTGCCTGAAGAACCTTGAGGGTCCCTGCCATGATCCTTTTCATCTACTTATGCAATAGTTGAAAGATTTTAACTTAAATAAAAAATAAATAAATAAATAAAAATAAAAAAGGAAATTGCCCCAAAAGAATATGTGCAATAGAAATGAGTACCTTGCACTTACTCCATCGTCATGTTTATTTGATGGAAAGATTCTTATTGACTTCAGTGGATTTTCAATTAGGGATATAGTGACCAAATCAAAGTAAAACTGTTCCAGGGCATGGATGCAACCAGCAGATCCAGAAAGGAACTGAAACTCTAGCGTGAATTCAGATAGGGTCTTCAGCAATAAACTGGGGTTGATGTGGAAATTTCAGGAGAATCAGCTCAAAGTTTTCTGTTATTTTGTGTATTACAAGCAACCTACCCAAGTCACACTTAAATACTGTTTCATAAAAGAACTGTATTTCAAGACATACTCAACTGCTGCCTTAGTTCTTTCCCATCCCTGAAAATTACATACTATTACTCATTCATCTGCCTGGTTTTGCACCATCCACAGGAAATGTTGTGAAAGTATAACCAGGTTTTTCAGACTTTTAAACATGCAAATATAAACTGCAGTTAAGAGTGCATCACATTTCTTCAGTCAGTGCCTAGCTCATAAACTGTAATGGCTCTACAGTATTTCCAGCACGGAAAGCAAAGTTTTTCCCTTAAGCCATAAAGAGAAGGAGAAATTTATATCACCTAATTTAAACCATCTGAAAATTAGGCATCTAATCTAAGATAGTCATCTACTTCTTAGCTAATGCAAGGAATGAAACCTTCAGAGTTTAATTCACGCAATCATAAGCCAGGGTGAAAATTGTCCCCAGAGAAAAATGCCTAAATGGAGATGTCTCCATGTGCATTGGCTTAAAAAGCTCTGAATTCACTCAAGAGAGATCTGTGGCACATTTAGTTCCCCTACCATAGGAACTTGCTGTCATTCTAAGCTTTATAGGGCATCCCACACTGTCTTCAGATGGGAGTAGATCTCCTCTGGTTGTGCTGTCTTTGCCAGCCAGTGAGTCTCCCCAGGGCACCTGAATGGGACTAGATGTCCAGGCTTAGGGAATCAAATAATGCTCCTATTTGCTGGTCAGCATAATATATTTTTCTTTATTTCTTTATTTCATTAACTGCAATACCATGATGCCTGTTGTTTAGTATGAGAATTTAGACATTTAGTCCATTTGTAATGTGGAAACCTAAATTGCAGCTATTTAATCCACAGAATGAATCCTCCCATTGTCCCTATTGCAGGTGAGATGGATCAGTCTGTGGAATTGCATCTCTCTTTTCATTGAGCATAATGAGATCCTAGGCACAGAGCTTAGACTTAGCTCCTAATTTCTCAAGGGCTAAATTTTAGTAATATGAACTACAGTACAGAAGTTCATGTTTTCGATACAGAATACTGGCTTCTATCTCTCAGGATACTGGCTTCTTCAAATAATGGAACAAAATACCAATGAGAATGGTGATCTAATAAATTATTCTGCTTTTCCAAAAGTAATGTTTTCTTTCTTACAGATGATTAATTCTCCAACACCTCTTTTGCCTCATGATCTCGCAGTATTTCATTCACAGGCTTAAAGGAAAACCTCCTAAAATCTTTACATGAAAAAAAAAAAAGGGGGGGGGGGGGAGAAAAAGAAAAAGCGGAGGCTTCACCATGGGCAGAAGCTGCCACAGGATGGATGAGCAAGACTCTAAAGAGGCTAACATTTACATCTTGATGCCAACATTGTAAATTGTAGAAGCAACGATAAGAATGGAATTGGATACACAACTGAGTGCAACACTATGGCACCAGCATAAATCATCAGAGCATAAACACTATGAAACAAAATATAGCTGCTTTCCTGCTTGAATAAAGTGGTATTTTTCACTCAGCTTATTCTTTGAACAGTGCAGCAAATGCACTGCAAATGCAGAGAAAGAAAAAGAAGAGAAGAGAAAGGAAAAGAAGAGAAGAGACAGGAAAAGAAGAGAAGAGAAAGAAAATGAAGCGAAGCGAAGCAAAGCGAAGAGAAGACGAGATAATAAAAAGATGATTTCAAACTCTAACTTTGTTTTGGTTTTTTGTGTGTTTTTTTTTAATATAATTTTCCTTGGACAAAACCTGGCTGCCTGTAAAGTGACCAGACCACCTGACCCCAGAATAAATTACATTTATGGCAATTTATGAAAATGCAGGAAGAAGATTTGTGATTAACTATGCTTGTCATGGAACTAATGTTGGGTTAACCAAATTAAAGGACTGATTTTAAGGTTGTCACATTACTTCACTTGTGAGTAGAGTAATCCACTGCTGAAGTTCAATTTTCTCATACAGAGCTTGCTAGTCTGATTTACCTGCTGCTACGAAAAACAGATACTATTTTGCCACTGACTGCTCATGTTTGTGTCCCAGAGATTCATTCTGAATCATTACATTATGTGCTGACTTCGTGAAAGCTAAACCCACATTTGGAGCATGTCTTTTTTTCAATTTCAGGCTGCTGGTTAACAGTATGCTTGGTTGCAGCTGCAGTAAATTTTGTCACCTTTTCCAAAGAAAAATGCCTCTACAAAAATGCGTTTGCATCTTCTATGGTACAGTGCAGCTTAGAAACAACCAGGTACCTTGGGTCCCTAACAGTTATGCTACTGTAACCTCCTGGGGGATAATTTTCCTGTATTGGGAACTATGTTTTTTATCTCTGCTGCACAGAATTGTTCAGTTTGGACATATTCTGAGACATAAAATCCAGTCTCTCCTTCAGGATGCTATTTGGAAAGGACATCAGCTCTTGAAAGTTTATGTTTTTAGATAGTCTTCCAGCCTGCTCTATTCCAGTCCTTATATCACACCCCTTATTATATCTCAGGTTATTGCCTGCATCACTGTAATATGTCTATATTTCATAGAACACAAACTTTGATTTCCAGGAGTGATGGATACTGCTATTTATTGTCCATTTGTGAGGTGACTCTTCTCCTTGAGTTTTAGTGCTGTAATCAGAATGAGGGAATGCTTCTGGATGAAAATATTATTTGTCAATAAATGAAGTTTTAGGGTGGCCAAAAATAAACATAAATTCACGTGAAAAGTTTAGCAGTAGGGTAATTTACAAAAGCAGGAATAAATAGAAAATGACAAAAAAAAAAATATCAGTTTTTGTCTGGAAACAGAACTTACTGGACTTTTTCAGAACTTAAGACAGCATTAAAAGGGGTAAGGACAAAAAGAGACCAATAGACTCAGCTGTTCCAGTTAACCCCATTTTTCTGTTTTTTAAAAAAAAAAAAAAAAGAGAGAGAGAGAGAGAGAGAGAAATAATTGTCCAGCTAATTGTCACTTGATCTGCCTTCTGCCTTCCACTTTGTTTCTGTGGTCTCTAAAAGAAATCGCAGGAATAGGAGGATTGCTAGGACTCAACCCACTACCAGTACACCTGGATGGACATATTTCTCTTGATGGCTTTTTTTTTTTCCCTAGAGTATTTCTATAAGCCCATCTCTTTCACCAAAAAAGAGCTGTTTTACCCAATTACATGGCTTGACCGGATTTATCAAAGATTTTTTTCAAGGCAGTTAGGTAGGAAAGTGTAATACCACTGTAGAGAGGTGCCTAAACAGCACAATTTGGGATCTAAATGTCCAGCAGCTTGAATATGAGAAAAATCTAACTTTTGGACATCATCTGCTCTTCCTTTGGTTGTTGTCTTCCATTATGTCTCCATTAAGTACTTCTTAACTGATTAATTTATTCTTCAATACGCTTGGCTCCAGTCATTCAGAACATATGCGGCCCATTCATGGGACAGATCTTTAAACAGTACAGTTGGATATTTCCCAGCTTGGTAATCCCTTCAAACACAGGTGGGTCATCACTATTTGAAAAGAGTGTGAACATCTAGCTTTTTGGTCTAATATTTAGCAGTTTATAAATGATGCTCTTCAGCTCCCCATTATTCTGGTAGTCTAGTTAATATAATCAGGCTTTGTATTTTTCAGACATTCATAGCAGCTCTTTGACATATGTCAAACAGAGTGAGTGTAAATAGATGTTATCAAGCACACTCAAATTCACCACAGAAAACAGACGTTATTTTATCTTAAATGGAAGGATTTTATTTATTTATTTATTATTTGCTTATTTCAGCTCACAGTATCTCAGTTTGCTCTCCAGTAATGCTGCAAAGTCAGGGTGTTTAAAACATGCAGCGAAGCATGAACTGCTCCTCAATGGACAGAAAATATCTGTCTTTGAAGAAATCAGCAGTTATGCAGTGTACGCATTTCCATGAAATGGCAAATCAAACACGTACTCAAGTAACAGAGTATTAGAGTCAGGAAAAACTTCATGGGAGGGAAAGAGACACCTAACTTTAGTTATCTAAGTGAAGGTATTTGTGGGGTTTTGATTTAGTTGCCTAAATGCAAAAATCTAGAGTCATTTGAGATGCAATGAAGTATCCAAAACATCTGTCCCATACTGGAAGACATCTCACAGGACTCAACAGAGATCCAAGTCATCCTGGAGAATCCAGAAGCCAGAAAGAAATAGCAAATGGCACTAGATGTTCACACGAGCAACTGAGTCCTACACTTGTTGTCTTCACTCTGTTGTAAGTGGAGATCTGAAGCTGACCCAGTTGCCCAGGCACAAAGGACAAGACATCCATTTTGGGCTGGCAGAGATAACACTGGGCTATAGAAAAGTCATACTTTTCTGGAGAATATCTTGTAATAGCCCAGCTAGCACTAAGCACCCATGTTTAAGCAATTTAATCCTGCACCTAACTTCGATTTTTCATTGCACAGAAAGTATAAACAATTTTTCAATTCTTCACAGTAAATCACAGCTATAAACACAATGAGCATTTCTTTAGCAACTGCTGAAAAGCACCAGGCTCAGAAGTTAGCAGTGGATCTTGATAAAGAATATATTTGAAACACAGCTGAAAAGAGAACATCCGCCAAAGTGGCATTTGTACACACAAACAATACTTTGCTCCAATCCTGTGTATCTCAGCTACTCCACAAAGGAACACCTGTGGGTTGTAGTGGAGGAAAAAAAGCAGGGACTCATTTTCAAAGGAAATCCACAGTAAGTCGTGGAGCTGTGACCTCAAAGAACTTGCTAAGCACCTGAGGCAGCAGTCTCTGAATCTGAAGCATTTTGTAATGAGGTTTTTAGAGAAATACAATTTTAGGAGATGCTCTAGCTGAAATCAACACAGACTTCTCAAAAAAAAAAAAAAAAAGAAAAGCCACTGGTCTGGACCACTGCCAAGAGCTGCTCTAAAACTGACTATAACTGTTTCATTTACTCTCGTGATAAATAGGATGGTTTAATGGAAACACTGTACACAAAACTGTACTGCTCAGGTAATTACCTTGATTGAAACAAGTGTTTTACACTGAAAGCAGAATTCCCTTGGAGTTAAACCAAACCACAACAAGAACAAGACCTCTGTGGAAACAGAGGCATATAAACAAGTATGTGTGCTAATTATTTTCCAGTGGTTCTCTTAATGAGTCACTTGCTAGTGTCCGCTGGTCACAAAGATGATTACTTTAATGATGATTCATAGAAATGATGTGTGCATTGCAAATACCAAGTGACGCACCAGTTGCTATGGCAGGAAAATGTGTGTGGTTTGTTCTAAAAATAGCAGAGTAAATAATGGCATGACAGCTCGTTCCTTCTTCAGAGGGTCTTCCAGTGTTGGAAAAGGTCTGCAGGGAACTCCCCATGCTCAGCATCCCCCTCCCCCACCCCGCTTTTTCCTCTGGCTGAAACCCTTAAGCATCCATTTGTACCCACAAAGCTCATTCTAGCTTTTTTGTTTTGTTTTGTTCTTTTTTGTCCTGGAGACTTTAAGCCTGATTCTTGTCTGTTACCTTGGTGAAAATCAGCAAATCAGAAGTAAATCTAATTTCAGGATAACTATATTACTGCAATTGCCAGATACAGAAAGCAGCAAACAGAAGACAGAAGAGCACAGACTTCTCTTTCCACATCGGGCAGTGAAAAACAAGTTGGTATAGGACAGGTAAAAGATGTCCACTTTAAGCAGAATGTAGGGTTGCACTCTGGATAACATTAAAAGGAGATTCTTACTGAAACACCTTGTCCCCTTAACTGACAACACTCCATCATATCCTAGGATTTTCTTAGAGAAATGGGTTTGGTCAGTTTTAGTGTTGCCCCTCTTGAAATGCATGTGTGTATTCCTGAAAATTTGGAGCACATTTTTTGCCTGCACTTTTTTTTTTTTTTTTTTTAAATCTAAATTCTTGAACAATTTTTAAATTGGGAATACTGAAATAAGACCAGCATCCCTATAGCACTGGGAACAATATAGCACAGTAAAAAAGGATCTAAAGAAGAGGGATTCCTGGTAGTCACCCCTCCTGAGCACCCTGAGACAAGAAATGAGCAGGGAAACTGAAATGTCCCATATAGAGATGAAAACCTGGGGGAAAAAAAAAAAAGGGGGAAGTTGTAAACACAAAAAGAAAAAGTAACTCCATGGGGGAGGCTGATGGAGGTGGTTTTCCTACCACTGGGAATTGGTAAACCTGTCAGTGAAGGTAGCTCTGCACACAATCTGCTTCACTGAGGCTTTTAAGCTGCTTCTTTGTCTGAAGGGTCTTTATGCTAAATAAAGGATGCTTCTCCATCCAGCAACTATTTGGTCACAGATTGCAGTGCTCATTGCCCCAGCAAGGAGCAGAACAGAAAGGCAGAAAGCTGAACCAGTACTGCTGCAGCTATGCGGATATTAAGGAACTGGAGAGGGGAAGACCTTCCCAGAGGGAAAGTTATGGGTGATGTCTCTCCACCCTAAATGATGGTTTGGGGTCCAGAACCAGAAGTAGAGGACCACTAAATGGAACCAGAGAGAGTGAAATATCTTCCCCAGGTAAAAGAAGTCATAGCAGCTGAGACTCTTGAGGTCATTCCCCCGAGCCATACAGCCTTCAGCAAGGTGTTAAATTTTTCTACCACCCTACCACCCACCTTACCCTCAGGCCATTAATCATACTACAGTAAGTAGAGAGCGCAGCTGGGATCACCTCATGCGTGCCCATTGACCAGCTCATCAGGAAGGATAGTTCTACCTTGAGGAGTTCACAGCCTGAACTGGCAGAGCAGAAAATAAATGCAGATAGGAAAAAAATCTGTATCAGTATCCCTGTAGTATGGGATGATACAAAAAAAAAAAAAAAAAAAAAAAAAAAAAAAAGGATTTTGCATTGGTTTGATTTTCCCAGTGATGATTAAAAGGTTGGACCTCACTTGTTTTGGGGTAATTACTGGCGCACACATGGAAATTCAACAGAAACCCTCTTTCAGGGTTTGCAGTGAGCTTGGCAATGAGCTCTGTAATTTTTCTTTTTGTGTAGGAAATGAGTAGTTTTCATACCTGTAACTGTTTTTCATCCTAACAAACAGTGGGGTCTAAGAAGCCAGAAATTGGTTGTTCCAGACTTTGGGAGAGGGAACAAATTGCAACAATGATGATGAAGTTAAAAAGCCACGGGCTGCCATGGCTTGAGATACAAAAACATTTTCACAGCTGTAAAGGGATGGAGGGGGAGGCAGAGCTCTGGTAGGAACCAAAACCACCACACTGAGAAGGTAAACAGACAAGGAGAGAGGCAGGTAAGGCTGCAGAGATAGCAATGTTCCGGTTGGCATCACCTGCAGCATTGCTGCAAGGAATCAAAACCCACCTAAATTTGATGCCTGCAAACAAAGAAAGGAAACAGCAGCAGCTTATCAGCTGGATCCAGCATCCAGGCTCCCAGATAGCTGGGAGCCAGTGCAGAGAGAAACACCAGTAAGGTGATGGTTGTCACCAACACCACACATGGGCGAGACCCACAGCCTCTGCTGGGCAGGAGGAGCCAAAATGAAACTCCGGCTTCATTCCCAGACAGGGAAGTTCAAAACCCCATTCTCCACAGTTTGCCTCTTGGAGCCCAAAAGACCTGCGGAAAAGCAGAGAGAGAGCAGCAGCCTCACGAAGGTGAAGATAATTACCACAAAGCAGCTGTCAAGCTCAACATCTCCACAGGATTTCAGAGAGCAGCAGCTGCTCATAAATGTGAAAACTGTTTTTTTTTTCAACACCAGGCCACAGGAGAGGTTCCCTGGAATAAGAAGAATGAAGAAGAGGTGCTCACTCAGGGAAGATGTTAGCCTTGTAGCGAACACACAGGGAGCTGGGGAAAGTTTGCACTTTTCTTAGTCTACTACCTGTCAGAGAGTTACAAGGTACCTAATCTCTGGAAATAATAACGGGACAATAATGTCCCTACCTAGTCTGAGCAATTTCAGTTCATCCACGGATATCAAGTTCTCACAGACATCAAGGACCCCCAGATTTGAATACAGAGAGGAGACTTAAATTCACCAATGTTTTAACTCTGTGGGGCCCTTTCACCTTCAGGTCAAAAAACATCTGCTGCACTACACAAGATAAGTTACATACCTCAGATTAGGCTCAGACATAAGCCACCACAGCAAACCAAACATTTGATTTTTCTCAGATAGGATTCATACCTTGCATTCATGGTGCAAGGTGGCTTATGCCAGGTCAGTCCTTCCACACCTCAAATGTAGTAGCTTGAAAACACCTCCATAGCACTTTGGCTTTTTTTGTTTTCTGGCTTACGTTTTTTTTCTTGCTTCCTGACAAGTGTGTAGGTCATGGAAGTTTGGAAGTATGGTTTCAAAGACAAGGATAAAAGGGGTTTGAACCTGTCTCCCATATCTAGTGCAAGTACTCTAACCATTACCCTAAGTCATAAAAGAATTATTTAAACTGTGTTGCCATCTAAGGATTATATATGTATGTTCTGAGATAAAAGACTACAGACAGGCCAACTGGAAGAATCCCTAGTTTATTAACCCTAATGAACTTGATAGCTGTTCAGAAGCTGTCCATTGCTCATTGGCAGGAACGAGACAGACAGGACACACTATCGACAAAAACCTCAATGATTTGAGAATTTCAAGTCCCAAAAGTTAAGCAGAAATTCTGTAGGGGTTTCAGGACCTAATACTTGGAGTTGGGTGCTAACAGTAGTTGAAATTTGTTGTCTTCTTGGGGTGTCTT
This sequence comes from Cygnus olor, assembly GCF_009769625.2. Taxonomy (NCBI): domain Eukaryota; kingdom Metazoa; phylum Chordata; class Aves; order Anseriformes; family Anatidae; genus Cygnus; species Cygnus olor. The sequence goes on along the minus strand of NC_049170.1, from coordinate 157,423,134 downwards.
TCTTTCCATCCAATCTACAGGGACACTAGACAGATGATTTGGACAAGACTCTTAGCTTTTAGGCTGCTAAAATTAGATGACATAATCCCCTAACACACTCCCCAGTCATTTTATACAGCTAGTCCTACTGATGGCTGGTTCTGTTATAAAGCACCACAGAAAAAAGATACTACAGATCCTTGAAGAAAATAATGATTCTCAGATAGTGATGGAAAGGAATGCCATCTGTAACTCTAAATCTCAATTTTGTTCTCATTAGATCTTCATTATATCAGTTGTCATTGTTGCGCAGAGACCTGAATCTATCATCTCTACATTCACCTGCAAGCTATCTCCTATAATTGCTATGCACAGAGAAAATCAAATGTATTCTAACAATGGTGATTCATTGGCTCAGCTGTTAAATGCAATTTGTGCATCTCTCTATACAGTTTATTTATGTAGTACCCTTCCCTGCACCATCTGAATGTTTCCCAGTCTTTACTGCAGTTATCCTCACAAATATTTCCCCAGCTCCAAAGGGCAGATGTGGAAGAATAGCCAAAAACCTAATCCCTGCAGCATTCTCTCCAAATATTTTATTTCCATTGAAAATACAAGTTTACAGACCCAAATCCTAGGGATATAAAAGACAGCATGGCGTAGCATCTGTCATACCAGGAGATGAACTCTTGGCATGGACATTTCTCATGGGGGAGCTCTGAAGTCAAGTAAATATCTCAAGTGGACTTTGTCTAACTTGGCTACTTATGTGACTCCCCTTTTCTAACAAGATCAAGCCAATTGTTTGGTTGCTTCATTAGAGGAGTGAAAAGAACATAAATTTATAATTTTGCTGCTGGGGAAGAAAAAAAAACATACAAAAAATCCAAAGTAAACATTATGTCAATCACTGCTGAATGCACGTTGACTTCCTGGCATATAGAAGAGCAAAACACAGACCTTTTACTAGGACCAGGCATTATCAGTGGATTGGGTATACTTGAAATAAAAGTCATGCGTTCATTATTCCCATTCACTCCAACTGCACTAAGGGTGTTGGTCTGGAAGCCATGATAATTACCATTTCCATACACACATACGGAGTCATGCACATACCCATATGCTTTCATCACTGATTAACTTCACCTTCCTTCTCCTGTGTTTTCCCCAAGTAGTGGGCTGTGTTCATGCTCCCTTCTTCCTCCTAAGAGGACCTCAAGAGGGGAAGCCTCTTGTGCCTGCACTCCCTGTCTGAGCCACAATGTGGTTATTATTACAGCTGTTGCCTGGCAGAAAGCAGTGATATTTACCTCTTTTCACAGTCATGTTGCCAGAGAAGACAGCATAATTGTACATAGCAAGAGCCTTCATGTTTCACAGTATACAAGTGTCATCTTCTCCTTACGTAGTTCCGTATGTTGGCTGAATTTGAAGAGCCTCTCAGTAACTGTGGGAGTATTATATTCTTTTTCTCCTGCTTTCAGAGATCAAATGAAGCATCCTCACACAAGAGACAACTTCCATGTATCTCATATTCCTTGCTGTTCTCAATCCATTATCTTTAATGTATCTTCATATTGTCTTAGCCATCAACTGCAGCGATGTAGTATTGTATTTACATGTTCAGCATCCCAGACACCTAGAATTCAACATCCAGTAACCAGTTTTACCCCTTCACCCTACAAGATCATAAGCTCAAATAAACATAATGAGATTTAAAATGAACAGTAAACATATGGGGGCATAAGTGGCAGTTCTTGTTTGCCACCTCAAGTCTGAAACATTTGCATTGTTAGGGTTTGGGCTGCTTGGGAGCAATTCTGTACAACAGAAATTTCATGGTGTGTTGTGTGAGCAGAGGAACCAGCAAAGCATCGTATCTGCATGTCCTGTTATGTGCTACAAGGGCTGGGCTCCCCTTACAGGCTCCCTTTCGGGAAGGATAGTCATTGAATCTCTCTTCTCACTCTTAACAATTTAATAACCTCTCTACCCTGCCACCTACTTTAATAAAACTTAAAGGAGATGAGTATCTTTGAGACCTCTGTCATTCTGCCAGCTATGGCTGAGAGCATTTAATGGACACAGAAGTTAACTGGGTGAACAGCTACACAAGCTACAGAGAGAAAATATCACAAAATCTTTTATTCGTGGGCTTTGACACGGAGCTCTCACGATTCCGGGACTCACTGATTCTGCCAGTTTGGGATCAAGTGCGAGGAGGAGAGGCTGAGAGCTGGGACTGATCAGCCTGGAGAAGAGAAGGCTCAGAGGAGATCTTAACAATGTCTTTAAACACCTGAAGGGAGGGTGCAAAGAGGACAGAGACAGGTTCTTTTTAGCAGTAGTTTGGCTTGTAAGAGCAATCAGATTTGGCTGTACAATGTTCTGAGTAGTTTATTCCTCCACATTTTGGCACAGAAATATTATTGGTCAAAACCAACTGGCATCCATTAGTTATGGGATGGGTAGGTGAGACGGAATTCTTGTGTTCACTTTTGCCCATAGTAAAATTAAGAAAGCAGAAGGAAATCTTGTATAAGAAATGTGAAATATCAAAGAAATGGGAAATAAGAGCTCTCTCAGACCATGAACAATTTGCCACCGTGGGACAGACTGTCACAAGGCACCACTAAATAAAAGACTGCTTGATGCGACCCTCAGCGATATGATCTTTTTATGGGTAAGGACAATAGCCAAAGTTTTAAGATAAAAAGCAAAAAGCTGAACAGGAAGTTTAGTCAGAATTAAACCCTCCAGCTTCAAGTCTTAAACCAGCCTCTAACTACTCAGAAAGAAACTTTGCCTGGCCACAGAAATCTTATAGGCATCTCCAACATGATTTTGTACACTTCCTCTGCAGTCAGGTTCACTTAAACCTGCTGGAGACAGAATAGTGGTCTAGGAAAGATCCTGAGTCCGATCCAGACTGACAACTGCAAAATCATCCTCATCAGCAGAGAAATCTATTATCTGCTAATACACTCACAGTCCCAGATCCCAGGAGGACTGCGAAGCAAAGGCTTGTACTGCTTGATGACGCACATAATGGTTTTTCATCTAGTGTCTAACTCTTCCATTTTCTCCCATATATCTGAAAGGAAGTTTTTAACAATTAAAGTCCCTGTTCTTTTTTCCTGCTTCAGAGAACGATTGCTTCCAAATAATTTTCCTTGTCACAACGCTGTCAGCAAAAAAAAAATTAAAAAAAGGATTTCCTTAGAGGAAATGTCATTTGTACCTCTATATCCATCAGAGGATTAAGAGGAATATAGAGACAATTCTTTGTAGGGAAGAGGGGACTACAGCCAAAGGAAGCAAGCTTTGCTGTCTGTAATGTCCACATAACATGCAAGTGCCACTCCCTCTTCATGTCGTGTGACAAATGAAATCTGAGTCAAACACACTCAAAAGGCTCCTTGATGAGCACAGTCATGTGAGATGGATCCTAACATGAACAGTTCAGTTGTCTTGCCTGGTAAATTGTCCTCAATCCACACCTTTTCCTGTAATGCAAAAAGAAAGTGGCATCCCATAGAAATGAATGAGCTGCACTCCTGTCTGCAAAACCCTCTCCAAAAATTAGCTGCTTATTAAACCAAGTATTTCTCCCTAAACACTCTAAGCCATTCATTGGACCATTTACAGTCTCTGCCTTCAATGTAAATACTTGCAGATAACAGCATTCTCATATCTCTTCAGACAGAAGTGTTCAATTCTTCTGGCTTCACTTAAAAATTCAGATGACAAAAAAAGTCATCCCCACACCACCTGCTAAATAATGGCAGATCCTATTGCCAATATCTCATTCCCATTTAACTTCATTTGTGGCTGAATGAACACATAGTGTAACAAAGTCTCTTTTTAACACTTTCAACACTGCCTCACCTCTTACATTTGTGACTAGATTTGCTTGAGAAGAGCTCTCACCAAACTTTCTAGTACTATTTGTGCCTCCAGCTTTGGCCCCAGGAATTTCTAAAATTAACCATTTATTTTCTATCTGCATTCTCTGCTTAGTAAGCAAAGCATACTGCTCTCACATTCACTTTCTACATTTTACTCACGGTATTTCTTTCAGTGAAGACCCTGGCTTGCAGCTGGGCTTCATTTACTGGCAGCAGCAACAGCTTTGTCTCTGCTGCCAAATGCCCCTGTGCAAGGGCCAGATCCTGTCCGTAGGCAGGCTGCTTTCTTGATGTTTCCCACCAGAGATACATAAATCTGAAAATACCCTTGCCTCCAAGTAGTGGCTGCTCTGCAGGGGCCATGCTTACTGAGCATGGCTGGTAGACTGCTGGGCCTGAGTACCAGCAGACCATCCTTGCTCCAGCAAAGCTGAAAAATGAAATATCAGTAGCTGCTGCTGGCTGGCTGATTAGTTCATTTCCAGGCAGAAGGCACAAGCAGAAGGTACTTTTTCAAGCAAGGGTTTTGTGGTTTGTAGATGACAATTTTTTTTAAAGGAATTCTTTAGGAATGCTTGCAATAACACTAGAGCATAAACTCATCTGGCCAAATGTGTAAGCATACAGTGCATAGTTTTTATCTCAGAAGCTCACTGTAGACTCCCTTTAGAGTCAGTTTTCTCACTGTTTGCCTTATCCTGAATTAGATGCCTTCACTTGGTCAGGTCATTCTGCAGACCTCTTGATTGCATGGACTAGAGCTTCCCCGACTGTGAATGAATCTGAACAATCCAGAGTCCAGAGGGTGGTAGATGCCTTAGGTATAGTTTCATTGCCTGAACATTGGCCCCTGGTACCATCCAAGATGACATAAGGTACCTAGAGCATTCAGATGGGGCAGGAAGACACAACATGACACCTATGAAAGACCTACATCTTTGTGGATTAGCTGATAGAGGCCAGCTGGATTACTACACAGCATCTCCAAAGGCAATGACATCTATGTTTAGATGTGCCCAAAACTACACACCAGAAATCAAGGACATAAAATCATCCTTCCTACCTAACACACGCAAATATATCCACTTGGTGTGGTTACGGATTTGGTCACAGAACACAACCAGACATGGCTTCAACGTAATAGGCTTGGGCAGGGCTCCTTGTAGTCCTGCAGCCTTTTACTGGCACTTTTGCTACCTCATTATTTTCTGGGATATAATCCTGGCAGAGCAGACAGAACTCCCCTGCCCTGTAAAGGCTTAAACTCTCACTGAATGCATGAACAAAGACAGGTTTACAAGGCAACTCACAGAGCCAAACCATGAGCTGGTTCCATGTTTATCAGCTTTCATCCCCTTTTTTCTTTTAAAATAGCTTCAGGCTGATTTATCAACACTTCTGTCAGCTTTTTGTACTGAATTGCCCTTTCCTCCTCCACTGTTTAAAGAGGAAAACTAACCTAAGACTAAAGCTAACCTTTGTCAATTAAAACTGGTTATAAAGCAAGAAAGTCACTAGACAGATAAGATAATACATATTTTAATTCATCTCTGACCACTTCAATTTATTACTCTAAGTATAGCACAGCACTGCCTATATGCATAGGAAGAAGCATAAAATCACTGGTGGTTGCATTCCTTGTCAGTGTATGGAGATAACAGATACCACTTACTACCTGATTCCTTGCATTGTTCTTTCTGATTAACTTCTGTATAACAAATTCAGAAACAGTGAAATCAAGTAACCACAACCATAAAGGCCTCGAGTTCAAAATGCCTGATTAGATGAGTAGATATTCATGAGAGTGGTGCCAGCCTGGTTTATCCTCCTCCAAATCATTTGAACTCAATTTACAGAGTGTGGATGTGTGAGAGAGAAAAGATTAGTCCAATCTTATACCACTTAGTAGAAGAAAAGATCTGAGAGAGCCGAGTGTTGGCAGATAATTTGTTTTAGTTTTGAAATAACTATGTGTAAGGTCTCTTCCAAGGATGTACCAGGAGGCAAGCAGAAGAGTAGGGAGGAACACAGAGGAAGTTAGAGAAATGGGGGATGCCCATTTCAGAGGCACTAATCCTTCTCCAGGGATACAGAACACACGTCCTTTGGAAATGGATTTAATAAAAATTGATTTGCTCTTGGCCTCCAATACAAACAAAGGGGAAATTTCAACAGAACTCATCAATACCTCATGTGCATGAAACTTCCAGCTAGAAGCATTGAAATGCAAAAAAAAGTTTATGAGACTTTGGTTTGGCATAGGAATTTAATTTTTAACCTTTCACCATCTGAGGAGATATATCAGGGCATTAACTGTTTGGTCCCTGAGCTATGTATATGTAAGATAAAAATTTCTAAGATCAGTCTCCATCTACTACAACTAAGTGGCTTAACAAGAAATACTCAGGATTGAAAAGAAACTTTTCTCTTAAGTATAGCATGGAAAATGGTTGGTAGCATAACTGATCACAATCGCACACATGACAGCAGTCAGGACAGGTCATTGGTTTGACAGACTGTGACAGTCATAATCAGAACTATGCAAAAACAGCTTGGATGCACCTTTTTCTGCAGGAAAATCTCCAGGAAATTCCAGCCCTGGCAACATCCTACCACTGATTTATATGAAATGCACTGCTTTTCAAACTACTTCTTCAAGAGCTATTTATAGCATGCAATTTAAGAAGACAGAGAGAGAAAGAGAGCAAAACAGAATGAAGGGAGAAGAGAAAGGTAGGAAAGCCATTTGCACATGAGTCATTTCCCAAGAATGCTTTGACAGGCTGTCAGCTGAGATCTGATAAAGACATCCAGCTAAAATACTCCACTATGGTTCCAGGTGAAAGAAGATTGACGTTCTGATGGTGTGCACACAGAAAACTCCAGGCAGGAGATGTTTAATCTCTGTGGGATGCTTTCAGATAGCCCAAATGATTTGAAAGCCATTCTGCATTTTAGCAAATAATGAACATACAAAAGAAGTATGTAAAAAAGAAGACAGAAAAACCTACCTGGAATAATAATCTCCCCCACCGGCATATTATGCCTGATTAATAATGAAATGTTTCTTCCAGTACTCTTCTGTTTCAGTTCCTGGTGGCATCTCCACGTTCTGCACTCCAGAGCTGAAGGCGCTCGCTGCTTGCTGGCCCCTGCTGCTGCCACGATCTCTCTAAGCCTGTCCATAGCAGTAGGAATACATCAGGCCCAGACACATGCCTCCTAATACTTCTCCTCTGAGTCTTTTGTGTCATCTGAGGCAATCAGTGAAGCAGCAGGTTGGTCAGAAAGAGAAATCCCAGGCTGCTGAAGCTGTTTGTAGGGATCTGAGTGGTCTGTAGATGTGCACAAGTTAAAGTGAGAAACAGAAACTGCTGTGAGGTCCACTTATAAATGTTAAAATTCATTGAGACTTCATGCTTCTAGGTTTAGTAGCAGCTCTCCTACTCATCCAGTCTCTTGGATGTAGTCTGACAGACCTCCAGCCTTCAAAGAGAGAAGCTGTACAGATCTCTGAGTCTTGTATTAAACAACAGTGCCTTCTGCATCATCCAGGAGGTGGCCAAAAGAATACGATGACAAAATAACCATTCTAAAACCAAAGGTTACTGTAAATAACGAAAAGTTTTAGGCAAGGGAAAAAGATTTCATGCAGCCTTTATACCTGTTCATCTCACCTAAACATTAACCATCCCTAGGCAAACACTGAAGGAAATTAGGTCAGAAAATCTTAATAGCTCTCTTAAGCCACACATAGCTATGTATCAGTCTGTCAAGATCTAAAGTAGTTTTTCACTCTGTAATCTGCCCAGTCATTAAATTTTCCCATTAGAAAGAATCCAGCATTTCATGAAAATCTCCTGACATGGAGCTGATACTGTCCTCTGCTTTATCACTTTATGTTGGTCCTACTTGCTTATTCATGAGAGTCCTTTGGCTTGTTTCTTCCCTGCCTTAACTGTTTACACTTTACAGATATTTGCACAGTATTATTGCATTCTACCTTAGCTGGCATTTAAACTGCAGAGCGTTGCAGGATATCAAATAAACCTTCTCCTTTCTCTGTCCTTCTATACAGCAGCAGAAAAAATATAAAAAATATGAAAGAATTTTGTCATCTGCCCAAGACTGTTGTTTTTGTGCCTCAGTTTCCCTAACCTGCAATGTGACAAAGGCAGAGTTAGGCTAAACTGGATTCATCTACACCTGTAAATGAAAGGACCAGGCTGGAGCACTATCTTCTGATCATCCAGCTTGGTTCACTGTAGTCTTGGTTGCAGGTGTAGCTTTGCCCTGTCCTAATTCACAGTCCCTCAAGCAATGACCAGGCATGGTTCAGAAGACAGCACTAATTGCTATGAATAAGTGTAAATAAGGTCACCCTGTTTCAGCAGACAAATTTTCCCCTTTTAGTGCAAACCACATCATGCCATTTGTCTTCTGGGCTGGAGAATGAGTCCTGGCAGCGTGAGAATGAGTCCTGGCAGCGTTTAGCTTACTCTTACAGGTGGAATTCATGACTGATTTTGGTGCCCTTTGTGGCTCAAGGTATCAACTCTACCATACCTGTGTGCTATTAAGGAACAGGTCTATACGCTATTCAGAACTCTGGAGCTGCCAGTTCATCTATTAAGTCCTCTGAGAAAGGAACTGAAGCACTGAAGTGCAACTTTTGGTCAAGATCAGAGCTAAATAAGCAGCCAATTTTCTTCCTAAAACTCTTCTTACCGAACATATAAAGAACAGATTCAACTACATCTTTTTTATTATTTATTTATTTTTATTTTTTATTTATTACTTTTTCAGGGAAAACATACCGAAAGTGACAAGGACAAGCCTTCTGAAGGGAAGCAAGTGTTAAATTTGGGACCTAGAGGTTTCTGTGCAAAATCAGTTTAGGATTCCGTTAGGAAGAGAGAAAATCCATTAGGAAGAGAGAAAAGCAAACCTCTCCTCCAGAACTGCAGAACTCAGACTCACAAAAAACTTGTACAAAGTCTGCATTCCTCAGCATCTCTGTACAGTTTGTCTGAAGTTTTCTATTCCAATTTCTGGTACTTTAAACAACCTGTTTTAAGGAAATGCCACACTACCATGGATGATAAAGATCTGTCACTCCATAACAGTATCACATAAACCCTTCCTGCCATGTCAGTGGCATTGATAAGCCTAAGCCACATCTAACTGCCACATGTGGCTGTCTCATCACCTACAACATCTCAGACAGACCTGGACACCTATAATCACACATTACAATTGCTGAAGCTTATTGTCAGCATCACAAACATACGGCCAGGATGTGTCTTACGACAAGGATACTAGGTTATGCACAACAGCATCTGAGCAACTCACGGGAGGTGTAGAAATTTTCCATATAGACTGAGGTACAATGATTGATCATACGGCAACTGCAACAAACTTCAGACTATCACTCACATTCTTAATGACTGTATAATACATGCTTATGCAGGACGCATAAAAGAAATTCATCAGGCCTCCCTTTACTCTGCTGAATGGTTCAGCAACCTTGGGTTGAATTTACAATCTGTCATTGCCTTTCAAAATGCCATACGAAAGAGAAGGACAGAGCCTAGAGAATTCAAGTGCCTAGAGAGGCGAAAAATAAACAAACAGCCAAATTTCATCACATTTCAGCCTTTGTTTTCATGCAATAATTAATTTTAATTCTCACACTTGGCTTGGCCTAACTTAAGGGAAAATGGTCATAATGTGAAATGACTCTCAGGCTACTTAAAATAGCTTCATGGATACAGAAATGCCAAGAGAAAAAGTAGACTAATACATGCCTTAGACTGCCTTCCTTGATGGGCCCAACAAATTGAACTAAAAGTATCATCACACTGCAGTTATCTGTAAAAGTATACAGTCTACAGTTAAAATTTTAACTGGATGCATCAGCTCCTTGCTAATTTCCCTTATCATTCTTTACCTTTGCCTCATTCTTGTATTTTCTGCCTCTTACCATACTAGAAACTGCTTTCAGACAAAAAAAAAAAAAAAAAAAAAAAAAAAAAAAAAAAAAAAAAAAGGTGCTAAATCCCATAGAAAATTTCCAACTCATACCAAATGTTTACTAAGCTGTATTGAAGCTGTGGTTAGAACAAAGTGATCATGAAGTTTTCCAGGTATTGGACAGAGGATTTAGGAAAGGTAGGACCCTTATGAACTAACATTGAGCCAGGAGGATTTGTGGGACCTATTGTGAGCCAGGTGATAAGTCCCACCTCACTTTCTGAATAAGATTCTGGAAATCTGTGATGCAGACTAAAACTACCCCCGAGGCGTAACTGAACACAAGAATTCTTCATGGTTTGTAGGAGTTCATGATGCTCTGTTTTCCCATCCATATACACATACTGGTTTCCATCTAAAGAAAACTGACATGCATAGGACAAAAGGACATGAGCTATGCTCTGGCCAAATCTGGCCCCCAGTTTGGACTTCTATTCCACAGGCACTTGATGTTGTTCATCCACTGCTCCCTCTAGGTGTATTTTCCTTTCATAATAGCAAAGCACTGCTAACATTTGTAGCAATAAAGGATACCAGAGAGACCTAATCTGTAGATCTAATTCTGTTGCAAGGTGCCCGTTCAATAAGTTAACGTTGTTATACTCTTATCTGCAATCTTGAGATTGCCTGCCTGTGCTGTTGATCATGGGCACTTGCAATCAGTTACTGCACATTTCTGTAGAAATGAATATAGACCCTAGTACTGCCTCTATCTAGCTACAATGTTGCACTTTTTTAGTGCCCTCCAATTGAACATTTGTCATTTGTTTTACATCATTAAGACCTCTGGAATCATCCTGTGGTTTACAAAATATTATATTAAACACAAATATATTATATTAAATATATAAATACATTTTTAATATATTAAATATGACATTAAATATTTCTTCTTCATCTGTTACTAGCAGAACACAAGCCTGAAAATACAAACCTTGTGTGGTTTCTGAAATTACATTTCAGCATTTAACATTGTGTGAAACATGCTATGAGATGGAATCTCGCAGAAAACAAGGTTCTTCTTATTAATATGAGCTCATTAAAAATGTCTGCCCCATTCTTGCACAGCTCAGTTTTCCTTTGAATACCCTGACTTTCTCATAACTGGGATTTGTGCAACAAAATATCATACTATTTGGCATTGTTCACTATGCAGATAATCTCAGGATAGGGTCAGCTGCCACTCTGAGCTGAATGCTGCAAGGAGAATTTGGATCAAGTGATGTGATGTCCAATGTGATGTCCACTGTAATCTCTAAAATAACCAGTAAAGTTCTGATTAGCCAGCAAAGTAGTCCTTGACAAGAATGCAGCAAGACAGCCAGTGAAAGAGTATTATGACAACTCACTGAAAGAGACTTTAGAATTGTATTTAAAAGTGAAAGAAATATTTTTGGCATTACTCAACAGATTTCTTTCTGTCTGTCCTACCAACTGCAGGCATATCTTCCCTTTCCTCTCAAACTTTTTCCAGTTTGTCTTGGGTAAACTGTGGTAATAAAAAGTAAATAAGGAGGATGAGAAAGTAGGAAGACGTATCATAGATTTCACCAAAATCCAGTAAAATTGGATTGGAGAGAGACAATACGAAGATTGGATCAGATTGGAATTTATAGACAAAATAATTATGTTGAAGGAACTAAACTGTAATTTTATTTTGTAATGGTGGATCAGGAAGGAGGAAAGTTTACTATAACATATTGCTGAAATACTAAGGGCAACACCAGCAGACTCAGAGATTTGTGGGGAAAAAAAAAATCATAAGAGGTATCTATCATATTTTTGCCAGCAGGTACCAGTGTGCCTATAACGTATTAGAAAATAGAAGCCCAGGAATCTTCTAGGGCTGTGGTAAATCGTAACAAAAATGTGTACATTGATACGAATGCAGACCGAATGTGAATGCACGAGCGCAAAACAACAGCAGGAAAAGGGCAGCAAAATGGCATATGTTACTCACACCTAGCAGGTCATCGAGATTGTATCATCCAGCTTCCTGCAATTTCTCAGGACAACCAGCTCTGAAACAGGCAGTGACTAAATCCTGATGATTCACAAAGGTTGGGACAGGATAGAGAGGTTATAGAAAGATTAATCGCTGTCAGCTTCTGAAGCCTATGATGAGAGACATCCAAAATCAGCAGCATGCACCTACGAAGTCAGGAAGTGTGCTGAGAGGCTCAAAACCTGATTTCCATGACTTCCACGTCATTGCAAGCAACCCTGACAGACTCCTTGTACACAGACTTCTTAGAAGCTTAGCTTCTATCAGGCTGTTGGTTCTTTTCTGTGTACAAAACATAAGCAGGACACAAGGGAAAAGCATGAGGAAGTCCAGAGGTCTTCTCACCAAGCCTTGTCAGCAACAATAGAGGCTGGTGGGAGGAGAGGAGGACATGAACCACCACACAGGGATGGATGGCCCAGGCTCCAGAAACTCAATCTGCTGACTTGGAGGAACCTTTCTTGGCCACCCCTTCCTCCTCACCCATGGCCCTGCTCAAGCGGGGGCCCTGCCCTGGGCTGCAGCCCTTCAGGAACACCCTGCTCCCGCAGAGGCTCCCCACAGCCGCAGCTCCCTCAGGAAATGTCCCCCTGCTGCGGCGTGGGCCCTCCCCGGGCTGCAGGGTAGAGATCTGCTCCAGCGGGGGCTCTGCAGGGCTGCCGGGGAATCCCTGCTGCCTGTGGGCCTGGAGCCCCTCCTGCCCTCCTCCTCCTGGGGCCCGGGCCCTCTGCTGCTTCTCCCTCGCCCTGGGCATCCTCCTCGGCCCAGGTCATACAATTAGACACATACCTACATGTAAACCATCTGAAGTGCTTGTGCCAGTTCAGTTTTTTTACAGAGCAGAATTGTATTTTGTGACTGATATTCATTTTAAACATAGTAAAAGCTCTACAATACTTTCATCTGAATAGCTTTTCTTATCTGACCTTTCTTTGGAGCATGGTGAGGCCCTGGAGATTTGAGAACTGAGTTTCATGAACTACCTGATTAAATAATGTCTCTTGGCAGTTGACTGCTTTGTTCCTATTTATGATCAAAAGATACTTATAAATATTGGAAGTATAGACTAGATAACCTGATTTTTTGCTCTTTTTGGTAATCTTCTGACCTATAGATGTTTCAGTGAAAATAATCACAGTAAAAATGTTGAGCTGTTCATTTTGCTGTAGAAAGGCAGAAGGAAAATGCTGTGTACAGATCCACTTCCCTTATGATTTCATGCCAGCATTCAAACCAGGTTTCCAATCGTGCAGGAGTATCACATGACCAGTAGGTAATTTTGCATTATGGCTGTCCTTAATCCTTAATTTTGCATTTGTCCTTAATTTTGCATTAAGGCTGTCCTAGATGATCTTCAGGGTCCCTCCTAACCCAAACTATTCTATGATTCTAAAATTTACATGCAGCTTTCTCTGCTCAGACATCTAATAATTGATTTCTCCAGGTCAGATGACCTGGTAATTAAAACATTAACACTCACTAGTTCTTGCATCCCTTAAGTGAAAAACAGAATTAAATGGAAATAAAGAAAGCTCAAAAAAACATGAAGATTTGTCAACAATGATTTGCCTTTGCTCTCCTTTTTCATATAATTTTTGGCTTCCACAGGAACAGCAGGAACAGGAAGCTGATGGATAGAGTTTGACCACAGCAGCTTTACCTATTTTAATGTGTAGATGATGGCAGGGAACCAGTCACTGGAACAATCCCAAAAGAGAAATGTCATGAATCTTGTACTAATTTAAAGTTACAAATTACTTCTAGCTGGTAACTTACCCAAGTTAATGACAAGAGCCTAAAACTGAGCACAAATTGCTGGAACTATCTACAGCTATACGCAAGATCATCAGTCAAAAATGCATTTCACAGCTGCCCATTGCTAACTTAACATAAACTCTTATCGACCATCTCACATTGCACTGTGTATTTTCCTTTGATTTACACACAACATAGATACTTTGGAATGGTATGTACACACATACACACACCAATAAAACTTCATCACATCTATTTTCCTTTGTTTGGGAAATGGTTAAATAAATGGTGATAAATTCTTCCATATATACATCACAAATTCACTTTCTGTTTCTCTTCTACAAGTAACCGAATACATTTGGAGTCTCATCTCTATGAAATCCAAGGAATCTAGTATGAAACCCTACCTTCATACCCAAATCGATGGTCATGAAATAAACACCAAAACTCATCGTTGTTGCTATTGTTTATAGGCAATACCAAATTTGATGGATTATGAGAATACAGGAGCAGAATTAACAGAGAGGCTGGAAATGACTGTATTTCTTCCAAGACCCAATAATGCTGATGTTTAAAAATTTCCTAGATATTATTGAGAAATAGCCATGTAACTGTTTCCATACAGCCAAACACAGCTATGTGCCCAAAAAATTAAGGAGGTGTTATCTAATGAGTGTGCACCATGGTATCAGCCATCTTGCATAGGCTGTCAAGACAGTAACACCCTGTAATCCATATATATGTATATATATATATTTATATATATATATATATATATTTATGTCCTGGGACATGATTTCCCTTACACATCTGGTCAGATGCATTTTTTATACTCTATACAAAGCAAGAGCTATCCAAGTCTGAGGGATGGAAAAAATACCATGAGAAATTTAAAGGGCATTGAATATTTTCAGCTTATCAAAAAGTAGAAGTTAAAAGTGTTTTGATTACAGCAAATGAGAAAATTCATGCAGGGGAAATAGTAAAGGCAATAGGGCTCTTCAATCTGGAGAAGGAATGCAGATCAAACACCAGTGGCTGGGAGCCAAATCCACACCATTTCCTATTAGAAATTAGACACCATTTTTTTTTTTTGTAAGGCTGAAGATGATTAGACTGCAGTAAATTCCCCGCAGGAAATGATGGATTCTCCATTTGTCAAATCAAACTTTGATGCCATTTTAGTAAAACACAGGTAAGTGAAGTCAATATAGGGCTATCAGGGTGAATTCTAGTGGTAAAATAGTCTTTTTCATTATTTGTGGATTATGCTGAGCTTGATTCATGATAATAATGAAATTCAGTGGAAATACTTACCAGTTTCAGGACTGAATGCTAACTTTCTTCTTTGCAGGCAGTATCCCAAAATACAGTTTTAAGAGTTTTATGTGTTGCTTTTGTATGGGTGGAGGGTATTGCTTTTTGTAATAAAATATCAGCTTCTTACCTGAGGAAGAAAAAGTGTTTTCTGACAACCCTTTTGTCTTGGGCTGACTATTTAAAACCAGAATATTTTACACTACTCCAAAGCCACACAACAGGCCCTGTGCCCTACAATAAAAACATCCAGTGCCTACCCTGTCAAACACGAGGCAAGTAATGATCCACAATGGAATATCCTATGCATTTTTTGTGTGTCGTGCTTTATCAAATCAAGTGGCTTGTTCTTCCCTGCTGGTTCATTTTCAGTCATCCAGTTCACTTAGACTCTCTAACTTGACCTTCTTAAGATTTCTCACCCCTGCAGGAAGGGTGCAAGAACATCATTTTCCCATGGCTCGTAGGAGAGAACTGAAGAATGAGAAAACCGCAGGTGATGCATATATCTGTCAGCTGGCAGCAGTGAATGTTTATAAATCTTTATGAATTTAGAATACCCATTTCTTGTTCCATTAGAGAGTGACAATTTAAGATTTCTGGATTACAACAAAACTAGTGATGTGTATCAGGACCCTGCTGACACACATCTCCTATTACATGGTGGTTGACTTTATATAAAAAATTAGCTGCTCAGTGCCAACAGTTTCTGCAAACAGCTGCTGAAGGAAAATTAGTGATGGGTAGAGGACTCTTCTATGATTTCCATTAGGGAATTTAAAGATAGGAAGTATCCAGATTTCTTCAACAACATGGTGTGTATTTTTGTTCTTGTTATACAAACACAGATAACGTCACTAGAACTCCACTAAACCTGGTAAGAATACACCTCTCTTTTCCAGCAAGGGCATCTGAGCTTCTCCAACAAAGGTCTTCTGGATTTCTTTAACATGGACAAGGTGTATTTTTGTTTTGCTTGGACCAAAATATTCCTGGTGAATTTCTCCTCAGGGAAATAAGTGGCAGAAGTTCATCACAAACAACTCAGAGATTTATAGTAGGAAGTCTCAAAAGGACCAAAATGATGTATTGGATTGCTAGGTCCACTTATAATAACCTGGAATTACTTATATGTTGTATTATTGGAATAGTAATGTGTGTGTGTATATATATGACTGATATGAATGAGCAATAGATGCATTGCATATATATTCACCAGCAGGACTGAAATATATATGTATTCATCATTACAACCAAAATGAGAAATTGGTTCATACTGTTCAGATTTTTCAAAGTGCTCAATGAGAACCAATAAATACTTCCAGCAAAATTTGCTGAATGAGCTCTGAAAATCATTTTTTATAAAAACTTCTGTTGGAATTTAAAGCACCAGATGGACCGCAACATAGAATAAATTAGGGGAAATAGTTGTCAGCAAGGATTATAACGAATAGCATAAAGTAAGTTGCCATGCAAAATGGGGGGGGAAAAAGAAGGAAACCTACGTATGACAACCCAACAACTTTCTTAAATGTCTTTTAGCTCACTAATTTAAGCTTCATTAAAATACATCTGCTTAATGTTAGGCCTTTTGTCTTACTATAAGGAAAGAGATGTTTAAAACTGGGGTGGAAGGATAATCACCATACCTGTGATTTATTTTGCATTTCTGACTGTCCTGGCCATGCTTATGTTGTTAGGGACATAAACAAGTAGGCATCCTGACAGGCTCTATTTCTGAAGAAGTGACAAGCAATCTTAAAACAAAAAGCAAAGTTAGTTGTTTGTTTCTTTTCCCAAGCCTATATTAAATTTATTTAGAGAAAACATTTCTCAGATACAATAAATCTGACAGGAACACTGCCATCACATCGATGGCCATACTTCTTGTTGCAAGATCATTAGAGAAGACCACAATTACCCTATAGCTGAAAAGGAAAAAAAATAAAAAGTTGAGATAGGGGATGGATGAGGCCTATCTGACTGAGTTTTCACCTGCATAGAGTAAGTCCATAAGAAAACAGGAGGATGCTTTTTATACTACACATATTCCAGCCACGCTACAAGCCACTGCATGCCTCCCAGTGCCCAACTGCAGTCTATAACACAACCTACAGTTCTTGGATATAAGAAAACATAATTAAGACATTTTAAATGTAAAAAACTTGTCAGAGACCTTCAAAGATGTCTAGGATGTAATAGTTATTGATTTCAGGCTCAGATACCTGAGCCTGAGCTCAATTTTAGGTCTCTAACTGAGACAGTACATCTAGAAGAATAGGTGCTGTAGGTATCCTCAATGGGTAAATAGTTAGATACACTAAGTTGATTAACTTCATCTTTCTCTCTCCAGGCATCACAGAGTGCTGGAGGTGACTGCAATAACTATGGGTCCCCATTTAACACCTTACACTACGTCTTAAGGCTGAGAGCCCTGGCCCCTCATGAAGAGATGGAGTAAAACAACCAGCCAAAGTTTGAGCTGGCAGCCACAAACTTAGCGTGCACCCTGCACAGATGCTCAGACTGTTGGATCATCCCCAACTTTGTGTGTAGCAGGAAGAAAAAGCCACCAGACCCCGTCCCCACAGCCTATCAGATACCTCTCATTCAGTGAATTTATATCTCAGCATAAACTCTTCCTGCTGTACTTGTGCTTGTCTGCATCAAGACGGAATTTTTATTGCCACATCCATTAAAAAAAAAAAAAAAAGGAAGAAAGAACTGACAAATACTGCCTGGATGACAGTTTAGCTGGTTATGCAGCATTATATGCTTCAAAGGTCAGAAGAGGTTGGTATTTCTATTAGCTGCTATTAACAGATATATCATCAGCTGCAAAGCTCCTTGTGGAGGCCTCAGTATGAGACCACTCAAATATCTGCTAGGGCACCAAAATGTGTCTTTGAAATAGGTGTAACTACATTTTTTTAAATGGAGTACTCTGCAGGAAACTAACATCTGGCTGTCTGCATGTCTTCCACACAGGTTTTGGGGGCTGAGGGATCAAGATTACATCAGGCTTGACTTAAGTACAACCTAATGGCTACTATCTAAGTTATACAGTTTTACAAAAAAATAAAAAATAAATAAATAAATAAGGTAATATCCACATCAGGGGGAGATGACCAGTAACATCCTCAATGGTACTGCCAACATTTGTTCTATTATGTAAAAACCCCAGGAACAGAAACAACCCAGATATCCCCATACACCTCCTTGTGGCTCTCCTAGCACAGCAAGTTACCCTATTATTACCAAAATGTAAGAGAGAGGCTGAGTTTCCTCTGCTACCTCTCAGACCCAAGGCCCCAGGACATTTCATTGAATATGCTGACAGATGGGAGCCAGACCTTCCTTCAGTTCTTAGACACCCTCTCTCAGATAGATAGATACCTATTTGGAAACAAGCGTTTTCTGGTTTTCCTCTGTTACCTCCCTCTACTTCTTCGCTATGTAGGTCTCATGCAGAATTTTCACATGAAGCATCTGACCATATTGGAAATAACAAAACTGTCTCCACTGTGCTTCTCACAGAGTTGCATTACATAATAAAATTAATGCATTATTTTACATTTTATTTTACATTAGTTACATACATATTTGTCTGAAAACTGTGGAGAAAAGAAAACTGCAGAGAAAAGAAAACTGCATATGAATATCCTCCCCCACTGCTAGCAAATCTTTCCCATGCTACAGTGAAAGACGGTATTAATGGCATGGTTCTGGCTGTGAAATGTCATTACAGATTGTCTCTGGTAACCCCTGTGGTCCAATCCCAGTTGCTTACTTTTTGCCCCCATTGTTTAATGGATCTTCCAGTAATCGGATGGAGAGTGTTAAGTCCAGCTGTGAAAATCCTTCAAGAAACCATCACAAGCATTTTTTGAGTTTAACTGTTCTTCTGAGATTCATGGGAAGGACTTCTGCATGGGGCAATTAGCAGAAGAATTTCCTGACAGCACATTGCTCTCAGACCCAAGTTTATCCATGCCTCCCTCCAGCCCTTCAGACAGGGATATCTACTGCACAGGTGCCTCCAGGAAGCACTTGGAGCATAATTAGCACCTTGCATAGGTAGAAAAGCAAAGTTGCCAACACAGCAGTGTCTAGAAGAAGGCAGGGATTAGGTGTGATATAGATTATAAAATGGTGCAATCTAAAGGAATTTAGCTAGCTGAAATGATGGACAAGTAGCAGCAAGAATTTGGATTGACATTGCTAATGTCAGTGTGATGAGAGACTGTCCATTCAATCCTTATCCCAGGTTTGAGGTCTCAGACAGTACCTTATCTCCACTTTTCCCTGTTCCCTCAAAGCTCTTATATAGATTTAGGTTCTCCAAGTGGGGTTTGAGTCTGAATTATCACAAGCCCCATAGCCTACTACACATCAGATACCCAGGCAAGTTCTCCATTAACACATGGCAAGGTACAGTTATCTGCTCTATTTAACTGCCAGCAAGCTGTCACCTCACCTGATGGGCAGAAAACCGTTTCACGGTCTCAACCGCACCACCCATTATTCCAAGGATCATGTCTTAGTTCACAGCAGTAAAAACAGTAAGAAACATAACCTAAGGACCCAAATCTCAAGCCAGTGCTCCTCTCCAATTCCCTCTTCTTTACCTCAGCTAACACCTGATATTCCCATTGTCTGGGAGACACAGTTGATGTGATTTGGTTTATGAATGTAAAAGTGGAAAATTAGTTACAGCTGCAGCAATTGTCAGGCAGGAAGATAATTGATAAAGCCAGCAAAACGATCAACTGTTTAATTGCTTACATTAAAGAAACTAATTGACAGCAATCAAGCCAACCTATAAAAGGTACCAAAAATGACATCTGAGAAAATAGATTAATTTTCCTAAGGAATAAGTAAAAACAAAATTGGAAAAATTGAAAAAACAAGGTTGTGTTGTTTATAAACCTTAATCAATTTAAAATTCATTTTCAGTGTATTAAATTTTACTATTTAATGTGTCCCAATGAATTCTGCCTTTGGCATTGTTCAGCCATGTACAGTTCAAAAAGATAATTTGATTCTATGATCAGCTTTACCTCTGCCAAGCATGCTTAAACTGGGAGGCAGTCCCCAAAATCATGAAGGAAGCAGCACTCTGAGATTTTCATAGGGAATTTTTCCTATTTGTAGGATTGGTGATTGCCTGGGGAGGTTTTTTTAGAGGGGAACACACTTGTGCAAAACATTTGGCACTGTTCCCCTTGTCTCTAAAATGGTGAGACATGGATTTGATGGACAGACCACTCAGTGAGTAAGGAATTGGCTGGGTGGTCACATTCAAAGAGTTGCAGTCAATGGTTCAACGTCCAGGGAGTGATCAGTGACGAGTGGTGTTCTTCAGGGGTGAGTATTGGAACTGGTGACATTTAACATTTTGGTTGGTAACAATGAAGTGAATCTTTTGTTGGAACCAAATGATCGTCAAGGTCCCTTCCAACCAAAACCATTCTGTGATTCTATGATTCTATGATCTAGTGCAGGATTTGGCTGGAAGTGCTCAACCTTTGCTTTTGGCTCAGGTCTAGAGGAAGAGTAAAAACTAAGAACACATTTTCTTTTCTTTCAGCGACCCACAGTTTTGTACTTGTACAAAGGGACTGATGTCCAAGTAGAAACATACTGTCTGTTCATGAGGGAACTGAGGGTCTGCTGTTCGTGAGG
The DNA here is from genome assembly GCF_009769625.2 of Cygnus olor. NCBI lineage: Eukaryota > Metazoa > Chordata > Aves > Anseriformes > Anatidae > Cygnus > Cygnus olor. The sequence continues at coordinate 157,402,449 of NC_049170.1, read as the reverse complement.
GAACTGAGGTGTGACAGAGCTCCCCATCCATCAACAACACAGCCAAGAACTACATCTTCTTTCCAGCCACCACTCTTCTCCAAGGAATGCATTGTCCCACTCCAAGCAGCCAGCTGACAATGCTTCCTGTACTTCAACCACATGCTATAGTAACATATTTCAGTTATTTTATTTATTTATTATTTTTTTACAGCTTTTTTTCCAAGTTACAAGCTTGGAAAGTTATTTAGGAAAACAGTGAAGCTGTGCTTTGTCCCTGACAGCGGGACCTCATCTAAGGGCACAAGGAAAGTGAATGCCAGGCATGATGCTTTTCTGCTGGTATGTGTGCGCTTTCTCTGTCCCACCATACCACCAAGTTAGGATTTTTTCTTACACTGTATGTCAGGACACAAACCCTCTCCAACATAGAACAGGAGCTCCTGAAATGTTCAGACCCATAATCAAAGTGAGCAGGGATGTGGACTCTATTGTACCAGTGTATGAGACATTTTTGAATGTCATGTGATAATGAAGGAACAGAAAGAGAACAATTCCAGAATGTCTCCTTGCTGTTTCACACATTAGTTTTACTAAAATAATAAGAGAGTTTGTTATATTTTTTCAAACTTACATAAATCACTTGAAAGAAAATATTTTCTTTTGAAAGGAGAAGATCGATTGTATACCGTCTCTTTTTTTCCCTATCATCAATTTTTCATTTCACGATAAAAATCTAATTTTGTAAGAGTGGCACTCAAAAAAAGAAAAATAAAATAAAATAGCTGAATTCAAAGCTTTAGATCTACTGGCTGCCATCCAGCCTCACTGTCTGGCTGACCGAGCATAGGCCAAATGAAGAGTCACCCATCCAATGATTATCCTAATATTGACAACCTTCATCCCGTGAAACTGAGGTGTAAAGGTCTTACATAAAATCAATACTTTTTGAAGCTTTCTGTTTTTGTTTGTTTGTTTTTACAGTTTTCTCTGTGTCATCTGTTTCATTCTCACATTCTTCTTTTCAATAACTTGACGTCCAGGTATTCAGTTTCCATACCGCAGATCAGCCACTCTGAGTAAAGCAGTGTCACCCAGAGACACTGAGAACTACATAGTGGTGGCAGGGATCGAGAGCCAGCTGCCCTTCTGAAAATATAGTCATTTCATGTGAGCTGAAGGAAGATCCTGCTCTTCCCATCCCCAATAATAAAACACAGAAGTGTGATGTGTGGGTCTGAATTCTACATTTTGTACACCACGGAGGATTCCAAAAAGGGCTGCTGACCTGATCACAGGGCTGGAAACAAATCTCCTGAAAAAAAAATCTCAAGGGAGGAGAGGTTAAAATCAATACCACATTGATTTTTTTTGACAAAACCAAAACCAATGCCATTTACTACTGTAGTGCATTACTTAATAGACTAGAAATACTGAACGAATTAAGTAAAAAATGATTCTAAAGGAAAAAGGAAAAAAACAACAACACGATTATTTCCTTTCTGAAAAGGTCAAGATTACAGATTACTCCACTAAAATTCCAGGAAAATAAGACTGGGAGGAACCATGTATGCCTTCGACTACAGAAAACAGATAGCAGAATTTGAGTGAAGGGATACAAAGTATTGACTCCATTCTGGCACCCCGTAGGATGGTACCTCCCTGCCTAGTGCCATCCCAAGAGCCCTACTACCTAGGACCAAGCACTCCAGATACCACAATGTGCCACAGTAGAAGAGACTGTGGGTGCTTTGGATGGCTAGCAATGGTAAGCAAGCACTGAGAATAAATATGCCTTTATACCTTTGTGATACTACTAAGAGGACTTCCCATGCAAGCTCCCACCTCTCTGCATTTCCTGGACAAAAAAAAAAAAAAAGTACTTTCACATTAGAAGCAGAAGAATCCAGCATTTGCGCAGAAAGCGATTTGTGCAAAAAAAAAATCAACAAATCTAGAACTAGTCACAGTCACTACACATTGGTATATCCAGATTGTTGGTCTGCTTTTTCTAGATATCTGAATTGTTTCCTAGTTTCATCTCTGATCAAGTGGCCAGATGGCAAGAAAGCCTAGCGAAATGGCTGGCTTCTCCTTTTCCTGCCAGGACAAAATTTCTTGGTGGAAAAAAGTGCTACCTTCTTTGAAACCTGGGTCTAGGGTACTCGCAACCAAGTCCTCGCTTGTAGAGAAAGACATAAAAGTCACCAAAAAAATCAAATTTATTTGCCAATTGTACCCACAGGGAATTATTTTCTGAATTCATCCTTATATGTTTTATTGACAGCAACAGTTATGACCCTTATAATGGTCTTATAATTCCCTCCCTTGCCCTAAGACATAGTATATGGTGAAGGAAACTAATGAAGCAAAAGACAGTCGATATCAGCTTTCAAATGTGCTGTTTATAAAATCCTTTTAAAGGGAAAAATAAAACAGCCATTTTTATAAATTAAAAACCCTGATGCGCAGCTTGCTGGATGGCAGGTTGAATCAAGATGGTTGACGTGTCACGCTGTAACTACTTCCCCAGTGAATGATGACATAAATTTCATATTTGCCCTTCTTACTGGCATTGATGCATTCAGGCAAAACGATATATCAATCAGTCTTTAGGACCTAAGTGCCTGTTATGAGTCAATCCTCTGAGGCTCTCGGCTTTCCACATCTCGTAAGAATCTTAGCAGTGATTTGTAGTCATTTGAGTCTTTTATAATGCTTCACATCTCTCAAATTGTTTAGAGCCTAAAACCAGAGTCCTTGCCCTGTTTCATTTCAGCCATGTTATTGGCACAGGACAAGTATGTATTGCTGTATGTTCTCCTTACCACCACGCTAAAGCCAGCCTCACACAATGAAATATGGCTAGTACCCAGTGTCATTCCACACATTTAATGGGTTTATGGCCTGGTTTCTCCTTAGATCATTATCAGGGCCTCTTAGGTCTTCCCATAGAACTGCTCCTAGACAGGAGGACTCGTATCATACCAAAATGTTCATGAAACAGAAAGAAAGGTGAGCCAGATAATTTGAGTGTATATAATCAATAATCTATAGTATATTATGTAATAGATATATGTCAAAATGACTTTTACAGTGTTGCTGGATAATATATGCAAGGCAAGTGCTGACCTCACAACTCAGATGTTACTGCTAGCAAAATGATACAGAAGACATCAGGTAAATTATATGCTCCTCCCAACAGATAGACCACTTGAAAGAAATAGGCATTTGAGTGTTTGGAAGTAGTGACAGTCAAAAAGAAATGCATGACTCCCAAAAGTTTGGGTTTTTGTATTTCTTGATGCCTGAAAAAGACTCGTTACATGTACCTTCCCTTGCTTTCATCAGGTTGTTGGAACTATAATATTTGAAGTGGGTACTCCTCTGAAAACTAACTCACTGCACCCCAAAATTCACAACCCAAATCTGAAATCATTTTAAAAAGATCAGACATATCGAATGGATTGTAGGTTACATCCACGGAATGTGCATTTCAGCAACTGAGAATTTTTCTCCTGCTAAAGTGCTTGTGGGGGTTGACCAAAATGCTCTCATTCCTTTTTTTAACTACTGAACAGGTTGTAAGGTTGCTTGGTTTTGAGGTGCTGTTCCTCCCCTCTCAGAAAGGAAAAGAAAAAAAAAAAAAAAAAAAAAAAGATTTCATGGGAAGAACTCATTAAAAGAAGGCACTGTGATTGCCATAAAAGTGCCTGTGATTTATAAAGGAAAATCTGATTTTCAATCATGATTAGATGGTCTTACAAAGGAATAAACTATCAGTCCCAAATGAGACCATTCAAAACCCCATTATACCTAATTAAAATCCTTTTTCCTAGGCTTAGTAGAAGTTCTGAGTGTGAATAACTTTGCTTAAGCAGTTTCACAAATCTGGCTGCACTAAATTACAGATGAGACCTCCCAGGAGCAGAACAAACCCCATCAAGACCCTCATAAACAAAATGCCAGCATCTGGAGCCAGAGAGAGAAGCACAGGCAGGATAGAGAGAAGAATTACAGACCTGGGATTAGCCTATACATCAACAGCATCTAAGGGGAGAGAAAAGCTCTTTATTTATTGCTTACCAGCCTCCAGGGCATGAGTGTCACTCAGCATTAGCATTCACCTTTATAACTGTGCTGTGATTTACAGCTCCACCCCCGTGCAGAGGGAGCAACCAGTTACATGCCTATGAGAACATGCATGCATCGAGTATATCCCAGTTGCTTTCTCTTCCCTCTCCTATGTACGTACTGATTTTCTTGGTCTGAGCCTGAAATAAAGGTATGAGAGATGGAATCTGATCTGCATTACTATATGAGTGCCAACAGAGTATCACATTACGCATGAATTTATGTTCATACAGGTTACGCTGCTGTAGAAAGGTTTGGAGATGTTTGGCACAAAGGTGTTACTCCTCATTAGTCAAAGCTACACAGCTGCTTTAACAAAGCCCAGGCCTAACAGCTAAAATGCACCAAGACCAGTGAGGTGAGAAACTCTCTGTGCTCCACCGTTTATACTGACTATGACTACTCAGATACCGATCCGATCTTTTATGTCAAACCTGGGCCACTCTACTCATCAGCTCTAACTAGACCTTCTCCTCTCCTCCCCTTTATGGTGGCCTCTCTCATTCTTGATATTTACTTTTCTTGTTTGTTTCACAGAGGCACCCATGAGGTCAGGTAGGGATGCTGAACATTTCTCAGAGCCACCCTTAAAAAAATGCTCAGATATCCCCAATGGCGATAGCTGTCTATTGACTGCTCAGAAGTTCACTTAATGTCCTAAACCCCACACTGTCAAGCCCTGTTCAGTGCTGGCCAGTACCATATGTGTCTGCCCCCATTCTACATGGTATGTTAATATTCTTAAGCCAAAATAGATCATACACTTGAGGTGTTAGACCAATTCAGTGTTTAACTCAGATTCTGCAAAGAAACACTGTTTATAGGCTTGCAGCTGTCCACACCAGCAGTCCATATCACTGGTGATGGATGGATGTAAACCTGGTGTGCCAGAGGAATTTACCTTCTACTGAGATGGTCTAAAGCAAAAGTGCCTAATGCTGAAGTGTAGTTTTAGCCACCCAGCCGCTAAACACGGTGTCCTGACTTTTGCTGTCTGAATTCAAAAAAACACCTTTGTGCTTATGTTTTTTTGTGAGATCAGCTGTCTCACCCACCTCTGAAAACCAGTCTCAGAGCTTTGAGAGGTGCAATTCAAATGGTAGCTTTCTTTTTCTAGCTGTCAAATCAGCAGTAAGAATGGAACTGTTTGTCTTTATTCACTTTCTCCAGTTTCATATTTATTTTGCTTAGGGCAGGAGAGGACTAAAGATTTAGCTCCTACCATCAGACAAGAAAGGAGCCCCAGTCAAGGCCATTACAATCAGCCAAATTGAGGTTGAGTCTCCACATATCCTGATTAATGCTATAAAGAAGGCATTTTCTTTTGGTTTCCAGTAATATCAAGCTAATGATTAAAGGATGCATCTTTAAACAGGTATTCATTAGATTTGAAACCTTTGATCCAATCCATTTTCCCTCCCACTTGTCCCTAAATAGAAGTGCTCCTAAGCACTTCAGAAACTCCTGAGCACAGTGACCCATGCATTACATGGTCACCACTAACATTAAGTCTTACAGCAGGGCAAACTTTATCCCTCCCTAAGGAGGAATGAAAGGCAACTATTTTTTTCCCTTTAAAGGTGATTCAGAGGACAGACTGTAGCAAAGGTTTTGTGCAAGGAGAGGCTGGAGAGAATTACTGCTAAGATTTTATTAGCGTGCATAAACACTGTGACGTTTTTGATGCCTCAGGCTATAGAAGCACAATCATTACAATGAAGACCATATTTCTTTCCATCTTTCCATTGGTCTTATAAACACATTGAGCAATCTATCTTGCTCACATGCTCTACATAGCCATGTATATGTATATATTTATTTATTTGCTTCTCACAGATAGCATTTAACCTTTTGAGTGCTGCAGGTAGCTCAAGGTGTCGGGCATGCACTCTGTAGCATCTGCCTTCCAGCATAACCCTAGTGGAGTGCACAAGTGATGTTACGAAATATGATGGGTGCAGGCTGAAAGAAAACACCAGCTAAAGAGGCAGGAATATTCTGTATGTGTGTGTTCACTGTGGCTAAATGTGTCTGGCATGAACAGGTAGCAGACATTTGTTCATAGCACCAAATTTTTGACAGCTGCTGCATGAGCCTGCTACTCCACTGCTGCCAGCAGTAGCCTATTCCACACAAATATCCCAAAAAGGATGTCTGGAGTCATGTGGCAGAAGAGTAACAGGGTATGGGTTACCCACACTTCTCAGAGGTAGCAAATGGAACTTATGCGTTAGTTCACAGACTTAGCAATGCTGATGCTTTTGTCACCCAAACACCATTTAATGAAGGATGTACCACTAATTCTTCACTTAGAAATGGCTGGAAACTCATAAATCTAAGTGTTTAGCAACACACAGCAAAAACACCACTCTGAGCTGGTGGATGATCAAAACAATAAATAAGGAAATAGTTCTAATTGAAAAAATAAGTATTAATATATGCCTTTTTTTAGTTCCTGAGCAGGAAACAATTTTCTGAAAATTTCATTCAATTTTTAAAATGGCAAGTGTCTCTGCACACAATCCTTACCAAGCAAACTGCAAAACAGAATCAGTTGATTCAGTCGTGTGATGCAGTTTCTCTTTAATCAAATGATTTATATAACTATGAAGCCCTCTGTGAATTTTACAATTGAATATATCGTTGATGATTGTCTGCAATGAGGCTTGAAGTTTAGGATTAAAAACTTATTAATATTTTCATTAGGAAAGTTCAAGAGCTCAGATACTGAGGTAGACCATATTCCAGAGTCCCTAGCAGACTTGTACTGAATTTTTTTCTGCAATTGTTCAGAATTTTCTCATTTCTATGAATTATTTAAATGAAACCCTTCCACAGACACGGACACAGACACAAGATTTCAAGGCCAGAAGGGGCCATTGCAATCATTCAACCTGATCTACTTTGTAATGCAGATTGCGGTCACACTTTTATCTTCTCACTGGTTTTCCAGTCATGCCATTGGCATGTCCTAAACTCCTGTCCTCTGTAATAGCTTTCCTGTCCTAATGCTCAACACATCCCAATAGCTACAGCAATGCCCTGATTTTCATGCCTTTACTATGTCATCTAAAATGAGTTTTTTTCTGCCTACATGATACCTTCCCCTTTTGTATTTTTTTTATGCTATTCAACATGAAACCCTGCTTACCCCTTATTTTCACAGCCCTGCTTTGCACCCTTATTTTCCCAGTCTGACAAGTGCATCTGCCAGTGAAAGAATATGCAGTTGCAGTGATCTAGGAGGAAATGTCCAGTTTTAACCATTAATAATATTTAATAATTAATAATCAATAATTGCATAAAATTCCAGTGAGGCATTTTCCCCAGGTGCAGCTGGTGCTGGTTACTGTCAGAAAATACCACAAATACTACTGGTAAAGGATGATCCATGGATAACTAATTATCGTGTCTTTTTCTCTCCCTCAAATACACATGAAAAAAAAAGAAAAAAAGAAAAAAGAAAAAAGAAGAAAAGATTTTAAATCTTCATCCTTACAAATGAATCTACCTTTTTAATCAGTTTAGTGTGTGTGGCTGTATGACAGGTACTTTAAGCTATTTTCCAGCTTACTTAGGGTACCAAAATCTCAAGCTGAGACTGAGCCCATGCCAGGGCCGACATGGGGAGTGAACTGCTCATTCATCATGGTGCACAGATGCAGTCATGCTCTAATGATTTTCTGTCTAACAGTCACCTTTCTTCACAATGAAACTGAAGATGCCAAAATCTATTTGAACGTAGCAATCCCAAAAAGTATCCTCTTGCTCCTGGAGCAATGTGAACAAAACCAGACTCATTAAATTTAGATAAGGAGTTTAACAAAGGGTTTTATCCCAGTATAATTCCCAAGAAACTTGATTCCAGCCAACTTTTGCTCTTTTGCTATTCTTTTGCCACTGCTGCATGCATGGCCAACTGTTTTTTGGGTCCCAGTGTGGTTCTGAGAAAGTAATAAAGAGAGGCAATAACTTGCATGTGTTTGCTGCACTCCGACCCAACTTGCTGGCTTTAGGAGCAAGGGACGGACAGCATCCCTGCCCTCAGAAATTTGTCAAGTTGCATAAACTTTCCAATTCAGCAACCCTGTCAAAACTTGAACTTTCCAGTGTTGTGAGCAAAATACACCAGCTGAACACGTTCAGCATTATACATCTGCCATCCTTCCAACTTTCAGGACAGTGTCTTCAGTACCACAGCTGCTCCACCTCAAATGAATACCCAAACATCATTTCAAGCAAGGAAGTATTCCTGATTCCTAATTCTCTTATAACCTTCTCAGTGATCCTATTCATGTTTCATTTTTAATATCAAGAGGAATACTTCTAACAAGCAAGACTGGCACCCACCTACATGACAGTAGCACCACATCACCATTTCTCATGTGAAATGTGAAGGTTCAAGTCCCTGGATTAACACAGGGGATTCAGCCCTGGGTTTTCACATCCTAGATATTTACTAGCACTATTAATGTCTTTGCCTTTGAGGAGCAGTCAGATATTTTTCTCTCCCTCAACCATAGCTAAGTAACTTTAAAAAAAAAAATTGGGTGGACATCAGAGTAAGGAGTGAAATGCAAAAAAAATGGCAGAGACAAGCCCACATGCCCCACCTGTCTTTTCAGAATCTGTCATGTTTCCTGTAAATATCTCTCACATTTGTTTACTCTTAGCAATGCTGATGCCAAGGAAATACAGACACTTTGGTTTCATGGTCAGAGGCAGGTTTCGTAACCTGGGAAAAAGAGGTTTCTTTTAACACAGACCCTGTGAGGGAAGCCTGTTTTCAATGGTGTGCCTTTTAAATTATGCTGCATATATACTTCTGAACCTTAGAAAAACTTGGTCTACCAAATCCCATATTTCAGTAAATGCAATCAGCATCAAAACTTCTAATTTACTTGACCCCTAAAAATGCCAGAAGGGAAAAAAAAATAAAATTAAAAAAAAAAAAAAAAAGACTGAAGTTACCACAATTACCTGCTCAATCTTCAGTGAAAGCACTAAAGAATTCACATAAATTATGTCCTTTATGCTCCCAAAAGGAAATTAATCCTTCTCCCCTCAAACCCCTTTCAAAACAATGATGTTTCATTGGAATGGCTTGAGCCAACAGATTTCAATATCAGGAAGACTTATTGAATTTTCATTTCATCATTCAGGTCATTGAGAGATAATTACAGTATAAATAAGTCCAGGGATGAGTTTGGAACTGACAAGTGATTATAGAAATGCCACAGCATTCTTTCTACTTTAACTGTTCCTCTAATGAAAGAAAGAAAGAGAAAGACAGAAAGACAGAAAGACAGAAAGAGGAAGGAAGGAAGGAAGGACGGAAGGAAGGAAGGAAGGAAGGAAGGAAGGAAGGAAGGAAGGAAGGAAGGAAAAGAAAGAAAGAAAGAAAGAAAGAAAGAAAGAAAGAAAGAAAGAAAGAAAGAAAGAAAGAAAGAAAGAATATCACATTATTGGTGGTTATTATTTCTGTAGTAACATGTATCTCAAGGCTCCAGCTGGGAACAGAAGCCCATTCTGTTAAACAAATGGCAAGAGATAGCTCTGCTTCGAAAAGTGTGATGGGAAATCTAGTCTAGTAGGATATTTTATCCACAAAGCAGAATAATAACATGAGATCCCAGTGCAGAACAACAGCTGTAGCTGCACTCCAAGTGCAAATCATTCACCTTCATTCCTATGCCATCTTCTTTACCCATTATTTTACCTTCACTATAAACTATTACTCCAACATTTGTTACTGTGCTTAAAACATAAGTTTTTAGAACTTATATATCCTTTAAAGAAAACTGCGAAGTTTAAGAGTTTATTTCAACAAGAAAAACTAATCAGTCTACAAAGTATCTTCAAAGGTTGATGAAGCCATTCTCTCCCCAGAGAGAAATTAAGCATGAGTTGATGAATTGGTGCCATCAAGAGAGCTTCACTGATTTTTATCCCCTGGAAATGCAAGCCTTTCCATAAATCCTTCTCAGTAAATCTTTTCTGGTGTGTAATTAAGGCAACACATCCCTGGTTTACTGTCATTGACAGACTTGTTTTACATTTTGTTCATTGTTGGGAGAAATTGCCATTTATCCCACATTTAAGATAATATGTACCCCTAATTGCAATACTTTTCTTCCCATTTTCCTCCACACACAAAAACATCTCTGTTTTTCCACTTACCAAGGGCCTGAAATATCCTGGTCTCAATACTATGTTCTGAGCTCAGGAAAATATAATTAGGAGACTTAGGAAATTCTGAAGCAAGGACCGTGGTCAGTGATTTGGGCATTTCCATCATTACTGTGCTCTGAATACTCAAAGGATCCTCAAAGGCACAGAAGTTAAACAGTTTCCTCAGAAGACCTAGGTGTGCATTGCCAGGATGTATTCTTGGATTTCAGAGGTTTATGTGTGTCTAATGTCCATTTACTGATAGCAAGCAGAAAGGATGTTGCAGAGGTTAAGGATCTGTTCCATGACCATACAGTCTTAGAAAAAGACAACACAATCTGCGTGTTCCACATAACAGCTTAAACTCTACCCCAAATTCAAGAATAAGGCTTGTCTCATTCTCTAGTTCATTGCAGAGCACTGATCACCTCAAGACACAACTGTATTAGTAAATAAAATGTAGGTCATTCTCTGGCACTGACAGCACCTGGCATGGCACAACCCATGTGCGTACTGTGGAACTCTCTTATCCTTCAAAACGAAGTAACCACATTCAGACCCTTTACTAGGAATGAGCCTTGGTTTATTCTAGATCTCAGACTGTGTCCAGGAATTTTTGATGAAAAGTGTGGTTGCCCAGACTAAAATCAAGAACAAGGCCTAATCTAACAATTAATTAGCAGCTGAGTGTCACTGTCCATGAATTGGGAATGTACAGATTCAGCTTGACTGCCCACACTGAGTGCATGTTAATTCACTCCTTGCATCCCATTCAAAGAAGAAACCCAGCCACAGTAGACAGGATAATTAGGGCTGGTGTCAACTGCAGACATTAATTACAGACATGGATCATATCAAGTATGGCCATTCAACTCAATCACTCCTCCATCAGGCTTTGTGGGCTCACACGCTCTCCTCACATGCCCAGGGGACACAACATAGACAGTCTAGGGATCCTTGTAGAAAAACCCTTCACCTTTGGCTGCAAGAATATAAAGCAAAGGTAATGGGATCTCATAGCAGTAGGGTTGCTGCAAAAGGCCAAAAGAAGGGTCAAGCCAGGTCCTAGACAATTGAAATATAAGCCAGCCTTAATCAGTTGGCCCAGGAACCATCATATTGTCTCTGGTGCAGCCCACAAAGACTTTCAAGACATCCTCTTGGATGGCATGGTCAATGTGGCAAGATGGATTTGCAGCTGCAGACATTTTTCTGAAACTGGGCATCTAAGGTCATAGTTCCTCACATAGTAGGGTGGCAGGGTGATTAACAGTGTTGTCAGTGCCTCTTCACCCATGGTTTATAAAGCAGCAGGTGAATACATCAATAATTTTTGAATGGTATCCAAGCCCAAACCAGCTTGAGCATGTCTGCACTGTGGTGGTGGCTGTGAAGTGACACACTGTCAGCGTGTATTGGCTAGGTCACTCGGTAGTAACAATGACAGAATAATAAAATAATATTTTAAAGGGACCAAGAATCAATCTTACATGAGCTATTACAGTATATGAAGGAGCATCCCATTTTTCACTGGACTTTCTTATCTTGAATGAAGGGTTATAAATTCATTAACTGCTCAGCAGGTGACAAACTACCTTCTGTGTCACCGCATAGGTAATTATAAGGAGCACATAGGCAACTGTTTATTTCTTTTTATCTCTTGTGTTATGTCTGAATTCCATTAAGATGCAACTGTCTGTCCTGAAAATAACAAATAATGTCATTAGAGAGACACTGAGATTCAATCCTTTTCCCTCAGAGACAAAGCAAACCACAGCAAAAGTGGTTTTGTCTGCATTCCCAGGTGATTAATATGCATTGGAAGAGGTGCTAGACATGATTGCTTATGAGGCATGACAATTAGGCCTGCAGGAATGGAAAGAATAAAAAAAAAAAAAAAAAAAAAGTGCCTGAAATGAAGCACAGTGTACACAATCACCATTTTTATGGTCTTGGCACCCTGGTGTCCATGTCATGGCCCCAGGGAATGGAAGGCAAGGCAAAGTAAGGCAAGGCTGAAAGGCACAGGGAAATATTTCTTGTTCTACTACTATGATACAAGTTTACTTGCATAACTCTGACAGGTATTTTTTTCAGTTTTATTTAAATCATTTAGTAAGTCATATAAAGTAAACTGGAAAGAGGAATGTTATACTCAACCAGGTTAAGAGTACATAAGTGGGTATCCAGCTGGGAACTAATATGAATGGGTTTATTCTACTTACCAATCACTCCCTACATCAAACCAATATAGCTATATAGGCAGCTTTTTGGCTCACTTCAGCCCACTTACCCAACATTCCAGATTTAAGTCAAAATGCATCCCTTTGTAGAATTCTGTCCAGTTCCCAACAAAATCTTACCTTTGCCAGCAGCTAGAGATAGTACTGGGTCCACCAAGGCATGGATGCACGTTTTGTTCTGCCACCTCTGATGAAACAAGCTTAGGATAGTAAGACCTGATGGTGAGAAAGGCATCATAGGATGGCAGTGTTTTAAAGCAGCTGAAGGAGGTGCCTCCAAATTCATCCATCAGGGCTCTAAGTGATCTCTAAATTGGAGACTCAACTAATGTCAACTGGAGACTGAAGAGTCAAAATCAGAACCCAAAAGACTTAGCTGAAGCACTGTAATCTTGGCCTGAGACAGTCCCTGGCGTGTAGGGTCATTGTTCTCCTACCCTTAAAAATATTCTCTTGTAACCAGTTAAAAGAACAAATATGGTTGATAAAGCACATTTTAAAGCATTTGTTTTGGTAGCAGTAAAACTGTTCGGAACAAATGAGCTTGATGTGGGCAGAGCCTTGGATGAGGATAAAAAGTGCCCATGGCCCTGATCTTACTCAGACGGAAGTTAATAGTAAAATTCCCTGTGACATGAAAGATACAGGAGTGAACCTTTCCTTAATACTGAGGTGTTCTGAGATTGCCCCATCTACAACAATCACAGCTCTACCTTTACAATTAAAAAAAAAAAAAAAAAAAAAAAAAAGAAATTCTTCGTTCAATGGAATAAAAAGAATTTCAAAAATATTCCTAATCCTGTAGGGATGTTCCTCTGTTGCAAGACAATCTCATGTTTATGGCCTTTTGCAGATTGAATAATTATTGTTGCAGCCAATTGGAAATGGATATCCAAAGTCCAGAATAATTTTTGGTAATCTGTGCCCCGCTTTTTAAAATCTATCCCCACAAAACAGCACAGGAGGTTGAGTTTTCAAAAAAGAAAAGGTCACAACCAGATAGTCTAGGGAAAATGTGTTTTAATTTACAAGTTCCACTCAGTTCTCCTCAATCCTTCTCTTCGTGTCTTAATTTGACAGGTAGTGTAGTGTTTCTAACAGTGAATTCACCTAGAGTGCACACGGTATAACTGAAAGCTTGATACTTGTTTTTAAAAAGAAAAAAAAAAAAGTGTTATTACCCATACCTGTTAAAAATAATGAGACAAATGTGCAAAGTATGATAGAACTGATGCTAGAGATGACAACAGCTTCGACTACCTACTTTAAAATCTAAATAATGGAGAGAAAGGGAATAGCAGATGCCCCATATCCATCCCTTTATATAGAAGGAAATACAGCCATATGATGCAGTTTTAATTGGATTTTCTCAAACTCTGCATTCCAGTCAATAATTTTGGTGGGTGGAGAAGAAATCGTTGTCTTAATACTTTCATCAGTGTTAATCACAGCTCATCTGCTTCTGCAGAAGCCAAAGATAAAAGAACTGAAAAGAAGATAGAAGTACCTTCATCTTACAGGTTCAGGGAACCCATATGCTGGGGTTCTCCTTGTCCGACTGAACCTTTTTCTAAGCACTCTAACAACAGCAGAAAATGAGACAACACTAAAAATAGATAACTATGATAAAGTGGGAATATCCAAAGGCATTTCACCAGTGCTAGCACTTCTCAGAAGGGCAGTGTTTTAGGTTCAACATGACGATGGAATGGAGAGACCTGTCACTGAGAAACTGATTGAAAGCACTGAATTGATGAAAGTCTCAGACATATCTTAGGTTACAAGCTTCTAACAAGCTTTCCCTGAATAAAGCATACTACTTTAATTCATTGCTTCTGGAGAAATCACATGCTCCAAGCTTTTAAGTGTTACCCAAATAAACTTTTTAATACTTGAAATAGGGTCCATGAGTGCAGGGTGCTAAGGCTCAGCACCTTCTCTCTTTTTTGTCCCTCTGCTGCCAGTTTTTGAGGCCGCAATGTTGTAACAACAGCACCAGTACATTTCCTTGCCAATTGGTTTGCTTAATAGAGGAGCAATTTGAATACACAGCAAAGGATTGGTTGACGGAAGAAATATGCTTCCTAAATGTCACTTAGATACTAAGACAAAACTGAAGAAAAATGAGATAGCTATGTTGTTATCTACTATTCTTCATAGAAATCAACGTGTTTAATTACTGGCAAGAGTGATACCTTATTAAATGATCTGCTACTATGTTTTGGAAAGTACAGAAAGATTTAGAAATGTAGACTCTCTCACTTCAGAAGCAAAATTTTGTGCTGTACTCCATTATCATCTTCATTCTGCCGTTTCTGGCTAGGCAGACCTACAGTTCCCCCTATAGAAGGTTTGCCTGAACAACCCTTCCCATCTGAAAGAGCGTCCCTACACTCAGGTTCAGTTACTGTCTAACCTGCTTTGTTCTTTCTACTGCAACTATTTCCCCAGACCAAAGGGGCCCGGTTCTACACTTCACTTTGAGAAACACAGCCCAGACTAATTTTATTGTCAGGTATGCCTATACGTTAGATCACACCCCAAATGTGGAGTGGAATTTAGGAAACAAAATTTAACAAGTGGGACATGAATATTTTGTTTTGGGAGTTATTTCTATTTCTGTTGGTAATCACAAAATGGGTTAAATGAAGATTCATTTGCATGGACAAACTGTTTAACAACAAGATATAACTTAAACTGAATATAATAGCTGTTATGTGGCAATTCTAGCAAATGGTCCTGCACCATGTTGGGTGCTCAGACTCACCCTAGTTAGCAGTAGCATCTCACCTGCCTAAGCAATGAAATGAACTTCCATTATTCTCCCTCTGATCTAAAGTGGAGAAATCAGCTAAATATCTAAATCACCTTGTGCAGGAACCTCGTTTTCTCTACTGATTTTCAGAAGAGCTTAGGGTGATCGTGCATCCCCTGAAGAACTCTCAATTAAGTGACTGTCTCCTCCTCCATATTTCTATTAGTCTATGCACAACAGAGTTGAATATATAAACTCTAAGTCAAGATTCAGTCTTTTACTTGAACATGAAGTTTTTGTTACCTGGAAAACACCTGAAACTTGTTCATATTTACAGTAAGAAACTCAGCTTCAGGCCCTTCCTGCAATTACCTAATTAACTAATTTCTCTCAATGCATTCTAATAAGTAGCTGCTGTAGAGAGGGAAAGGCTTGATTGTACGCTTGAGAAACAGTATTTGAAAGTAGGAGACAAAAGAAAGTGGGCTGATGGCAGGTGAACTCCTTTCTGAAACAAGGAAAAAGTCATCTTTTGTCTTGGAAAGCCATGTCTCTCCTTTGGGATTTTCAATATGCTGTTATTTCTATTTTACCTCTCTTTTATGAAATCTTCCACATGGCAATTTAGTGTCTAAATGTCTTTTCTGCTTCCTGCAGTCTCAGTGTGGTACAGATGAAAGAGGCCATAATTCTCCATTGTGCATTCATCACTAAAGATAGCTCACGGTCCTCTTTCTCTTTTCATTACTTTGAAGTTCTCAGTTTCCTAAACCATTTTGTGTGTGTGTGTTTTATTTCATTTTGGCAGTATTTAGAGTGCAACCTTTGATCTTCTACCTTCCCATTATAGGTCTTCATATCCTCTGGTGTATCTGTTACCCAGGTTCAAGAGGACAGACCAGGTGACCTCTTGATTCTTTCCTGTCCTGCCAATTTGGGGCTCTGCAGGTGTGATATTCACAATTAGAAACTGTCAAAGTAACCCACACCAAAAAGCAGGTGTTTGCCCCTTTAGTAAAAGGAACTGAGCTCACTAAAAGCCACATCAAAATATATAAGGCAGAAGCTAGCTGTAGAGTATAATACATCTTCTGCTCTTCTAACTCTGTGTGAGAACAAATGGGGGGGTGAATGAAATTGTCCTTGTGAGCTATGGAGAGTTTCCTGGGATTTATGAGTCTCTCTCCATCTTTAAAAGGACTTTACTTCGTGTTAAATGTGTATATCTGCCTTTCTAGAGCCAAAAGGGAGGGTAGAAATGAGCAGCACTACATGCATCTTTAATGCGTATTGGCTTTGTTTCTTTAATGTATTTATGGTTGCTGCACTTGCAGCATTTTTAGTACAGTTTCTTAGGTAATTATGTTTAAAGGCTCTTCCATCTTTCAGTGCCTATGCTATCTCACACCCTCTTTTTGCCCCATCAGCTCTGCAGTAGCTGTCAAACCCTAAGGCCGACTTAAACCGCATTTGACAAATATGTAAATGGTTCAAAGTTGCAATGATCCTGTAAGTTTTGTGGAATTTTACAGCTGGCAAAAAGGATATATTAATTAGTAAAACACACACTTTGGGGACCTCATTCATCAGACCTGTTTTATACATTGACTGAGATATTAAACATCTGTGAGATAGGTCTGACCCTTGAGAACTTATTTCTTGCCAGCTAGTACAAAAAGAGTCTAGACAATTAGATCATACATAAACACCTTCATAGAAGACATCTAAAGTTAAGTGGCTGAACCCTGCCTCTTGGGATTGAGCTATTTCCAGGGTAAAAGCCAGTAAAAAAAGGTAGCACAGAGGACCTGGGTCTCACAAGACTTTTGCTTGCTCTTCTTCTCACCAGCCTACCGGACTTAGCTGCTGCCAGTTCCAGGAGTTACTGGTACTTCGTGCTGACACAAATCATCCTCTATATCCACTGAATGAATTGACTAGATTTCCATTAACTGTGATGGGAGCTGAGATAGCTACATTTACATGAAAATCTCAGACCTAATCATGCCCTTATGCCTCAACTCATTTACCTAAAAAGAGGCTTTTCAGTGATATTTCAAATGTCCTACTTAATTTATCTGAGATACCTGTAGTTTCTGTGCCAGTCAGATATGATAAAGAGTCTGCAAAGAGCTGAGCTCTGCTCAAACAGCTGCTAGAAAAAAAAAAAAAATACAAATACTTTCAATTGGAAAATTAAAATATAAGGAAATATTAAAAGTAATTAAAGGCCTATATTTAGGCACATGACTGAGGAGCTGCAAAAAAAACTATTCATGAATGCACACCTTCACATCCTGCTCCTCTTAGATCCAGTTTCTTCCATGACACTTGCCATCTCACACCAAAATCATCTTGTGGTGAGTTGTTCTCCCTTATTTTTGCTTTATTTTTTCTGCTCAGCAGATTTCCTTGAGGAGAACAAAAGTGCTACATGCCTTTGTTTGCTTGACCTATTGCAAAGTCTGCTGCTGGTTTGTGATGGAGCCTCAAAAGGAAATTACATGTTCCCTCATCATACCAGTATAATTAAAAATGAAAAGTTCAAATCATTCATTCAGTGATCCCTCCAAATGCCTAATTCACTTTTATATGTCCAATTAGGAAATTTAAAATACTCCATTTGGCTAAGTAGACCAGTCATGCAGTAGTGATGAGTGTCCAGGAGCAGATGCATATGAAATCTGTTAGCATAAAACATTCGTAAATTTTTTTCTGGATATATATATAAAAAATAAAAAATCAAAATTAAAGTGTCTCTGTGACCAGAAGTAAACCACAAAATTAATTAAATACATAGAACAAAACAAACTGTTTATTCTGTGTCAAATGACAGAATCAGGAAACTGCTTTTGAATTTGCACAACCATCTTTCGGAATGGCAACACAGAGCAACAAACTCATTGATATCTTCTGAAAAAGTCATCCCAAGACTGGCATATGTCAAATCTCATTTCTTCTACAGAGCTAGGCTTTTCAAAACACTAGCTTGGCAGAATAACAGCCAAACCTAGTAGGGTAAGTGTCAAGAGGTTTCCCGTGAGACCAGTTAGTTATAAAAAAAAAAAAAAAAAAAAAAAAAAAAGTCTTCTGTGAAGACCGAGCAAGGGACTGGGACTGGATAATCAACACTATTGTGGGAGAACTCAGTTATCTGAGCCAGCAGCTGATACAGTCCTCTAATGACTACCCTAACTATGCATCTGAATGTTATGTGGACATGTTCATGGGCTGGGTCATTAGACTTGAAGTAGTTTCAAGCAGAATGATGGTGTCACTTGACAGAAAAGGCAAAAGTTTTTTAAGAACTGACAAAATGTTATCTTTTCCTCCTTCTGAGACATTCAGGCCTCCCTCATCAGGCTACAGACAAGCTGAGAAGTCTTGTTTGACTTCTCAAGGCTGGAATTGTTCCCCAGCATTAGCGTCCCAAAGGCCTTTTTCCTTTATCTTTCAAACATAGTGCTTCCCATCCAATCAAACAGAGATTTGGCCAAAGTGGGCCCTGTATTTACAAGCTTCATGCTGGAACACCCAGGTTTACCATATGTGAAGCTGAATATGAATATGATGCACAGACTCTGTTTAGTTTGTATGGAAACTGTGACATGCTCTGTGTCTCAGCCTGTGCTTGTATCTTCCAATTGCCTATTCACTGGCTTCTGGTTCCAATACAAGGTCTGGGTCCTGTTTTTCAAATGACTAATGACATATGTCTTGTAGACATCAGAAATTGAATTCTGTGCAAAATTCACAGCAGCAGCTGTGATCCTATGGGAAAAAAAGCATCATCGAGCATAAGTTGAAGTATGAGCACAAAGCATCCTCGGTTAATAGAATCAGCTTTACTTCTAGAAGAAACCAATTAGACTTCTCTCTGTGTGCCACTTCTTTACTGTGAGGGTGAAGAAGAACTGACACAGGTTGCCCAGAGAGGCTGTGGAGTTTCCTCCTTGGACACCTTCAGAAGTCCTCAGGACATGGTCCTGGGCACCCTGCTGGAGGTGGCCCTGCTTGAGCAGGGGCTGGACCAGATGGACCCAGAGGTCCCTGCCAACCTCAACCAGTCTGTGAATTTTGGTTCTGTGGAACCAAGCATTTGGCATTCTTTAAGAAGCACCATTAATAAATTGCTTCCCTTCAAAAACAAGGTGCAAGCTATGAGAGTTATGTGTGCTGTCCTAGTACTTCCTGAATGGGCCTCATGATATGGAGTCATGGGCCTAGAAATTATCAGTGAAGTCTCCCAGACATTTCTGTACTTCAGTTTTCTCAAGCAAAAGGACAATCAGCATGTCAGCCTATTATGCTTCATGCCCAGGAGTGCTATTCACTCTCCAAGTAATCCTCTCCTTCAAGTTCATCCTAGCATGACCACCATTTCGTATCTAAAGAAGACTGAAATGGGTGTCTTGAGAAAGGAGCTGGTTTTGCCCTTGACAAAGGAGAAGCTGCCAAGAAAAACAGGCTATGGGCTTCGACCTACAGCCAGCATGGTACCTTCTAGTTATGCCAGCAAAGTCCTTAGAAAACAACCCTGGCAATCTGTATTTGAGTATCTCCTGTGGTAATACTCAACTGGGCCATCTGCAGCAGTCCTTTACCGTGGCTCTTCCAAGTGCCTCCTTAGGATGAGGCCAAACATGTTTGTGGCGTAACACAAAAGTGCCATCTGCTCTCTGCACAGAGCCTGAGGAAAACAGCACAATTTGATTAAACAGGAAATAACTGATCCTACATCAAAACAATTGCAGAGCTTAGCTGCAATTGACAAGTTTCAAGGGAATATACACTAGAATAACAGACTGGCTTTTTTGCCAGTTACACTAAGTAGTCATCCACTTTGAATGTGAAACCAAAGCAAAATACTATTTTCCATCCAATGCCCAGCTTCTAGGGCACAGTTGCCAAAAATTATCCACACAAGTTTATATAATCCCATTAGCACTTGAATCTTCAGTGACATTCAGTAGCTTCATCTAGCTCATTTAAAACATTATTTGTTCGAAGACACTGGGGGGAAGCAACTAAGTGCTGGTGCACATTCACCATCTTGTTTCCTAATGTTGATGGAAAGGTAGTATGGCCTAACACGTAAAGACCTGGGCCATCAGAGAGTAGTTTCATATTTGACCTCAGTTTATACTGTTGATCAGTGAAGACAGATATTTTGTCTATCCAAATAACGATGGTCTTCAGGACATGGAGGGCTCATCTTACCTAATAACACACATCCTGCTTAATTATAGTAGTCTACAAGGGACAGGACTGATTTACAGTTATCCCTGCCTTGTCATTGGATCCCACAAGATATAAGTCATCCCGCTTATTCTAGATGCATTTAGCTAAAAATTCCACCCCCCCAAAAAAAAGCAGAATTGGCTAAATGTCAAATCTAGTTGGACTGTTCAAGCATTGCTCTGACACAAGTCACAATCAGAAATATCAAGAGGATAAAAAAATGTATAATAATAATAAAATACCTCTCAAATTCCTTCCTCCTCCTCCCCAGGAAACCCTCTCCTCTTAATATACTTGCCCCAAACCCCAAATGCAAGCCACATGGCAAAAACAAACAAAGAAAAAACCCAACCAATCAAAACAAAAAAAACCACTTTCTTCTTCATCCAGCTCTGGGTATTTTCACTGGGGAGAGAAAGAGAAAGGCATACTCATCTGTCAGTTGAGTGTCTTGTCTATCCATACATCAGATGACAGCCACTTTGTTATACTGATAGATTCTAACACAGGTTGGGAGTAGACTTACTTACTGATACGATTCATTACACTTTAAAGCATGATACTCTCTAGTTGCCGTCTGGAAACATTGACTAAGTAGAAGTCCAGTACACTGATTTATTGGAGCTGGCAACTTGAGTCCAATGAAGAATCCAATGCAGAGAACTTTTTGCCAATGCACAGTAACTTTGTTTACTCAATCAAGGATGCATCCATCTTTCAGCTGGCATTGATTGTTTTTACATTTTTTTACATGCTCAGGCTGTAAAGGGGAAAATAAAAAAAAAATAAAAAAAGAATTCCACCACAAAAAAAAAAAAGTTTTGGCAGAATAAAAAATGTTAAACCTCTGCACAGATTAACCAAACAGGATGAGAAAAACAGAAACTGGCCTGTTCTGTAGCATAAGGATTTTAATTTGAAGCACAACTCACACAGTTGATTATTCTCCAGCTTATGATAGGAACATTCATCCAAATGCAAACAAAATACCACAGTTTTTCTGCACTGAAAGCTTTGATTTTTTTAATGGAGGGAGACATGAGATGTCGTACGGGATGCATGCCTTGTCATGAATCCACCTGTACAGGGAAATGCTTCATTCTGCAGGAGTCTTCATCAGTGCCAGGGACTGGCAAATGTTTCCCACTATAACATTGGAAAGACTGATGGGGAATGGACGCAACGATCGTGTCCTGGTACTCAAGTGACAAAATTAGTCTTGGAAGAGGGTACAAGGAATCCACTAAAGGGTTCACCTTTCAGACACCCCTAGAGACAGCCAAAAACCAACTAGTCAGTTGGGTTAGATGTATGGGCTCAACCGTGAGGAACATCTAGTCTGCCTTTGGACTGGGGGGTTTATATTCTTAGGTGACAGCCAGGTAGATCTCAGAGAACTGCCAGAACCCTTTTTCCACCTTCTGATGTTGTGGTTTAACCCAGAAGGCAGCTAAGCACCACACAGCTGTCACAGCCGTTCGCTCATTGCCCCCTGCCCCACAGTGGGATGGGGGAGAGAAGTGGGGAAAAAAAAAAAAAAAAAAGTAAAAACTCATGTTTTGAGATAAAGACAGATTAATAGAATGGAAAAAAAAAAAAGAAGAAGAAAAAGAAAGTAAAATAATAATAACAAGAGAATATAGAAAGCAAGTGATGCACAAAGCAATTGCTCACCCACCTGCTGACCGATGCCCAGCTCAGTCCCAAGCAGCTTTCCTCCCCCACCCCAGCCAACCACCTCATACTAATTGTACAGCATGATGCCACATAGTATAGGACATCCCTTTGTCCAGTTTGGGCCAGCTGTCGTGGTTCTTTCCCCTCCCAGCTCCTTGTATATCCCCAGCCCATCATTGGCAGGGAAGTAAAAGAAGCAGAAAAGTCCTCTGCTTAGCACTGCTCTGCAACAACTAAAACATCAGCATGCTATCAGCATTATTCTCATCCTAAATCCAAAACACAGCACCATGCCAGCTACTAGGAGGAAAATTAACTCTGCCCAAGTTGGAGCTAGGACAGATGTTTAGTCCTGGTCATGACTGTCCACAATTCATGTTTTAGAAAACTTCAATAACATACAAATCATGCTTTATTAACCAATATAGCTATTCCTCTGCCATGTACTTAAATAAAAAAACAGGGATCTTTTGAAAGTAAACCGGATGATGTCAGGAAATTTGAAACCTCAACAAAAAATCAGAAAACATTCTCTGATAGCTTCCTACATAATTGTTTTCATTTTTCACTGCACTCCCTTGAATCACTGTAGCACTCTCCACCTGAAGAGCTTAAAGTGTTACACAGACAGTAAATAATACACCCAACAAAACAACAGGTTCAATCTGGAGATGGGTATTATCTTTTCAAGAGCTGTTTGGGGGTGCACATTCAGTGACCCTGGCAAGTTAAGTGGGGTATTTAATTCCCAGAAAATATGAAGTAAATTGTGGCTACCCAGACTTTCTGGAAATCAGGTCTTATGTTTGCTCACATCTATAAAGGGAAGGTTGGATGTGAAGGCTGAAGAATCATTCAAGTAACTGTTGTCTACAAAGAGCTGAAAAGGGAATAATACCTGGCAGATACTTTTTAAATTGTTGGTTTTGGCCAGAAATTTCAAATATAATTTATCAAAAATATCTATAGATTTGTGCCATTTTATGCAAACTGTCTCAAAGAAAACATTGAAAATTATTGTCCCTAGAAAATCTGAAAAACAACCATTGCAACCTGCAGCATTTTCTTTCAAAGTTTTCTTTTCAAAGTCATCTTGGTTTGCTGTTTTTTTCAGTACTGGAATTATATTTCAGATTATTTCTGTATTGTCAGTGTACCTAAAAATTGGGGGAAGGGGGGGAAGGTAAATGAAAAATTTCATGAGATGTGTAGTAAACATATTTCCCTTCTGAATGTGCTTATCTTTTAAGAGAAAACCATGACAACCTGATCCAAATGCTATATATGATCGTTTGACCAACAAGTCAGAAATCAGTTATTTTCATCATTCCAGAGCAGGTACAGACCCATACCAAAACACAAATCTATCCTTTGCTTTGAAAAAATTGCTATTAAATTACATTCAGATAACTTCTGAGAAATGTCACATGCCCTCTGGCCTCAAAATGGACTAAACATCTCCTGAGATGAAGCCTATTACATGCAAAAGAATATTTGCCACCATTCTGTATGATCTCTGCTGCAATTGTTTCAAATGCTACGTGATTTAAGCCTCCTGGCAGACCCATGACATACATATCTCAAACACATAGCTTTTGGTGTTGAGGATATCCAGTCAATTTTATTTATTTATTTTCAAAAGCTAAATGTTTAAATCCCATTGCTGCTCAAAAACCCTTAGGCTTAGTAGCCATGAGAAAGTAGCTGCCTGTTAGATGTCCATCCTTGCTATGTTGCTGCTAGCAAAGGAAGGGGAAAACTGAATTTGCCTGGAGCTACAAATCAACCAAACAAGTTTTCCATTCCCACCCCACCATCTTGAAGTTCTCTGGAAATGAGGTTGATGCAGGAGGTGTTATAAATCTTTGCTGAGAAGCACGCAAACACAGATCTCATCAGCCAGCCCTTAGCTGTCTCTCTTTTCATCTAGCTGACTCTGCACCTGATTATGATTTTTGTCATTTGTATGTGAATGGGCCAGAATGCGCTGTCCCTTTGGAGAAGGAGATTAAAGACATTTTTGACATTATTTTTCAGGGCAGCTTTATTCAGAATGCCCTGAGCTGGGCTGATACAACCAAAGCCACTGACAAAGCATTTGTTTGTACTTATCTGCAATTCCTGTAACTTGAAAAGACTGAGGTAAGACTCTTCTGTTTGCTGGTTCACAAAACACTGGAAGGACACTTTTTTATTTAATTCTTCATGGAATTTGTCTGTAAGCAAATTTGCAGGGGCCAGCAAAGGGGATTTTCAGCCTCACCCAGATGTTTTTGCAGTGCTCCTCAGGATTTATGAGATGCCGCCATTTTAGCTTATACAATAACCATGAAAAAATCTCAGAAAGGCCTAATGCAGAAATCAACATTAAAGAGACACAGAAGTCTGGGATGTAGAAATTTATGGCAACAACATGATATTTATGCAAGGCAAGATGTCATGCTGTACAGGCTACACATCTGCAGGGTCAACCTGGTTCTTAGTCATACAAAGTCATGATACACTGACAGTCCAATAATTTAATTTTCTTTCCTCTTTTTTCCTAATATCAGGTTGGGAACACGGAGGGAACATCTGCGGGAAAAAAAATAATAATAATTTTAAAAATCACTAAAAGAAACTGATGGTAGGAGCTGAGGTTTTCCCATTTTTATTCACATGGAGAGCAGCAAAGTTCTGCATAAGACTTCAGTCTTGCTGACAGATAGAAGACAAAGTAATGAAGTCTTTTTATAGACAACTTTCAAACAGGACAATTTTCAGGGCAGAATGAGTCAAGAAAAAAAGCTTTAGACTCCAATGAATTTCATGAGCCTTCTGGTAAACCAGATTAGAGTGGCATTGTAATTCTGGGTAAAGGATTCTCCAGACCCACACTTCATTCAATGTACATTTTGCTAATCTTTCTCTATGCAGGTGAAAACCTCTCTCCAGGAACAGAACAGAAAGAATCTTTTGGCATTCAGCAAACCTTTAGAAGCAGTAAATACTTGCTGCAAATTACTCTTTCCACACAGTACCCCTCCTACACAGACAGCAATGAACACTTCATGCCCCAAGAGTGCAAAAAGGCAATTCCTCGTAAATGTTAAGTGCTGCCTGTTGCTACCTTCCAAATGTCACTTCAAACAGTTGTGATTGAACAAGCGAGGTCTGTTGCATCTTCCCTCCCCGGTTTTCCTACATCATAACACATCATGCTGAATTCATATTCATGCACAAATGTGCTGTGTTTGTGACAGCAGAGCAAGGGTACTGAAGGGGTTCCACTTAAGCAGGGAAGTAGAGGAGAGAGTTCGTGTGCTTGGGCAAACTGCAGGGCAATTTCACTTTATTTTGTTGTGTTGGAGACAGATACCCTCAGGCTATTTTCTAAAACATGCACGATGAACTGTGCCTGGAAGCACCCATTTCTCACCACTGCATGTGAAGATGGTGTAAGCAACCAGCTTAAGGTAAAATATGTACACTGTGAAAAAGCAAAACCTATCCTTAAATAGGAAAGCCTTTAAAAGAAATCATAAAAATTCAAAAACTTTAATATTAAAAAAAACTAGAAATGTAATTGTAACTAGAAATGTAACTAGAAATGTAAGAAATTGTAACTAGAAATGTATCAACAATACTGATATTTAATAATTATTTAAAAAAATTAAAAGACATGTGCTGTGCACAGATGCTTTGAGAGTGGAAATGTGTAAGGCAACAATAAGAAGGACTATCTTCCTAATGAAGCATAAAACAGCTCTGTAATATCAAGTCATCAAACACCAGAAAGAGCTCAGCCTCTTTGAACTTCAGTAGGAGACCTTTGCCTCTCTGCAAGCAATGCCCAGTCTTGTGCTGTGGGCACTGCACAATCAGAAACTTTACTTTTAGTAAACATAGTTCAGCTTAGCTCATTCAGTACATTCAGAACAATACAAGCATATCACTAGGATTTAGGGTTATTTTTATTTGGAGAACTCCAGATGAAAACAATTATATAAGCAGTAAAGCAAGTGTTGAATAATATGATAGTTTCATTACTTTTTAAAAAATTCTCTTGGTGGTTTTTTAACCAACAGAAGGGAAGATTCTGATCAAGTATGAATACTTTGGGATAATTTATATCTCTAGAAATTTCTAGTGAATGATGATTTTTTTTTTCAGTGTGTTTCCTAAACTGCTATATATAGTTTCTGAGTGCTTTAAAACAGCTGTTTCATTCAGCTCAAGAGATTTCTGCACATTAGAGAAGGATGAGACTTAAATATTTGAAATTGTTTAGGGAAATTCCCTGTGCAAGCAGAAACTGCCATTCTGGGCAGACCAATGACCTATAGAGTCTGGTACTCACCTTGCAAACCATGTACAACACAAAATAATTTCTTATCATTCATTTGGATGTTTATTGTCAAATGGTGCCTATCAGCATTTCTGATGGTATTTGAAAATCCATATGACTGTATTCACTATGTTCCTTGGCTAAAAGATTGTTGATCTTCTTATGAGAAAATAATCATTAAGCTAAAATACAGCCCATTAAAACAGATTAAAAGGAGTTTGATTTTCCAGTTCTTCAGACATTTTTAGTTGGCATGGTTCCACTACAGTCAATTAAACTATGGTGATTTTTAGCATCTGAAGATCTGAAACAATGTCTAAAAGAGACAAGAAAGGTCATGGTACGGTACCTGTGCATTAATAGTACAGTAGCAATAGAACTAGATGGGCTGTTTAAGGTGGGTAAGAAGGGCCATAGCTGGCTGCAATCATTAGAGCAAGAGAGGCTGAAATGTAAATTGGATTTAGCAGTCAATATACTATCTAGCATCAAAGCAATTAGATTTACAACCAATATGGATGTGATCCCACAGCACCTGGCAGGAAAGGCAACTGTCACTATTACATTAATATTCCAGCTGTGTGTATACCTCCAAGGAGTATAAGTAGGTATAGTGTTGCCATTTACACCATGGTAGTGTAACAAGGCTGCAGGAAGATACAACAAATGTGTGCCTTGATCAGCATAGTTATACATAACCTGAACCCAGATCTCTACTCCAGTAGGTGATTTTGTCCTTGCTGGTTGTTCAAGAATTCTTCTAACAGCCTCCTCCACATCCCAAAGATAGGTTTAAATAAAAGAGAAAACTTTAAAATATCAGCAGCTCTCAAATGAAGCTCACATACAGTGAAGGCAGTAAACAATCTTAAACACCAAACTGAATAGTACCAAGAAAACCCAAAAGCCTGTTGTGAAACAAACTCCTCTTTTTGACTTTAATTGCAGATCTCAGCAGGCACTGTGGTATAACACTATGCGGGATACTTGTTAATAAACTCAAATAGTCCCATTTTCATTTCTTTACCCATTAAATAGATTATCACATTTTGAAAGAATGAGAACAATTTCCAGCATAGAATAGGTCATTATCAATTCGTCCCATCCTGGGTAAGTTACTTCTGGGGTGGGGACCGAGTTGATATCAAATTAACTGTTCTTCATTTTGGCCAGTGTTTGTTGTCCTCAGAATGTAAAATCAAGTCAGGAGTGGCATGAATTTGCATTTTAATTCCTCATGGGTTACTGCAAGATTCTGGTCAGAAAGCATATAGTTGTGTTTAGTGAAAACCTCATTAAAGATTAATCCAGCAAAGACTGGTCATAAACATTTACTACTGTAATACCATAAAAGTTAACAGTATCAGTAAATAGGACACTGGAACAAGCTGAGCTCCATGAGTCATGGTGGAGGGGGAACAAAACCCAGCCTGGCATAGCAACTTGCAATCAGTTGGCAGGACCTGCCTTGCATGTGGCATTCAGAAAGCAGGAATTGAACCCAGTGGGAAAGGCTGAAGTGGATTCTCTCTCTTGATTTGCTCAAGGCAAATGATTGCTTACCCCATCTGTTGTTAGGCTAGAAGGGAACAGCTCCATGCAGAGAGATCTAGTGCAAGCACTGAGCTGGCACTTGGGAGGAATCCAAGAAACAACCAAGTCAGGAGAGCAGCATTGCTATGAATTTATGATGGTTCATGTCTTTCTTTGAGCAGTCATATCTGAAGAGTGGAAATTAGTCCATCAGCTGTATTCAGAGGGCAGATTGAAAAAGGCACTTAACAAATATAAACTAGAAAACAGTAAAATAATGATATTTGATGTCAGGGAATTTCCTACCAAACATCGCTTGTTGAACTTCAATTGGAATTGTTGCAGTAGCATTAGCAAATAATATTTGTCTTTCCTTACTGTTGTCACTGTTTTTGATAATTCATCACATTCTATTTATTACATGGTAATATTCTATACACAATGAGACAAAAAGTCACATTTTCCCTTAGAAAAAACAGCCTGAATGCAGACAATGTCATTATACATATTCACATCTACAGGATGAATTCCAGTGCATATAATGCTTTATTAATCCAGAAAGAATTTTATCATCTTTTAACACAACAGTTATGTTGTATTCAACTGTCTAATAAAAAACAAATAAAAGCTGGGAGTTGTAAATAATTAACTAATCCATCAAGACTGTGCACAAAATGAGTATTGACTATTTTTTATTTGGGGATCTTTCAAAGCAATTCCTCTCCTTTTCTCCTCCTACTCCATGATATCAAGTATAGAGTTAATCGTGAGAAAATGCCTCCATTAACTTACTAACATATTAAAAGGCAACCCAACAAACCTACATTACATGGGGAAGGTTTGAAAGGACAGTAATTATTTTAGAGTGATACCACAAAAAATAAATAAATAAATAAATAAATAAATAACTTTTTAAACTGCCACATATCAGGAAAAGCAAAGCAGCATGATTTATATACTTATGTAAATAAAGCTAATAGGTGATAACGTTAATTAGTGGCATAAAACTTTTGCTCATCATTCTGCAGATAGCAGGTATTTGTTTGTGAGGATTAATTTATATTTTAATTAGAAATTTGCATATTTAGCAGCCTTACCATGAACAATTAGCAACCCAAGTGCATTTAAGGATTTTCAATTTAGACTAAACATGCTGACTTTCAAAGGGTCATTCTGGAGCAATCTGTCTCATCTCACAGTAATAGGTAGCTACACATTTTCTTCATACCCACCTGTTACTTTTGCATAAAAAGTTCTGAGAAGTTGTTTGTAGCACTTAAAACATGATTTGGCATGCTCTTCTGATGTAGTTCTCATAAGACATTTATGTTAAATATTAATTGGTTGGGAAGGTCTCCATGGAGGTTGAAGAAGATAGAGTTATTTGCGATGTAATGAATTGGGACTGACAATAAATCAGCCTTACATGTGTTGGGTGAGTGGAAAAGTGACAAGAATGTCTCCATGTATAATTAAGTTTTAAGTAAGATTAGTGAATTAGAGGGTAAATACATTTCAAATAATTCGATAATGTGTTGGTGATATACATAGCATGAGGTTTGATCTATGTAGAAGCAATGAGAGGAGAAATCTAGGTTGGACAGCTTGCATGATTTATTACAAATGAACAGATGGGAAGATTCAGGCTCTGCTCTCCACAACATCATGGTGAAAGCAGAAGAAACACACCACAGGCAAAGTATATGATGTCTTTTAACACACTGGAGTTTTTCACGTGATCACTTCCTTCAGAACCTGGCCCAAAGAACTGTGCTAGCATGGGTGGTGAAAGAATTTGACTTTAGAGGTCATTGTAAAAAGTAGAAGAATTTTTGGTTTCTGAGAAACCAGATTAAATTTAGTTCATAACATCAGTGATCTGGGTTATATTCCCAGAAGATTTATGCTTATTCCTCATCCTAGGACTTGATGATAATACCTGGGAAATCCAGAGCAAAACACCAATGAAAGGGCCGTTTCACCTGAAATCTCATTCAGAGTTAATGGCATGATGAAATGAACACCAAGTTTGGCTAGGACTATTGTTTATGATAGAGACAAGTATTTTTTTGTTTGTTTAAAAAAAAAAATAAAAAATAAAAAAAGATTTCCATCAAACAAAGTCTTTTCCCTGAGTTCTCCTCTGGGACTGCTGCCATGGGAGCTGTTGTACAGTAGGAAGAGGGGAGAGTCGCTCAATCCCATCAGCAGACTGGCTCCTGCATGAGGACTTGCAGCCTGACATATGGGCATGGTCTTCATCCCAATCCACACAGTGTTTCATAATCCGAGGCAGGATTATCTCAGGTCATAGAATCATAGAATGGTTTGGGTTGGAAGGGACCTTGAAGATCATCTAGTTCCAAACTCTTCTACTAGATCAAGTTGCCCAAGGTTCCATCCAACCTGGCCTTGAACACTTCCAGGGATGGGGCATCCACAACTTCTCTGGGCAACCTGTTCCAGTGCCTCACCACCCTCATAGTAAAGAATTTCTTCCTTATATCTAATCTAAACCTACCTTCTTTTATTTTAAAGTTATTACTCCTTGTCCTATCACTCCACTCCCTGACAAAAAGTCCCTCCCCAGCTTTCCTGTAGGCACCCTGAAGGCCCCTACAAGGTCTCCCAGAGCCTTCTCTTCTCTAGGTTAAACAACCTCAAATCTCTCAGACTCTCTTCACGGGATCATCTGAACTCTTTGATTCAGCTTCTCTAACTGGTTAAAAAAATAAATAAACAAATTGAATTTTCATTAAAATTACTCAACTGTATTTACCGGAAAATTAGTAGGGAAAATTAGCACTCATCTACCTTACAAGATTTCTCTGAGACATAAGAAATGCAGCCAGAAGCGCCCTTAGGTGGGAGGCAATCTCGTCCTGTCATCAGGTACGATGCTGGTTACTGTTTTTTCCCCATCCCCAGTTTGCTTATTTGCTCAGTAAAGTCATGCCATACCAAGCAGAGCTTCACAAACCTCTGTGCAAAGCTCACTGATGCAACTTGTGCTGGCAGGAAAGAAGTAGAGAAAGGATAAGGGAGACCTCCAGAGATATTCTACTCACTGCTGATAACTTCCTCTCCCTTGATATTTCCTTTCCCGTGTCATAAACAAATTTAATCCTCAAAGTGGTGGCTAAGAGGTGTCTGAAACTAATAGCTGCAGCTGAAAACTTCCGTCCTTTCAGAAAGTGAGGTTTTGCCAGCAATTAGGTAGCCAGTGCTTTTCTGGCTCACTGTCTTGTCAGGAAGGGTGGAGCCATTTTCAGCTAATATTGTCTCTCTGAACATTTCACAGTCTTCTGAATCCTTGCAGTACCATCTAGGTCCTTCTCTGCTAATTAGAGAACACTGGTCATCCTCCAACACTTAAGCAGATTCATATGAGAGAGCAGTATTACACTGACCAGCCAGAAGATATAAAAATATAGCCTGTTAATT
Organism: Cygnus olor; assembly: GCF_009769625.2. Lineage (NCBI taxonomy): Eukaryota > Metazoa > Chordata > Aves > Anseriformes > Anatidae > Cygnus > Cygnus olor. Next base: position 157,370,945 of record NC_049170.1, on the reverse strand, counting down.
CTCTGATGCTGGTGCACAGCCCTCTTGTGCCATTACTGACACCTGTACCATTTCTCAAAATGCTTGATAACCTGGTCAGTGATGGATGGTCCAGATGTCTCTTCCACAGATACTCTTTCTTCTTTTTGCTGTCCTTCCCAGTAGAAATTCTTTCCTAGAGACTGAATGAAATCTTTTTTTTCTACTCAGCATGAGTGTAGAGAACAGTCCTCTCCTTCAGTCCTCTCCTTTACAGCTGAATCAGTCCCATTATTCCAACTCATACTCTTCAGTACTGGTTTTATTTACTTCCACTCATTGTTGTTCGTTTAGCCAAATATTTGTCTTTTTCCCTCTTTTTCTATGTTACAATAACAGCTTAAGGCCCCAGTCAAGACGAGGGTTGTATTATACTGGATTCTCTGTGTTTGCACATACAAGCACACACAGTGGGGAAGGCCCCTGTCCCAAGAAGTGTACTGAATGTATAAGGAATATAAGACCATCAAGAGAGGCCTGGACATACTGGAAAGAGTCCAATGGAGGGCCACCAAGATGATGGTGGGACCAGAGTACCTCTCCTGTGAGGAGAGCTGGGACTGCTCAGCCTGGAGAGGAGGAAGCTCAGGGGGATCTCATCACTGTGCACAAACACCTGAAGGGAGGCTGCAGAGAGGACAGAGCCAGGCTCTTGTCAGTGGTGCCCAGTGCCAGGACCAGAGGCAATGGGCACAAACTGGAGCACAGGAGATTCCCTCTGAACATCAGGAATCGCATCTGTATTGTGCAGCTAACAGAGCACTGGCACAGGTTGCCAGAGAGACTGTGGAGTCTCCTCCTTGGAGACCTTCAAAAGCCACCAAGATGTGGTCCTGGGCACCCTGTTGGACTTGGTCCTGCTTGAGCAGGGGCTGGACCAGGTGACCTCCAGAGTCCCTTCCAACCTCAATCATTCTGTGACACAGTGATTTAAAGAAAAGAGTCTGGTAACCATTGGCAATCAATCAGGACAGAAAGGGAGCAAAGAGAAGAGCCCTGCAATGCAGATGAATTTCCCTTACATCAAATGTTTTATGTACAAAAGAGCTACAGAGAAAAACTACCGTTAATACCCTGCAACTCCCTGCAGGTTCTTCACAAAAGCTGTCCTAGCCAGAATTGGCTCGAAGCCTTGCAATTATTGAATATGATTCCATCATATTTTTGCCTTGGAAGACACCAGACTTAGGTCCATACAAATTATGTCTATTTTTCCCCACAGTTATGATACAATAATTTCCCTGCTCTAAAAACTTTCACTGCCAGCCCAACTGCATTTTTCATTCTAGCAAACTGAAAATCTCCCAGATTCTGTCCCCTGTGCCACTAGCTCTTTTCAGAATATGATGATTTCCAGACACAAATATAGATAAAAATTCCCAGACAGAAAACATTGCTATTACCAAAAAAAAAGAGAGAGCGAGTATGAGAGAGATGGACCAAAGAACCTTTTGGCCTGCATCTATTAACAGTCTCCCTTAACACTGGATATGTTAATGGGTATTTTCATACTGTTTGAACAAAGCAGCACAATCTGCCTCATTTAAACCACAGGAAATGATTGTTCCATTAATTTGGTACATCTGCCAGGTACAGTAATTCTCTGCTAAATATTGCATGTGGTGGAGAGTTCTGGATGTTGAAGCAACAAGAGGCACCTTGGTATGTGATTAACTCTTACACTCATCATGGTAATTATTTATTAGGCCCAGCAGTGGCATCAGGCTGGATAACATCATGTGCCAATGACAGTGAGATGCCGACCTCCTGGGAGTGTTTGGGTTTCAATATCTGCCTCTCGCTCAGTGAATCTCAAGAAAAGGATTTCAATGAGGGGCAAGAAGGATGGCGTGCACTCAGCCCTGGTGAAGGATCTGTAGAAGATTTGCTTTTTCTGGAGGTTACAGTGGGCAGATCCTGAAGGGAATGGATGGTATTTACCTTCTTAGCTTCACTTTGCAAGTCAGTCAAAGGAAGGTTGGTTTGTTGGCCATCAAATCTGTAGGATGACAGTGACACTACAAGCTAGAAGACAGTTGGGTCTCTACTGTCCTGTGGAAAAGGTTTTGCCTGAAGTGGTTCCTGCCTCCAGTAAGCTCTTGGAAGAATTCTGATTCATTTCAGTGTCAGAGGCATCAGAATAGAAATATTACCCTAAAAAAAAAAAAAAAAAATTGACAATGAATTGAGCCAAGCCACAGATAACCACTGACCACTATTGACTGATGCTCAGCAGCAAATCTCCCTCCAAGAAAGATGCGCATTGAATCTCAATAGGGTAGTCAATCCTGAATTTTCCTACCTCGCAGGAGATGGTCAGAGTAACCCAGATCATCTCCAGCTCAGCCTCCTGCAAAGAGAAGGTTAAAAGGCAAATTGGGAATATCAGGACAAAGAAGAAGTAGACTTGAATTTTGCTTCTGCAGTCAGTGTTAAGGAGCATAAGAAAGCTGGAACCTATGCTTGGAAATGCAGAGTGAACATAAATTAAAAAATTATCAGTTTAAGATACAATTTCTCTAGACATTGAAGACAAATATAAAATGTCCTCATTTTTTATGGCTAGAATTTGCTAAATATTAAAACAAGTATGCATGACAACGTGCACTTTACTGAAATGTGTTTACACTGAAGGAAGGAACCCATCAAGGGTCAACATTAAAACAGAAATCCACAGAGCAAATTGGAGAGACAGAAAGTAGCAACTGAAGTTCTGTTTTTACTGACAACTTAAATATATATATATATATAAAATACCTCTTCTTCATCCCTCTCTTATCACATTTTTATAATAAAAGAACTTTTTTTTTAATATATAAAATGTTATTTCTTTCTAGTCAGCAGCTCTACAGAATCAGATTCTTCATCAGAAGATGCTGTGTCTGCTTTTCTTTTCTTAATTCAAGCAGAACATTACATCTTGGATACATTTTTTTCACAAAAAAAAAAAAATATTTGTCATCTATGACTGAAAATCTTTTGTTTTTCAATTTAAAAAGGAAAATAAATAATGTCTTATTCTGTAGACTCTTGAACAGCAAAGAAACAAAAACATCCTACGTATTAGTTATTCTTGTCAGGATTTTTATTCAGAAATATAATCATCTGTGAAGCATCATGCATCCCTGGTGGTAAATATACATAAATAACCAATCAGACAAAACAAGGACAACAGAGGTTTTTCAACTGCTATTAAAAACAGCCTGAAATGCAATATGTTTGCTTCCAAACGGCTATAGTGATCTTTTACTGTGGGGAGAAATTAACAGAGCAAATTGCTGAGATACAGAGCATAATCCATTCTGCACTGATGTCATGCAAATTGATTTGAATAGGCCTGATGTAAAGCTGCTTTGAAATCCCACATAGAGTCAAAACAGGCTTGAGCCTCTACACATTTATACCTCCAGTATTCAGCAGGCATTTTCAGGCCAGGAAAGGTGAATGTGGCTGTCTTGCCCTGGTAGGTGGGACACGCATGACATAGCTTCGTCCAATCAGACATTTTTCATCTTAATGATTTTTAAGTTACATATTTTCTACACAAATGAAACATACTACAGTTTGGGGAACTATCGTGTACTTATTAATAACAAATGTTAACAAAGTTTTGAACTTCCTTTGGAAAAACTCATGTTTACATCACAAACCATCACATAAGAGCAAATAAATGAAACTACACAAATTATGTATCTGAAATAGAGGAGCAATATGGGTTGAATTTGAAGCTTGATTCATGGCTTAGCTTTGCATGTGGTGGTGCCGACACTCTACAAGTTATCCTTGATGCATTTTGGATTTAGTTGGATAGATGATTCTTTACATGATTTTTTTTCTCTCTAACAGTCATTACTTCAAATGTTATCCATTTATCTCCTCCATTTAAGCAACATTATTCATCTGAACAATAAATTATGTCAATACCACCTGTGGAAATTTTCCAAATGCATTTGGAGAAAGGTCTGACAAACAGAATGTAGGAGTGAAAGCCAGATGAGATATCGGGGAAAACCTCACTGAAGTCTAGAAAATTGTCATTTTTTCACAGGGACTATATTTTTATTATTAGACACTATCAATTCAGCTACTGTCTCACTGTGTGACTGGACTAACTCCTGACCTCTTGCAGCCTTAGATCCCATAAATATAAAAGGCAACAACGCTTTCAAGTTAGGGTTTTATATTGGATTTACGTACTATTTAGATTAACAACACAAAGCACCATTCTACAGTTGTTACTCATATTCTTTTTTCTGGAATATATTCACATCCAACTTCCCACAAAACTGTTGCCTCTTAGCTTCATTTTGGATGCAGCTGTGTGGTGACTCACAGCCCTCACCTACCACAACTAAATTCTTCCTATTTACTTCCACACGTTGTCTCCTTTGTCCACACGCTTTACTTCATATCCTATAATCTATAGTATTATTCAGTTCACAATATTTCTCTCCACAGTGTGCTGTTGGAAGTTTTACTTGCAGATTCCAATTGGGCAGTAAAGAAAATCAATCACAGAGGAAGCCAGCTTGCCAGATATTAGCATGCCAACAACAGCTGGGAGAGAGCCTTGAATTTTTGTACCGCTGAGCTGAAATTATTGGGATTGATGGTAGAAAAATAACTTCACGGTGAAAAAAAGCATTCAGCTATCCCAGCCACAACAGATTTTGTTTGCATTATTATGTACAACTAGTGCTGTGAATGGAATAGGTTTGGCAACATCAGAAAATTCTTCTGGCATCTGACTTCACAGGACACTAGGGTGCCTGCAATGCATTTACTTACATTTTTGGAGAAGGTCTTCCCCTCTTTCATGTTATATTCCCCGGTGAAGAGTGTGTTTACTGCCATCATGGTTAGACTTTCACATGGCATCTACTGACATTAAGAACCACCATAAAAAGCATTATATAAGCATCACATAAACAGTAAGGTGAGGCAATTTGGGATTGTAAGAAGTTTAGAAGAACAAAACTCCTGTCCTTCATCTTGGATGTTATTACAAACTCGAAACACAGTCAAGTGTACCACTTCCTTACTCTTAGTCCAGTGCAAACACAACTTCATATGTTTTGTGTTTTTTTTCTCAATGAAGGCATACTTCAGGCATCAACATTGTGGCTGGGATTTCAGCTGAGACTAAGACATGTAAAGGCAATAGCTCCATGTGCACTACCCTCCCATTGCTGTCAGTGGCACAGTTTAGCTTGCTGTTAACCAGACACTAATGACTTGGTTTGGTTGCCCATTTGTAGGTGAGCAATGACATTTGCAGTGTTGTAGAAGACATCCAGCCAGCCTAAGTCTGATTCTCCAGAAGGGTGTGGAGCATGGGTCCTGAGAAACACAATCAAGTAAGCTTGGATGCCTTGATATCCTGTGATAACTCAGACATCACTGTTTGCTACCGGAAAGTATTTCAAATAAATCCTTCTACCTCGTCAGCTGAGTGGTTCACTAGGTTTCCGCTAGATATCCACGGACTAGAATGAAATTTCAGATACCCTGTTCACAGTATATAAGACATATAATTATAGGCTTTTAGATTTTGTTTCCTTAACCTCAAAGTGAATACCACTTTCCGCATGCCACTTTTCTACCAGATAGATATCACAAATATTTCTGTTGTCAAAGGGCAGTCAGGTAGTGCAGGAATATTAAACTGGGAGATGCCACTATATATATATATATATGAGACCAAATGCTTGTTCTCTCTTCCACCTGCAGCAGATTAAACCTATGAGATAAACCCAGCACCAGAACTAATACTTTCCTTTCCTTTCTTTGAATAGACAAAAAAAGCTGCAATACATTTGAGAATGGAGAAAGTAAGAAAAGAAGCAGAGACTGATCAAGGTGTGGATGCATCTTTAATGAACCTTGCTTGAGGCAGCTACAGAGCTCGTATTTCTGTTCATGTCAGCCTTACATTTTTTCTTTGTGCCAGGCCAATGGGCAGTAATGAGATGGCAATGATTCTTGTCTTACTTTTTTTTTTTTTCTGTTGTTGGTTGTTTGGGTTTCTGGTTTTTTTGGTTTTGTTTTGTGGGGTGTTGCCCAGAGTTTTTAGAGCAGCTCTACTTTCACATGTGGAGGCTGTCGTGATCACAGTGACTTTCACATAAGTTATGCAGCTTCATTATGTGAATATTTCTTTCCATTCTCCCATTTGTCCTACTCCAATGACAAGCTTTCAAAGGTATGTCCAAGGGCTGAATTCCAGGGTTCAAGAGCTGGAAAGGTGTCTATTGCAGATGCTGCTTATTAAGTAGTTTACCAAGTCATTACCCCTTAGGATGCCTCTTCTTGCTTACACTGGAACAGGCTAGGGAGTTAAAGGGATCTCTGGGAATTCGGTTAATTAATCCAACTGCAAACAGTAATTAGACTTTATCGTAATCAACTAATTAATTCTTCCAACTCAGTAGTTAATGTAATGAGTGAAAGAAACACAACCAGCTCTTGCAAGACATGAACCTCAGCTTAGAAAATAAAGGAGCAAAGGCCATTCAAACCAATTAAGGGGGAGTATATAGACAGAGTTACTCAGAGGAGAGGTGGTTGTAGAATACATGTCATGGTTTAGCTAGTATTTTTCCTTTACAGAATCACTTTGCAACTGGTTCCTAGTCAACTTCAAATGTCCTCCACACTTTCTCAGTTATGTGCTGCACATATCTTGTCCCTTCTTCTTTAACTCCTCTGAATTAACTATCTTGGAAATTATACTTTTTTATTCCCAAAATAATGATACTAACCAAGCACTGAGGAGGAAGAAGATGATCTTCCATAAATATACCTTTGCCTCCTCCTTAAATAAGGGCTTCACTGTTTCAGAAATGTTGACTGTAGCACAGTGTTTTACTGATGCATTTTTAAATGTTCTGTCATGCAGATATTAGCTGGTCAGTGGAATATTAGCCAGTGCTGGTGGAAGGATAAAAGAGTCCTGGTAGATGGTGGAGTCCTGGTGGATGACAAGCTGACCATGAGCGTGACAGCAACATGTCCTTGCAGCAAAGAAAGCCAATGACTTCCTGGGCAACGTTGGGGAAAACATCGCCATCAGGTCACTGTAGGTGATCCTGCCCCTTTACAGATACTTCCTCCTAAGAAAAAACAGGAGAAGAGGCTAACAGAACTATAAACTCTCTCCCTCTCTTTAGCATATTATCCAGTTTATATCATGTGCTCTGTAGCTCCCACAGTCCAGGTCAGGGTTGTTGGATCCAGAGAATATTGCAGATGTAGCTCCACTATGAGAACTATTTAAGGATAAGCCAATCCCAAAAGTTTCCCAATAAAAGCTATCTTCTAGGACTGTACCATCAATTGAAATGATGCTTCTCCTGTCCAACAGCAAGTGCCAAGGCAAACATTTGGTACAAACATTTGCTAGCTGTTTGAGTCAAAACTTTTCATTCTGCACTCACAGCAGGTGAGGCTCCCGCATTCTGTCATCAGGAATGTTCAGCTAACAAGAAATAACTTGTTAAGCTGCTATAACACTATTGCATGCACATGTACACACATTGCCCAGCTACCTCCATGCTAATACAGTTTTACCCTGGCTAGTGACACAACCATTATTAAAAAGCAGTCTATCTTTGTCAGACAAAAAAACCGCTAAAATGTTTCTGCACAGAACTCATTTAGCCGGTGTGTCCTTGCATGCCCTTACTTGAATTGACTCAGTGACTTTCTGAGCAGCAGCAAACCCTATCCATTCCCCTCTCCTTTTTAGCAAGTTCTTGTCCTCCTTCTGGCCTGTCCCAACTCTTGGTCATCTCTCACAGTCTCTGCATGAGCTGCAGCTCTTCAGCCCTGTGCTGGGACTTCCTAACCTGTTGCACTCTGTGTTCCACCACCTTTTGGGTTCAGTAGCAGTTGAAAGGAAGGAGCAGTCTCCCCTTTTTCCAGATGGCCCACCTGACAGCCTCTTGCAAAGGAACATAACAGACTCAGACAAATAAAACTAGCATTTTCCACCAGAATACACTAAAAAAGTCCTTCCTGGTATCTCTGTCTCCCCAGATAATTATCCCAGATCTCACTGCCTCTGAGATCTCTGATATATTTGTGTCGAAGACATTTATGGTGTTAGTACCTTCAAGGTCAACTCCATGTAATAAATCTAAAGGATAATTACCTGTTGGTGAAGCCAGCGGTCCTGGCATGGCCTGTGCTCTGACCTATTTAGGTTACAAATATAGATGTCACCCAGCTCTACTCCCTTCATCTCTGCTAGACTTTACTGCTCCTCAGCTGAGCAGTACCATAAGGCCACAAGTACATCAGTCCAGGCCAGGTTTATTGTAGTGCTGCACATTTAAGGGTATTTTAGCCAAATTAGTCAGTTTGTGAGCTCGATGATTGAAGTCCAGATATCTGCATCCCTCTGCCTTCTAGCATCTTCAAAGTCCGACAGTCCCTGGCAGCAGGTGGTTGCATCTCACATCATGGCAGCAAGCTCTATGTCATCTTGTCTGTCACAGTCTTATATCAGCTGTGTAGGTGGCTAAAGGAACAGAATCACAAAAGCAATAAAGAAATAGCTTCCTATAGCACTTAACTATTTTACATTTGAGAATGAGATGAGAGAATGGCTCGATTTTGCTTTCCCTCTGAGAAAGGGCTCTAAGTCAGCTAGCGATGCTGTGCAGGAGAAAATAAAAGTATTACCTCAAACAGCAACACTGCTGTGAAAATTCAGTAACTAATGGCACTATTCAGTAGGCACTGTGTGATTCTGTGCAGGGCAGGGAGCAGATAGAGAAGGTTATAAGGGATATGTAATCATGCGTGATGTTTATAGATGAGGGGCGTTTAGATACATGGTGTTAGATGAATTGTAAAGGAAGAAAGAGAGGGAGAGGGAGTGATGTGCATTACAGAATAACAAATAGAACTTAAAATGGTGAAAGCTTGACACCAAGGAACAAGAACAAGGTAGAAATGGAAGTGGAAAGAGAAGGGAGGATTACTTGCAACCTTCTCTATCTGTCTGTCTAGACATGGTAGTTATAAATTTACCATTTAATCATCAAAAATTAGGGTTGGCAGGACATCAAGAAGTCATGTAACAGCCTAATTCCCTGTCCCTAGGTCATTCTTCCCAGATGTTTACCCATCCCATTTATAAAGCCTTCTGGGACAGAATCTACATTTAACTCAGGCAATTTATTCTAGCATTTCTCAGTACTTGCTGTCTAGAAATTTCCTCCCTATGTCTAATCTGAAACTCCTTTATAGCAGTAATACCACTTATTTCATGACCTGCTCATGAGGAACACAAAGAACAGATTATTGCCTCCCCTCTTTCAAATTTTGCACTGCAGTACTGTTGTAATGTCTTTCCTGTGCTAAGCAATACCTATTCTCTCAGTCTTTCATCCTAAATCATGATGATGAAATCCTTTGCTTAATATTGTGATAATTCACTCTGTCCAACAAGTATTTTTGTTTTTAATATCATTATTCTCCCCTTCCTGAGGACTATGCTAACTTGACTACAGTGTTTGCCATTTTTACCGTTTGGGAGAGCTGATGAATTTTATGAGACTTCCCTCAGTTTCAGACTATGTCTCAGTTTCTCTCTACAGAACACAGGCAATGTTTAGTTATTTTATATGGTGCATCCTTCACCCATGCAACTCGCTGTCCTTATACCCAATCAAAGTCAAGATCATAATAGAGCAAAACTAGCATAGACCTGTGAGGTCCAGTTTAATTGCCCACACACAAGCACCTACTGCCTTTTGAGATGTCCTAACCTATCCCTTTCAGGCTCCTGGGCCAAAATACCATTGTGCTCCTGTATGTCATTTGCCATATTCGTTGACCCTGAGAAGTCTCAGATACTCTGATATCTCATTAAATTCCTCTATTTAACTGAATTGCACCCACAATTGTGATTATAACACCTGTGTTATAACAACATACTACTGTTCCAATGTGCACTAGGTGTCCAAATACTTCTCCTAGATGCTGAAAATGTACTCAATACCACCAGCAGACACTAGAGATGGGTTCAGCTGACCTGACACTTCATTACCTACATGTAAGCCTTGAGGTGTCCTTGGGTTATCTTTCCCAGCCTCTAGATGCAATCCAGTTAGGATTTTCCATTAATCTTGTATCATGTCTAGTAGCTCCATAAAAAAGATAAGGGATAAGCTAGGGCATCTCATATGGTGTCAGATACCTATGTCTATGAATATAAATACAGATAAAATAAAATACACACAAACTTTCATAACACAGACCTAGGCAAAACACTGTCAGTAGCATAAATTTTCTACTTGGAAAGGTTATTCCTTAGTTGACTGCTAGGAATTTTCATATTCTTTCTTTGAAACGTATGAGCTGTGTCATACTGTCTGTATACTTCATTTCTAGCACCTGATTGCAATTGTGTAGAATAGGGTACAGAGGTACTAGAAGAACCACATCCCATAGACACAAAATGCTGTTATCATGAGTCCCAAGAGGCTGAGACAGGAGAGACCTTAATTCAATATATGGATCTGTCATAGACCCCTAAAACAGGCTTTGTCACATGTAAATATATGTATGCATGGATGGTATGCCACCCCATAACCTTGGCCCTCCATCAGCCTCAGATACCTAAATACCTTCCAGCACTCATGAAGCAGGACAGAGCTATTCTCCTACTCTTATCTCTGGCAAGTCAGGATGCAACATGACTTTTCTAAGGCCAGGCAAGAAATCAACAGAGCAGAGAACTGAACAAGGGTCCCTGTAGGAAAACACTGTAAGCATTAGGGCAGCTTCCTCTGCAGCTTTCTGTAAATAGATAGATAGATAAATAAATAAATAAATAAATAAATATTGCTCTTTTCTCCCTGTAATGTTTAATCTGAATAATTCTTTTGGACTGAAAGGTCATGGAGCAATTGTTTATCCCTTACTACATGTATGTGAGGCACCTACCACAATGGGGTTAAATTCACGGGATGTCACAGCTGTAGAATAAACCATTGTTACAAAAACATCTCACTCCTAGTAAATGTTCTGCATTGAAGAGTATTCTTCAGTTTGTGTTTTGGTCCCTAGTTCCCTTTCCTCTTGACTTTCTTTTTCAATTTAGTATTTTACTCGTTCCTTGATAAATCAGGAAACTTTCCCATTGCATTCCACTCAGCTTTTATCAAGGGGCTTTATAAATAATAATAATGACCATGCAAAGATGCAATTCAGTTAACAATATAATGACTACAGGGATTAGCACTGCTGTATATTTTTATGGGTGTAATATGTCGTTTTCATTCTGTTGCCATAATGAAAATAACAAATTAACAGAAGCATTATGCAAATTATACATTAAAAATGTCATGTTTATTAGTCTATCACAGCAAAAGAGAAGCTACAGCAATAGCACTGTTAACTGCTTAACATCCACACTTGTAAAACAGAGAAGGATCTCATTTCAGCATGGTTTGGCTTAGCTTTAAGGTCATTTTCTGTGAGTTCAGTGGTGATATATGAGTGCCGAAAACAAAACATATGCTTAAAACATTTCTGGAGAAAAGATGTTAGAATTGGTTTCAGTTCAAGGACAATTCTTTTCAATTAACTTATCTCAAGTACCTGTCTTTGGAACAAATTCCCCAGAAGATCTCCTGCTCATTGCACCTGCAAAATATTTGTGTACAGCTTCTAAGGAAGTTCCTTGAAGTCTCGTCCCTAAGCCAGAATTGTCTACAAATATTTATCCAAGAAAAAACTTTATTATGTTTTGTGTAGGAGACAGTTTTGCCCTGCTCTCTTTGACATTAAGTGACATGTAGATGTCTTTTCCAACATACCCTGAACTTGATTTTGCTCCTAACCAGGAGGCAGATTAATGAAAATCCAGCAGTGATTGCTTTCTAACAGCATTCAGTGGTTAAACCTCAGTCATAAGAATTTCTTTGTCTTTGTAAAAAGAATTTGTTATTCACAGAAGAGGATTAGCAATAGTCAAGAGATTCACGCTTTGCTTTTGTTTATTAAATGCCAAACTCAGTAATATAGTTATGAGGTTTTCATAATATACTATATTATTGAAATTCATCAAACTTAATATAAAGACAAAGGGGAATTAATTTTCTTCATCAGATTCAGATTGAAAAACCAATAGTGCCAGAAGCTGTTTTTTGTTTTTTTTTCAAGAGAAACAGTCTTTTCATTGTGGATTTCCAATCAGGTAGCAGAAGGAGGCTGGGAAAAAACAACCTAAAGAAATAAAAAGGGACAATGTCTTGTCTTGTATGGGAAAAAATGGAAAAGTCAGAAAGAGTACCCACATTTCAAGGTTTTCACATCCCTGCCTCACTGCCTACATCATATCACCTTTCTATGCTCGTGGCCATGTAAATGCCAGATATGCTTGAATCTCCCTTTGGCACCAGTGGGGACCTACAAGCTGTCTGCACATACCCAAGAAGAGCAGATGCTCTGAGCTAAAGACTAATTTAAAAAACGATAGTAAACATAATTAAAAAGAAAGGGGGAAAAGGGAAATAACCATCAGACAAGTTCAAACACAAGCCAAACTAATCACAAGTTAAAAGAAACGCATTCATTTTACAGTTACTGTATTGGAATAAATATATGAAGTCATTTCCACAGGAGTTTAGAAACCTATAACAATAAACATGAAGCTGGTAGAAATTTTAGATTTCCATTCTGCGGAAATTATGACATCTTCAGAATAGATTTGTTAGACTGAAATGAAACAAAACCAGTTTTTGACATTTCTCACAGAATTTAATTGCCTGAAACATTTCTTAATTGTTTCAGTTCAATCAAGACATTCCATTTTGCTTTGATGCATTAGACTATTTCTAGTTCATTTCATTACTGAAATTCATATATATATATAAAACACTCTTTTTTAAATTAGGATTTGATTATGCTTCTTAAATTAAAATGTAAAACCAAATGAATATACATTGGTATTCTAAATAGGTAATTGATATTCTAACTGTACTGGTAATTAGAAGTTAGGCTGATTGTCGCTGGCAATCTGACCTCTCAGTGACCATTTCTTCTTGGCTTCCTAACAGGTAATTACAGAGCCAAGCAATGACAATGGGGATATTCACTTCATGTAATATAGTCAGGAGACCATATTTAAGTCAGGAACCCAGGTCCCATGCAGGGCTCAGGCTGCTCAGGAAGTGGTTCTGTGCAGACTAACTCTGCTGAAATCACCAGCTAACAAGAGGAGTCATACAGGATGGGTTAATACAGATAAAGCCAAGATTAATAATGCACAAGATTTTCTGAATTGAGAATCTGAGGTGTTGCATTATTTCTATGATACCCAATTTTTCACGCTTTCATAAAGAATTTTTTTCACAACCGTCTTATTTTTTTTAAAATGACATTTTACAGCAAAGGATGCATCTAGAAGAGCATTCTATATATCAATTTTAAAGACTTGTGGGGTTTTCTTTTTGTTTGTTTGTTTGTTTTTGGTCAGAGGGTGGAATTCAGCTCCATATTTTGCAGCTGAGATATCTTCCTTCTCACTGGGAAGGCTCACTGGGTTTGTCTTGTGGCCATCCCACCTCTGCTGCCTTCACACCAATGCTAACAACATGGGGTTGAGCCGTGTAAACCCTTCCACACCCATCAGGAGCTGTGGTCCAGAGGATGGGGTACACTATGCTTCAGCATTCTCATGCACCTTTTACCTAACAATATTTTTAGTGATTCAAGAGAGAGAAAAAGAAACCAATCACATGTCATTCCCACCTCTTGTTGTTCCCTTCCCTTTCAATTGGCCTCAGGGAATACTTCTGAGAGCAAGATTTGTATCAAACCTTAATCACCATCGAACTACAGTCAATATACTTGTCAGGTGGCTAGAACATGGGTTCCCTCTTTCACTGATGCCCTCCTAAATGTGCAAACAGAAGAATTAGAGGTTGAGCCCTCAGTCTGAGCCCCCAGTCCTGTATAGACACTAGGTTTGAAACTCTCGCCTTAGGTCCATTTTCAGAGAGAATAGTCCTAATGATTGTTTCTGCAGGTCAGGACCAACAAGTAGCGTAGAAGTTCTACCAAACTTTTTTACCAGTTATTACGGGTCCTAAGGTCAAGATGGTTCAGCAGTACCAGACTATTGGAGAGGGAGAGAAAAAGAGAGAAGACACAGTATTTCTGCTCTACCGATAGTGATCAGTACTTTGGGAAACATGACATGCAAGGGAGGAAAACAGGAACTGAATTCCTTTGCCAGGGATGCAGAAACCAAGGAGAGACAATACATCACTCTCCATTCCAACTGAGGTATAAAACATGGTTCTGAACTGAAATAAGGAAATTTAGGCTCTGTTCTCTGGGGAGTAACAAACTTTCCAACAAGAGCATATGTGAAGTCTGGGGTAGATAGCACAGGGATGAGACAGTCTCCATCCATGTCCAAAAATATTGCATGTTCTCAAAAGCAGTCCAAACACCCATCATATAATAATACTGAATTGTTAATTCTGTACATTTTCTCACAGTCCCTTCCAGCTCTATTTTCTGTGTTTCTCTGGATGATATAAGAAGGGAAAGCCATGAATAAGTATTCAGAACATGCTAATTTTACACTGGCTAGTTTTAATTAAGAAAAAAAGTAAAGGTCATTCTTAGAAGGGCTCCCATCCAGGCCAGCATGTTCCCTTGGATACTCCAGTTCCTTGGGTGGATTATTGTGTCCCTGAGATTTTTTTTATGCTGCATGCTGTGGGTAACACATGAAGAGGAAATCTTTTCTGCCCACCGCCATTGATATCTCCCACAAAGATTCATTTGATGCTTCTGATCTCTGGGAAGGGGAGAAGAAAGAAATCCTGATAAGTCTCGGCTTGCCAGCTTCATTGCTGAACTAATGCATTATTCATGCATTTCTGACAGAGAGCAGTGAGTCTAATGTGCAGAAATGAGCTTGGAAAGCTGTTGGATTATTTCTGAGGATTGGAAGATGCTCTGCTGTGGCTGCAAAGCTCTTTGTGTTGGTTGCTGCTGCTGTGCCAATACTCCCATGCAAAATGTGATTCCACCATCTAAAGACTATTAGAGCCTTTTGTTTGCATTGCTTTTTGCTTTGCAGATCCTGTCATCTTTTCCTATCTGCAATATTTACCAGTTGCTATTGGAAAACCTCAATGAGATGAAAAAATGATAGCCAATCTCACTCAAAAAAAAAAAAAAATCCTGGTGAAAAGAGTAATTCACATTGCCCTTTATGTTGTTATAATCAAAGAGTACAAGCCAAAAAGTATTTTATTTTAACTGACAAATAAAATATTTGGTGCTACGATATAACACCATGAAGAAATCCTCTGTGCTGTGGTGTAGTATCTGGGAGGCTTGCTGCTTTGCTGACTGAAGAGGATATTCAAGGGTGAATTTTCCTTCCGTGCTTAGATTCATATCCCCATACACAGATCTCAACAAAGCTGGGCAGAGTAAGCATTTTAGCAAAGTAAACATTTTTATCCAGTCATGTTATTTTGTATTATAAACATAAGCAAAGAATTCTGTCTTGTTATAGAGTTGACTGAGTCTGTTGATTTCAGTAGGGTAGCTATCAAACCAACAAGTGGTACATCAGCATGGCCCAAAGACTAGATGGGCTCAAGGAGCATGTGATAAAGATGGGGCAAGCAATGGAAATGAGCTAGACAGATAGTTTTCATTGCATCATTAGCATCACTGTCCCTGTCATTATCCATTAGATCCATTGTATGTAGTGCCCAGATTGCATTCAAAGGTTTACGCTCTTCCATCTTGAGACAGCAGCTATTTCCAGCCTCTGAATGACCTCTTCTGTCTCTTCAAGCAGTCAGCTGGACACTTAGATAAGGACTTCAGGTTTGAGATGTCCTCATCTCCTGATCTCCAGGAGGTGATGTGAGAGGGCTGAAATGGATCCCCTCATGATCAACTGCAAGAAGACCTTGAGGTTGGTTTTGTTCCCAGGAATATGTACCTGAAATCACTCTCATCTTGCGATGAATTTATAGACTTGGAGACTGATTTTGAGTGGTTTGTGTTGGCTACATCCAGTTAGCAGGTTGTTCAGTACTACTAAAATGGCATTTGGGGAAATAATGAAGACATTATCAAGTATGGCCAGACTATGCTTTTCCAGTATCAACATAATGCATCAGATTAAACTCATTTGCCTCTCAATGTCATGTGCATAGCATTAATGCTCTAGGCTAATGAAACCAATTGTAGGTTTTCCAGTGACTGTCAAACTGTAGTGGACTGGAGTACGTAAGATTATTCTGCACTGGTACAATCTGGAGCTTTATGACCAAGGAATCAGAAATAAACATCACTGCTATCTATTCCAGTTGTCTGGCCATTTCAGAAAACTGAGCTATCTGCAACATGAAAGCAACAATATCAGTAACATTACAAGCCCATCGATGATTTCATTGGAGTTTGTGTTGACAGAAAAGCTTTAATATTTTCCAGGCAGACTTCACATCCTAAATGAGATTGAAACACCCTGAAGGGCCTCCAAGAGCTAGCCTGAGCTTTGTCCAAGCACTGTAAATCTATTACAAAGAGACACGCTGAGAAATAAACTGGTAAAATTTCATGTTAAATGGGATGAACATCTCTTCCCATCATAGTTTCTGCACTGTTCTTTACCACAACTGCCAGGGTACAAACCAAAAATTATCAAAAATGTATTTATGATTTTTTTCCCTATACAAAGCTAAGACAAAGATAAAATTTCTTCAGCCACTATAATTTTGACCTACTCCACTGATTTCTATTAATACTGTTTGAAGACCTTTCCCATAATTCATAACTCTTGAGACAGAAGATGCTGCCCTTGTTTTACAGCAAGTTTTCTTATGTTATGTATAGTGCCACTGAGGACATTAATTTCCTATAGAGTAAAATAATGTCTAGTCTAACTTGCAATTCAGTGCAATATATTATTCCATGCTATAAAGGCTAACAAAAACTTTGATTGTACAAATCAGAATATATCAGGGTGATATGTTATTTTCCCCTTCTTTAGTTTCACTGTCCCCAGTGAAAGAAGGAGCCATGCAAATGATACAAAGTTCAGAAAATGAAACTTTGAATGGAAAACAGAAAGAGCTTGATCAGTTTAGTGTTTTTTTTTATAAAAGAAAAAAAAAAGGTTAAAGCGACTGTAATCAGACTATATAAATCTCTATGAAGGGAAAAGAAATTGCATAAGAGGCTCTCAACTTGGCAAAACACTGAGTAAGAATATCAAAATGATTGTACCAGACAAAGGATTATGTGGTTCCTACATCTCTTTCTAATAGATGCCTGTAGTGGATGAGTAGGGAAGACTATTTAACAAATGTCCAGGATGTTAATTTATGAAAAGTCAGAGTGAAATGAATTTAAGATTTATACTTGCAAAGGTAACGAGGTAACAAAACTCACTAATGTTGCAGTGGATTCTGCAGTAGTGGGTAGGGGGAAAGGGGCTTTCTTAAACTTTAAAGTATTGCTTACACATTAATGAACTCCAAGAAACCCCCCAGTTTCTCTTGTATGTCAAGTCAAATGAAATAATTTCAATTGTTGCTTCTGGCTGTGTGCTGTTTGGATTCATCACTGATGTAACTCATGGTCTGATCAGGATCAGTTAGTCCTGGCTCTGCTGTCTTCTATCAGGCTTGCAAGAAGTGAGGGAGAAAAAGTGTCATGAAATGTTTGGGCATTTCTGAACAAAGACAGTTTGTGCTTCCTCCGGAGAGAGGCAAATAAAAACAAACTAACAAAAACAGATGGCATGTTATAGCATTATGTCTAGGACTGCAAGATCTGAGAAAACAAATGCACACAAGCAGAGAGCTCTGTGTTCCCAAAATCAGGAGAATCATCTACTTCATCTCCTACCCATACGAGATCACTTTCAACTGTGTATTGGTTGAGTTATTCAGAGCTAGTAGATTTATTGTCAGGTAGCTTTTATGATGTGCAAAGATTTCACTTAGCCCCAAAATAAGATAATAATTGCTAATCACATCACTCTAACGCCCATTAATTTGTCCAATATTTGTCATAATAACATTATTATCCTGGTGAGCTAATGTACAGAATTAAAATGATCACCATCTTTGTTATACCTGTTGCTGCTCAGTGCTCAGTAAATACATTTGCTATCTAAGAAAATGTACAAGCAAGCAATTCCATTCTTATAAGGGACTTTGAATACCATATCAAGAATTAAATGGGGTTGTTATTAAGGTGGAATCCTACAATTCTGACAATGAAGCTGAGAATCTCCAAACAACACCCAACTGAAAGTGGGAAGAATTTAATTAAATGTCACTGTGCCTTAACTGACAGTGGTAGAGATCAGATCACTTTGACAGAGTCTGGCTTTATATCTACTTACATCCAGTCCTCAGAGATTTCTGCTACTTCCCCATCACCACATCCCTCTACAAGGCAGAGGATTAGCATCCTCATTAGAAAGATGAAGGAGGAGGAGTGGATATTGAAATTTAAATGACTTCATAGTATGAGAGAATCTTTGAGGTTGGCAGGGCCCTCTGGAGATTGTCTAGTGAGAAGCTGAAAGTTCAGGCAGGATGACATGGGGTGCGCTAACTTCTGTTGGTGTGGTTTTATGTCAGTCAAAATTAGGATCTAGATGCTTTCTCTCACATTCAGACTGTGTCAGGCTCTCCAAGGGGATAACACCTTCACTGTTTCTCAGAAGGGTAAAGGTGCTGGCTAGGGCAAGAGCCCAGCTCTTTTCTCCTCGGTGTCTGGTCTGCTACACTTTATTCCACCTCTAGAATACCTGATGGGTCTGCAGAAATATTCTCCAGACAAACCAAGAGCCAGGATATATTCATCAGACATTATCATTTAGGACAGATTTTACTGTCTCTCCAACCGGAAAATTAGGATGTTAATTTTCATCCAGAACATGACATCTTCACTTGCTCAAGTCCTAGCATTAAGAATTAAGCTGTATCCCACCACAAAGTCTGCAGCTCCACTCTTAGATCCTAGAATGCAGAATAAGGGGAATCTTCCAGACCTTACTGCCACAGATGGACAGCAGTAAACTTTCCTTTCAGCAGTCCAACACAGGGAACTCACGCTGTAAATCCTTAAAGGATGATCTCCCCAGACACCTGTAAGATGAGTCTGGTTAAGATGTTCCTGTTGCTGCATGATAAATTGAGAGTGAAAATCATGTTTTTGTATTTCATGCTCTCAGGACCTAACATTAACTGAGTTCTGTTCTTAAACCGACAGCTTCCTGCTTGACATTTATCTGTAGCTTTGGCTCAAAAATTATATTTGGACCGTATGTTCTGTTTTCCTGAAGGGAAATCACCATCTGTATTTGCAGTTGTTTGATGATTAGCTACAAGTAGTATCACACAGAGCTTTTTCAGGTGTTTGCGCTGGATAAAGATTCACCTCTTTTTGTTGTTTGGCTTACTATAGAGCTTCTAATTAATCCAAAACTTTGTTCTAAGGATCCTGTTTTCTCCCAGTGGCACTGGTTTCCAGCCATGATAGTGTAGCCACAGGGTGCCACTATCAGAAGTGTCTGTGCAAAGCACATTGGGGTCTATTGCGTAGGCAAATGCCAAGGCCCCAATCACAACACTCTGTTTGCAAAAGATATGGTTCATTATTCTTGCCTCATATTTCTTAACTGCTCTTGGCACTACAAAAATGGCAAAAATACATATGGAAAAAAAATGGCAGATTTCCATGCAGAGATAACAATATTTCAAAACAGTATTTCACTGTAGTACTCATGTGACTGGTCTCTGTGTCTCTGCAGAAAAATGGGGTAGCAAGATACCCTTGATGAAAAGAGAAAGGCTCTGCTTTAGTGCAATAACTTGGGAAAAAAAAAAAATATATATATATATATACTCACTTTGATTATTTTTTTCTGGCACAATATCCCTGTTTTTCTGTTTTTGCTTTTGTTCTTTAAATATTCATTCTGGGTGAGGCTATTAGTATGTGGTATAGCACTCTTTTTCCACAAAAGGCTCAGAAAATACTTGCCAAGTTCTCCCTTCATATAGTGAGAATTTTGTACCGCTGACCTAGAAGAAAAATGAAGTAGAAGTAAAAGATAACTTTATTAGATATACAAAAGACAGTTTTGTAAGGTCATGATAAGAACTTTAATGCCTGTTAACATATTTAGCAAGTTCTGCACTTGCCACACGTAGACTAAAGATTAGGGGTATATTGTTTGCTAAGCACAAGTACAGCAAGAATCTCAAATCCCAACCCTCAAAACCAAGTGCATCACCCTTCTTGGGTATATTCCTGGCAGTGGAAGTCATGCAATACTACCACTGATTGCACTTATTATGAACAACAGAAATACGAGGTGAACCACATAAGAGATGCGTGCTTAGTAAGGCACATGGCTATGGTCTTTAGGACAAGAGCTAACTTCACCCAGACTGGATGGCATTTATGTGCACAAGAGTAGGCATCTGAGTCCTCCTAAACATCAGTGGTGAGGACCCTAGTGTGTTTCTTTGCTTGTTTTTCCCCTAAGTAGCTGCTGTTGCTTATATCCTTCTATTGTTTGCTTCACCTTCTTTCCAGAAACATAAAACTCAGCTCAATAACAAACTTTGTGTACTCGTTACTTAGGCAGGTAGGACAAGTGTCATGTAGTGCTGCCCAGACTGCAATAGACAGGTCCATGTCAACATCCAGCAGTCCAAAGACCTCTAGTCATAGCTGCCTTTAAATGTGGCATCTCTTGCTTCTCTGACATACCTGGAGTACCTGGAGCTGTAGCAGCCTTCAAATTGCCTCTGCACTAAGTAAACAGACACATCTTGGATGTGCAAGGTCTGACCTCCAGTAAACACTCCCTGTGTCCTCACTCTCACCATTGTAGTCCAGCAAAAAGCCTTTGGGATTAACTCACACAACTTCACTTTTCCCATTTGCAGCTTTGCTACAGGGTACAGTTCAAGTGCCTACAAGCAAGCATTCAGCGCCAGCTGAGGCACTTCAGTGTCTGAGATACATGCACAAAACTGACAGCTATGGCAGAAAACCTACTGATGGTGCAAACCCTGCTGCAGAAGTACCTGGAGGCCAAGAAAGATACTCACAGGAATCTCAAATGGCACAAGACAGCTGTGTTTGTCACCTGTAATAGTCATTTATAGTCATCTAAGCACTCTTCACAGAAAAATTGGACCCTGCCAGTCACATGTGTGCATTAACAAAGCAAACACTGCTTTTGATTTTACTTTGCATTTTGTTCCCACAGACACTTTATCAGGATTGCATCTTCCCCTAAAAACTGAAAGCATGTGAGTCAAAATAATCAGAGGTATTTTGAACCCCAACCTTCACATCGAAGGGCCCGCTGTGTGTTTGAGCACAGCTTGTCCGAGCTGTCACTGTTACAGCTCTTCCCTTTGCAGCAACAGATCAGAGCACAGTGAAACCAAATGAACATAACATAAAAACATGGGTAAACATTAAAAAAAAAAAAAAAATAAGGAAATTACATGAAGTTTTATGTCATCAAATATTTTACTTTTTAATATCCAAATCTTGTCTCCTTAGGGAGGAGAAACATAAGTCATCCCCATGGCTTATATTTCCCTAAGAGAAGTTATTAATCTGCTTAAACTACTTCAGACTGTAATTATCACCACTTACTGTGAAACTAAAGCTTGAGAATTTTTGATTTTTACTATTATTTACTGAAGCTGTCCAGGACTCAATAGTAATCTCCTAAGAAAAGTTGTAATCAATATCTTATTAAGGATTTTTTTGGAGGCAAATTGGCTTTTATTCCACAGAAACCTATACATTTTCTTGTTTTAGTGAGCCCTTCCTCTCTGGCTATCTACTCCCTTTTCATTTCTTTCCAAATCAAAAACCAGATCCTATGATTTATTTTTAAAGAAAGTGAAACAAATGGAATTTGGAGATAATGGGAAATGTGTATACAGTGCAAGGAACAGGGGCCCAGGAGACCTGAGTGCTCCCTCCTGACTGTGGCATGAGGCACCTGGCATCTGTGACTTCACTTCCAACTGTATTCACCTTTTCTTTTGTGGCAATGCTTATTCTATGCCTCTTACTGAAAAGAATAAATAAGTAAATAAATAAAAATGCTGCAGCTCAAATATCAGGAGCAGGCACAAGAAATGATCTATGGAACAACACTGAAGTTTTGTCCATGCCGATTCCTGTAAACAACATTACAGACAGGGAGAGCTCACGGCCCCTGTCCTTAAGACAGACCCTTATAAAGTCAGAAAATTTCAAATCCCAGAGCAGATTCTTGCTATCAACCTGGCTTTTCTGAGTCTTCATCTTTAATTACCACAAAAGAAATAATTTTCCCTCTACCTTATATACTCAAAGCTCGATGGAAAGAATTGCAGTATGCAACTAAAATGAATGAATACTTAGGAGTGAACGTGTAGTCATGCAAAAGTCAATAAGCTGTTATTTTAATAGCTGAAGGGCAGTAAGTTTACAGTTAGGATGCTTTAAAATCTTTGAAGAAGTCTTTATTACAACCTTCATTAAATAAAAAGTATGTACAGCTAGAAGGAGTCAACAGGCTATGTTCAGAGTATTATGTAACATGTTAAAATAATAGAAATGAAATTGGAACCTGCCAGCAACAATACACGACTGAACTGAAGTGTGATGGATGGGATCTGAGAAATGAAACCCATTGGAATAAAAGAGGTAAAAGGGTGAAATGGCAACAAGAAACTGCTTAGGACCACAAATATGCTTGATGGAAAAAGGAAATGGGAAAAGTATCGGACTGAAACTGCAGAGCAGGAGGCATCTTTACTGTCACGTTGATGCCCTCTTCATTTGATGCTCAAGTTCACAAAGTCTATAAGTCTCTGTGCACTCCAGGCCTTCTCAATGTGTATGTATTTGGCCAGGGAAA
This sequence comes from Cygnus olor, assembly GCF_009769625.2. Classification (NCBI taxonomy): domain Eukaryota; kingdom Metazoa; phylum Chordata; class Aves; order Anseriformes; family Anatidae; genus Cygnus; species Cygnus olor. Next base: position 157,347,970 of record NC_049170.1, on the reverse strand, counting down.
TCAAAAACAAAAAAGTCAATGTGTATTTTGTGTGCCCCATGCCTTTGTTTAAAGACTTGGCTAGTTCTGGCTTGTGCCTTGGCTTCCATCAGCCTCCTGCTTCCACCTCACAGCACCCATGAGCACTGAGGAAGCAAATCTGGCTTGGCCATCCTGAGTCATACAATGTCCTGGCACAACCCTTCTTGATCCTGCATCAAAATTACCTTCCTCTGCAGAGGGTTTTCCAGGATTTCCTGTGTAACCACTTGAGCAGACTGATAAACTAAGCACCCTGTCTTTATTTCTTATTCTCCTTCCTAGGTGAGGCAGTCAGAGGCAAAGCCCTTCCCTGATATTCCCTGCCCAAACTCACAGCTCGATCGGTTATTGCCATAAGGGGTTTAAAATCTGCATGAGACTTCTACAAATCTTTTCTTTCTTACAGGGGTAGATGATATTTATGGTGTGTTTAGCAGCTGTGGGGAAAAAGGGACCGAAAATTTATGATATCCTTCCCACCCTGCAGTGTCTGGGACATTTTCAAAAATCTGGAAATGCTCAGCATTTTAGACGAAGGCACTCTGAAAGGCTCTCAGTGCAGCAGCCAACATTTGCTTAATGTTCTGTTAATATTTAAACAACAAATCTGTCAACAGATTAATTGGCACTGTCACTTTCCAGCAGTTTTATGGGTACTTCAAGCCACTAGCAGTCTATTCCTAAAAGGAAGCATGTAACATTTAAATATGTATGCATACGAGATAATAGGAATATTAAGCATCCTGAGGAAAAGCCGTAATCACTATTATGCTGTTCTTGTGCTGAATTCCCAATGCTTCCAGCTTTCTCTGGAGAGGTGTTGGCAGAAAGACGCGATCAAAGGTCTCTAGAAATTACTTCAGCACTTCTTCCCATGGCAGGGGTGCCATGAATAGCAAGGGCCAAGGATCATGACAGGAGAGAGGAAGACGGATAATGTAGGAAGCCATTTTAGACATCCTGCCCTCTTCTGCTGCTGGAATACATGTAAGATGGATCAAACTGGGGCCCCCAGCACAAGAAGGATGTGGACCAGTTAGAGTAGGGCCAGAGGAGGGCCACGAAGATGATCAGAGGGCAGGAGCACCCCTCTATGGAGAAAGGCTGAGAGAGCTGGGGAAGTTCGGCCTACAGAAGAGAAGGCTCCAGGGAGACCTCATTGCAGCCTTTCAATGCCTAAAGGGGGCTTATAAGAAGGATGGAGAGGGACTTCTTTCTTGGGTAGATAATGATAGGACAAGGGGGAATGGTCTTAAACTAAAAGAGGGGAGGTATGGATTAGAGGTTAGGAGGAAATTCTTCACTCAGAAGGTAGTGAGGCACTGGCACAGGCTGCCCAGAGGAGCTGTGGATGCCCCATCCCTGGAGGTGTTCAAGGCCCAGCTGGATGGGGCCTTGGTCAACATGATCTAGTGGGTGGCATCCCTGCCTATGGCAGTTAGATGATATTTAAGGTCCCTTCCAACCCAAACCATTCTATGATTCTATGAAATTACACCCAATTAATTATAGTACTCTACCCTATCCAAGTCACAATCACTTGAAGAGTGATTCATTTCAACTTGTTTACCATCTCATACTTGGGCATTTCTTCTAATTTGTTGGTCAGGTTTTCTGAAGTGTCACTGGTGACAAAGTTGCAGAAAAAGGTAATTCTTGGACACTTTTTTTAGGATGCCACCTGTCATTCTCTGAAGACTCTCCTATCCTTTTTTCCAACTCATTGTTGAGGGAACTTGGATAATTAGATTTGGAATGATGCCTAAAAGCTGAAGTTAGGTGCAAGGAATCTTGTCTCAGGTATGTGGCAACACACAAACCCTACTTAAATAATCTGGCTTTGCCACCCCTGCTTTGACAGCGACAGCTAATTATGGGAAGGATTCAGTCAGATGGACAAAGATTAATGCATGCACTTTCTCAGATATGATCAGAGCTAATAGACTGAGGTCAATTTTGCAAGACTGATAGAAGCTGCCAGTGCATAATCCCATTGCTCTGCTCCATAAGCAAACATGTACCAATTTCAAGAGCAGTGATGCAGCCTTATTTGCTCTGCAGAGTGCTAAAAACACATAAGAGTGGGACAGAGAAGAAAACAGAAATAAAAATGAACAAACAAACAAAAACACTGAAGACCCTAAGTGATCCTTCACAAAACTTACTTTGTTCTCATTCCCTGGTAAATCCATTAGCTTGCACTTAGCACCATCCTTTGGTCCAATGTTTAGTGGCAAAATAAATTACAGCAAATTATTCAAGAACTCATAAAATACTATTTGGTTTCCACTGTTTGATTATATAACCCATGAAAGCTATTACACTTCCAAAAAGAGGTTGTTCTGTTCCTGGCCTCACGAGTATTTTTAGAAGCAATTCATAGAGATTTGTGAGTGTGTGTGTGTGTGTGTGTGTGTGCGCGCGTGTGCACGGCAACGTAAGGAACATAACAGTTGTGTGGTGTTGCTGTTCCACTACAAGGAGCTTAGGGAAGGTTTCTGATAACCTTCCACGTGTTTATCCTGGAGCATTTCTTGTTTGCACTGTAGTTTAGATGGGGATAATCATAATCATTTATATGTGTATATAGATATTTATATATATAAAGTACCTATCAACACATTGATAAACACTCTTTGGAACCACTCTGATGGCAGCGGTAAGAACAGAAGTTGGCTTGTTGTACCTTAGCACTTCTGTTTCCAAAATTGGTTGCAATTTGAAAAAAAAAAAATAAAAGCCCCAAAACTCTGCTATTTTGCTCTGTGTGCTTCATCACATTTCCTTGCTTAGCCAGAGGGTGAGTAAATGAGACATAGTTAGAGTTTACGTTTATAAAGATTCATAGCTTTAAATTTTCCCTTTAATTTCAAGCAATCAAGTAATACTTCTGTTCATTCAGCAGCTGTTCAGTGTCTCTTTGGTGAGGCAGGTATCTGTGCATTTGGGAGCTCAGACCATATTTCTGGAACATACAAACCAGAAGGATTTTGATATTTACCACTGAGAAGACTTTTTAACGTTTACCTAGTTATACTACCAAGCCATCACTCCTTAATTAATGACTGTTTTCTGGCTGCATCTGAGGTCTGTTTTGTCACTGGGGATGTCTGTAATTAACATTTAATTTAAAACTCAATATCATTATTTGGTTTTACAAGTGGCACCTTAACTGAAAAGTGAATTTAAAGAAAAAAAGCCAAATTTTGAGATATTTGCTGTTTACTTTTTTTCCCTTGTCGGACTTTTATTGAACACACTCTTTTCTCCTATAGTACAATATTCCAAATGCTACTAACTTTGTTCAAATGCTTGAACTTCAGAAATGGGCAATTTCTGACCTTCCAAAAATGTCTCTGATCCTCTAGGAGCTCATTACAGCTCCTCCTCCATTCAGTCTCTGCAACCACTTTCTCAGTTACGCCATTCTGATGTCACTTGTTAATAAATGTGTGAGGTGTCACGACCACTAGAGCTGGTTATTTAGAATAAAAGGCTATTATGTGTTTTAACAAAGGAGCTAATGAGATAGAGCTTTGATAATTACCTGCTATATTACTGTGAATAGATTCATTCTGTAAAATGTGTAAATTATTTAGGGACAAAAGAGACAAATTATCTCCTGGAGCCCCACATGGCTAGAAAGTTGGCACCATTCTCCCTTTGCCAAAGAGTTTTTCCAAATGAAGAAAGGAATATTACTTCAGGACTGTTAATTTTTCTGTTGAGGTGACCATTAAAATATTTCATTACTATTTTCCTTCTCCCTGTAGAGGAGATGAGAACATCATTGATCTGGGGATTTCTGACTTCAAATGAAAGACAGCAGTGTTGATGAAGAGATAGAAATACCAAGGATAAAGCAGGTGTGGTTATAATTAACATGTCTAGTATGTCCATCCTCATTGCTTTTCTGATCTGTGTTACAGCTTTAAGTATTAGCAGATCTCAGCTTTGAATTTACAATTTCAAGGTTTAAAGAGACATGGTTTCCTCTAAATTTTATTAGAGCTTAAAATACAATTATAAATCATGTATTAAATTACATTAGAATCTCTTTATATACACAGAATATTCCAGTTTGCTTTATCAGTATGAAAGATGGAGATGGCTTCAGCGTGATCTCTGAAATCTCCAATATAACAATTAATTCACCCAACACAAGCAACACAGTCAAAACAGCAATCCTTAAGTGCCAGCTGCAGCAATGAACTCCTTGAGAACCAATTTATCCTCAGAACATTTCACTCAAATTTGGCAAGTTTTATTTAAGGGAGAAATGAGAGGAAATGTTCTCTTTGCCGGATTGGTGAAGAAGAATGCGGTGAAACCATGCCCTTTGCTCTAAACATAGAATGAGACCCTGTTTACTGCATTTTGCAAGCACAGGATGCAAAGATGGTCTTTGCCCTAGAGATCATACACGTCGCCCAGGGAGGTTCTGGAGTCTCCATCCCTGGAGATATTCAAAGCCTGTCTGGACAATCTGCTGCAGTGGCCCTTCTTGAGCAGTGGGTTGGACTACAGGATGTCCAGAGGTAGGTGGCAACCTCACCCATCCAGTGATTCTGTGGCATTATATACAGCCACAGTACAACACAGAAAACCACTATGAATTTAAAATAAATTGATGTGTTTGTCACCATCCCTGGGGGTGTTCAGGTGATTAGGTGGTGATTAGGGACATGGTTTAGTGGGTCACATTGGTAGTAAGGGAATGGTTGGACCAGATGATCTTGGAGGGCTTTTCCAACCTTAACGATTCTGGGATTCCATGATTCTATATCACCAAATTGCTGCTTATTTCCCCACAACAGATCTGGTGGGTATGAGTCACCTTCATTGAAGGACTCAACGTGTTGCCTTAAACCACACTCGCAGAGTTGATGTGTCAATGTATAGTTGTACAGCTTTTGTACAAAAAAAAAAAAATCTATGTAGCTAGTTCTTACAGTTCAGTTGACGATCAGCAATTTATTAAAATGAACCCAATCAGGGCATGTTTGTTGCCCTTACCTGAGAAGAATGGAGCATGTGAGTCGTACTCTAAAAACTTGTCAAGCATTGATATATAAGGGGGAAAACAGGAATCTGTTCTAAGAGAATAAAACCTAGAAAGCAATCTAATATACTTGCAAGAAGATTTTAAGGTAAGAATGAATATATATATGGAACTTATTATTATTATTATTTTGGGGAGTAATTCTGAAGAGATCTTCCATGAGAAATATAACAGAACTGGAAGGAGACTTAAAGAATATTCCTTTTCCAGGACAAGCAGTTATTCTAGTATAAGCAGGTAGAATGAAGCGAGACAAAGAAATAAAAGTTAAATAACAAAAGAATTAACCTTAATTTACCCTAATTAACCTACAGATAAATTGGTCTCTGCAACTATATTCTGCCATCACATTATGGTTTTTAGAAGTTATTTTTATTGTCCAATCCATCTTCACTTCGACTTTCTTTCTCAAGTCCTCATTACTATTCCGCGGCTCAATAGCTTTTTTTTCACTGGACATGTTAAATGGTGGAAAAATAAAATGGATCAATACAGCGACTCAATTAATTCCTCATCTTAAATTCTAATAAAATCAATTTGGAGAAGTGGTGTATCATTAAGCTTACATCATAATGCAGTAATTAGAAACAACTTTCATCTTGCCAATTCCTTTGAAGATTTTAATGGCAATCAATTAAACATGCCTTGCTTCTCCATTAAAGATTTTCAAAATGGAAATGGGATGAGATGTTAAAGATAAGCTGGCTGATTACACAAGCATACCACCCATCCCCATTTCAAATATTCACCCCAGAATATGCAAAGTCACCATTAAAAAGTTTGCGTAAATTAAATCCCCTTCTCATAATAACCAACAGTACGTTCTCAGTTAATACATCATGTTTTAATAGAATTGTACAGAACTTTCTGATTTGCATATTTACTAAATGGAAATTTTGGTGTGGCTCATTGTGATCAGTCTGGTTTTTAGGTTTACAGACAGCCACTTTTAGAAGTTTAGCTAGATACATATTAAAAGGATGCAATTTAAGATTCACTGTCTACTATTTAAATACCTCTGCAGATTTTAAAGAGAAACGGAGAAATAGTGCATATGCAGATTCATTAATACTAACAATTATATTTTCAGTGGTGATTGCCTTTGTACTTGGTGATGCAAAAACAATGCAAAAAGACAGCACTGGGCTCAGATCACCTACAGTCTAGGCAGAAACCACCAGGTGCCTCTGTTAATTCTTCTGCCAAGGCTTTAAACCCAGTAGGTATTTGCATTCATAAGGAAAACACGCACACCTATTCAGTGGTTGAACATCTAATTAGTGACCACAGTTCTCCCCTGCTTCTCTCTGAAAGCAGAGAAATCCAGCTTCCATCATTGTTCATGTTTCACCTTATTGAAATGCAGCAGCATCATTCTGACACTGAGATGTCAGCACTGCACATGCTGTACGTGGTGAAGTCCCAGTAGGACTGAGCACAACAGGCATCTCCACACCACCATCTCTGTATTAGCACCCCATGCACCCCAGATACAGCACTTGGCTTTTTTTGTTCTTTGTTTTTTTGGTGGGGGGTTGCTAAGTTGCTCATATCTTACATATTAATGCTTGCACAACAAATCATCATAAGCAGATCAGAAGTATTGCCACTGAGATAATCACAGGAGAATATATGCTTTGAATTAATTCTAAAACCTGAATACCACTTATTGTCAAGCTCACTACATGGTCTTTTTATGTTATTTTTATTAATTTTAAAAAATGTGTTCTTTCTACAGTGAAAGAAAATAAAGAAGCCACATTTAAGTAAAAACCACTTCCAAGAAATGAACAACTTGTTCTTTAGTCCATGTCATCAAATTTTTATAGATAAAGCTATTTTGGGATATGTCAGTTAAAGAGACCTCATTGTGCCTACATTTGCAGTCAGCCTGAGTATTGATTAAAATATGAAATGTTATAATTAAAGTTCATTGGAGTTAGATTTCATAAAAAGTTATACTTTTGTTGAAAATGTAAACCCAACTTCTGTCTAACAGTTTTAAAACTTCTTTCCTGAACATTTTATGAAATATTAGTATGTGTAAACAATTCTATTTTTAAGTTTTCCTGAACCTTCTTGCATTTCAAGCAGAAAGTGAAAACTTTAAAAAAGTGTTCTAAGCAGGAGGGATTTAATACAGTGATAGTGAGGGGGAAGAGGGACAAGAACCAAAGAGAAAGAACAAAACCAAAAATGGAGAAGAGGAATATTTCATAGTTCAAAAGATAGCAACTTCAAAGAAAACAGTTTTAAAAGTATTTATGTAAAACAATTCCAAATAAAATTGCATTCTTCAGTCAAAACAGACAGCAAAAGGAGCTATCTTTCATTTATGTTTCAGAAACTGGTATTGGTGTTAACTTAGCCTGGCCTTCATTTGGATTTTAGCAATACTTCTATTTTTGACACTGAAGGATCAAATGGTAGGAAACCACCTTTCATTCTTCTTGAGTACTGGTTTTTGCACGCAAGAGCATATTCTATTTTTACTATAGAAAATTGCTCCAGACAGCCTCGGGTTTAAAGTCAAGCATGTTGTAGGAGAGTATGCAGATATCTGACAAACCAACTCCACATGGGTGCCATGGGGTGTTACAAGGAAGCAATGGGCAGAAGGGGCTGGTGGAAAAGGCACTGCAAGACATCAGGAAGGCAAGGAAATTCAAATCAAAGGCAATTCTTCTGGAAACCAGCTTCTCGCTAGAAAGAAACCCAAGTATCCACCCATGGAAGAGATCAGGATATTAATGGTTTATGGGAGTGGAGCCATTCTCAAAACAGAAAATGTGGGACATACTATATGACTTGCAGACATTTCCCAGAAATTATTAGCAGCTGCATCTTCTAGGTCATTGTCTATGCTACTGATATGTTAAATAAATGTGCAGCAGGATGTGGCTTAATTAGTCTATTACAACAGGAGGCAGAACTCCTGTGCACTTCTAGAAAGACACAGCACTAATTTAAAAGTGACCACCCCCCATGGCAGGTCCATCACTGAGTTAGGATTTTCCAGACAGAGAATAGATAGCTGTTTACCCAGAAACTTCTGGAAAAATCAATTAGACCAAGTTAGCAGCTGAACTTGGTTCAATTAACCCTGATACACAGTCTGCACTCAGAGAGAAAGCAATTGCAAGGGGCATTTTTCATCCCTGAAGAAACTATTTGCTTGCAGAAGTCCAACCACAAGTCAGGTACTGGATGTACAGCCCTCAACCTCACAACTGACTTGCTGGTCAAGGAATTAATTCAATTCAGACTCAGCTAGGGCACCAAGTTGGTTTTGAATTCCCACCCAAAACAACTTTGTAGATACTTTTGAAAAAGTCTTTTCTGCAGCTCTGCCCTGCTAATGTTTTTTATTTATTTATTTTTCGTCACAACACAATACCTGCTCTTTGTGAAAAGAGTAGAGATACCCCAGATTTCTCCTGTTGTCCAGCATAATGAAGCTGTTTAAGTGACAACAATTGACCTTTTTTTTTTTTTTTTTTTGCCATTTCCATGCACACCAGCTTCTCCTCCCTGCTCAGCAGCAATATCCCTCAGAGATGCTAGGGGTCAGCACACATCCAGATGGTGGTTGCTCTCCAGCAATGATATTAAGGCCTGTTATCACTGTGAAAGACATATTAATTTGCTAATGAATTGAGTCTGTCACTGCTGCAAGATTTGCAGGATGCTGATTTCTAGGAGGTTTGAGGAGACCCAAAGACATAGCTTTTCTCATGCCAGGCCTGTTGCATTTTGTTGAATACTGTGGTTGCCCACATCCTTCTTCTAGAAGTAGCTAATGAATACATTCACCAGCTATCCCCTGCAGCTGGGAGCAGGATGGGAGAGAGAGAACTGAAAGCAGGAAAACCCCATGGCTGGGATGCAAGCACCAATAATAGGCCACTTCCAACAGCATACACAGGGATTTGTTGGGCTTGAGGTTCACACTAAATATTGTGATAGCAGTCTAGCTGGACAGCATCTAACACAGATGGCCATTGATATATCGAGGAGGGGACGGTTAAAAAATACTGTTCATTTGCAGAGAAAATAATTGGAGATCTGATATACTGTGTTTCATGCATCTATTCAAGAATTGCAATCCAAGTGGCCTTAATGGTATCATCAGTCACTACAGACACTAGGAGAGACGGCAAGATAAGGCTGATACAAAACATAAAGCCATAAATATCCGAGCAATGTTTACCTTCCAAATATCTGCTGTGGGATATTCACCAGAGTCAGAATTTCATGCTGACGTCCCTTAAGAATTTCATAACGGGGCTCGTGGGCTATTGGCCGTTCTTTTGTTATGCTCTGGAGAAAAATCAAGCATGAAGGGAAGATTATTTGAAACTAGAAAGAAATACCAGTATTTCTTGCTGTTATTTACATTCCCACTGAGTATCAAAGTACTGTGCATGTACTCTTCATGTCTGTGGCATTTCCAGCCAGATTTCTGGGAATCCACTAGTAAAAAAGTACAACAAGTCTTCTACTCTTCATTAGCAGAAAGAGACAATTCAAATTTTAAAACAGAAGTCGTACAGAAAATTAATTATCTAATGTTTAAAAGTCCCACAGGTGCTGTTTCACACCCTTAACCTAATGGCATATGAGAGTCTCTGATTAGAAGATGAATTTTTATGTATGTAATGACCTGAAAAACATTGGGGGAAAAAAGAAAAAAAAAGAAAAAGAAAAAAAAAAACCAAGAGCTTTCTAGTCTGATTTTATCTTCAAATAAACATCCAAGGCTCTTAAAGAAGCCCACATTGTGCAACCATGTAATCCACTTGTAGCCATGGCACAAATCCTGTTTTCCTGAAGAAGCAACAATACAGGAAAAACAGAGAAGGAAAGGGATTTCAGGGAGGGAAGTAAATTAATGGATTCTTTGAGAAAGGAATGCAAAAGCATTAAAGAGTTTAACTTTGAAAAACACTTACAAAAAGAAAGCAAAAGTCTACAGAAATTATTAAAACATAACTGGGAAGCTGCATTTCCTTTAAAAGAGATGTGTAAGAAAAGGCTAGACTACCATGGTATCAATCCAAGTCAATACCCTCTTGAGGAAACGGCTTGACCAGATAAGCCCTCAAAATCTTTTCTAGCCTAATAATTCTACAGCATTCTCACACTCTTCTTCACCTCCTTTATGCCAACTAAAAAAAAAAAAAAACCACTGAATCTGCGCAACAACAATTTTACATGTCTGGTTTCCAGCAGAGGAAGGAGTTTCTCCATGCAGGAACTGAAGGAGACCACAGAGGATATTTTCTGCAGATCCATGTGCTGTGGAGAGCATTGCACGGATCCAATAAGCTATTCTGAGCAGGGCAACTGCCAGCACCACAACCTGGACAGGTGGCCATAACTCAGCCCTTGGGTCAACTAAATTTTATCTTCCACAACCATGAACTTGTGGCTGAGATGTCACATTCATATAAGGAAAGATGTTGCCTGCAGGCTGTGAGAGGAGATTTTTCTCTGCTGTCCATGTGAGAGCCTATGCATAAGGATCAGATTTTTTTCATGTTGTTTTCTTTTAAACAGAACAAATTACGCTCCTTGTCTATTTTCTGCACATGGAGGAATTCTTGTGCCAGGGAATGGCTAAGATAACAGCCAGCCAGAGGGTGATGAACTATATAAATGTTAAATATTATATATTACTTTTATTTATGCCTCCCATAATGATATTCCTTCCACTGTCTCTTACAGCCATGCTATAGTATAGAAGGGTCTAGGGATCCATGGTATAGATCACTTGGTTTTCTCTCTTTGGCCAGGTTTACTGGGTTAGATCCTGAACTGAGGGATTCAAAAGCAGGAGTGCAGTGAATTTCAAGTGGTAAATCCATTCTGGAAGTAAAAACCAATATTGTGCTCAAGGTCCTCCTTCTCCCCAGCGGTGGTCGATGCGTGTCCCACCACACCGTTAACATAGTCCATTTAGAAACCAAACCATCTTGAACAGCAGCTCATTAATATTGCTGAATTCTTTACTTTTTTTATGAGGGCATGTTTGTGTATGATTTACCTGTTCATGAAGCCTCAGTAGACTTGCACAAGGATTTGACTGAGGCTAAGGAGAGCAAATGGATTTATCTGCCCCTAGTAGCCAGTCTTCCTCCCTCACTCTCACACCTTCTCCACTCCTACTGATTTTAGATGTATATTGCATATCCCTGAGGGCTGATTTAGTGCAGCAGTACAGGTTTGGGAATGAAAAACAGGCACAGAAACAGCTCTGATGCATGGAGGGGGCAGCTTGCTGCATGCTTGTACTGTTTGCAGTGGGCACCTGAGCTGGGAGTGCTGCTCACTTGTCATCAAACCCTGGGTTAGCCTTCATAAACTGGTCTCTACAGACCTTTGATGGGATGAAGACTGGCTCAACCTCTGTGGCAGTGGCTGTTTTCTTGAGGAAAAAAGAAATATAACTTGGAAACAAAGTCACAAGAATGAGAAGTTTTCCACTTCCTTCACAATGTAAAAGTCTGTGAGATTTGTGCCCATGAGGCTTTAAACACCTGTGACAAGCAGGACTCCAGGAGAAGCCTCTAGAGAAGCCTGTAGTTCTCCCATATCTCTCCCAGTTTATCAAGGAAAGCAGGAATAGAGCAAGAAAGTGCAAGGCATCTGCTTCTGCCTTGTCCTTCCTGCTATTTGATGATGTTTGCTTTCCTATGGCTAGCAGACAGAGAGTTTAGGGATATGATGGGAAACAGCTATTGACTCTTCTCATAATTATTTATATATCACTCAAAGCATACAGATTAGTGAAAATATAGATTTTTGTCAGTGCCTACTTCACAGACAGAAACAGCCACAGGAACTTCACTATTTTCTGAGATGACAGGAAAAATAAAAGACATGTCATTGTGCCTGCTGAGTCTGTTGCAACGCGCATTTCAATTACTCCTGTCAATGAAAACATCTTATCATGTGTTTAGTAAAGAATGAACAGCTCACCTCGCCTGACCCCAGATTTCCTTCTCTTTTTATTAATCAGCACAGTTGGCAGAAATATTCTTGATTTTCTCCATGAGTTCTGATATTGATTTGAATTAAGTGCCTGTATCTGAGGGGGAGCTGAATGGAGAGAATGAAAATCAGTTCAGATCTCCCAGCAGCCAGCTGCTGCTACCCCCCTTCTCTGCTCCATTGTCGGAGGGTCTGAAATTCATCAAGAGGTACACCACTCCTTTTTAGAGGACGAAATGAAAGAGTTTAAATCCAGAAAGAAACTATGTCCTTTCTCCACCCCACATGGAAATGAAAGAGATTGAAACACTGAAGGCATCAGAAGAATGAAGCTTCTATTTTTCTCTAGTGCAGAGACTGCAACCCCATGAAGTTTCCAGAAGGCATTCAAGCTCATCTTTCTGACCATCTTTGCCAAAAAAAAAAAAAGTTCTGCTTAAACTAGAGAGATGCAATTATGCTAAATTGTGCAAAGGTAAATGAGACTCAGCCATGCACGAGGGCCTTAGAAGAAGAAAACGGGGCAGATCCTGTGGTTTCCATGGAATTAGTCTTCATGACAATCAATTTGATCTGAAAAGCTGGGTTGTGAATTCTTTCAGAATTTTATTATTATAGCATCAGGAAATTGCAATGACTTGAGAGGCTATCCACAAGCCAAAAACACTTTTACTTTCTCAGACATTTTTGCAGCCTTTCAACAAAATTTAGGGATTAAAAGCATCTGTCTTTGGGTGTGCTATCCATTTTCTGAGTTTTGTTGTAAATGCTGCTAACTGATTAAGCATGCTGCTTTTATTTATTTTTTTCTTCAAGAGCTGTCAGAAGTCCTGGCTTTTTACCACCACCACCACCTGAAGTTTCTTTGGGTGTTAATAGGTAGAATAATGAAGAGGTCTTATATATGACTAGCAGTTAGAGGTCTAGAAGGAGGGATGAAACACTAATGGATCCCTAGAGAAACAGAGAATAGGGAATAGTGCTGTACTCTTGCCAGCAGAAGAAAACACCATAAAGGCATAGGGAAGCTGTAAAATGACCCAAGGTACATATAACAATAAAGTACAGTTGAAAGCAATGCTGATGGGACATTGGAGATAAGGACTAGATAGGGTGGTGAAGGATGAAAGAGTGGAAAGAACATTTTTCTGAGTGCTTTTGTCCATGTTGATAATTTGCTTAAATTAATCTCTATGTAAATGAAAAGCTCACTATTTTATTTATTTGGAGGAGGTTTCTGATCTCTGTGCACTCAAAGACATACGTATGCAAACACAAGTACACAGATCCCAGAATCCCAGAATCCCAGACTGGTTGGGGTGGGAAGGGACCTCTGGGTCCATCTGGTCCAGCCCCTGCTCAAGCAGGGCCACCTCCAGCAGGGTGCCCAGGACCACATCCTGGTGGATTTTGAAGGTCTCCAAGGAGGACACTCCACAACCCCTCTGGCAACCTGTGCCAGTGCTCTGTTAGCTGCACAATACAGATGTGATTCCTGATGTTCAGAGGGAACCTCCTGTGCTCCAGTTTGTGCCCATTGCCTCTGGTCCTGGCACTGGGCACCACTGACAATAGCCTGGCTATGTCTTGTTTTCACCCTCCTTTCTGGTGTTTATAGACAGTGATGAGATCTCCCGCCCCGAGCGTCCTCTTCTCCAGGCTGCATGGTCCCAGCTCTCAGCCTCTCCTCACCACAGAGGTACTCCAGTCCCACCATCATCTTGGTGGCTCTCTGCTGGACTCTTTCCAGTATGCCCACATCTCTCCTGTAACAGAGGGCCCAGAACTGGGCGCAGTACTGCAGGTGCAGCCTCACCAATGCTGAGTTAGTGGAAGTATCTTAGGAAAAGCCAAGGGCAGGGCTGAGCTAAATCTCTTCCTCTTAGGTTTCCAGGGGACTGGAAGTTAATTGAAATAACCTGTCAGTGTCTTTGTCAGCTTACATACTCCCAGAAAAGTAAAAACTGATGAATCCATGGGGGCTGGAAAGCCTGGAGGAGCCTGGAGAGATCTGAAATTTCAGCCACCGCAAGCACAGGTCAACCTGAGCTCAGCTCTGGGACTTACCTCTGGAGGCCAGCCTGGTAGAGCTGACAAACTATTTATACCCTCTGCTTTCTTCTACCAGCAAAACAACTGGGACTTCCTAGCCCAGGAAGGACTGCTGTTTTACAGTCAGGGAAGCACAACACAGGTATCAGCACAAGGGCAGTGTCTCAAAGAAATTAGTTGGTGGCCAGGGTATGCCATCTCCCCATCCAATCTTCAAAAAAATCTCGAATGGAAGTCAGGACAGATTTTTCTCTATGTGTTATCACACCTGGTCCTTTTTCTTCCAGTCTCCTTGTCTGCCTGTGGCTAGGCTCAGACTGATAATGAGGTCTCCCCCTCTGTATCCTCAATGCTTTGTGCGTCACACTCTTTGAAGCCACCAAATCTAAGCAGGAGCTGTTGTTTTGCAAGCTTTCTTGTGCTCTTGTGGCTGTTAGCTATCTGTGGGTTCAGCTCACAACTTCCAGGCTATTCTGCACCATTCTCACAGAAAGAAATAAACAGTCTCTGTGACTTTTGTCCATGGCGTGCTGTAAAGGAAAGCAAATGAATTGTGAAAAATAAATAAATAAATAGAATTTTAGTCCCTGCAAACCTGAAAAGAGGAGGAATTGTCCAATTAGGAATGAGGTGAACCTAAGTTCATTAACTTTTTTAAGCCTAATGAAGTCCATGGGAAAGTGGAACTACAAAAAAATAAAAATAAAATAAAATATTATTATTATCATTATTATTAAAAAAAAATAAAAAAAAAGGTCATAACTGAACGTAATGCTATCAGGAAAACGAAAGAAAGAGACACGTGGCTAAGTTACTACAGCTCCACAAGCCATAGGCTACTCACAGACAAAAAATGAAACAAGTTTATGTTGACACAATTTACCTCTCACTTGCAATAAACAAAAGATTGTGCTGTGAGCGAGAATTGCATAGCTAACGCAGGGTGACCTCACTTGGCAGTTGTACCTCCACTTCCTGATGGAGCCTCCAGAATGACCATTTGGACAAATTATTTAAATATTGATACAATGAAATCTGGTCCCAGTGTCTGTTCCTTGAAATCATAGGAGAAAAAATAGCAATATCAGGAATATAACCCAAACCCTCTGTCTACATTTTTGCTTTTCATAGGGACCAAACTAGAACCCTACAGGAAAAAAAAAAAATCATAATAATGATGCAAAAAGTCCTGCCTGAACGCTACTATTGTTTCAGAACCTATTCACTTGATTTATTTTTTTTCCTGACAAACTGCAAATGCTTTCTGCCTTCCTCAGCCTTCATGCATAGCATATTTGTAGCAAGAGAGATTCCGTAGGCTAGGTCCATTCGGTTGGCTGTACAGCTCCGATCAGAGATTGTTTTAGATGAATAGAGACTGTCATTTTTAAAGTAACAGCTGTTGCTCCCAAAATTGGACATTTTCCAGCCAACCGCTGGTATGAACGGAAGCATAAATAGAATCCATTTAGAAGAGGCAAGAAACGAGGCGCTGGTGTCACAGGTGACAGCTGTCCTCGGTGCTGGAAGGAAGGTCAGGTGGCAGAAGTGTCCTCCCAGCTGCTGCTGCTTCAGCGATAATTGTCAACCTTATGCTTTGCGCCCGTGATTGCCTCAGGTAAATCGAGCCTTGGCACTTCTTGTCTGAAGAAAACTCACAGAAGAAATAACAGTTTTTTGCAAGCTGTTTATCCAAGCAGCCAGGAACTGGAGGACTTCACCCAGGAAAAGGTGCAAACGCTCCCTAAGAAGAGCTTCCAGAAATTAACCCTTTCATGGAGCCACAAAGCAGCTTCTTTACCCCCCAGTATGCTCAGATACTAACCGACTTGCTAAAAAATATGAGTATATTAAAATGGTTAATAAATCAGTGGGACAGTCTTATTCTTCTCTGAGGGGTTTGTATTCAAGGGTCATGTGTTAGCTGGGATACAGGGATTCAATGTTGTATTAACTGCTGTAAATACGTGTAATGTAAGTGTCAACACTATGGATGTCTGCATCTCTGGTGTTCTCCCTGGGCAAGATTCATTTACCCACAGTTATGCATCTCATACTATTTTGGGTTGAAATTATCACATTTCTGCTTTATCTGTAACTGTCTCCACCTGACTGAAGAATGGTCTGTGACATGCTTCTATGCAGATATTAAAAATTTAGAAGCTCCCAGACAGTTGTATGAATTCTGCCCTATACACCCCAGGACAACACAATTTCCAGTGGTCTAAACCAGCCCAAAAAGCTGGAGATTTCCTCCTGGAGAGTTACACTCAATGGTAGACTTCACACACTGCAGGAAAGCTCAGGCCAGCCAAGTTTCCTACCAGGAGGCCTTACTGGTCCAAGTCCCCCTGCTGAAGTCAACACTGGGACAGCATCCCTGTGAATGAGATGCTGTATAATACCAGTGGATCATCTGTAAGCCCTGCAAGGTTTATTTCACTTCTGAAAGAAGCCCTACACACCCTGAGGTCCCTCTCTTGGCTTGGCTACTTCTGACATTCCCCTGAGTTGTCTGCTGTTACCGTTATGTAGAAGTAATTTATCCTACATCCTACCTTACAGGATGTGGCCTGGCGATGTTCTTCCCAAATCTTCCCAAATAAATGTGTGTTATCCCCATACTTCTGGTTTTAGTGCCATTTACTAATAAGTCTACACTGAGACTTACAGACCAAATGAGTCTTGAAGTTAACAACTAGGAGGTTAACAAATTTTGAAGGAAAGTGTGAAAGAGGTCAACTGATGTTTTTCTCCTGGGGCCGCTGTCAGCTGACTAATAAAACTGGCCAACCCAAAATATTGCACCTGTTTCAGTCCAACTGCCTCATATTGTGGATGAGGAACTGAAGGTAAATAGCATGTCCAAAAGTGCCATGATCAAACAACTCAAGGAGCCTTTAGGCCCTCCAGTAAATGCCTCTACTATTGAGCCATTGCTAAAGCAGGTTTAACCAAACCTCCCCAAGATTGTCTCTTTTTTATTCCATGTGGAGGTCTTGCTATCTCCCAGAATAGCACTGCCTACTGTGGGTTCTGACCCATTCTCAGATAAAACACTTGTTCCATTCTGGATCTCCTGGACTTCAAGGACAGTATGTGCTGTCAGTGGTTGCACATACGATGAAAGATTCATGAGCTCTGTTTTGAAAGGACACGCCAGCCTCAAGCACAGTTCACATCTGGGTTTTGTTTTTGAAAGAGCTGAATTTCAGCATCCAGTAGTTGGTATCTCTACTGCTGAATAATAATACCAGATACTGTTGAATAATTACCAGATTGCCCCCAAGATCAGATAATAACTTCAAAAACATCAATGGGGAGAGAATCTGCTCACGGCCATGCATCCCAGATGGCTGCTTGCATCTGATCTTAAGGGTTCTCCCTGGCAAACAACCCCTTTTCTCCACTCCATGGGGGTTTGTCTGGCTGCCTTCCAGAAGAGGTCAGAACTGATGTGTGAAGGGTTCACCCACTTCATGGACCCAGAGAGCAACAAGCTTCTTCAGCTTACTTCTTGCAAGTGGTGGAGTGCTGTTAACTTCACAGAGCAAACTCCTTTCTGCCTCGCATGAAAACATTATTAGCTGAAACTCAGCACTGTATGAAACACAATGAACTGGGTTCCCAGATCATCTTTTCCTTCCCCGTTCTCAGTGACTGAACTATCCTGCCAGCTAATTTAGAAGGAAAATTCACTGCAAACAAAGGGAGCAAAACAAATGATTTTCCTTTCACGTCAGATGGCCTCCAGTTTCTCAATTCAAACCACGTCCAGGATACGCAACAAGTGGAAGCTCTTAGCATGGTCTTACAGCCATACCTGCTGGGGAAGGCTGCAAACAGGAAAGCCCTTATCATCTCTCCCACTTCATCATGTTCCCACTCCATGGGACCAGCCCATCACTTGCTGGACATGTGTTGGCTCTATGCCTTTTCTTTTCCAGTGAGCTCTTGGAAGTCTTTACGTCAAACTATAGGCAGTGTCATATCAGGCAGATATATGGGATAAGAGGTCCAGAACCATAAGGAAAGTGAATGGCACCATGATAGATATTGCAGGTGGAAATTCCTGTTATTGCACGTCAATAAAGGTTTATCTCTGATGTTCCATCTACAGAGCTATTGATTTCCCAAAGCCAACAAGTTTTGGCCACTGCTTCTGCTACTAGGCAAAGGAAAATGAGGCAATGTAACCATGGTCCTCGTGGCATGGTAGCTCTGCTACATAGGAAGGGGAAGCAGCAAGGAGAAATTTGCCCTTCTTGCTGCCTTTGACCTGCCAGCTCCTATGCTGTAACAGTGACCGACAACTTCATGTCAGTGTCTGCATAGTCACTCCTGTTTGATTGTTCAATTATAAGCAGCTCTGTGGAAGAGTGAGAAAAGGGAAAAGCGTGGGCAGGAAATGAGAGAGGAGGATTTGTCAAGAGGAAGAATGCTAATGTGCAGCTGGAGAGGGATGTGGCTAGAGTAAAACAATGACAGGGAAAAAAGAAAAAACAGAACAAAACACAAAGAGTGGTGAGGGGAACAAACTGCATATGGGTTTGTTATTTAATGAATCTTGTGCATGCTGATAATAGTGTTGGTTGGTCTTAATGAGGTCAATGTCCAGCGGGAACTGAAGGGAACCAGCCCTTTCATAAAGACCATCAACAGCATTGTCAACTTCCCTCCTTGCATTGAAGGACTCACTGGGAATTTATGAAATCATAGCTCCTGGAGAGAGACCTGTTGTCTGTGCACCTCACTGATGGCTTGAACATACAGGTGAGGGCATGAGGCTTGCTCCCTCCCTCCCTCCCTCCCTGCCTCCATCCATCCATCCATCCATCCTTCCATCTATTGCGACTCAATGGATGAATGCACTCTTCTGTCAGCCCGTCAGCTACTTTTCCCACTGCTGCATTTAATTCTTTACTGGAGATGAGAATACAGAGAAAGAGTCTTAGAATGGGAAATTGATTTCAAGTCAATCCATGGGTCAAGTTTAAAACAATCCCAAGGTGGTTCATATTGAAGCTGGGGAGATCCACACCATGTTGTAAGTTCTGAAAGTGGAGGGCATTCATGGGCGTTCTCATCCCTAGAGAGCCACTGATTTTACAGAATACTTAATAACAACCTGCAGGTCAGAAATTCCCTGAACAGAAAGTGGCTGGATGCCAGGAGAATACTGGAGGAAAATGTATTATATGCTTACCCTGTTCTTATATTTGGTATCACCCTGGGCCACTGTGAGAAACAGGGCGCTGGGTTACACAGCAAAAGTTGCCACCGATATTCTTCTGTTATTCCATGACCTGCTACATCCTTTGTGTAAGCAACACCCCCTCATCCCTTAGGTGCACACACAAACTCACAGCCCCTCACTCCAACACACTACCTTTGGGCTTTCAGTACGTCCCACCATCACAGTCACGCCTGTCCCTCAGACCCCTCTTTCCTATATTCCTATATTTTTCTTCTTCTAATATACACTTTTTTTCTGGTTGCCAGAGCTTCTTTTGTTACTTCCTAAATGTTATTTTTGTTGTGAGATGCATTGAGTACCTAGGAAATCTCTTGTACCCTTATCAAAGAAAGAAATCTATCTAAAGAAGATATATTTTCTTAGAAAACAGCTTGTACCCAGTCCAAAATAGGTCTACGGTACAAAATGACTTCCAATACCAAGGACTATCTTTGTCTCAGAAGCTGTTGGCCTCAGGCATCCTGTATAAACAGGAAACAAGTGTGACATGTAGAGGATGGTTTAGAGCATCTAGTTTGACAGTATATGTGCTAGAATAGACCAAATGGCATTACCACATTTCTTGTACTGGAAGGGAGGTGTATACGCACCCAGCTATCCATCATATGGTAATTTAAGCATTACCATCCTGGCATTGCAGCATGTTCCTTCAGGTTCCTACAAAATTTTCACTCTGGTGGTAAACATCACCAAAGCAGCAAATATATCCTCTCATGCAGCATTGTTGGGCATGGTTCATTTTTCCAAAAAATTATTTTCTAAAAAGGACTCAGATCCTGAAACCCAGTCAGGGCTGTGTGTGTTGGGAGGGGATGGAGGGCAAGAAGCCACACCGGTTAATGGATCAATGATGAATTGTGTGTGTGACCCAAGCCATTATTTTTGCCTTTTGTGGCTCAAATCTGAGAGCTGCCCCAGCAGAACAGCCATCCTCCCAGGGCACTGGCAAGTCACAAAGCTCTGAAAAGTGCACTTTCATGTGCAGAAACAATGGTAATTTTTAATCTGCCTAGCACTTCAGGGCTCTGCGCTGCTTTTCCTGCAGCCGGCAGAGGTAGGTGAGACCCTGCTGAGGATCTGCTGGCTGTGCTGAGATTGTATATGCAAGTCCACGCACAGCATATTTATTAAACAGGACAAGAGAGAGGAGAGCCAGTACATGACATGCAGATCAAAAGTCATAGGCTCAGGCTGCCCAATAAAGTCAAAGAGGAACCAGCTGGAACAGCAACCTGAAGCACTACAGGCTTGTTTCCTTCCAGTAGCAGCCACTGATGATGTATGGCCCTAAACTGTACCATGAGAAGGATTCAATGACCCCTGGGGGTCCCTTCCAGCTCAGGACATTCTATGATTCTATGAGTTTAGCTGAATATTTCTATTTTTTCCCATCATCCTACCACTTGAGAATGATGCTCAGACTTAAGCACATATTGGAGGGCCACCTTTCTTTGTGGCAACCCCACTGTATATGCAGTGACCCCATGGCTGCAAGATGTTTATAACTAGGACAAATACGTCTTCTCCATGTACAGTACCTGGACTGAACTGGCCTGTCTCAGCAGCTGTCTATTTGCACTTCTCATCCTGGGACAGTTCTCTGTCCACAGCCTCCTATGCTGTCCTCCTCAGTTTTACCCACCCAAGTGAAGCATGTGGGTGTCTGCTGTTGACAACAGGAGATCAAGGCAAGGATTCCTAAAAAATCATAGATAGTATAAGTCTAAAACTCCAAACGGTTTGGTCCAGAATCATACTTTTAGCCACTTTACCTTTTCTATCTCTAGATCCAAACATTGTCCTTGCACCCTTCTCTTTCAACCTTGTTCCCTGTTTACCTTCCCCAGATCTTTGGTGTCCCCAAATCTTATTTCTTCTTCTGGACCACTAAACCCCACTCCCACCTACCATTCTCAGCAACTTCCTTTCCTTGTGCT
This sequence comes from Cygnus olor, assembly GCF_009769625.2. Taxonomy (NCBI): domain Eukaryota; kingdom Metazoa; phylum Chordata; class Aves; order Anseriformes; family Anatidae; genus Cygnus; species Cygnus olor. The sequence goes on along the minus strand of NC_049170.1, from coordinate 157,326,648 downwards.
GACCCTCTGTGGTGTTCCATGGTGTTTCTTTTGTGTCCTTCAGACTGTCACATCCCCTGGCCTTGTGATGTCTTCATCTTGGCTTTAGTAACCTAGCTTTGCTTCTGCTGTAGCTCCAGATGTGACCACCCATGCTCCGATCAACAGCTTCTCCCACAGATATCCAGTGTTTGCACTCCTTGCACTTTATGCTGGATAAGCAAAGCAGAGTAAAAACAATTCAGGATAAGGGCTGTTTACAAATTATAGGCTTTGGATTTGGCTACTTGCTAAGGCAACATATCACTGCTTTTCAGCAAAAAGCAAAATCTGACTTTTTTGGCTTTCTGCATATGTTTCCACTGAAATTTTAATTTTCTAAATTAACTCCAGTCAGGCTGAGTTCAAAGCCTCTACAGGGCTTTGAACGCAGGAGGGGACACCGATTTTAGTACTGCCTCTGTTGTACTGCAGTGACTGAAATTAAATTATTGCACTTCTTCGTGTAGAAGTCTCCGAGATTTGTAAAGTTTCACTTCTTCATCGAGAAGAGTTGCTTATATGAATTAATTAGAGGTTTAGGACATGGAATTCCATCAGGAAAAAAAACAGAAAGATCCTTCTTGGGAAAAGGTTAATGACTTTTATAAGGACAGTCCTTGGCTCCAGCCTTTGCTGGAGGACCACTGTACCTGAGAGGACTACATGAAGCATACCAAGGGAATGGGAATTACTGATTTTGTTGGCAAGAACCCTAACTCCTGGTTTCTGTGTGAAGGCAGAGCTTCCTGCTTTGCCTTCTCTTATGCATGAGGATGGACTTCACATTACTGCTGTAATTTTTATGAGAAATCTCCTATAACCCTATGTTCCTGTAAGAGTTGTATCCACATTAGCAGAAGTCCTCAGTGAGTGGTAGGCAGCATTTCAGGACAGCCACAGCAGTTGAGTAGCGTATCCTTTAATATGCCTTCTAATCAGGGAAAGAATAGAGCAAAAATAGAGGAGGCAAGGGCCAAGGAGGGATGAAAACAACACAGGGCAACTTCAAGGGTATTCTGCAAAGCATCTGCGTACATTATGGGAAGAAAGTAAATGAAGAAGTTGATCTCAGCTCATGGAATAGGTCTACGTAAAAGAAGCATATCCAGCAGCATTCCCATGGGTCTGCACCATGTGCTAGGATCGCTCCTGCATTCGAGTTTTGGATAGCTCACTCACCAAGAACACGCTGAAGCCTGCTGAGTCAGGAGGCAGACCTGACACTTGTTTTACCTCCAGCCAAGTGATTGCCAAGCTAGGCAGAGGGAGCAGTTTGCAGAAAAACAAGTCCATTGACACTTCCTTAGCCAGCTTTGTGTTTTGCTGCTTTCCTTGCATGCATCCAGACATGCAGCCTCCTAATACTACACAGAGAGGAGTTGCACTAACTACAGTTCAATGGGATGGTTCACACGGGTTTCTGCAAGGCTGGGATGGGCATTAGTAGGAATTTTAGGTTTTTAGATGGCCATGTTCATTTAAAAAATTAGACATAATTTCTGACCAGTGTTTAGCTTTTGATCAAGTTGCCAAAAGAGAAGCAAAATGTATATTACTAAAAGAGGGCTGGCGCTCTACAGGACATAAAGAGAAGCTTTGAAGTCCACAAACATAATTTCAGGGAGAGAAGTAAATAATGAATACATTTTCCCTCCATGAGTAAGCAAACAGATGGGAAGCAATGCAGAAGCTTCAAAAGGGAAAATCATCAAGCTGTGCTCCAAAAAAAAGACCTGCAAGATCCATTTGGATGCGTCTCACTGGCTCATCAGACAGTGGCAACCCTACAAGCTGGGTGAAATCCTGCTTTGTGAGATGGAGCTTCAATTTTTGTCTTTTGGTCTTTTATCCTCTGGCTTCTCTTGTTTTTCTTGCAGAAAGAGAAGGAGCCCAGGATGGCCTCTCCCCAGCTCCTTTCCATGTAAAAACTGTAAAGCAGGGTGTGCTCTAAAAGGAACTGGGTTTGCCAAGCAGCATTCACCCCGATGCTCAGGACTCCTCTGCAGCTTGCCATACTCTGCAACTGACTTTTGTTTGTCATGTAACAGCCATAAAATATGAGCATGATCCCCCACCAGCACAGGAGTGGAAATTGCCAATTTGCTGACTCCTTCTTGGACTCTCACTGCTCCCTTGCACTGGAAGGTGGCACGTTGATGCCTCTCTGATGGGTTGTGTCATCCAGGGCAGTGGGAGCAGCCATCTCTGCAGCTTCCTGCCTCTGGCCCAGCCAGCAGGTCCTCCAGACTCCTCCACCTAAAGAAGAAAGCAGCAGGCATTCACCAGTTAAGCAAACAGCATCAGCAGACTTACCAGAAAACACGCATGTGCAGAGACGCTTACCCTTTGATCATAATGTAAGGGTCTTCAAGAAGTCCATAGGCTGTGATGCAGAAAGCTCATAGCAAAAGCTCTTCCTAAACACTCAAGCTCTCAAAATTAAGTAAATGGAGGTATCCCCAGAGAGAGCAGCATTTCAGCACAGGCTTAATAGTCTTAAAAGCTGATGAAAGAGGAATGAATGGCCAACATCCTATGTGCTTGCCATCCTACTCACAAAAGCCTAGTTTCCATGTTGATCAGGCACTAAACCAACACTGCCTTGCAATTTTAGCCCTCTTCACTATTGGTAGCTTTATTGGCTCAGCACTTGGTTGGAGAACCATGGATATGATGTTCCAGGCACATTACCTACACAGAGCCCCCCCCCAGAGCCTCAGACCCATCTTCTGAGACCCTCCAGTCACAACCAATTACTATTTCTGGAGGTTTCCCAAGCAATATTATGCATAGGATGATTGTACGTGCAGAGGGTTGAAAGTACATATTTTTCTTGGTTGAGGTTTCTTGGTTGCTCACACTCTGCTCAAATTTCTTATTCTAAGAATTCATTTCTATAAAGGGCACATTTCAGAGCAAATTCTCAATAGAAAATGTCTCTTTAGGAGGTATACTCATTACATATAGTATCAGGCAGGGATAAGATTATCTCACACTTAAGAATGACTCTGATACATTTCAGACAATATAACTACTGATTCTCATGCACAAACAATGGAGTAAACATGACAGATTATTTCATTGCTTTGAGAATTCCAGGTAGGAAGGAAAATAAATAAATTCAAACCAACCAGTGTGTGTTTTGTCAGATGAAATCAGGAAGGAATTATATTTTCTTTCTAAGAGTACAAGAGCATACTAAATACAATGAAGAGTTGGCTTTTGTCTTTTTTTGTTTGTTTGTTCATTTTTTTTGTTATTTTTTTAACAAGAAGGGAATAATAAATGCACACTTGCATCCACTGATAGTTTCTCTGTTGGCAGATACAACCAACAGCTTTCTCCAGTTAAGGACAGGAAATTGAAAGAAATCTTAGGGGGAGTAAGACAGGCATTAAAAAAAAACAAATGTATTCTGAGTGGCAGAAAGTCACTCAAAGTTTAATAACAGCAGGAAGACAGCCATGCAAAGTGTATGTCAGCTATGTATGTCAGCTATGTGCAATAGCTCTGATTTTTTACCTTTCAGATTGTACTCATCTGGTTTAAAAAAAATAATAATAATAACCCCAGAAGGCCAAAGGGGAATCATTTGAATGGTAGAGGTTGGATTAGAATAAATGATCCTTGCAAGAGAGTGGGAAACCTGCTTCAGGTGGGAAACTTGGAGACACTAAACAAAAGAAAAATGCAATAAGGGCATGTCAAAGGAAAACTCTTTGAATACCTTCAGCAAAGCACCACACAGCTTAGAAAACAAGAAAACCCAAGCTCCAGCTCTTGTGTTTCTTTCACCAAACAGCCAGCCTGCTTCATCTCAGCCTCCGGTGAAGGCTTTAGCCACACTGGCTGTGCCAGGCAGACAATGATCCCACGATCCAGGCCTTCAGCACATCAGTACTGTGAACGTTCATTCCCAGGAGACAGATGAAAATGGGAATAACCATCACTAAAACCGCAGCAGCTGCCTGCAAATCTCAGAACTCAACAAGCTGATTTCCCATTTGTCCAAAAGAAAAACACAGAACAAAATGAAGCCCCCACTCGGTTCCTCGTTCCATGACACCCAAGGCCAGGAAGCATTGCTGTTTCCCCATCACTGTGAACACTGATCTCTTCAGCTACACACTTGAAAATACACCTCACACTTCCCTAAAATGCAGAGCTCCTTTGTAGTCCCAAGCCCTACGGACAACTCCTTGTTAACCCACCAAGCACACGGCAGTAAGGGCTGGTTGTGGATGATTTTCCATACCAAAGGGTACAAAATGATTTAGAAGACTGTCTTCCAGAGGCCCAATTTCATCCTGATGGACAGGAATGTACATTGGGAAGGGATCCAGAGAATTCAAAATGTGGGAGGAGAGCAAGAAAGGTGAGAAGAAGCTGCTAAGGAGACACTAGCAGTGCAGACAAGCAAGTTGTTTGAGAGTGAAAGAATCCAGCCACCTTCCTTGAACCTATCCTGTACCAACAACCCTAATCCCAAGTGGCACTATACCATGCTTCTTATTTTAGTCATATCATCATATAACCACGTTTGCTGTGGGCAAGGCAAAAATGCAGAGACTTATCCTGGGCCCCATTACCTGCTGGTGGAACCTGGCATCAACAAACTCAACAGCTTGTATCCCTCAGGAAGAGCTGAGAGCTTCCTAGGGAGTTAGTCCAGCCTGAACACATGCCAGAAGTAAGTCCCGCAATGCTCATTTCATATGAATTTCAGGACAAATGCAGGACTGAGCCCAAAGCAAAGGCTTTCTATTCCTGAGTTTAGTTATAGAGCAACTTCCCAGGTTGGTCTGGTGAGCAGGAGCAACAGCTGCCTTTCAGGAGACCATTTGTCCTCTAAGACCCACAAGGTGTGGGCAATGCTCACTATCACTCTGCCCCAGCCATTGCCCTCCAGCTGCAGCCACCAGGAGAGAGAAAGACCTTGTGTATTACTGACATACATGTCATTGCTGCCCAGGGCATCCAGAAAGACCGAGCAATTGAACTGGCTGACCAGCTTAAGATGTGTCCATGCCCTATCACAGGAGTACAGGCCTGGAGAAGGATGGCTACATCCAGTTCTGTTCCCCCTTGGGGCAACTGCGTCGTATATTCCCTATCATAGCCCTACCATATGCTTATTTAGGGTTGATAATTGTATTCTTTCCCAAAAACACACTGCATTGTTTCGCCCCTGTCTGGCAGCTTCAGCGAAGCACTGGGGAAGCAGCCTGAATGAATGCATTTGAGCATCACATAAATTCTTGTAAGAAAAGGTTATGCAAATATTTCATCTGCACAGCAGCAGGCTTTGACCTCGGGGCAACCTCTGTGGCTGTGTTGTCTCTGCTAAAGGCTTTCAAGTACTCTCAGATCTGGCATGTGAGATTAATAGCCATGTAAAGGGGTTAGGTTTTGTGCAGAAACATTGCTGAAAGGCAGCACAGTGATTCCTCTGACTCAGTAGGAGAGGGGTCTTGCTATACAGCTACAGTTGGCCAGCGGGAGAATTTCAATCCAGCTCCAGCTTCAGTACGGCTTCCTCAAAGGCATTGGGGCACCCCATTCCCTATACAGAGATGTTTAAGGGGAGTAACTACATTCATATAATTACAGTCTCTGCCTCATCCTGGTCGTTGCTCCTTGGCTGGTGATCCCTGCCACAAATCCATTGCTTGCGCTGGAACAAGAGCACTGTCATCACATCTCGTCTCTAGGCTTTTCTGGGGAATTTATCCAGAACTGTGCTGACTGCAGTGTGACTGCCAGAATATGGTCTGAAAATGAGTAATGTCTTTCACAGCAGGCCAGCTCTAAACCCACATACCATTCAAACTATATCTTAGACACTAAGGGGGAAGTAAGTGTTGAACAAGACCCAGTATTATTTGACAACAGTTATAAGGCTCAGGGACAGCACGCAGTGATGATTTTCCAGCATTAGGGACTTCCTCTGACAAAGATGAGTTCTTTACTTTTAATGTTTTTTGAAGGATTTTCCCCCATTTAATTTACATACTGCTGTTTGACTCCACCTAAACTCCTGGTGTCCTCACTGTCCCTTGGGAAGAAATTCAAAATGTTAATAAAAAGCCTATGCGAAGTAAAGAAAGAAAATCATTTTTAATGTGCAAACACTGAGATCTCTCCCTCTGTCCTTTTATTCACCTAATTTACTGTGTGGTTTTCTGCCATTTAACTTGACAAAGACTCTTTCCTTCTGTATCTCTCACTGTGGAGTATACATCCTTGTAAACAACTGTCCTCAGACCCAGGCTGTCCCAACCATTTATTTAGCTTTCCTCTCCAACTCTGGTTTATTTGTTCCTATCAAGATGATGGTCTTGCTGTTCCTCTTAATTAAAACAAGCATTTGAAGAGGCAAATGCCTCTCTGCAGGTGTTATCTCCTGTACTTGACTGACTAAATAATAGCCTGTTGCCTCAGCAAAGGGCAAGTCCTTCATCTTCGCCACTACATACATCTTTCAGTGTGGAGTGCATTTCCTGCTGATCCTTATGTTTGATATATCCTTGTAGCTGCAAGTATGTGCACAAGCACACTAGATGCAAACAGCTACATGGGATAAGAGTGCTGGTCACAGTGGTGTGGAGTTTTGTGTTGAAGAATGCTTTCTGAATAGCTTTGGATCAAGAATAGGTCATGGATGACCTACAAAAGCTTTTTTTTCTGTTTTTTTTTTTGTTTTTTTGTTTTTTTTGGCATCCTTGCTGTCCTTTCCTGCACCTTTAAACTCCATCCAGTTTTAACAAGTGTTTACACAGGTGCCAGAATTGTAACAAAACCAAAGTCAGAAAGGACCTCAAAGAATCCTCTGGTTGCTCAGGGTCTTGTCCTATCATTTTTTTAATATCTCCAAGGAAACTCTACAGCCTTTCTGTGCAATATGTTACTGTGTTTGAACGAGCATTGATAGTAATGAAATTTTAGCAATAGCCATTGGATTAGCATGTTCTGGAACAAACTTTGGATGAGCACCTGCCAGCCTGGACTTGACTTGTGCTATATCTCTGTTCTCTGTATCTCATTAGTAGTATCTCAAAATCGTTCTTCTCAAGGGTTTTGGTTCCAGGGGCTGTGACTACTTTCAGATTGGTTATCCATGGTCACTTTTTATTCAGATCCAATTTCAGAATATCTACTGTAGCCTCATAGGCAACAAGCTCGAAATGGCTTCAGCCTTTCTGCTTCTTCACGGAAACTTTTTATTTGTACTATGGAAACATTAATGGAGCAAACCAGCCATATGAAGACACTTTCTACAGTTCTATCTAGACTAACAGGAAGAGAAGGAGAAAGTTTTGATACCTTCTTTCTTTTTTCTTTCTTTTTTTTTTTTTCCTCTTTTAAATCCTTCTTTATCAAGTCTTGAAAAATATTCTGCTTTCAGGTTTCCAGATGGCCCCATCTCTATGATTATTTATTGTGTGGACACGAGGAGGCTGGTTGGCAGTAAACAAAGGTCCACAAATTTTCAAAAGGAATTCATACCACTTGTTGAAAAACTAATTAAGTATCATACAGACTAGATGCATGCTACAGTGATTGCAAATGCTTTGTGTCTCAAGTGCTATCGTAGCACAGACATCAACTTTATAATTTTAATTTCCTTACACTCACCCTCTCTTCAGTTCCGCCCGAGTGATTTATTTGGGCTTTTCAAGTGGTATAAATTAGCATAAATTGAAATGTCAATATCAGGCAAGAGGGAAAAAAGAAAAAACTCAAAAACTAATCACTGTTGGGAAAACTACGTATCTTTTTTCAGTTGCCTGAAGAGTCCTTATTTTTAACTAAGGAAGCATTACCATTTCAAAATGCTACAACGTCAAGTAGTTTAGTTAGTCTCATAAAGGAGAAGGAAGTGCAGGTCATGGCTTAGAAAACTCTAGCTGGTCTGTCATTCTTAATTTCCCATTCCTATAGCGCAGGAGTGGATCAGTCTTACCACGTATAACACTAGGACAGATGAAGCATCATCCCACAGGATTAGAGGTTGGACCAGATGATCTTGGAGGTCTTTTCCAACCTTAATGATTCTATGATTCCAAGAGAGGAGAATATTTCTCTATTTGAAGTAGTCTGAGGCTCATGCAGAAGTCCATGTAATCTTAAAGGATTGATTACTCCTTTGACTTCATATGGAGGATGTTCAGATGGTAATGTATTGGGCAGAAGCAAGGGGTAGGAAATTGCCCATATCAAAAACAACTCATTGCACTGGGTATGGACAAGAGGTAGGTACTGGAGAAACCCAGAGATGACCCCTAAGACAGTAAACTTTCCAGCTAAAGCGACAGACATCACAGACACAGACCATGTTATACAACAGTGTTGCATGGGAGGCTTTTTAAAAGCCATGAGGCAATAAGCCAGGGCAATTTCTATTTCATCTTGTACCTTCTCCGGTCTTTAGGAAAACTTCCACTTATTGTCACCATCCGTACCATGAAATAAAAGCTAGAAGCAACCATCTGAGAAGTCACAAACACATGGCTGCGAAGCAAAGGTGTTCCTTCTGTATATACCTGCAAGGGAAGGAGGATGACTGTGTTTCTTCACTGTTCATCATATATCCCAGCATCTTTTATCGGAAGTGCTAAATGAGAGACAACATATGGTGACGGCTATGTTAACGAACTATAATTGGGAGCAGCCAGGAAACAAATGAAGTGTCTGAAATCAGTTTTCATTTCAAAGTGCAATCTCTTCAAATCAGTTGCAGCACTTTGGACGTGGCTTTTCTGGTCTGGATGCTGCAGCCACAGCTTTTTCACACGACTCTAACTGGCTCTGACTTTGTTATCTTCCTGCCTGCCATTCGTCATGTCCATCTCCTGTTCTTTATCAAGCCCTTAGACCGTAAATTCACACACCCTTGCACAAAGGAGCTGTCAGTGGTAGTCTTTTGTTATATAGGCATGCAGCCTCCCATCATGCAGCCCAGCATTTCTCCCTTGCTGTTATCCCATGCCAAAGGGAGGAACAGATATCCAGAGGTAGCGGGAATTAAACATTTCAGAGCTGGGACTCCCATTATTTCAATAATGCAGGTGCATTAATGTTCCTCGAGGCTCATTACTTCCCTTGCCTTCAATGAAATCAGAGACCTTGAAGGGATCAATAAGTACATTATTACTCCTGTTCAATTACATTCCTGCCTGATTCCAAGCCATCTGAAGGAAGCCATTCATTGGATTCAGCTTTCACAAGCTGATTGCTACACCACCAGGCAGCTTAGCTCTGAGGTGGTGCCAGCCATCCCCTCCTTGTACAAGGTACACTGCCTACAAGGGCAATCAGAACACGTTGTTATCTGAGAGGCAGTAATGAATATATTAGGGATGAGATGCCTAGATGGTAAAACTGCTGAATATACTTTCTGACAACCTATGAGGTCTCCAATTACTTCACTGCAAAATTGCAGCAGCTTTTAGGGCAGGAGGGATTTTACTGCTTGTTAGTTGCTTTGTTCAGTACAAAGTTATTTCTCTAGTTGTGCTTAGAAAGGGATAGATTCCTGTTTTCTAAGGCAAGTGGTAAGCATATTTGCATGTGCACCCTATTTTATGCAATAACAAAGTGAGACAAATCTGGTGCCCATTGCATGAGATTCTGTGACTGTAGAAGTAAAGCTTCTCAAAACAGGAAACCCGACAATTTTATGCACAAAAGGAAAAGCCATCTTCCTAAAGCACTTGTCTGCTTGTTGGTGACACTAAACCCAAAGACCACATTCTCATTGCAGTTAAATTGGCATCACCTGCTTCATTTTCTGTGCCTGCCCAGCTAGCTTCCAGTTTGTAGCTGAGATACAATAACCCTTTGCAATTCCTCCTGCAATTAGTGGAAGAGGCAAAACAGGTGACAAGACTTGAGGCAAGACAGGCGACAAGACTTCATCTTTCTTTTGGAAAAGGAGACTTTATGATGATCTGCAACCTCTTGCCTGCCCTGCCACAAGTTTTATGCTGGAGGACATTTCTTAATCATATAACGTTCTAAATATTAGTTTGAATCTGAAAGTCCACAGAGTTTGAACTAGAAATGAGATGCTTATTTTAATGGAGAACAATTAGCTATTGGAGCTTATCATGATGGGAAGAAGGAAAATTCTCCACTGCTCAAACCCCTTAATCAAAGTTGGATAACCTTCCATAAGAGCGGCTATTAAGCAGCAACCTAAATGAGATTATAAAACCATGTGGAGCCTCTTCCTAAGACATTTCCCTCCAGACTCTGAGCCTTTATTTTTGCTTATTCATTCACCGAGGCTAATGTTCAGAACCCTAACCCATGGCACCCAGCATAAGCTTTACAAATAAGCAAAGGTCTTGAAAAGCTTTTGCTCAAAAATAAATAAATAAAAAATCATTACATGGTATCAGTGCCTCAGCTGGTGCCTTTTAACAATCTGTTGGCAAGCAGGTGTGTTTTTATTGTATGGAGAAATGTAAAAAGCAGCAGGGATGTATATGGGGATGTACAGCCCTTGTAGTCTGGGCAATGGTAATGACCTGGAACATTGGAAATGCCCTTGATCTCTCTTGTTTTCTTCCCTAGGATTTTGGCACTAAAAGTATTAAATTGGTTAGATGTTGGGAAATATTTTGAAACTGGAAGGACCCAAATCTGGAAATAAATGAACTTTCAGGGTCCTTCCAACTTGGACCATTCTATGATTCTATGATTCTTGATTCTGTGAATATTCTTACCCCATTTCTGCATTCATAATGAAACCTCTGTTTTTTTTCTCCAAAGAAGGGTGGAAACCCAGCTTTTTGGTTGCCACATTGCCCAGCTAATGGCACAGGAGTCGAGGACTCCAGAGGCTGACAGATACTGACCAGGAGCTGTCTATCTGGCACGTCGTTCAAGTAAAGCAGGCTCCAGAGCAGTTTGCTGAATGGAAAATAATAATAGTAATAATAAAATAAAATAAAATAAAATAAAATAAAATAAAATAAAATAAATAAAATAAAATTAATAAAATAAAATAATAAAATAAAAACGCCCTTCCTCAAGATGTTGCAAATGACATGGATCAACAATTCCAGTAACAGGTGTATTTTTCCCAGCATTTTCTCCACCACTTCTCCTAACAAGTTCAGTATTTCCTCAACCACGCTGTATTTCTTGGCTCACAGAGACTCATTGCTGCCTGCCAGACAGAGGCCTGTTTCAGCCTGTAACCTGCCCCTCCGCAGCCATATTAGAAAATTCTGACACTGTTTTTAGCTAAAAAACATGCCTTCATTTGAGGCATGTCTGCCTGGCTACTCAGTTTAGTACTTGTGTGGTTTTGTAGACGATCTTATGCTTTATCCATAGCAAAAATTGTCTTTTAGTAGAGAATGAATGAGGAGAAAGTTACTCCCGACTGCATGAAAAATGCAGCCTTTAGCTAACGCAGTTAAAATTTACAGTTGGTGTTTTGAAGGAGTATCTTGGAATAGGGCCTATCTTTTCTTTGCACAACAAAGACCCATTATTGACTATGAGCAGCGTAGGAGCAACACTTAATAAATGTGTTAATTAATCAATTCTCTTTAGGAAGATATTGCAGAGAATGGTTCCCATACAATTCTCCCAGATAACAGTTTCTGGGACATCAGGAATTAGAGAAAGCTGTCATTGGGTTAAAAGAAGCAAAGGTACACAGACACACACAGCTCCTGCAAACCACTGCCTAGATTTACCCTTCCTATTTCAAAACACTGCTCTAAAATACCTCTCTGGGGCAGATTCATTTGATGGGGACAGATTTATGGTAGCACTTTCCCCCAGAACATACCCATTTCATTCCAAAGTAGCTCCAGTTCTGAGCAGTAATAAAAACTAAATTACATTTATAAAATCCCTTGATCCCACCTTTAAGGACTGCCAGTAACAGCATTTTCATAAAAGGAAATGTCTCTCTTAGCTCCAAATCTTTCCATTTCTGTTGGAAATTAAAGTGGGGAATAATTTCTTAAGAAAAAGATTTCTGCCATTGACTGACATTCGTGTTAGGCATGGTTAATATTTAATAAAATGTTGAACACACCATGCTATATATCAAGCACTTCAGACACCAGATACTAGATGAGTATCGTATGAGCAACATTTCAATTTACTGAATGTTCGTTCCTATTGCTCCAGAGATTGTGAACTTTCAAATGGCTTTGTGTTTTGAGGGGATTTTTAGAGGAATTCCTACCAGAGGGGAGGCTATGATGGAGGAGATAAAATCCTTCTTGGAAGCAGGAGGGGTTTAGGTATCAGCCCCACACAACACAAACCCTTCCCACTGGCTTCAGAGTACATCTTTGCCATTTGTCCACAGCCTTGGAAGGACTCAAGAATGTCTGTACAGACCAAGATTAGAGTTCCTGGTATCCTACCCCAGGGTAAGGTGAGCATAGGACAGCTAAAGAGGATTATAAGGACAAGTCATAGAGAAAATGGTTCTTATCCAGGATATCCTCTCATCATCTGGTTTGTTGACTACAGTGATTTTAGTAATTTCCTTACTTGAAGATAAGGCCCAAGTCACTGTTGACGTCCCCCATGTTTAATAACAGAAAGCCCAAGAAAATAAAAGTGGTTGCTGGATGAGTGCCTCAATCACATCAATGCTAGGAGGAACAGTGGGTATCAGTGGAAGGACAAGGCACAGGAAAGGTGTTTTTCTCCTAACTGTTCTCTGCTCTGTGCAGAGAGGTCACCAGTCCCTCATTTCACCAGCTCATCACTTCCCACGACAACTAGATCTGCTTTAGGAATAGCCAAAAAATAAGCCCAATAAGCCCATAATCTACTGGTTTCTTGCCCAAGCAACCTGACTTCATTGTGGACTCTCATCTTTTGCAAGTGTGAACAGGAATCTCAGTGACCACCCCACTGCAGCTCCTCTTCTTGTTGAGGGAGGACTGTGAGATAATATTATCACAGTGACATGTTCACCAACCAACTAAGCAGCTTCCCATAGCAGAACATGATGTTAATTGTAAGGTTCTAGCAGAATGCCTGGCACATTTGGACCCATTAGCATCCCACCTTCCCACAGAAAAAGTCTGATGAGACCATCAGACAGTGCTTTCTGCTCTTTCCTGGTCCCACAAATTGTGGTTCTCCTTTCATATTCTCATCATCATCTTTAAAGCCCTTAGAAAAATGAATTGGACTTTCTCAGCAAGCTCATTTTTCTACTGCAGAGCTGCAACAGCTGTAGTTAACAGAGATGTAAGGGCTGAAACTTTGCCAGGATGATGGATGATTATTGACTGTAGAATTCCCTGAAAGTAGTTGTATGATGCAATTCATGTCCAGCAATGGCAGTACATTTACCATCAGTGATGGAAAGAGACTTGCACTCCAAATTTATCCTGGAATAAAATGCTGTTGTCAAGGTTAAATTAATTCAGGATATCAAAAGAAAGCAAAGGAACGAAAGCAGACTGTGAACAAGTCCTTCATCCTCTGCGTGTTGCCACAACACTGTGATGATGAACAAAAAGGTTATTAACGACAGATATAGAAGCAGAATACCTGTCTCCACTTCTTAAATTTTTCTCTATCTTTAAATGAAATCACTCTCTAGAATACAATCACCTCCAAATAAAAAGAAGTGTTAGCTTTTTGGCAGCGTATATGAGAATATGAATATATAGACCTGAAGACAAATAAGGAAGGACACTATCCAACTGTGGGATTTTTTTGTTTATTTACTTGTTTGTTTTTAGACAGAGTCTTACTGGAATTGGACAAGAAAATATTGTTGACATGCCAACATTAACAAAAAGACTTCAAAATCTCTTTCAGGGCTCTTCCAAAATAAAGTCTGACCTGTTAGGCAATGCCTGTGCTTGCACACAGGGGCATTGGTTTAGTTGTGACTCCAGGAGAAGAGTGCTGCTGCAGGGGCTGAAAGATCCAAGCTCGTGTGTATTTACTGAGGGAAAAAACCCTTAGATCATTTACCTCTGAAGATGAACAACCCTACATGCACTGTACACATGGGAATATCAGAAATATTGTTGTATTATTATGGTCCTAACCCATTTAATATTTGTTTAAGCAAGAAAAAGTGAAACAATAAAGCTTTCAGAAATTTAAGAGTATTAGATGAAACCTTCATTTCAACAGTTTCCCTCTTTTCATTTACCCACTTCAAGCTTCAGGTATAAAGAGCCTCTGCTCTGAAATAGTTGGGGACATTTTTATGGAAAGATGACAGAATCACAGGGTTTTTGAGGTGACAGGGGCCTCTGGAGATTGCCTGCTCTTGATCAAAGCAAGGTCAGCCAGAGCAGGTTGCCCAGCTGAGTATTGAAGTATTGAATATCTCCAAGGATGAAGACTCCAAAGCCTCTATAGACAACCTGTTCCAGTGTTTGACCACCATCACAATAAAAATAATTTAAAAAAAAAAAAAAGCCTTTTTCTTATGTTTAAATGAAATTATTATATTTCAGTTCGTACCCATTGCCTCTTGTTGTTTCTACGAGCACCAATGACAAAAGTTGGCTCCATCTTCTTTACATACACCCCCAATCCCATCCTGTCCCAGACAGGTACATACAATAAGATCCCCCTGAGCCTCCTCTCCTTCGTGCTGAACAGTCCCAGCAGTCTCATCCTCTCCTCGTATGTCAGAAATTCCCTTCCCTTATTCTTTGTGGCTCTTCACCTGAGTCACTCCTCTGTGATCACGATTAGATAGCTGTGAGTTGCAGCTGCTGGGTCCTGATCCCACCTGCTTGAAGACAAGCCTTAGAGCCACTCAGGAAGAGAGGATAGAAAAGAAGCAGAATGCAGCTTCAGCCTTTATGTCTTCCTCCCCTGCAGCTTCACTGTTGGGAAACCGCAAGCACAACACATGTTTTTTTAAGATATTAAGAAAGTACATGGCATGCCAGAAAAGGGAAGACACCTCAGATGGCTAGCCCAGCTTGTAGAGGTGTAGTCAGCATGGGAAAAATGAGACTGAAAAAGTAAGGCAGGCACTGTGCAGAGCAACTTTAGGTAGAGATGGGCATAGCCGACAGGGCTCAGTAGAGGACCAGATGTTGAAATCTCTGATGAAGTACTGCTGGTGGTCAATATGACAGCAAGATAAATTACAAAGTGTGTCAAATAGCAGGGCTTACGCATTAAGGACTTCCTCCATGAGTAAGGGCAGCAGACATGAGCTTGCTACTGCGTAATAGCTTTACAGCATAAAAGCTTGTTTCCCTGGGATGTCTGCTTTTGTTACAAAACCAGACATGCTTTTACCTCTTGACCTGTCTGTCTTTCCTTCAGCACTGAGAAAAAACAGTCTCCAGTCAGTAAAGATCTGGCATCTCTTCTGGAAATCATGGAGATAAATTAGTAGAAAAGTGAGGTGGAAGCTTATGCTATTGAAATATGTGCCCTGTCTCCTGGACTGTCAGATTAAATGCTTTCATAGCATTCAGTTGGCTGAATGTTTCCCTTTTTTCACCCTTTTCCTTTTTTTAATAAATATCCATATTTCCTCCAGACTGCCAGATTATCTTCAGGTAGGTGCACATCATTGCGCTAAATGTTTTTTTCTCATTAGCAGCTCAACATTCAGACTGATGTCTGGGGTCTCTGCCAAGTTTCCTTCTCTTCTAGTTGAGAAAAAAAGTCTGTCATTTAGATGTGGAGGATTCATTTTTCTTTTTGGCATCTCTATGGCTCTGGTTTTTTTTCCCCACAAACTTAACATTTCCAAAAGAATTTGAAATAGTCTGACGTATAGTATATGGAATTAGGTAGTTAGGGTGTAATGTCTGTTGCAGTGACTCCAAGCTGAATTCACTGTTCCAGAGGGTTCTTGAACAAGATCTATTCCTGGGGAAAAGTCCTGGTTTGGGTGACTGTAGTTGCTGTGGTTTTGGAAAAAGCTCTGTGTTTGATTTATCTGAAAACAGGCAATGTGAGGAAATTTGATTCTCCAGGCATCAGTGCCTGGGTCTTAACACCGAGATGAGTTCTGTTACTTTTCTCTGAATGATAACTCTAAAGTTACTTCAGAAAAATATTGGAAGAAATCTACATTTTTTGTGTACATTTGTCCATTCCTTCTTAAAGACATGCTAAAGGAAAGCTAGAGGATGTCACTGGCCAGTATGTTGATTTTCATATACTGTCTATCCACTCATACAGCCATCATCTGGTCTTTACAAATCACAAATAACTTTGAGGAGGCAACCTGATAGAAAAGCATTCTGCATCATTCCCGTGGACTTAATTAACAGACAGGGCTAAGATTCCCTGAGATCACTCACACCTGTTCTTCAGCTGAATGAAAACATCGAGTAGCATAAAAATATTTGTCTTCTTTTGGATCCCTGGTTCAAAATGATAGCTAAATGCATCAAAACACAATGTGAGGGTACGAGATATCCCTTACTGCAATTACACGTGGCAGCCACACTAATTAGTCACCTCAGCCTAGATGGTGGGGAGGTGAGATTATAAATTTAAGCTGCCTGGGTCACAACTGTAACAAAGCCAGAAGACAAAAAGACTTGTGGGAAAGAGATAATATTTTAACTATCTGTATTTTGGAAAAGTTCATCAATTGTGAAATGCCATAGGAGTTAAGAAAACATTTTATCTACTAAAATTGATTGAGTGCTGTTTCTCTGTAGAGAGGAAATTCTTGCCTGTTGCTATTTTTTGTTTCTTCAGAAAAATTTTGTCTCCAGAGACTATACAGGGATTCAAGCCCTCATGAACCATTGCTAGTAGCCATAAGCTTGAATATTTTTTTTTCATTTTTTGTTGTTGTTTTTAAGGAATAAACTTGCTATTTTGACCCAGTTAGTTAAATTAACCTTGCTTTCTGCACTGATCCCCCAAGCCCAGCAGAAAACAAAATATCAACACTCGTTTGCTGAAGAAAAAAACATCAGAACTGAAAATTGGATTTTGCTATGTTTTTTTTTTCTTTCTCTTTTTAGCAAGAGAATTTCTTGCTTTTGCAAAAATAAAAGAAAGCCAATTCATTTACCTACTCCCTGCCTTTGGGCTGCTTTGCAGAAACATCAGTTTATAAATGCTTCAGGAATGTTTTGCCTTCGTCATGGGTCCGGGATGAACAACCCAACCTGCCATAGCTTGATTCCTCTTCCGTGTAAGCATCCATCACCTCTTGACAGCTCTAAAGCTTCGAGTTTTTTAAATTATGTTTTTGGAAGATGGGAACAATGGGATTGCATTCTCCGAGCACACAGCAAAAACATGGCTTTTGAGGGCTTGTAACCAAAGGAAAGAGGAGTGATGGGGGTTGTGGCAGCTTTGTCCTCCTCTGCCTCCCAAACCCATGTTTTTCTCCTCTACCTCCTTTCCTTGACCACAAACAAGGGTTTGTGTCCCTAATACCCTGTGACATTGCCACAGCTCTGCTGCCTCTTTTGCTATAGAAAAAAGGGTGTCGACTACCGTGGCAGTTCTCCAGAATACATCCCAATCTCTCACTGCTCGGTGGGGCAGCAGGTCCAGCTCCCCAGAGCCTTTCATCACAAATCTCCAACCCATTGAGCCATGCTTTTATTGCTCCTCTTTCCCCACAGGAGGAGCAGCTCAGCTCTAGCCCTGTAGTTCTGCTAAAAGAATTGTGTCACTTTTGATCCAGAAAGACCACAGAAATGACTCTAAGACACCGTCAAAACTAATAAATATGTCCATCTCTCAGAAGACTAGAGGGGATGTAATTATCGTTTCTGATTTAAAATAAATAAATAAATGTTCCAAATATGAATGTAAAACAGAATTCCAAAGTAACTGATGTTTTTCCAAGGCATATATCCACCTCTCTCATCCTCCCAGCAGAGGGAAAGCCACAGAGAGAAATTTTTGCACAGCTCTAAACTCAATGAGTTTCTCCTGCTCTCCACCCCTAAACATTTCAGCTATCTAATGGCTTTTTTGGAGCACCCATGGACACAAATCTTGCTCCAGAGGGTCACCATGTAAATTCAGCCTGTTGGTGGAGCTGGATCACAGCATGAGTTGAACAAGCGGTAATGTGACAGTGGGTTTGGAGTGGGTTTTCTGGGTGGGTATTTTGCATATTTCACATTTTGCACACAAAACACACAGAGACTCTGTCTATGCCCTAGGCTGGACCTGCAATAACGTAACTGATGGGGCTAATCCTCAGCAGAAATTTCAAACAGTTTACATAGTTTAGGGCTCATATTGGCTATACTTGGAGCAGATTGTACACAAGTTATTCTGGACTTTTTTGTACAAAGGTTGAAAAAGAAAAAGAAAAATAGAAGACAGTGAACACTAGCTCTTCTTTGTTTGCTCTATTATCAATTTTTCTTTTGCTATTTCATAAAAGTAAGAAGAGGCATTGACTTCTGTGATTCCATCCTGGAGATATCCCAAGGGAATTGCACCCCAGAAACCACCTCCTAAGACAACCAGCCCATCTGAAAGTTCTCGCAAATGTGTCTCAGTAAACAGCTTGTTTTTTAGCTGCTTGCGGTAACGAGCTTTAATGTGTGGGGGGTAACATTATCCTAAAGTAACAGTCTTGTAATGCTCTATAAAACACCAAATTTTCACCAGATCACTGATCACCTTGGCCTAGAAGAGCCTAAAGTACATCATCTTTTTCAGCCAGTTTTATTCATAATCAGAAAAAAATCTAATTTTCTTCCCTTCTTTAAATTGGAAGTAATAAAATTTTCTCTTGCCCTCCCTTAGTTCGTCTTGTTGGTCTAGATAAGGGCTACTTTACAAAACTCTCTGTGCCTGTGTATTTACGTAGAGCTTAGCATAATGAGCCACTAATCTTGTTTGAGGCCTCCAAGCAGTATTGAAATATAGATTGTTATTAATAACGATAGCACTTCTGTACTACTGTTGCTGAAATGGCAGCCCTTCCCACCGTGCTTGCAAATGTTGCAGAAGAGTGTGTTAGCTGAATATCAAATGAGTATGTCAGAAAAACAATGTTAACCACCCCAACTATTCCCAGCTATCCAGAATGAATTCTGGTCCTGCAGATTCCTACATTAAAAAATTAATAAATACATAAGTAAACTGTTGGAAACTTCAGACCAGGCTTGCAGCTGATCGAGATGATGTGAGTCAAACAAGAAACAGTTCCACCAAGACTGATAAATCAGAGAATACTGCTGGTGTCTCATTGACCTCACTACGAAGTGAAGTGAAGTCTGGTCATGAAGATCCTTGATCCCAGGAGCTGGGAATGCTGCCATGGCTCTGTTCCCTAACTTGTCCAACACTGTTGGTCACAAAGATGCCACTCTTCAGAGTGAATTAGGAACAGTTGTCTCACAACAATTTTCCACCACTAAATGACATTTTGTTCAAACGGAGATGCTGTGCTGAAACATGTTGATTTCAGTGAAACTCCAGGTAGCAAAACTGAAGAAATAGAGATGGTTTTGATTTTCTCATTTCCCTTTGATGCTGAAATGTTTTGTTTCATTAAAGTAGAGGAGATCTGTTTTGACTTTCTTACCCTTTTATTTCACCTTAATTTTATGCCATGATCCTTTAAATCCTGTATTTATATATTTGCCTACTACAGTAATAGTTCCTCAGACCATCTGAAAATTTGAAAGAAAATAAGTATAATTCACATTTTCAGAGAATATATTGATCACTTCGTAATGTTCATACAATCACTGATGTCTTATAAGCGTGGGGTGGTTTTTTTTCATTTCACTGAAGTTTCTTTTTGCCTCAAAAGCAATATTCAGAATGGTAGTTTTTCCCACAGAAGGAAAATTTTACTTACCATCAGAACTAACATGCTACACTAACAGTGTCTAATCACTGCAATAGGAAGAGGACATGTGCTGAAGGTTTGCCTTTAATAGCCAGTTCCTCAAAGTCAGGAGAAGCAGCCCAAGCCTCTACCTAGAAGTCTAATGACTGACATACAAAGCCTAAAGCCAGGGCTGGGTATAACCCTGTGTCCCATGCTACATCCCCTGTGAACGAAGCCCTGGGAATCTCTGCCTTCATTTCTACCCCTCTCTCAATGCAACAAAACACCTCAGCAATGCGATTTCAGGATGCTCTGGCACCCATCTTGATTTTTCTCGTGTTTTCACATTTATAACCATTTCTCTCCGCTTAACTCTTAATATCTTTCGTATACCTTGTGCATGAAAACTCTGCAGTTTTAATCAGGAGTGGATGCCTCTGGCCATTCTGCTGCCAAATAAAACACCAGCAGCATAACGATGCCGTGGCACAGCTTCAGCTTTAATGCTCTGACAAGTTTTTTATTACTCCAGATTTTGACTAACATATTCATATTTCTAGATGCTTTCCTTGTTCTCACTTTTATTTCCACCTCTGTACTGCTGTTATCTATTATTACCAGGTTGCCACAGTAACTGCATTCCTCAACACTCCTTATTTGCTCCATCTCAATTGTTATATGGGCTCTGTTTGTTCCCACTGTTGCCAAGATCTCCATCTATTTTGTCAAAACTTTCAGCCTTATCTTTCCCCCTTTATCAGCGGTTTGGAAGCTTTTGGCTGTGTGTCACGGGCCAAGAAAGAGGTACCTCCTTGTCTAAGGCCCGTTGTTCACATTTCTAATTGACAATACTCTTATTTTCTGAGGCAGCTGACTCTCAGGCATCAGTGTCTGCAGGGCATTGAGGTTTCTCGATCTCTGAAAACCCCTCAAGGAGGATGGAGACTCCCTCTTCAGCCTGCTGTAGATCACTGGGTCTGCTCTGAGGTTGATTTTTAGCAAACTGCCCACCCCAGCAGCTTTGGCCAGGCTGCAGAAACATCCCCACGTGCAGCACTGGGCAGCTGCTGAATCCACTCCATGCCAGTAGACCCCTTGTGAAACTGCTAAACGCACTCCTGCAAGCTCTGCAAGGGGATCTCCTTTCTCTCTCTCTCTATGTTCTGCTGCCCTCTCCTGCTCAGCAAGAAAACCTCTCAAACCTTTCAAATCACAGAAAGCCCCTCTACAGAGACCCTCCCAGAAATTATAGCATCCCTTATGCATATGACAAGTCTTGACAGAGCAGAGCCTCCCTGATGGGAACAAAGGGGCAGAGGCAGACACAAGGTACAAGGTATCAGTGGAGACCAGGGTTAACACTTCCCAAATACCTGCTTTGGGGAAAAAAAAATATATATATATATATATATATACACATGTATATATATATATATATATATTTGCAAGGACGGTTCTGCAAAAGCCATAATGAAATGCTCCTACAGCTTCACTGCAGCTGAAAGGGGCATTTTCCAATGCCCATGTGTACCCTGAGGCAGTGAGGATGTTTCCCTCCCTTTTTTTTCCCATGTTTTCCCTGAATTTTCCAGAACTGAAGGTGCAGCAGTGGGGAGGATGGGGACAATGATGGCAATGCAGCCACCAGTGCCAAGCACCTCACCACCTAGGTACCTGTCTCAGGTTTATCGCCTACCCAAGTGGGATTTAGACTTCATTTCAGACATGACCAGAGTGATTTCATGGTGCTTTCACTGGAGTGTGGATGAATGGCTTTGCCAGAAACTTCGTTTGGGGTGACAGAAACCCAGCACCAAAGGCACGGACTGCTGCAACTCCTCCACAGAAGCAGAAATGGGAGCAATTTCCTCCCATTAAAAAACACCATAGGAAAAAGGAGACTGTGGCTGATTTTATTCAATTTGTTCACTTTGGCCTTGAAAGGAAGGCAAATGGCTTCCTTTAACTCCCTCCTCACAGTCGGTCACTGGGATGTCTCACAGTAACGCAGGCACCTGAATCATCTCGTCCTCCTCTTGAAAGCCCTTGGCTGACACTACTGTTGTAAACATTGCTGACCCTGTGCCTTGTTTTAGAGACCAAACTGTTTTCCCCACCTGAAGACAGACTGGCAAAAAATTATACATGACTCTATGTGATTTATGTTCACTGTTTCTTTGTATGATTCATGACTATTTTCTCTATGGAACTGCGGTGTAACGGCTCAGCATGATACCACTGACAGCAAAATATTGAATTAAATTCCTATATTAAATAGCATCTTCCTTCAGCAGTATATCATATTAGTTAAAATTTTTTGAAAGGCTGGCTTGACTAAAGAGTCAATGAAAATCTGTACATCTTCTTTCCCTGGAAAAGGGCCAACTAAACTAATATCTGGTAACACCAAATGGGTATATCCACTTCCATCAAGAAAATTAGAAAAAGAGTGGTTGCTGTCCTGCATGGAATATGCTTCCACATACATGGAAAGTGTTGGCTGAAAGCTCTGTCTGAAGCACAAGTGGAGGAATACATCCAAGAGGGATAGTGGACAGGTTATCCACATGGTCAGGGACATGCTGGAGCAGGCAATACCCTGGAGAGGATGTTATAGAGCCTGCCAGGAAAAGCCTGACTTCGCCATGTATCCAAATTATTCCAAATCTTTCCCAAGAATGCAGTCCCTTATGATGTTGTCAATATTTGGAGTTTCTAGTGATAAGTATCTCCCTGGAACAAACATGTAAGCTAGCATCAGACAGCAGACAGAAAATACATAAGTGGCTGGGAAAACTACTGACAGTTTTGTTTTAAATTCAGATGCTAACATTTACCCTGAAGTGTTGAGCAACAGGAGAATGGAACCAACTGAGCCTGTAAAAGCAAAATAGGCTACATTATTAGACAGCACTCTTAAAGCAAGTTTTGATGTTCACTTAATTATATCCCTTTGGTTGAATCAGGAAAACAGAACCATGCCTTATTAATACTTCACATTCTTATGAAGGTCTGTGATTGGGTTGAGTGGATGGCCTTAACAGAATCTGTCAAACAACAGGATAATCCTAATTTAAACGAAAAAGCTCTCTCTCCCAAAGGAGCCTTTTTTTTTTTTTTTTTGATAAACAACTCTTTCATTAAGGCACAAGCCTCGCAAGGCATTGAGTCATGTGTTCATAATATAATGACTTACATGATTAACACAGAGTTAACATAGAAAGGTATAAGGTACTTAAGAAAAATCTTTTTATTCCCAAGAAGAAAAGGAAGGCTGTGATGGCAGTATTAATATTTACTGTTGGTGGTGCAGCAACTACCTCTACCCTCAGTATAAATTATTCCTTAAACTCTGCTGCCCTCCAGTAAGGTGGGGGTCCAGGGAACTTAGGACAACAGATCATTTAGAGTTGCCTAAAAATGTAACTCTATTGGAAGAAAAATCCTTCATAAGCTTATCAAAATCATTACCAGAATGAGTAATTTCTACCAACACACTGAGAACTCAAGAATAATATCAATCAAATCAGTGAAAGCAGAAAGGTGCATTTGTCAAAACAGTATTACCAGCAAGGAGGCATATTATAGCAAAAGTGCAGAAAACTGCACTTTCTCCTCTCAGAAAAGCCATAATTTGGCAAAGAACTTCAGCGTGTGCCTAAACTATAACATATATTACACACAATGGAAACAAAACAGTGGGGTTATTACTCCCCAGAATGGTGGGACTTAATTTCCCCCATCTGGCAATTAACAGAGCATGGAAAAAAAAATATGTTAGAAATCCAAGTATAAATATATGCTGGGAAGTGGTAATACAAATTTGATGTACAAGACTGTTGGCTATGATGTCCAATCCTCACAAAGCTTGTACAACTACACCCATTACTGATTCACTTGCAATCGAGCATGCTACAGATCTGCCAATATACCAGTGTGCCTCGGGCCTTTTTGAAAACCCATTCTACATGAGAAACAAGAAAATCCAGGCTTCTGTTATTTATGATTTAAAGCGGAGTCTCTAGAGTTTTGTCAATGCTGAGAAATGCTCGTGCTTCAAGGCATGTGGTAACCTCTGACTAATAGAGGTCAGGAGGAATGCCTCCTCGCTGGCAGATTGTCCCTTGGTGGTAGGACTACCTGTAGCATCTCAAGGCATGTGTGCTTAGTGACTGTCAAAAATAAGTAGCTGATCCTGGCTTATAATTTCTCCATCCCTGGCCATGAGGGGCATCTCCATGAGGATCTCAAAGGATGTTGGTGATGGGACATCAGGTCATGGTAGGATCCCTGGGCTGGCCCTTGCTTATTCCCCAACCAGCTGCAACCTGTCCAGAGGCTTGAGGGTCTCTGTGCAATCAGTTTTGGCTTTTGGGTTAAACTTGAAGGGTCACAAGAAATGTAGCTGTACACTGGGGATAGCAGCTGGAAGACTGGGGAGGACACCATAGCAGAGACAATAATAAAGCTGTGCTTTCAGCTAGAAGTAGAGAAGCGAATAAAAATTTGATTGTACACAATTCAATTGCTCTTCATCCTTTCAATGCCTTTCAAGCCTGGAACAGCCCTATGAGTGTCAAGAGTGTTACGCAGAGACCTTTGGACACAGGTCTCATTGGATATGTCTCTACCATCATTTATCTCAGCTTCCCAATCACCTCCGCAGTCCTAGTTCCTGATCATCCACAGATGCATAAATATCAACTCGCTCCCAGGATATTTTGCAGTAAAACAGTCAGTTCCCTGTACAGAGTAGTGGGCATAACCAATGAAGGGAAAGGGGAAAGCGAGGAAAGTATGGCTGTAAATGCTTAAGAAAACAAAGGGGAGAGCATGATGAAATCCCCAGATCTGGCAAGTCCTGTACATCGAATATATTACTCCCACTCAACAGAGTACTGCTGTAGAGCACCACTCCCAGCTGCAGCCCCTGTCCATGTGCTGCTGTCCCATCTCACCTGCAGCAAGGATGGACCAACACAGCAAAGCTGAACTCTGCAGGGCCAAAATTTCTCCTGGGCTGATTACTATGCTATGCTCAGTCTGCCCTGGTAGAGCTGAGTGAAGCTTTGACAGAGGAAATTTGGGCCCAGTCCTCAAGAGTTCATGAACCTTTCAGCAAAACTGGCTCCTGTTCCAAAAAGTCCTGGGCTGATGGCCAAGAAAAACTCCGGCTCCAAGAACACCTTGCCTTGCCATAGCTCTTCTGCATCCATCTACACCAGGGAACCCAGGATGCTCTTTTTGTCTTTGATTGCACACACAGAAGTGGCAAGGGAGCTGGCTACCAGGAAAACAAAAACAGAGAGGCCAGGTGTATGCTAAAACTGGCTAGAGGGAACCTCTACCCTCTGTTAGCTGATACAACAAGTGGGTAATAAATTGTGCTAAGTTGCAGATGCATTCCCACGGAATTATAACACTGTATTCACACCTGGTCTTGCACTGAATGCCGAGGAAGAGGGAAGGAGGTGCTGTCATGCTTTTCCTCCCATTCTGCAATCAGAACAGTTAGCTTCTCACATTTGTTAACCTACTCTGGGAAAGTGACTTTGAAACACATGGTCAGGACCCAGGGAGCCGCAAATAGAAAAAGGGATTTGCTGGCGTGTGCCCTTGCAGACAATAGCTGTTTGCAGGCATTGTTAGATTGGGCACGGGCAGCCTGCAGCTCCCAGGCATCATCTGCTGTCCACATAGTCCAGAAATGGCTCTCGAGTTATGTCCCTGGCCCTGTAGGAGTGCCAACCACCAGGACTTCTGAGGGTGTTTGACCCCTCCATCGCAGGAGGAGATAAGCAGAAAAGATGAGCAAGACCACCATCTCCAGAAGGCAGCTGGGACCTGTCATGTACCCCAGCCAATGCCACCCTGATGTCACTCTGTGCCGTGTCCTGCCCATGGACTACTCCTGGAGCTGCTCCAGCTCTCCAGACATACAAAATACCCACATTTTTCAACCCAGAGCCATGTGGAGTGCCTGGTAGGCTGCTAGGAGGAGCAGGAAGGTTTGTACCCTTGAATGATGGAGGGCACCTATGGGGTGGAGTCTTCTTCCAGCTGGGACTCTTAGGACAAGGTGGGATGTACTCAGGGGATGTAGATATCCATCATACAATAGCAAAGGGCAGAGTGCTCTGCACCACAATTTGAACTTCTTTCAACCAAAGAGTACAACCAGCAGGTCAAGGGTTTACAGAGAACTGGCAGATCAAAGAGCCATCTATGTGGATTTTTTCAGGTATAGTCAGAGAGGGTTAGACAGGGTTAGGCAAGCATGCTGGTCTCATTTCCACTGCATTCCTGGCTACTGTATATTCAATGAGCAGGAAACTCTGCCCTGATATATGTAACAAGGACTTTGCACAACATCACTACATAGCCTATACCACTGATGCTGATTTTCTTTTCATTCAAGAAAAAACAGGGGAAATCTCTGTTTGTGTCCCTGCCAGCTCCAGGAATTTCCATTTGTCCAGGCAGAGAAGCACTTTGCAAATTGTCAAGGAAGCAAAACTCCTTCTGAGGAGTTGACACGCAATGCCAGCCCTCTGAGGAGCAGGTTCAGGTTTTCGTGCCACCGCCCATTTCCTCTATGGCTCCGAGGAATTTGCTTCATCTCTCCATGTCCTTCAGATCTGCCTCTGTAACATGAGGTTAACGCTGCTGACCCAGCAAGGAGAAAGGTCTTCGATTATCTCTGATACCACAAAGAAGGATCCCAGGGAGAGTTTAACGAGAGGAGGGGATTATTTTCAACTCTGTTTCTTAATTGCATAGGCTGCTATTTGCAAGTAATTGGGGGAAAACACTCAAGTGTCTGTGAGTGGGGACAGAGAGAGGAGAATTCCTCCAATTTACATCTCATCGTTGCTAGCTGAGATAAATGTGCTTTTCTCTTTCTTATCAAACTGTTGTGAATGGTGGCCAAACTGTGCAACACCAGTCTGTCCTGGGTATGGATAGATGGTGTAGGTGCTTCGCACTGGCAGGACAAATGATTAATGAGGCCTTCCTTAAAGGTGATGCCTTTTGAGCTACAGTTATCACCTAATGCTT
The DNA here is from genome assembly GCF_009769625.2 of Cygnus olor. Taxonomy (NCBI): domain Eukaryota; kingdom Metazoa; phylum Chordata; class Aves; order Anseriformes; family Anatidae; genus Cygnus; species Cygnus olor. The sequence goes on along the minus strand of NC_049170.1, from coordinate 157,299,806 downwards.
TAAACTAATGGGTAGCTAAAGCCTGGAAGGGTCACCTATTTGTTTTATGACCAAAGCTTTCTCACTCCAGCCTCCCATGCAGTTCCACTTACAAACTCCAGTTCTGCTGCAGATTTACCCAATAATGGAACTGGGAGAGGTTTGCGCCTTTTTACAGCCCTAATACAGAAGTCCGGAGGAGTCTATATAAACTACAAGAAGAAAAGCAGGTCTGACCATGGACATGATGTTGCCAAGCCTACTCTGGAGGTAGTCAGACTGCAGGTGGCCCAGTTTTAGAGCAGTCACATCATGGTTACAGAAAGCCATGCTCAGATACCTTCTCATGAAGAACAGACAAAACATGGTCCGTCTGTTCACGCTGCACGAACAGGTTCTTGGACTTCTCATGTTCTTCCACTCTCGTCAGACCGTTTGTATCTCAGCCTTCTCAAAAATGATGGAAACTGTGGTTGAGGTTGGGCTCACATCCATGCTGAGCTAGCCGTGTGAGCAGAGCCTTGATGTGAGCAGACCCAAAACCCATCTGGTTTTGGATCAGGTTGGAATTAAAATAAATAAATTATTATTAATAATAATGATGATGATAATGATGATAACGATAATAATAATAATAATAATAATAATAATAATAATAATAATAATAATAAAGGAGCCTTCCCAGTCATCTGACATCTCAAGACTCAGGTTTAGGTAGGTATTGGCATCTACTTGTGTGCTAGTGTCTGAGCTACCTTTATAGTCAATGGACACCGTGGGCAGCAAGCAATTGCTTTTACAGAGGTCTTTAGTGCCATTTTAGACACCCTACACAATCCTACTTGGCTATAATTATGGTTTCAGATGAGCACAGCTCTCCTTTATGGCTTCTGCTCTGTCTACCAGCCCCATGCCAACTTTTAGGGTGCCAGGGGCTGTGCCAAATGGTAGTATGAGCCTGTGATAACCACGTACTACCTCAGGTGAATAGTGCCAGCTTCGTCCAGAGGGCGATGTACCCTAAAGCAGAAACCTTTGAGTTACAGATCCAGGAAAGAGCAGGTCACTCAGAAGACCTGTGCCATTTCTGCCTGCCCCACAGAGATTTCTGGATGCTGTTGGGCATTTCAAATGGCACAGGGCATTTTTTTTTTTGGCAAATGAATCCTTTGTGCTGTCATCTGCACTATCAAAAAAAAAAGAGAAAATAATCCCAAAAAGCAATCATATCCAATGTCAATGCAAGTGACCTCGTGAAGTATAATGCAGTGGGTAAACAAATCCATCCTTTTGGGTCAGTTATTGTTTCTTTTCTCTGAGCAAAACTCCTACCTGACATTTTAAGCTGGCAAGTCCGCATTAAATAATAGCACCTTGCTTAACTCATTTTACATTTATATTGCCTCTCAGACGCGTTTGCTGCATGGGATGTTAACTGCACTCCTTGCCAATAAGCCATCCAGAGAAGCAGAACAACATTAATGATCAGAAAAAACAAAAGCAAGTCAATAATAACCTCAGTGGTAATTTCATGATGAGAAATTCACTCGTGCCCTTATTTGTGCCTGGGAGCTCTCATTGTTCTTATTAGGAATCCTCAGGCATGAAAAGTGGATGTGATTTCTAATTTAAATAGAATTTGTATCACCCTCTAAAAATGAATCTTTCTGAAACGATTAAGCAGGGTTCCAACCCTGCATTTTGAAGAGGGTTGAATGTTCTTAATAAAGTTGTGGGTGCATAACTGAATGATGGAAACAAGCACCACTGCCCTTCACAGCACAGAAATGGGACCTTTAACCACACTTCATACACTTCATATAGCTGCATGACAACATGGAGTGGATGGAGGATCTGTGCTTCTGGAAGAAAAGCAGAATGATGTGATATCTCTCCCACTTACCAGATAATTGATAAGGTACCAATAGCCCTGTTCAAAAGAACCCCACACACTTAGATATGGCACGAGATGTGAATTAGCTTGATAAGGGTAAAGTAGAAAAGCATGAATTTATTTGAAGATAGACTTGAACCACTAGAGTTACAGGAAGCTATGGTGTCAGATCGAGTTATGGTTTAGCTGAATAAAAAAACTTCCTTAGCAGTAGAAATATCTCAGATAGCTTCTGTCCCTTCTTCTCCCCAAGGTGAGGTGGAACCTCCATCCACCAACTAAAGATGGATTCTCCACTATCTACAGAATAGTCTAGAGCAATTTGAATGCCAACGTTTCTAAAGTGACTTTTACACATCCTAGCCCCTTTTCTTCGGTAAGAATGACAGAGTTGTGATATGAAATCTTCTAAGGCCACTTCAATTTAGCCTTGCCCAGCCTTGCCCACCCCTTCCTCATGGGCATTTCCTTCCCATTTCCTATCATCAGACCCGCACATGCCTGGCCTCAGGCTCCTTGTCTCTGCTACAACTGCCTGAAACACATTCGTATAACTCCTGAATGTTGTAAGACCTATTAAACATAATTTCTTGTTACATTCATAATTATCTTCTCGCTGTGACAGTAGCACCACACAGTACCTATCAGGAGCACAGTGATTAAACCCTGTCACACTCCATACCTCAGGAACAATGACTGGGGACTCTTGCTATGGTGGTTGTTTCATTAATGGTCCGTTGAGTATAAAACAGTGATGCAGAGCTGCTGCTCATGCCCATTTCTGCACATCAGGCACTCTGGGGCAGCTCTGCATCACCCAGTGAATTTTCTGCCAGCAGAGGTGGCTTTAGCAGGAAGGCAGAGCAGGTTTCTCCCAAACTCATCGTACTTCCACATCCTGCCTCCAGCTCCATCCATTCATTTACTTTCAGGAAGACCAAGTACCTATTTTTAGTATTTTTGATTTTTTTTCCAAAATAACTGTTTACTTCCACACTGAAGGACAAAGGCACAGGGATCGGGGACAACTCTATAACCAAGGAGCTGTGGTCTGAAAAGCACCAGCTCTGCAAAGGATTTTGAGTTCAAAAAAATCTCCCACAGCCAAATAAAGCCTTAGGTGCATGAGGAATTAAGCAGGACCAAGAAGAGGTTTTAACCACTGTGTACTGCAATCTCATGTACAGTTTTGGTTCAAATAAGATGAAACATATTTAAAACCATACATCAAACACCTCACTGTTCAAAAACTATCAAAAGGGATTTTAATGAAGGGTTTGAGGTACAGATCACAAAGGGATGGGGCTGAGCTGATTCTTGCAGAGAAAAATGTGGATATTAATTAGTTATTAATTAGTTATATATCTATTATATATAATATGGGAGAAAGAAATGACAAAAAGCTGATTTGTGAGTTGATTGCACATCTCCACATACCATTTTTTCCTTCACCCTTACCTCTGGAACTTTGGAAAAATTATTATCTGAAGGACCAGCATGTCTTCACTGACAGATTAAAGCGAAGCCTTTACTCCGTTTTCACCAGCAGCAAATAAATAATTAATTAAATGATTAAAACAGTACGAACTGTACTCCTCTGATCCTGTGGCAGTGTTCAGGACTCTGAACAGGCAGGAAAAAAAAAAAAAGCAGAACAAGAGAGAGATGGAGATCCAGGACCCTCGTGGTGTCCACCCCTGGGATGCAGAAGGGTGAGCTGGTCTCTAGCACATGGCTGAAATAATCATTCCCACTTCCTTTGCTTCACAGAGCAGCTCAGGATACTGAGCATGGCCTCCTAATACAGCAAGGGAGAAGTCAGACTATAAAAATGGTGTTCCTTTTCTATCTCAGAAAGTAAGAGCATGTCCTTTGCAGACTCAGCATCAAATGTCCATCAGTGACCCAACCACCAGGTCTTTCCGGTCCCACCTGGGTGTTATGCTGGAGGTTAAGGTGACCTTGAAGGAGTACGGGCTTATGGGCATGAAAAAAAACTCTTGAAATCAAAAGGCCTGGTACTGTTGAATTCTCCATCCTAGGACAAGACAGTTCCTGGAGGCTCAAAGCTTTGCTGCTGTGCTCACATGTGAATTAGCCCCTTCCTCTGGAAATCACTTTATCATACAACATAGGCAAAAAGAACAATTCCATGGTTGAGGTCATGCCAAAATCCACTTTAATAACCATAAAATATGGTCAGAACAGGATCAGTATTTCCATCACATACAGGGGGAAATTGAGGCAAGGAAAGGGAGTGCTGAGAGCTCAGACAGGGCAGGAGGGGGAGCTGCAGGGGTTCAGAGCTGGCAATTTCTCTAAGTGTCTGTGCAGCCTTTGGAGCCCAGAAGTGAATGGTAGATATGAAATTTCCAAGCAAGAAGAACAACAGCAGTTATAGTCTCATCAAAAATGGGTCAAAAGGGGCACAGAGCCTGGAGATCTGGATTTTCAAATTTGCAAAAATCACTGCTTCAGCAAACCTAAATCCACTCATCTTTCCTCCCCCCTCTGATCCCCACCTCCCCCAGCTAATGACTTACCAGGACCCTATAAAGTCAAGTGAAAATGCTGCGTTTAAGCAGATTATCATGGGCCAGTGCCAGGGCTGTGGAGGTCACCTCTGAGGATTGCTCTTTTATAGATGACAATTTGTTGCTTCGGTGGCGGAACGCTTTTGCCAGTGTGCACTTTTGCCCATGAGCAAAGTGCTATTTAAATTCCACCTGCCACAAGACATGCCATAGGACTCCTGATATCCAAAGAGCTGTTGGCACAAACTGGGGTTTGAGGAGATGCAGAAGTTGCGGAGCAGTGACACTTCTGTCTGACCATGACCACATTCAGGGTGGTCTGATACTAAGGCCTTCCTCCCCATCTCTCCGAGTCATCCTCTCTGTACTGGGGGCCACACAAGTCACAGCCACAGACTCCGTTATAGGAAACCCAGTGAGTCTTGCAGGGAAAACTTGCGATTAAATACACAAATAAACCATTGAGTTATTCCCGAACAGTAGCTGGTAAGAAGCAGCAACCTCTGTGAGCAGGTCAGTGGACACCTGTTGGGTAGGCTCCTCCGGCTGGAGCATCTCAGCTTTGATCCCTGCATGGACATCAAACTCTTATTTCCTTGAGGCTATTATGGCTCCATGCCACATTAACAAAGTATTTTTTTCCCCAGATTTGGGCTTGCTGGAGGAATCTCTCTCCTGCTGCAGTTGCATGGTTGCTCGTTGTCCATGGCCACCAGGACATGTCCACGAAGAAAATCTCCAATTCTCCTGCCTATCCCTTCAGGTTTCATCTCTCCCCACTCAATGCTGAAGAGTCACAGTCATGGGATCTGCCACGTGCATCAGCCAACCACCCAAAAGCCACTGCACAGGAGAGGAAGGGGAGAAAAGGACACACACCTTGGGTGTTCTCTCCTAAATACCTTTCCCTGGCAAGCATGTGGGCTTGGGCACTATTTCCAGTGCCCTCATCTCCATCACTGCTGGGAAATGCCTTATTTTTCTTGCTGCTATTTTAACCCCTAGCAGAACATTTTGAAGGAGCAGCCTCTCTGCTAAGCATGAGCAACATGTACCAGGGTCTCCCCTCTTATTCCTTACCCCTTCCCAGATGTGGTTGAACTGGACACACGACCAGCACTAGGTTTTTGGGAAGTGCCATCCTGCATAAATTTGGTGTCCCCCTCCCCCCCCCCAGCCCTTTTATAGCACAGCCGAGCTTACTTTTCTTGCATACCATTGTGCAGCTTCAGCCCCTCCAAAGGTAGCTTTGTTATTCTGTATTTTTGTATATTTTTATTGGATCACAGATCTACTACTGGGGGTAAATCTATATCAAAGACACTTGATGTTTTCATTGAAAAGGTTTAGCTGGTAAATAAAGCTAATCTTGCTAATTAAATGAAGAAAAGGAGAATACACTCCCTTTTACTGTGCAACTGTCCTGGTTTCAGTTAGGACAGAGTTAATTTTCCTCCTAGTAGCTGGCAGGGTGCTATGTTTTGGATTAGGATGAGAAAAGCGCTGATAACATGCTGATGTTTTAATTGTTGTAGAGCAGTGCTTACACCAAGCCAAGGACTTTTCAGCCTCTCTCTGTCCTGCTAGCGAGCAGGCTAGGGATGCAGCAGAAGCTGGGAGGGGACAGACCCAGGACAGCTGACCCAAACTGGCCAAAGGGGTATTCCATACCATCTGATGTCATGCTGAACAATATATAGGGGTGGCTAGCCGGGGTGGAGGTGTGGCCGGCTGCTCGGGGATAGGCTGGGCATCGGTCAACGGGTGGTGAGCAATTGCATTGTGCATCACTTATTTCGTACACATTATTACTATTAATACTATTATTATTATTATTATTGTTGTTATTCTTTTCCCTGTCTTAATAAACTGTCTTTATCTCAACTCACAGGCTTCACTTTCCCGTTTCTCTCCCCCATCCCGGAGAGGGAGGGGGGAGGGTGAGCGAACGGCTGTGTGGTGTTTGACTGCCAGCCGGGCTAAACCACAACAGCAACAAACTGGGGATAGCAAGGTAATAAAACACAAAATTAATTATCACAGTGGAAAGAGATGTTTCTTCTCATCTTCACATCTTTATCTCAGACAAGGGCAGGAGTCCGTACTGCTGAGCATCTAGAACCTTCCCAGGGATGGTGGATGTCTGCACATTTCTCCTCCCATGCCTCTCCTCTTGTATATGTCCAAGGAGTTTGGCAACCACAGATCACCCTCAGCAAGCATCCCTTTAGCTGCTCATTGAACCCAATGTGCAGCGTTGTGGCTTTCTCCATCCCAAGAACACTCAAAGCCATAGCCAACACCACACTTTAACAAGGTGAAGATGCATGTGGCTTCTGGGCTAGCAGCAAAACTCTCTAGTTTAGAAAACAGGCTTTAGGAAATGAATGGAAGCAGGAAACAACACACCAGGCACCCATCTACCCATGCAGCCCAGAGGTATCTATCAAAGGGTGCACCCTAAGAACAGGTCACCCCATTTTCAGTGGGGTAAGTGATGGTAAAACCCCTCAATCCACAGGTCTTGCTGCAGGAGCAGGGAGCCCACGAGGTAAATCCCAGGCACCACACGGGCAAAGCTCCAGCTCCTTGAGTCCAGCCACAAACATCAGCGAGCACAAGGGCGGGCAGACCCGAGATGAAGTTTCACACGACCTTCCTCCCTGAACCAAAACTGCTGACGTCTGCCCGGCCCCGTGGCTGGGCACAAAGCCAGGGCTTGCTTGTGAAAGTTTGTCCCCCTTCCAGCTGGAACCGCTGAATCCCCGAACCTGCTCTGCTGCTGATCTTGCTCCTCCTGCAGCCAGGCAAGGATGACCCCGGGCTGCGGTTCACCTCCTGCAAATGCAGCCTGGGTCTGCACAAGTCTCCAGCAACAAGCTGAAATCACCCCCTGCTGTACCTCCAAAATACAGAGGCAAAAAGCAGTTTGCAGACTCACTCCAGAAATACGCCTGGAAATTAAGCACCGGCATTCACAGTTTGTGGCCAAAGCCCTGCCTTGCTACCCTATGCCCACCACCACTTCACTATCTCCATCCTTCGACCTCCTCCTTTGCAAGTGCAGAAAGGAGCAGATCTCAGCTGCACAGGTTACAAGAGAGACAGGAGAAATGAGTTGATGACTTTTCCTTTTCCTTTTCCTTTTCCTTCTCCTTCTCCTTCTCCTTCTCCTTTTCCTTCTCCTTCTCCTTCTCCTTCTCCTTCTCCTTTCCCTTTCCCTTTCCCTTTCCCTTTCCCTTTCCCTTTCCCTTTCCCTTCCTCTTTCACTTTCCCTTCCCCTTCCCCTTCCTCTTCCCCTTTCCCTTTCCCCTTCCCTTACTTGTTAGGGTCACCTTCCATCTGAAATAAATAAGGAAATTATTCCTTTGAGAGGTATCCTTATCATTAACAAGATGCCTGGATTTCCATATCAAGGGCCTGGCTCTTATTTCTCGGAGTTAATAAAAAAATGCCCCAGGGACTTCTGATTTACATTCAGCTGCTGGTGAGAAACCTATTGATAAAGTTAATAAATAGTAAAGGAAGAATTGGACAGATTGTGTATAAGGGTTATCTCTAAACCCAAATAGGTATGACAAATAAATAAAAGCAATAAAGGCCATTCCACCTAAACAGACTGGCTGCTTTTGCAGTAAGAAAAACTGTTATTTCAGTCATTATTCTTCAAAAAGATGAACAAAGAAGAGCTCAAATCCATAAACTATCAAGTCAACTTGATTAAATTGTCTATAAACATGAAGCAGTCAAAATAGGAATGCAATTAGGACAGTGAAGGGAGAAAAAAAAAAAAAAAAGCACTGAATTGCAGGATAACTTCACAAAACAACGTTTCAAATAGCAATTTAGCTTCTCTCTAGTTAGAGGCTGGAAGGAAATAAGCTTGAAGAAACCTGATAAGCAGATAACTGAATTATCACAATTCATTCCTCCCTCCAGCACAGCTCCATTAATAGGATCTTTGAGTGTTGGAGAGGGTTGGAGAACTGGCTATCATCCCTCGGATAACAATTCAAATCCTCTTCTCGATGAGAAGTTTAATCCCAGATCTGGTCAAGAATGGGGATGGAGTATCTACCAAGCTGTGTTGTGCCAACCAGCCTCTACCAACCCTGCTGGCCACCAGTTGGCACGTGGTCAACACCTGGTCTCCTTTGGTCCTTCCCATGAGTAGATTCAGATGCTCAGAGTCATCTCCTAATCTAAAAGCATGGACCTTTTGCTGGAATTCAGCTCGGAGATGGTTTGTTCTGTAAAGGGAGGCTCAACTGTGGTGCGAGATAAACTCTATGTGAAAGCATCTCCAAGGCTTTAGACAAAAATTCAAATTTAGTTGCAAACATTCAGGGGTGCTCACATTTAGCATTTTCTGTTCACAGACTCCTGAATGAGTACAGTCCCTGGTGGGCACCTTCAGCAGCACATCATGATAGAGCCAGCACCAGTCTCATTATAGAGCTAAGAAAAGTAGTAAATGGCAAGAAGCCCAAATCACCCAGAAAGAGGGTGCTCTTCTCCTCCTTTAGGGAAATGTGAAGAGCTTTTGTGAGATTAACACAGTTTCTAGGGGAGATTTCCTTGGGAGAAATGCAGTTTCTTGGAGGTGAAGAGCATCACAGTGCAGAAGGTGGCCCAACTTAATTCCTGTGCAAGCCCTCAAATGGTTAAAGTTCTTACAGATGTAGTTGTCCACATAAATAATGACATTATTTATGGATACTTATAACCTTTGTTCACCATAAAATAAATAAATAATTAAATGACAGCAACGATTGAGGCAGAAAAGTAATATTTTCCCCATATCCCCCCTGGAGTTTAGCCCTGGGAGAAGGAAGGTGGTGGTGGCGGCTGATGGCTCAGGTCACAGCCACTTCCCAGGCAAGCCCTGGCAAAAATAATCCCAAATCCAGCTGGAAACTTTACAGGGTACAGAAGGAAAAGGAGCAAAGGAGGCGGGATGTTTTCAAGACAGGTGAAGCACCATCTCTCGAGAAGCCAGACATGTGCCTGCTTTCCACAGGGAGAGCTCTGCATCTTCACAGCCTACCCCCGGGGTCTGATCCATGCTAATGGGACTCTCCCAACACCCCATGGGGTCAATCCTTCAAAGATTCAGGATTTAGATCACAATCTGGGAATGCACCACAGAGGCCTCCAGATCTGAGGGGTTTTTGGAACACACTGGAAAGAGATGGGTCACTTGGAAAGAAAATTAAACAGTTGGCTCCCTACTTGGCCTTGATTTTGCTGGTGGAGGCAGATGTTTGATTCAAGGGTTTGGGCTGATAGCTATGCACCAGAGATACGGAGGTCACAGAAAGGAGAGAGCACCTTTTCAGATATATCTATGCTGAATCCTAAGCACATTTGCCTGAGGGGGGATGTCACATGTATAATAATTTTAGCAAAATGCCATAGCCTGTTAATTATCTGACAAACTTATAGAAAACAAGTTTATAATAGAAATAAGGCGTACCCTTATTTAAGTGTTTTTTAAACAAGCCCAGGTCAGTGGAAATTTTGCAGCTGATTATATGAACCCTCGGATTTAGATAGTTTATTCAGGATCAGCAATGTCCTATTTATCAGCCTACAGCTGAAGAAACGAAGAAATGAACTGATAGAAAGTAATACCCACTCTGTACACCGGGTGAGCAAGCTGTACTGACGGCTCCCACCGGGGTGGCTGGCACTCAGAGGCACTTGCAGCCAATTCCAGACGCTGAAAAATCCTGAGTCAGCCCTTAAAACTCAAATGCCTGGCTTCAAAACCCACAAGAGACTTTGACATTTATGAATAATAATAACAACAGCAGCAGCAGCAACAACCTTGGCATCTTTCGGCTGTATTCCCAGCTTGTGTTTCCCAGCCAGCATTCACTTTTTGATCATGAAACCTGAGAATATCATATGTTAGAGGGTCCCAGGAGCTAGATATATCAGGGAAAACCTCAAATATTGCAAAACTAACAATAAAGTTACATGACTTGACACCAGCGTTGTGCCTGGCATCTTTATGAAGCAGGCTTATGTATATTTCTTTCACCTACCTAGACAAACCTACCAAATATCTGTCCTCTCCAGCAACTAAGGGATTTCACAAGACAGTAAAACTCCAGGGAAAAAAAAATAATAAAATAAATTAAAAAATAATAAAAACAAGTGTAATAAATGACTGTCTTTGAAAAAAAAATATAATAATCATGTCATGTAAAATACTGGAGCTTCTTAAACACCATCAGGGGGGAGCTGAGAAGTTTCCTAGCTGATTTCTGCACATGACAGGATTTTAGCACTTCTTTTTCTTTTGGGCATGCATTTTGACATGTTAAAGTTTTCTGCTTTTCTCAATTTCTTTGAGTTTTGCCCTGAAAAGGCGGAATGAGAGAGAGAGCAGGAAGAAGCAGAAACAGGAAAGCCAAAAATATCCTTGATTTTCGTTCTCCAAAAATGGCCAGTTTGGAGGTAAAAAAAAAAAAAAAAAACAACAATGTTTTGCTTGGTGGGTTAAGGCAAATGCCCCTTTTTGAAAAAATAAAAATAAAAATAAAATGCTGTTTCCTATCCAAAAAAGCCTTCTGGCACTAGGAAATACGTGTTTTGATGCACTTAGGGCAAACAGAGAAGCAGGGGGCATGTTCAGGACTGCAGCCGCAGTGCCGGCCTCTGTCCCCATCTCTGTCCCTTCCTCACGTCTCCTGCCTCAGTTTCCCTCTGTGCAAAACACGCTAAAAATAACATCTCTCCTCCCAGAGGAAGCTCTGAGGAATAATTAACTAATGTTTGCAGAGTGTCATCAAGCGCTAATTGCTATCATTAGGCAGGAGAGGAACAGTTGGGGTTTGCTTTGGTCCTAATGGCGCGTGTTTTCCTGGGTTCAGTAAGCCACTGATGGGGCTGTAAGTGGCTCCCCAAGGCTCTGAAACAGTTTCTGCAAATATAAACACCAGCAAATTAATTTAGCACTCCGGGAAAGTGGAGGGTCCAGCCTCCACAGAGCATGACACGTTAGGGATGAGCCAAATACTCTTGTTATTCCCGTTATTTTGGGAAATATATTAAAGGGCCAAGGCTGAGCTGTCTGTCTCCATCCTTTGATTTGTCTGACCTTTTCCTTCAAATCTACCCTAGTAGATCACCCCAGTAGCAGCAGGGCCATCTGGAGCTGTGCCCCCAGAGCAGGCTCATCCCTCCCTTTCCTGGAGGATGTGCCAGAGACGGGCAGAGAGAGCATGCCCCAAGAGCCTGACACCCCCAGAACCTGCAGACCTAAAGGCATTCTTCATGTTGGGAGGAGAAATAGCCACAGTCAGGCTAAGTGCTTACCGGGAACCACAGCTCTCATTTAATTGCTTTCTCCTAATAGACAAGTGGGGAGAAATAGTCTTGCTGATTAGCTTCTATTTGTGAAGACCTAACGAAGCAGGGAGATGGGAATAGTCCTTAACATGGACCTCTTCCAAAGACGTAGTGGAGGAGTCCTTCTTCCCAGCTCTTTGGTGTTTTGCAAGAGTTTTTTTAAGTACCTTTATACGTATATGTGCAGAGACACATACAGTCTCAGAAAGCAAAGCAAAAAGTCAAATATTTGTACGCAAAGCAAAACATCAAATATTAGTATTTGAAAAATGGGTCTTGCCAAGCAAAATGTATTCAGCCCTGAGTTTTCCCCTTCAGTGCTTTAAAAACAGTTTATTTCAAAATACAAACTGACCGAACTTCTTAAGTGCAAAGTCTTTTATAGACCCAAACCCCAAAATTTTAAGCAAAACTTTCAAAGTCCCTTCCTATCCCCAAAAAATGTTCTGGAGATGGGCGAGCCATTCAAACCCACCCTCCGTAAGAAACAAGGTTCCCCGATGTAAAAACAAGTTTCTTGTTTTCTGCCAGTGAAAAATTAGCATTGATGGATTAGCATTGATGAAAAATTAGCTAATTATAGTTGTGGGGCACAGGGCTGGTGACATGGGGACATGGGGCAGGTGTGGAGGAAAAGGCAGCTTGATCCTCACTGCAGGTGTCCACCGAGGGGGGAAGATGGTGTCCCCCTTGCAATTTGTCCCCTGGCAGGGGAATTTGGGGCAGATCCCAGCAGGATGGCAGCGGCGCAGAGCAGCCCGGTGTCTCGATTCCACGGTTGAAAGCTGGAAGTGAAATGTTGTGAATATTCTCCTTTCCCCTGCGAAGAAAGTGCCCCTTCAGAGCCAGATGGGCTCGATCCTTCCTCTCACACCAAAGCCCCTGCAATTAGTAGGATTAAGCTTGGAACAATCAGCCTGTGTTACCCCAATATGACATTAGATGTCACCCATGCACTGCATTTACTCTCTGTCCCCCTGCCCCGGTCCCCACATTGGAAAGCCATGGAAAACCCCTTTCCCTCCCCAAAATCTGAGGTCTGACCGTTGGGTGATTCAGGTTGGGGTGGCCCTCAGGAGGTGTCCTGGTCCAGGCACCTGGAGATGGTCCCGACACCAGACGTGCTGACGGCCCAGGATCTGACACCTGGGAGAAGAGGGGATGGGAGAAGGATATCTCTGCCTCAGGCCACGGCCCTAAGCCTTGGGGTGCAGAGGGAGGTACGTGGCTGTAACCCAGCAGAAACGGGATTTGGGCTCACAAAATGGTCCACAGCCCAGATATTTAACTCTCCATGCAGTCTGTGAGCTGGCACTGCTCATGCCTGGGCACCCTTCGATGGGGACTGAAGGGTTTGGAGACAGGACCCCGCTGGGAGGCACCCCAAATTCAGCAAGAAGAGCAGGAAACTGTACAGGTATCAGCTGTGCCAGGGACAGGACCATGGCCAGTGAGGACATAGGGCTCACTCCCATTTTGTAAGGCAAGTGGAGTGCTCTCCAAAACCAGGACAGAGCCAGCTGAACCCCCCCGGTGCTGTTTGGGTGCTGTCCCAACCCTACACCGGGTGGAATGGGACATCTTCCAGCATCGTCTGGGGCTGGTGGGAGGAATCCTGGCATCCTCCAGTCCTGCAGAGGACCGAAGGAGGCCGACCTCATGGAAATCCCCTTCCACGTTCCCGGCAGCAGTGTTTCCTCTCTTGCAAGGGCTTGCGGTGGTGGCAGGCGGGGGGGAGGCACTTTAGGGAGCGTGTTTACAGAGCTCCTGCCAAACCACAGGAAGTCCCAGCTCCTGGGGATGAAGAGCAGGAGGAGGAGGAGGAAGAAGAAGAGGCCAAGGCTCTGTCAGCTCCTCTCCACCGCCACCGGCAAACGAAAGCCAGAGCACTGCACTGCTGCTTTGCAGAGCCATGTGAGAGGCAGGAGGGGCTGAATCCTTCTCTCCTCACTGTTTTATCTCAGAGTAGCTCAGAGGGTGAAGGCTGCCAGCAAAAGGAGAAAAAAGCACCTGGGAAATTCATTGTTCTTCCACCCACATCTGCTGTTTGAGCATGGCCAGGGTGGCTTTGCTCAGACACCAGAGCCCTGGCAGCTGAGGGCAGACCCTTGCAAATAAAACAAAACAGCTCACAGCCCAGAAAGCCGGCATTTATTTGTTATAAAATCAATCTGAACTGATTTGGATATGCCATTTATTTGTTGCATTCCTGTTTACTCACCTGGGGCTTGTTGTCTTATGTGGTTCTCCCAGTGTTTGAAGGGCTGGCAGCAGAGCAGACCAAGCAGCTGAGGGACCTGCTGCCGCAGCCACCGCTCCCAGCCCCGAGATGCCTCTTGCCCGTTGAGGCTATCAAAGTCTTGGGCAGTGCATTTGAAGATGCTCCTGCTTGATCAGAGGGCACTGAACACCCTAATCAACATATATGGGACTGGCAAAGAGCTCTTGGGACCAGGCACCATGGGGATCTCCTTGCTGACACCTCCTGAGCAGGATCTGGGCAGCAGGTCCATGGCACGGTGAGCATTTCACGTTCCTCCTGAGATTGCAGGGCCTCCTGCTGGCAGCCCTGGGTGGCCTTGTTTGCATCCTTGGTGAAGACCATGGCCTTGCTTGCACCCCTGAAGACCACAAAGACCATGCCCTCATCATATCTAAAGGGAAGCATGGCTCAACAGTCACTGGAGGAGCACTCCCTGTCCTCACCATTTGACTCGTTCAGCGAGGACAGATATCCACACCCTGATTTATCTGTTCACATCTGCAGGGGCACAGACAGGCAGAAAAACAACCCATCTCCTGAAATATTACCTCATGCTGCTTGAGCCATTAGGAACTGCAAATTAATCTGTAACAGACTGGATTTAAGAGCAAAAGAAAAATATAACTTCATTTGCTGGACATGCTATTTCGGAATGAATAATACCGCTCGGTTTTAATAGCCATTAAACAGCCAGGCTCAATAAAAAGAAAAGAGCAAAGTTCCCAAGAGATTTCAGCTGACAATGAATATCATACTGAATATAGGCAGGAATAAGAGTTATACTGGCATCGTTGCTGCACTGTAGTCTATACAATTAGTACTTCTCCACACTCCTTTTTGGCAACGGCTTTATCAAATCCCAGATGTCCACAGTGAGTTAAGAGTTGCTGGAGCACCTCGCAGTCAAAAACTTTGCTCAGGCTCTCATATCCTGCAGTGTTCGTAATCATTAATTATCTGTATGTGATGCTGGTTCCCAGAAGAATGGCCTCTCCTATTAACTGAGCCATATTTAATCTCAGGAGAATTCAGGATGTATTTGTAAGAGAAATTCAGCAGGCTGTGCCAACATTTCTTTTTCTATTACAGCGAATTTTTACATCACGAAGACCTCTGTGATAACCCAGGGGGACTGGGCTTCTCCTTCTTAAGCTAAAAACCCCAGTTCTGCAAACTTTTCCTCCTACGTTAGATTTCCCAGGTCTTTCTATCATTCTTTTCCTGACTTAGAGCACGGTGACAAAAATACACTGCCCCACTTCCAAGCATGTAACTTTGACTTTCAGGCCAGGCTATGTGCTTGTTTACACCTCTCAGCATGCTCTCTGCTCCCTCTAGAAGAGGGTGGATTTCCTGACTCACATTCGCCTGGTAACCCATTGCCCAAACCGGTTGTTCCCCATTCTGTATTTGTGCAGCTGCTGCTGCCTTATTCCACCCCGTGTCTCTCCCAGCTGAAGCTCACTCTACTTTTTTTTTGGCTATTCCTCTCCTAAGTTGAAGCCGCCCTACATCCCAGCTTCATCCTCCAGTGCCATTCGCGGTCTTCATCACGTTCTGCAGATCAAATAAGCCTCCTCTCTTAGTTCATCCACCCTGCAGAGCCACGCTCACCTTTCCCTTCTCCTCTAGGAGGCCGCGTTAACAGCATCCGAGCCTTACATTTTAGATGGTTTAGGAGAAAATCAGGGATGAAAGCCTTGCAGGAGCCAAGGCACATGGCAGCTGCTGCTTCTCTCCCTTCCAGAAGGACTCTCACAAAGAGAATTTGATGGATGTGAAAGTTTCTTCTTGACCAGAGCCACCTCTTTGGTACCTACCATTTATTTGTAAAGAGGTCATTTGATTGCCTGTCCCAGCTTCTTGCTTCTTTTTTGTAGAGCTATATGTTTCCTACTGTCTTTCCCCTGCTGGCTCTGTTAATCTCATTTTACTGTACTTGGACACCTCATCTTAATGGCACTGTGCCTCACCATCCCTCATCCTAAGCATGAAACTGCCACGTTACTTGGAAAAAACTGCCCAAAATCCTGTTTGATCCTATGCTAAACATTAGCACTGCCCTCAGAGAGTGCTGGGGTCTCATTCCTAAGCCCATCAGACCCTAAGGAAACCCTTAAGCTTAAGCACACAACACATCACGAGCTTCACCACTGGCTCACGTAGTTTTGGCTCTGGCCCATAACATTGTCGGGTCTAAATGTCTTCATCTGTGGGTTCAAAAATAGCCAGCGATGCTTATCTATTCCAGGGAAATGGAACAGATAATTCATTTCACACCTGCACAATGGACTCGCATCTGATGAAGGTTTTCCACGTCCCAAAGGGAAAGCACGTGAGCCAAATCCTGCTCTCAAGCTCAGGACTTGGTCAGCCCATAGTGGCTGTGGGTACTGATGCCTGGGCAGAACTGGGGCTCTCAGCTGTGATGGGTCATGATGACTGCCAGCAGAGCACCCTCCCATTTCTTACCCACCCCTCCAAGATGCTCTTGGAAGCCCCCTTCCCCAACAATTAAAAAATTAAAGGAAAATAAGGGACAAGGCTAAGTGGGTGCCTATGGACACTGTCTACTCTCCCAAGACCACCCAGGTCCAGCTTGGAGGTGTGATGCAGAAGAAGCACTTCTCTTGGAGGTTAAGGAAATTTGGATGAGGATTACCAGAAGTTTCCTGTCTACCCTCCAGAGATTTCCATTGGTGCTTGCAAAGTCAGCCCCCAGGGAGGGAAAAAGCAGTGGAAATAGGTTACGGTGCTTTTTCCACGCTGGGAATGATTCGTGTCCTTCTTGCTGGAGAACCAGGAACCTGGGATTTCTTTGGTGCTTCCAAGCCAAGCTCATACCCCCGCCCTCCTGGGAGGGAAACTGTTCCCACAAAGGCTGGGCAGAGGTGCAGGGGACGTACGAGTGCAGTGGAGGTGCTGCGGGTGCCACCGTCCCCCCATCTGTGGGGTGTGTGTGCATCAGCTGCCTGGTACCTGGTGGTGTGCCAGAGACCTGGGGCCTCGGCGGGATTCCAAACACACTCAGCTGAAGCACCGATATTTAAAAGTTGGCTCCCTAGGGTCCTTATACAAAAAAAAAAAAAAAAAGGCAGAGCATCACTCCTGGAGCTTCTTTAAGGATCTGTAAGATAGCAAGCACGATCCCCATCTCCTTGGGTGTTTTTTTTCTTTTTTTTTTTTTTCTCTTTTGTGGCAAGTTGTTCCCAGTCACGACAGGGAGGAATCAGAGCTTGCATTCCACCCACACTTCAGCCGAGACTTGCCTCAGGCTGCTCAGCTCTTCTGAAGGGAGACAAAATCCATCCCAAAACCCTCGGTGCCAGAAGATGGAAGGGTTCCAATGCAAACGATGGGACAAATAAGCCGGCCAGCGCCAGCCCTCTGTCAGTCAGCCTCCTCTCTGAACCGAAAAGCAAAGCAACTCCCAGAGGTCTCTCCCGCTCCGGGCATGGCTTTGCAATTATAAATTATCCCAAGATTATCTCTGGCCACAGCGCTGCCGTATTCACCTCCTCTGTGCTTGCCGGGAGATTAATTGCTGCTGCATCGGCTGCACTGCGGAACAAAAGCTGGGGACGCAGCAAACTCCTAATTACCGCCATCATTCAGTGGCAGCAAGGGCTGATAAATGTAAAAGTAAATAGGTGAGGAAATGCTTTTCGTTTTAACACGGTCTGCTGGCAAGGACGTCAGGATGAATGGGACCAGCCACTCATTAGGGTTGTGTTAGGTGGGGGAGCGATGCTCAGAGCGGATCCCTCGTGGCATCAGCAGGCAGCAGCCAGGTACCAGGAGGTGCTTCTTGCTTCCACCACGTCCTAACGTGATGTTTGGTGATGCCTGGCTGCAGCACCCATCCTAATCCCTGATACCTTCCTCTCCCATGCAGTCTGGTGGGCTCATCTGCATCGTAGAGCTGATGGGGCATCTGCAACTGATGGGGCATCACCGTGGTGCCAACCTCAGTGCCCAAATTCAACCTCTTTTGCTGGTAGATCTCATGCCTCGCATGAGGAAATGTGGAGCCGCCTAAGGATACTGGTGCTACTGGTGCCCATTCTGAGCTTGCTTTCCCACTCGAAAACCCTGGTTATCTCCTGAACACCCTGCCTGAGCATGAAGTGCCCAAAAGAAGGAGCTCCATCTCCCCTGGCCATCAATAGGAAGACCTCTGGTCTGCAGAAGTCACCCTCATCACCTTCATCCATGGTGGGAACAAGCAGCAAACCCACTGCTCTTCTCTGTCTCCAGGCTGGAGCAGAGAAAAGCGAAGCTCCACGGGACTGCTGGAAGCTTCTGGCCCCCAGTATCAGTGTCGCTCTGGTGCTGTGGGATTTCCACGCTCCTGGAAGCATGGCGAGAGCCCGGGCCCCAGGGGCTCGGAGGAGACACCAGGAGAGCTCCGCGGCCCCGAGCGGGAGCGGGCTGGCAATCTGCGAGGCATTCTCATGGGATTTCCTCTCTCCCTCCTGGTTCGGTTTGAGCTGGAAACACCATGAGAATGACTTTCCTCCTCGCATTTCAGCAGTTTTGCTTCCGGGCCTGGGCTAAACAAGGAAGTGCAGAGGCGTGGGAACTGAGGGGAGACGCAAACACACAAGAGCGTGGTCTGAACCGATCCAACCCTCCCCGTGCGCCTCCCTGCCTGACCCGCCAGGGCAATTCTCCTGCCAGATTAATTCCTCCACCCGGCCTGATGCCTCCAGGTGGAGATGGTTTTCTCTGCTTTCCCCGCGGGCCAAATCCCGCTCGCCCTCAGACACCAAAGCAGCCCCAGCAATAGCCATGCAGACTGCAGTGGTGTGGGACGAGGACATTTGGAGCAGGATTTCGATGCCCACAGCCCGTGGACTCCAAAGCACTTGGACACGGGGACCAGACCTCCAGAGAACCTCAATCCTTTTGCTGTCTACCATGAGACAGGGTAAAAGGGCTTGGCTTCTCAATGCGCTTGGTGTTTCAGCACCCCAAGAGCGGGGAGTATTTCAGGTGACTGAAGTGAAACCACAAAACTGTTCAGGCAAGGCCGACCCTATCCTCCAGAACCGAAATCCCTTCCCTGACACTCGCCTTCAGCACCCACTAACCAAACAAGGTGTGCCCACAGCAGGCACGGCATGTAGGGATGAATAATGCTCCTCTCACCCCTCGCGTATGTCAGAATAAAGTTCAGCCATCACCACGGGCTAAGGCACCGCACAAGGGAGGCTAAGACCAAACACGCAATACCTCGAAGCTATGAGGAATGAGGAAATGGAAAGGACTTGTTCCCACCCCAACCGACTTGAGGCACTGCTCCTTCCCATAAGCCTCCACCAGACTGGCAGGAAAATCTCTTTAGGATTATGGGGATCTGTTCAGGAGCTCAGAGGTTAATTGGAGCAACACCCTTGGGTGTTTACACGCAGAAAGGAAGGGACAGCTTCTGGCAGTAAGGTCATGGAGCTACCGAGCACATCCCTCTGGAGCGTTCGGCATTATTTAATTATTGCTGTACAAATAGCTAACGTGATTTAAAGTATTCAAGGTCTCTCAGGCTTTGCAAGAGAAACAAGTCTCTTTTTTTTTTTAAGGACCTCTCCCAG
Organism: Cygnus olor; assembly: GCF_009769625.2. Lineage (NCBI taxonomy): Eukaryota > Metazoa > Chordata > Aves > Anseriformes > Anatidae > Cygnus > Cygnus olor. The sequence continues at coordinate 157,280,186 of NC_049170.1, read as the reverse complement.
GGGCTGGGTGTAGCAGCATTTTAGCCCAGCAAGCCCTGTCGCAGCACTGAGCACTCGAAGCCAGATGACTTTAGGGCTTCTGGGCAGGATCTGGCCCAGAGCATGGGCAAAGCAGCTCGGGTGCATCTCGGATGCTTAAATGTTGCCATTAAGAGTGTCAGCACCAGCCAGAACAGGACTTATAGCAACTCAAGAGGTCAACTCCAATCCCACCTGAAATTCTGTGTACTGCTCAGCACCAAGGGATCCCCATCGTCCCAGAGGCTGCTTGCTGAGTGCATTACATGTGAATTTGAGCCCAGCAGTCAGCATTAGTACTGGTCACACAACTGTCTTCTCATCCTTGATGATGCTACCTAGCACTACCATCACCTAGCCAGGCTCTGCTGCCCTCTCCTCTACGGCAAGCACCATTGTGTGCCCGCTCTGCACACTGGTCTTAGCTGCATGTGCATCCCCAGAGGCATGTGCATAGTTTCTCTGTGTCCTCAGCTCAGAAGAAGCCCAGCCCTGGCCAATGGCCCTCCCTCCCCGCCTGTTAAAAGAAGCAAGAAAGGTAGAGACATGGCCACGAGCCGTCCTGTGACTCTGCTCCCTACTGGCTCTCTCCCATCTGCCCTGCCCAAGGCATTTTTCCCCGTCACGGTCTGGCACATCTATTTCAGCTCTCAAATTCAGACGACTGTCACATATCACGGGGAACAAGAAACAGATTCCCACTGGTGAAGGAGGGTCCTAGGGCAGTGTGGCGTCAATGACGTGCCCTTGAGGTTCAGAGGAGGAGGACCCGACTGCTTATTAGTCCCATTTCCCAGCTGGAAGTTTCTAGGGATAACCTAGCCAGGGAATTCTAGGGAAAGCTTTCAAAAAACTTCTAGTAATGCACTGGGAGAAGAAAATCCCCAGCCTTAATGCTGCTCATTGCACAACAAACCACGTGAACCACTGGACGCGGATCCAAAACATCAGGAAAAATGCAGAAGTCTCTACACCCTTCTAGAAAAATCATCTCATCTCTAGAATAGAATAGAATAGAATAGAATAGAATAGAATAGACCAGACCAGACCAGACCAGACCAGACCAGACCAGACCGACCCTTGGACACGGCCTCTTGTGCCGGGATAGATTACACATAGATAATTCATATACATAATATACATATACACATAGATAATTCAATACACATAGATTCTAGGATTTTCTTGTTACCTTGTGCTAGATGATTTCTGTCTTTGAAAGGACTCAAATTCGCAGTCTCATCGCCACTGCATTCCCCTCCTTGCTCCTCTCCCAGGCCCTCTTCTCCAGCTTCCCTGGTCAGCATGAGCTCTCAAGCATCACATCATGACCTCTCAGCATCACAAGGTTGAGCTGCTTTGCCCGTTAGCACTTCCATTAATTCAAAGATGCCTTGTCTTGGAGGACAGGAAGGACAGCAAGATGGAAGCACGAGGTAAGGCCACAATTGCTCCTCCAGAAGTCAAGCACATGCTCGGTGGCCAGCTAGATAATACCTCGCATAGTCCTGCCATTGAGAGCTAGGAAATGAGTCAATAGCACCATGCTGCACCTTCACACTGGCAGGAAAAAGAGTCAGGAATGAAGGCGAGTCATGAAATCAGAGCAGCATTACTCAGCATGGTCTGCCTGTCACGGCATCGTGTGATCGACCACTTGAGTCACAGGAGAGGAATTCATCTCTGTTAAGTTTATGCACCTAAAGCGCAGTCTTTTATGCCTGGCCACACGACTTTGGCTTCTTTTATAGCCTGTGATTCATCTGACCTCTCTCAGATACTGTTGAGGATAGAATCACGCTCTGGTTCTTCCTATTCCTCTGCATCGGAAATAAAGGGAGCCGACGGTGACTAGTTCATCTCAAGTCAGACATCTCACTTTTAGGTGCCAAACTAAGAGCAAAGGAATCCCACTCTGGGTATTGTCATTTCTCCTTAATTGAAGGGCTTAAAGCTTTCAAAGCAGGAGGACAATGACAGTTGAATTTGTGGTTGGGCTTTTCATGCCAACATTCAGAGACCGTTCCTCCCCTGCCAGCTTGCTCAGCTTAATTCATGGGAATGTCTAGAAACAGGCACCCCTGGAGCACAGCAAAAATGAGCCCAGCTCTGGCATTTGTGTGAGCAACCCGTCCTTTATTATTTGAGAAATGCCAGCATTGTGCAGCAACTATAGGCACCAGGGAGCCTACAGAGGCTTCTTTGTCACAAAGACCAAGTGCAAAGCTCCATGTGGAAGGTGCTCTGCTGTTTCTGCAGTATTTCAGGTGCAAAGGCACAATGCACAGCTGGTTTCGGGGGTGTTTGAGGAGTTTAGAATACATAAGGAATCTGTCCTGAAATGTCATTTGGGACAGGAAGGATTGGAGAGCCAGGAAAGACAGGGTAATGCTGGTTAACTAAAAGAGGTATCGCGAGCGAGGTGCAAATCCTCCTGTGCTCCGGGGAGGACAGGAGCTTGAGGGCAGCTAAAGTGATAAGGAGAACCACAGGAGTGGGTTTTTCCCCCCTGAAAGGACCCAATTCCCCTAAGAGTATCCTACAGCACCGCAAGCCACATGGATGGAGGTAAATCATTCCTCAGCCCCTGGAGGATGGATCTCTGAGGAGATGAGGTTTCCCTCTCCGTTAGGAGATAGATCATAGAGGAGTAGAAACAAGGACCTCATCATTTCAGCTTCCCACCCCCAGAAGTGTTGCTTGCAGAGGAATTTGAGGCACAGCAGAGCAAAGGAGGGAAGGAAAAGGCTTGGGCTGTGCCCATGGGCTGCACTCAGACCCCAAGGGGCTACAGCAGGGCCAGGAGGAGAGCACTGGGGAAGGAAGTCTTACGGCAAGGTCGGACAGCAGCTGTCTCCAGGAATGAATCCAGGAGCAGCATCCTCCTGGGATGGGCCAGGAGGATCTTGCATTGACTGCCTGCCCTTCCTGAGTTCGGGAGGAAATTAATCTCCCACCGTGGGCTTCGGTTTATTTTTACATTGCGAGTTAGCCCGAAGGGAAAAAAAAATCATAAAAAAAATAAAAATCTATTCCCTAAAAGGAATAGCAAATTTCACAGCGAACTAAGGAGATTAGTCAAATCCCTGTGACCGTCAGCAGTTTCACTTAGGTCAAAGCCTGGCATAACTCAATCTCTGTGAGAATGGAGAGGAGCAGCTCGGACTGCCCAGCTCTGCAGACGGAGCAGCCTCTCCGAAAGGGCCCTTCTGCAATATCTGGAGGGAAACGTCCCTTCTGCAGCCCCGGAGAGGAGAGGCAAACAGTCAGGCTGGCCCAGAGCTCAGACAGTGAAAGGGAGCATTATCTCTTGCAGATACCACAGGGAGACCTTCCATGCTGGGAAGCAGAAGGGGAACCGATTTCCCAGGCTAGGAGACATCAAAGACTGTGTGAAACCTTCCGAAAATGCTCACCCTGAATTTCTCATGCCTGGGTGGGCATGTGGGATGACTCTCCATAGGGTCAGGGAAACGGAGACAGCGGGAGCTGTCGGGTTCTGATTCGCCTCTTGCTCTGGGGGAGAAAAAGGAGAGAATTTGGTTCAAAAGCTAAAAATAAACACGCCACCCGCAGGTTTGGTTTTGCACAAAAAAAAAATCGGCTTGAGTGAGGTAACCTAGGGCCCTTTCTGGATGAAATCATTCCCATCCCCTGGCCAACACGCCCATGCTAATGGGCTCAAAGAGCCATCAGCCTTTCAGGCTGTGCATCCAGCTTCATCCCAGGGACCAGTGGGAGCTGTCACACCACCGCCGCACTGCACGCAGCGAGCAGAGAGGTGTCGGAGAAGGAAAGCGAACAATTTTTTTGGATTGCTCTAGGGAGAAATGGGGCTTTCAGCTTGTACTCCAGGGATTTTAAAGATCTGTAGCCCTCTCGGTGCGACAGTCTCCCTCCCTTTATATGAATACAGGCAGTATTGTTTTAAATTGTGTCCCGGAGCCAAATAAGATGGGAAAGCCCGTGGTGTCTGCAGAGAGGCTGGAGGCTCTTTGCAATTGTTTCCCTTTCCCTGATAAAGCTGCTGGTGCGGTTTTTTTGAAGAAAGTAGCATTTTTTCACAATTCTGAGCTCGTCTCACAGGGCAGCTCGTTCTCTCTTTGTGGCTTCTCTGCCATTTGAACCCTTTCAGTAGTACCAGCCCTGAGGTTTTCAAAGTCATGAGTCAGGCACTGGGAAATCCTTACACTGATTTAGAAACTACAAGATTCAAAACAAAACAGCAAAAGACAAACCAAATGCGGGGACTTTCGAGTTGCTTCTGATTTTCGAGCCTTTAACGTTGAGAGTGGAAGGGTCCCATCGCGGTGCTGCTGGGCACCATCACACCTGCTTTTCCATTTGCTGTTTCTTTTCTTGTGTTATGAGCTCTCTGGGGCAGAAAGCATCTTCCTGTCCCGTGAATAGGCAGAATTTAGCACAAGGCGGTCTTCAAGCAGGATGCAGCCTCCTGGGCAACAGGGGAATGAACGAAAATCATTACAGTCAGCTGCTTTACCTATGAAATACACATCTGAGGGGAAAGCAAGACAGCAGACAGGATAAGGGAAGGCAGCCAGCACCCTTGGCCACCACAGCTGCTGGCATTTTCAGCTTTTGTATCAGCTCCTGACCCGGTGAGAGCTTTGCTGCAGGGAAAAAAAAAAAAAAAAGCAATAAAGATGATTCTAGTGCTGCTGGTGTCAAAGCACAGTCTGCATAAAGGAAAAGACATTCGGGTTCTGGTTTTAGTAGCAGACATTGTGGGAGCCCCTGAAAGCCCTCTCTGCCCAGGTTCCCAGTTTGATTAGTGCTGTTGGAGCAAGCAGGAAGACAATCCCACTCCCAGAAATTTACATCTCTGACGCAGGGCACAAAAGCAAAAAATGTGGCCCTCACCTCTGCAGGTGGAAAAAGCAGATCCAGAAGGATGGGGTGACCGCATGGCTCTGACCTCCTTTTCTGCTGTAGATGGTCTCTTCTACCACCAAATGTCACCAATCCTATGATTAAAGCCTATTTTGACCTTTCTTTAAAGTCTCGGAGCATGGAGGAATGAGTGAGGAAGCCTGAACGCTCTTGCCTGCTGCAACAACCTGACCTTGGAGCCAGAAATGCAAGAGTGAAAATGCAACAGAAAAGGAAAACCTTCAAAATCTTTGATCCAGATGGAGGAGCAGGATCAAAACCACAGTAGTGCCTACTTGGCAGATCTACCTATGTCAAGGCTGAATTTGGTTCTGGACCTGTGGGAATAATAATAATAAAAAGGGAACATCCTCTGCTATTTCCGTAACATGGAGCTGACCAAAAGCATGAGTTAGGCTTTGCCCCCGGGGGGTCCAGGCTGGGCAGAGGTAAGGGCCCTTTGCTCCTGGTGATCTTACCCGTCTGACATTTCTTCTCATGCATTTTCAAACCCTCCAGCCCCCTCCCCCCACCCCCCCCCCAAAAAAAAAAAAAAAAAAAAAAAAAAAAAAACTAACTGAAAACACACCTTTCAAAGTAACATTTTCCAGACTGCTTTGCAAAAGGTGAAGTGGGATGCGTTTTTTTCAGCACGGCTTTGGCAGAAGCTCGCTGCTCTTACCTGGCCCCTCGGTGTCTGCGCCCCGACAGATTCCTCCTGCAAATCTCCAGCTCCTCTGGGCTTCGCCTTTTTGTGGTGTTTGTTTCTTTGCCCTTTTTAAATAAACCATCGGCAGTTACTATGGTAACACGCCTCATTCTCTCTCCCTCCTCCCCAAAAGTCTATTTCTATTTAACAGGCTTTTAAAAAGGCTCTATTTATATTTTCTTTTGTTATCCTGCCCCTGCTCCCTTGCAGCCAGCCAAGGGCAGGCGCGGAGAAGTGCAGGCACTAGCCTCTGTTACTAATAATGGCCATCCATAAACACGAGAGCGAGCCGTGGGGATCAAAGCTGTGACCTTCATCAGGAGATGCTCTGCTCCTTAGGCGAACAAAAAGGAAATCTGAGGCATGGTACACGGCGTGCTCAGGCGGAAAGCGATGCTAGCAGGGGCCATCCCCACCTTCCACCCTCCAGCATCACATCGAGAGGCTGCAAGTCCTCCCCAAAAGGCCAGCAGGCAAAAAGCAGCCTTGCTGTCACTGCAGGCAGCTCCCACCTTTCCTCCTTTCTCACCGTCACACATTTGTCTGCTCTGCTGGTAATTGGATAAAGGGAAAAAGAAGAGCTGTGCTGCATTTTTTTTGCTTCCCAGGAGGCAAAAAGAAAGGCTCCCTTCTTATGCTTTTTCATTTTAACTATCAGGGCTGCTAGCAAACGTCAAGGTTTACTTCCTTAAGGCTCGTTATATCATTTAAACGTGCAGGTTGCAATTTATCTTAACCCTTCACAGAAGCTGTAGGTGCCCAAATTTTTTTACCATGGCAGCTTTTCTCCTACTGTCTTTCAGGCCTTTCTGCTAATAGAAAACAATGGGTGTGAAACAGTCCAAGTCCCATTTGGTTCCTTTCTCCATTGAGAGGTTTCACTTGCACGGTCAGGCTGGTGCCAGAAACCACACGTTTTTTGGTCATCTTTAGGGTGTTCCAGGAAACATATTGTTGACAGAGCTCAATTTTTCAGTAGGAAAAGCAAGTAGAAGAAAGACTTCCCAGCCCTCCCCTTCTTCCCTCCACATAAAGACAGCTTTCGGGACTTCTTTGCTGCCAAAGCATGACCCCAAAAATCACAAAACCATTTTTCTTCTCACTCCCCAGCCTGGCCAGCACAAGAAACTGTGACGTTCCTCCAGAAAGGGTTAAGATATCTAAAACTTCAGCCTCAATAAGCAGCCAGCAAAAGTGTCCTGTCCCCAGGGCAGGCTCAGTGTATGAGAATTTGCTCAGATCATGTAATGTTTGTAACTTGATTTCCTGCCGGAAAGCTTCAGTGGGTGGAGTTTCTGCTGAACCAGACAGAACTAGAATTATTTCCTTCTCCGGATTGCTTGTGCATGTCCAGTCAAGCTCAACTGAATTAACAGCAACCGGCTCGTTTCCCCCACACCCCCTTTCCCATTCACCTCTGGCAGCGGAGGCACGGGAAGTATGCGATAATCCTGCTGCCAGCCCGAGTGCCTGAGGAGATGGGATGGTCCCACAACCTTCTTCAGGCCCAGCTTTTTTTTTTTTTTATATTCTGGAGAAAGGATGTCCTAATGACCAGCCTGCTGCCCTACTGATTTCCTACACGGCCTTGGGAAAGCCCCTTAACCTCTGCCTGCCCCCACTTTCTGTGAAATGGAAAGGAAGCTTGTGGGAGGCCTGGTCTCCCTGCTGCCACCGCTGGTATCAAAGCAAGGCCCGCCAGGACCGAAAGCAGGAACTTCTCCAGTTTAAGCTTAAAAACCAGTCGCTTTTATTTTTCCTGGAACAGTGCAGACCTGTGGTGGATTGCCACGGAGGCACTTCTGCAAGGGAAAAAACAGCTCCCACACTCACAACTGCAAACTGATTCATCCCTCCCCTGCCTCCACCACCCCAGGAGCCATGAGTTTCCTTCACATCCCTCACCAAGCGCAGCCAAACCCCCTCAGGAAGGCCAGATCCTGCCCCAGGTGCTGGATTTTTGTACCAAAGTTCTGGGTTTCACCTAATTTATCGCCAAAGAGGTCTAAGCTGAACCACAGCAAGGTGCTTTCATCTAGACTAAGAGCATCCACGAAGGGGTGAACGTGTGCCTAGCCAAGTGAGATCCTACAGATCTTGTAGGAGAAGGAATTAGAGCCCAGGCCAGGAATCTACACCATGTACAGCCCCAGGACTCTGCTGGCTTTGAATGGTGCCAGATCAAGTTATTTGCGGTTCATCTGGTAATCCAGACACTTGACCATCGATGTTAAGATGAAGGTGAACAAGTTCCTTTCCCTCGGTCAACTTCCAGAAGTGTCTCTTGAAAATCCTCCCCATTCACCCCAACAAAAAAAAAATGAAGCACTGTTATTATTTTTTTTTTCTCACGGGACTAAGGAGGAAACTCCTCCGAGGCACAGAGACATTTCTGAGCTCCATCTTTTTCTCTTTCTTCCAGTCGCCGTCTCAGCACCAGCCGCAGAGCTCGTCTCTACCGGATGCCCAGGGCACACCCTCTCCCCTCTGCACCGATAGTATCGTGCCCTCAGGATGTGTCTGCACTCCCAGGTAGAGCTGGTTACGCAGAATAGTCCTTTCCTTAGGGCTGGCTAAGTCTGGATGTCTGGGTGTGAGACAGAAAGTAGGCCCTGCTGCTTATCACACAAGGAAAATTATGCAACTATGTCCTTTAATGAGGAGAACGAAGGCTCTGAATAGGTCCATGAGGTTGGCTGCAGGTAACTTCTGGCAGTGAGCAGGGCTCCTGCAGCACTTCCCAACGCTTCCAAGTGCCAGATGAAGTGGGGCATGGATGGAGCAACCAGCTGCCTCCCACCAACCTCCTTAAATCAAAGGGCCACTACACCATCTGCAATAAAAAAGGACAAAGCTTGAGGACCATAGCACGTAGCATCACCAGGACAGCCATCAACTCATAAAAGTCAAATGGTTTTCTGTTACTGCTACTCAGCGATGATCCCTGTATGGCCTCCCCCATCTCTCGTCCATGCAAATACAACCTCATAGAGTCTGGGCCCAGCTCTTTCTGGTCTGAAGGCTTCATCGGCTATTAATACCCGGGGAAGCCATGAAGTATGCAAGCACGGTTTTGATGAGTGTGGGAACAAGAAAGGCGTTAGCACGTATGAGTGAACTTCAGTTTCGCTCCTGTGCTGAATGCAACTCAATTAGTCAGTGCCTTCAAGTGAAGTCCAAGTGTTGGTCCAGCTACTAAGTGACTCTTCAGGAAGAGGCAAATGCTCCATTTTCGGCCTCTTCTGGAGGAAAAGCTAACTTAATTAAAAAAAAAAAATCTGAATCAGAACTTTTGCTTTTTTTTTTTTTTTTTCCTAAACTTTCTCAGCTCTCCCAGAAAGAAGTATTTACTAGTCACTGCCCAGCAGCTTCCAGGAGCTGTGCAAGCTGGAGAAAGCCAGGCTGCAGGTGAACGTGACGTCTGTCAGGAATGCTAACCAGAAACCTCATCCAGCTGTTGAAATCCCAGAGGAACACGATGTGGTAACTGCTCCGCCAAAGGAGCTGAAAACTACCTGCTCTACTCGGTGGAGGACTTGTTCAGTTTAATTAATTAGTGGATGGGAGGAAGGAGTGATCTGTGCTGAAGCATTAACACCAACATACCAGGAATCCATGTTTCACTTCCTACCCCAGTGGAGTGGTTTCTCCTGCAGCCTTCCCAAATGAGAATTATCATTTTTCTGCTCCTTTCCTCCAGCAACTACGAGAAATATTCTCTGCAGGTGGCAAAAAGGAGAGTAATTTTTTCCATCAGTTCGGTGTTAGAGCGTTCTGGCTCAAAGAAAGCTGCATTTGGCTGAAATGGAAACAACAGAAGGGATAGGGAAGGACTAGGGAAAAAAGAATAATACAGAAACTCAGAAAAAACAGGTGTATGGCTGCTGCCCCCTGGGATTAGTACCCGCACAGAGGTTACAATCCTTCCACCTTGCTTTTCAGTGCCTTACACTGAAAAACATGCTCAAGGATGCTACCACGCACAGGATATTGTCGATATTTGTGCTGCAAATCCATTCAAATTCAGGAAATTACAGCTAACATGAAGCCTATGTGATCCTCTTAAGGCAGTGACCTGATTGTGGAAACATTTCTCTCTGCCTGTTTTTTTCTAAAATATTCTTGAGAACAAGGCAGGGTTTGGCTGAAGATGGGCTAAGGCTCGCCAGGAGACCTGAAGGTGTTCCTCCAATCAATTTTTTATATTCACACACAGTAAAGGATACAGAAAAACAAACACGTTCCCACAGAGTCTAAAGCAGTTCCCCATCACGCCTGGGAAACCCCAGGGAAGGAAAAAGGGTTGTGCTGCTTCAACCATAAAGGATTTCACCAAAAACACCCAAGTAAAGCAGCTGCAAAGTTGCTTTTCTTTGTTCTTTTTTATTTATTTTTTTTCGGTTTTGAGTGTTTTGTGTTTTTTTTTTCCAGTTTTCAGTTTTTTGCTTTTAAAGAAAGCACTTGCAAGTGGGTTTTTAGTCAGTCCTACATCAGCAGCCCCAGCACAGCTGTGGCCCTCCAGAGCTTTTGCTAAGCTCTGTTGGACTGATTTTAGCACCCCAAAAAGACGTGCTCCAAGTATTTCATTCAACAAACTGACGTGAAGAACAGATCATTTTCTCACTTAGAAAGCACAGCGGGGAGTGAAAGAGCAAAACCTAAATGTTGGCAGCAAGGGAAGTCACGGTTTTGTTTCTGTTTTCTGCAGGGCTCCACTGCAAGGTGTGAGTTTGCTGCTGTCTCATCGAGGTTAGGCTGATACTGTGCCTCTCCCTGGAGAGGGCAAGGCAGGATTTCGGCGTGCAGGTGGATGGCCCTTTTATCCAGCCGCCTGTTTTCACGCTTACCAGGACTGAACGTCTCTAACATCCTCTGAAATTCACCAAGAGAGTCAAAAATTTAGCAAAAGATCCATTTTCTCTACTTACCCAGATATGAAGACTCATTACATTAAGACTGGTAAAACTGACTTTTCCCTTTACTAATTCTGTGTGTGTGTGTGACGTTTTAAGAAATTCAAAATCTTTATTTTCATCTCTTTTTTTTTTTTTCTTATGGAAACACTGAGCATCAGACGTCCGCAGGTTCTGCTGGAGGATAAGCAGAGGCTGTGGCCTCCTGACCTTTTCAACAAGGTGGGTTCTCAGAAAATACCCAGCTTTGTGAGATGGTTCTGGACACAGGTTTAGTGCCTCTGAGAGCCTGAACATCCCTTGGGGAAAACACAGCCTTGAAATGGAAGCATGTTGGAGGCTCTCCCAATATCCACCTCCAGCTCTTATTTGTGCACAACGCCTTTTGAACCCCCAAAAAGCCCCACAACCCCTCTCCTTCAACGCCGGTGACACCCTCGGCATCTCCACAAGGAGCCCTGCTAGGAGAAGCCCGCGAGAAATCAGCAATAAATGCGAAAAAAAAGGGAAAAAAGGGCAAAAAGAGGCCGCCGGGCCTCCCTCCCCCCCTCCCCTCCTCCCCCCCTCCCCTCAGCCGGCCCCGCCCACCCACAAACCCCGCCCGCCACCCCGTGACCCCGCCCACTCCGTAACCACGCCCCCTCCCCGCCAAAACCACGCCCCCTCCCTCCTCGGCCCCCCGTTGGCTCCCCGCCGCCGCCGCCACGTGACGAGGGAGAGGCGCGGCCCGAGCGCGGGGAGGGGGGGGCGTGGCCAAGCGGGAGGGGGCGTGGCCAAAGCGGCGGCGGCGGCGCGCGCGCGGGACGGGAGCGGAGCGGCGGCGGCGGCGGCCTCGGGACCGGGAGCGGCACCGGGAGCGGGTCCGGGACCGGCGGGGGCCGCATGTGCGGGCGGGGAGCGGCGAGGGCGGCGTGGGGCCGAGCCGGGAGGCGCTGCCGGAGCTGCCGGAGCCGGCGAGCAGGTCGGTACCGGGAGAACCGGGCGGCGGGGAGGGAGAGGAAGGGGGTTTGGGGGGGGGAAATGGGGTTAAAGGGGGGGGAAATGGGGTTAAAGGGGAGGGGAATGGGTTTTTTGGGGGGGCACGGGGACAGCGCGGGGTCGTTCCACGCGTGGGAGACGCTGTGGGTACGGTGAGAGCCAGGAGGGGGCGGTGGGAGGGGGGGGATGCGCGGTGCGGGGGTCCCGGAAATTTGGGAGGGGGGTGGGGGTGTTGGGGGGCACGGGGCAAGAGGGTTTGCACGGTGCGATGAGCCCTGCACGGTGCTCTGAGGCTTGCACGGTGCAATGAGCCTGGCGTGGTGCAATGAGCCCTGCACCGTGGGAGGCTGGTGTTATGGGGGGGGGGGGTGGGTGCTGCACGGTGCGGGGGTCCTGGAAATTTGGGGGGGGTGTTGGGGGGCACGGTGCAGTAAGGCTTGCACGGTGCTCAGAGCCTTGCACGGTGCAATAAGCCTTGCATGGGAGGGCAAGCAACGTTGCACGGTGCTCTAAGCCTTGCCCGCCGTGGCTATATTTGCTGGTTTTGGTCGGATTATGTATATATGTTTTTTGGTCGGATCGTTGATAATAGCGAGCTGTGAAACGCCGGCGGGTGTACGTAAAGCTGGGGACTTTGTACTCCCACCAGCATCCGGCACAGGTACCCGAATACAGGCAGGAGCTTCATCTCGTGTTGTCAGTAGGCTTCAGAGTTAACAGCCCAGGTGCTGGCCGTGCCAGCAGCCCGGTACCTCAGCCAAGTCCCTGGCACGGGGGGGATGTCAGATCCCAGCAGGGACCGTCACACGTGGCACCGGGGCAGGTGGAGGAAGCGACTTTTATCCTTCGGGGAATGCCCTGCGCTCCCTCGGGGGAGCAATCCTCGTGCTCCCTCGCACGAGGCCCAAAATAGCCGTGTCACCAGAGCCCCGCGAGCTTTCGGCCCCGTTGGCTCCGCTGGCAAAAGGCGAAACCTTTCGGGGAATAACAGCGTGCTTAAAGGTTGGCAAGGGACCTCTGGAGGTCGGCTCCTCCACCCTCCTTTCTTTATCACTGCTTTAATTTCATTTTTTACGTGCGCCTCGTTGACTGAAAATCACGCGCCGGCTCCCAGTCCCTGGCGAGAAGCATCCTCTGCAAAGTGCATTTCTTTGCTTTGTGCCTTTAAAGACATCAAAAAAAGCCGCGTTTAGGCCCATTTCCAGCCTAATCATCCCTTGCGAGCGGTGGAAATCGGCGCCTTGAAATCCAGCGGCGCTTGGTATTAAAATAGCCAGCAATAAACATAGGCTCCTATCAATAACCTTAATTACGGTTTGGGGTTCGTCTTAAATAGATGCACGTTGCCACGCCGTAGGGAAGTGCAGGTTTAGCATCCGGACGGGGCGTAACGTGTTTTTGTAGTGTCAGTGGAGAAAACAAACAAACAAACAAAAAAAAACAAACATGGGGGTTTATCTATAACGTGCTGTTGGGGAAGAAAATGGCAAATTTTGGGGTCGGGAGCGTGGGACTTGTTTCTGGGCACCACGTGGGTGTTGGGGTTGTCCCATCTCTGGAGGTGCAGCATCCGCATTTGCATCTCAGGAAGGCTTGGATGGGGCGAGCAAGTCTTAATGCTCTGCAAAAACCCACTCAGATGGTTTTTTGGGTTCTTTTCCCTCTGATTTTATCCCAAATTCATGGAGGCAAGCAGCGCCTGCCGCTCCGTTACGGGCTCGGTTTTACCCGCTTACGCCACTTGGCGAGCACGAGAAGGGCCCGGATTCCTGTGGCAAGGAGCCCTTAAAATTTCAACAGCTCTACCTATAAATATAGGCAGCGTGAAAGGCAATCCGCCTTCCAAAAAAAAAAAATTAAACAAATAAATAAATAAAAGCACCGCGCTCCTTTTTTTAGTCCGCCCGTATCTGCCCGACTTTGGCGCAATGCAACGCGTCTCCGGCTGGGAGCCTCCAATGCCTCTTGCTGATTTCTGTACAAATAAAAATGGGTGTAAAGGTGGCGTTTTAGGGTGAAACACACCGGGATGCCATGGCAGGAGGATGGCAGCGGGGGCAGCTTTTGGGATGGCTCGGTCCTGGCGGAGCTGCGGCGCCGTGGGGCGGCGCGCGTGGAGCCCGGAGCATCCCTTTGGGTGCGAGATGGTGCCTTGGGTGAAAATCGAAAAAAAAAATCATAAAAAAAAAAAATAAAGAAGTGTGGCTGGGAAATCCCCCTCGGCAAGGGGTCTCCGGTGAGGAGCCGTGGGTCACCTCGCGGGGCCAAAGCTCGGGGTTGGGGACCGGGGGCTGGCGGCGCGGGGAAGCGCTGCGTGTGCACTTCGCCCCGGCGCGGAGCAGACAGGCTCCGCACGTGACCGTCTGCATTTCAGCTGATCGCTGGACCACTCTGCCAACAGGCTCTTCTCGCAGCTCGGCGGCTGCGATACCGCTTCTTTTTCCCCTTCCCTTCCCCACCCCTTCCTTCTTTCTCCCCTCCCCACCCCCCCCCCCCCCAGGTCCTCCGCCTGCTTTCCGAGCCCAAGGCTGCGACAGGGAGCCCGGCTGCAGCTGCGCGGGGTCCGCATCCAAATGGTTTCCTGGAAGGCGAGTGGGTTTTTTTTTGTTGTTTTTTTTGTTTTTTTTTTAATCTTAAAATGATCCTTTTCCCTTCGTCTCTATGCTGGTTGCGTGTCGGCTTTCGTGGCTTTCGTTCCTCGTGGCACGGGGGGGGGGGGTGGGAAGGAGGGGCCGAAGGGTTTTTTTTTTTTCGCCCGCGCGGATCTCTCCCCGCTGCGGTATCGCGCCCGATCGATGGCAGCTCTGTCCCCTGTCGTCTCTGCGATAGTTGCCGGCGATTTCCTCTTGACGTCAGTGCAGTTAATCAGACGGGGAACGTGGGAGCTGGCAGCGCCGCTGCCTCTGAGCGCCTCGCAAAGCCGGGGGGGGGGGGGTTGGACACGGGGCGCCCGCACGGGCTTGTGCTGGGGGAGACGGCATCGAGGCAGGCTTTCAACCCGGGGAGAGCTGGCTGCAGAGCCAAACCGGTGCTCTTCGCCCTTACCAATCCTCCCTGCATCTGTTTTTTCCCTTTAAAAATTATTATTATTATTTTTTCCTATTAATAATAAGAGAAGCAACGCAATCCCTACACCTGCTGCATTGCCGGAAGCAAGGGCTCGAGAGCCCTCCTTGATTTTTAAGCAGCCTCTATTTACCTAGCTAAACCTTTTTCTTCTTTTTTCTGTGTTTTTTCTTTTTTACCCCTAAGCATTACGTGAAGACATCTGACGGCTTTTTTTTTATGGCCGGGCTGACAACGCGGGTGGCGGTACCCGCGGAGCCAGCGCCACCCCCGGCACCCCGCCGGCCGCTCGGAGCCCCTCGCGTCGCGCTGCTTAATGACAGACTTAACGAAGCGTCTCGGCATTTCTGCCGGGACACGAATGCGGTCCCTCCTGGCCACGGTTTTTACAGGGCCGGCTCGCGGAGGGAGGGCGAGCTGGGCAAGGAAACGCTTCCCGGCGGCACCCTTGGGAGCTGCGCACCGAGATGGAAACGCCCGTGTCCTCCAGCCCGGCCCTCCCCGCCGAGCCGTTTCCTTCCCCGCTCCGAGCTGCCACTCAAAGCCTCTCCTCGCTGCTGTGGTTTTCCACAGCCGGCTGCCGAGCGTGACAGCGGCGAGAAGAAAGGCAGCGCGGGGGGCGATGCTGTCGGCTGCCGCCACCCGGGGACGCGGCCGCGCAGGTGGGCTGCGGTTGGGTCCCCCCCTTCCTCCACCCTCCAGGGTGTTTCGTGACCCATCCCACCTGCCTGCGCCTCTCCCAGGGCTCCTTCTCCTCCAGGTAGCCCAAGCAGAGCAGCCGAGATGCCCCGAGATAGGTGAGGAGCAGACAACATCCCCATAACCCTACAGGGGCAATGGGGAGAGTGATGGGGCTACGGGGTTTTGCTTTAGGAACGGCCCCAACCCCTTGGTGGCATCTCCCAGTGCTTCCAGGCTTCAGGCAGGACCTCAGCTCAGGCTCAGGCTCCCCACCACCTATCTTGCTCAGGACCTCCCCCCTCTTTATTTTATTTTATTTTAAGATCAAGGTGCTTCCTAGCAAATAGCTGGAGGAGAAGCACGCGGTGGGTTTTGGGGTTCACGGGGGATGCGGAGCAGACCTGGCCCCAGCCTGTTGGCTTTGGGTTTTCGGGGTCACAGCCCCCAAGCCCCACTCTCGCTCCAGGGAAGCAACGTGGCTGGGTGCATTTTTCAGCTCTCCAGGGCACAGGGGCTTAAAAAAACCCCATTGCCTCCGAGCTAAGCAGGGTAACGCTTCATAGCTGGGTGCAGGAGTTAATTTTTCTTCCCTCTGCCGTGCCCTGCAGCTTTTCTTCCCATGCAGAGGGAGCGGGGGAATTTGGGGTGCGAGTCTGGGCGATCCCGATGTCCCCTAGGAGGGCGGCCACCCCGGGGCCCCCTCCGTGTGAACGGGGTCAGCAGCTGGGAAATGGCAGAGCAGAGTGGTAATTCCCAGCTGCCACGAAAGCGGCTCTCAAATCAAATTCCCTCCGAGAGCGATTCCAAGTATTTGAGGGTTTGAACTTTTCCGGGGAGGGCTTTGGGAGCTGCCGGCTACCGCGCTGCACCCTTGGCACCGCGGGGGAGAGACCCCGGGGGAATCGGTTTCGTTATCCCAGCCTCTAAAAGGTTTTTATTTTATTTTTTTGTTAATGTATAAATCATTATTTTTATTTGTTAGCTGCGTGCCCGCCGCGACGACCCAGAGCGGAGCGCTGCTGGAAGCAAAGCTTGCCCTAAACCCCGGAGGGGCCCCGGGGGTTGCAGGAGTTGCCCGTGGGGCTCGGTGGCCCTCGTGGTGCCACCGTACCTGTCCCCACACGTCCCCGGGGGCCGGGCGCCCCTTGCCATGCATTCCTCGGCCGGCACTGCTTGGTAACGTGGGCACAACAGAAAACAAACTTTGCCGCGAGCTTTGCTCTCCCAGAGCCCCTGAAGCTCGCTTTCAAAAAAAAAAAAAAACAACAACAAAAAAAAAAGAGCAATGTGGTCTTTTTTTTTTTTTTTTTTTTTTTTTTTTTCCCTCGTGCTCATGAAAATTCTCATACCAAAGCTGTAACCTCCGCTGGCCCCGGTTTTGTTGGTTTTTAAGGTGGCTTTTTGGGGGCGTTTAAGGGGAGGTTTATCCAGCCCCGCTCCCCAGCCTCTGTGGGTGCCAGATTACAGCGTGTGCAGAAGGCAAAAAAACAGGGGGTTTGGTCAAAAAATGACCAAATTGCGGCTGGGGACAGGCTGGGTACCCCGAAACAGGGACAATGTGCAAATGCAGCCGGGCTGGAAATAGCCCCCAGACTACAGGGATCCAGACTATAGGGATCCCCAAAGGGATGCTGATAGCGGGGCCGTATCCAAACTCACACCTCTGCTTCCCCACCACCCCTCCTTTGCCCTTTTTAGAGCGAGCTGGGGATGAACCAAGCCTATTTGGGGCAAAACCCTGCTAAAAACCCATTTGCAGCAGGGTTTTCCTCCCCGTGCACCCTTCATCTCAAGATTTTCTCGGCTCCTTGTAGACTCCTTTCCCATCCTTCCGCCAAGCCGTCCGTCAGCCTGGCGGTGTTTTAATAATCCTTGACTCTTTTTTTTTTTAAGTTATTATGGTTGTTTTTCTTTTTAATTATCATTTTTTTTCTGCAGGGAGGTGGGAGAAGCGCATCTCCTAAGGCAGGGAAATGGCAGAGACCTGCGAGTCCCAAGGGGAGCTTTGCCACGGATGGGAACAGCCCCTGTGCTTACCCGGCCGGGTCCGGCCTCCCAGCCCGAAGTGGCATCCCTCGGACCACACACTTTGCTCTCTCTTTTCTCCCTCCCGACCTAATCCCTCCAACCCCTTAGGCTTTTTTTTTCGTTGTTGTTGTCGTTGCTGCTCCTCTCCGAATTCCTTCTCGTTCGCAGGCTCGCCGCCAGCATGCAACACGCTATAAAAAGGGGACTTGTTCTCCAGGCTCCCCTCCGGTACAGAACATTTACACAAATAGCCCCGCCACTCCGTCCCGTTCCCCCTGCTAGCGCTGAGCCGCTGGGAGGGTGCCTGGGGAGCGGGGCTGCCGTCTTAAGAGAAGCCAAGAAGTCGAATTTCCCGGAGCCCGAAGCCCAGCCAGCGTTTAAGCTCCCCTCCTCCTCCCGTCAGCTGGAAAAACAGAGCCGTGCCTTTATTTCATTTTATTTTTTTTCGCCCCTCTCAATCCCGGTGGAGCTTCCCCGAGAGTAAACGCAGCGGATGCGCTTTGCATCCCTTTGGGCAGGTGCGGCCGCGGGGCAGGATTTGGGCACGACCACAACGTTTTGGGCCCCAGCAAATCCTCCGGGAAAGGAGTTGCAGAGCCCTAGGTCTAAAAAAAAAAAAACCAATGCTTGTGGTTCCAGCGTGGTTGGGACGGGCTGGAGGGTTCATCCCTGCGGTGGGGACGGTCTGGGTGAGTCGTGTTTGCTCCCTCAGCTTCATCCCACTGCTGCATCTAGCACGGGGACCCCGCTTCGCCACCCGTTTTGCACTTTCTGGAGGCTCTGCGTTCGTTTGTAGGGATGCTGAGATGCTCGTCCTGCTTTGGGTCATGCAGAGCTCTCACCAAGCTTCTCCTTCCTCCAGACTTCCCCATTACACCATCCAGACCTGCAGAAGGATGCCCCACACCAGCTGACAGAGGCGCTCCCATTTGAAGCTGATTTCCTTAGCACTCTCCTCTTTTGCAATGCAAAACCCCTTTTTGGCAAAAGAGATGGGTTTTTTTTTGTTTTTTTTTTTTTTTTTTCCCTAAGGCAGCCTTCGGTACCATCCTTCCTTCTCCCTCCAGCTCGCAGCCTCGGGTAGCGACGTGACGGCTCAATCCCGGCCGTGCTAATCTCGTGCTAATCTCTGCCCTGTTCTTGCGAAGCAGAAGTTTCCTGCGCGGGGCTGAGCCGGGTCCTTTGCTCAAAGCCGAATTGATTTATGGCATTTAACTTCACCGGAGCAAAACGCACGCAGCTCCCTAGCACGGGTCCCCTCTGGGTGCCTAGGGCCGTCCACGACTCGTTAGGGTGTGATTAAAACCTTACCAAGCAGGCTTGAGGCTCCGTGCATGAGACCCTACAAAACTCAGCACGATTTGAGCCTGCTCCAACGTAGGATTTACTGTCAGGGCTCTGCTTGCCCCCTGGGGGTGGTAAATTCCCGCTTTGTCGCCTCGTTTCCCCCGCTCTTTCTTTTTGCTGCCACGTTTGCCGTCTCTGCTGTGGGTTTTCTTGGCCGGTGGGCGCGTTTTTGCACTTTTTTTGGAGGCCGTGCGGTCATTCCTGGGGATGCTGAACTGCTCCTTCTGGTTTGGACCCTCTTCTTGGCAGGTGGGGCTCGGTTCCTACCCTCCCTGCCTGGAAATCTTCTCCAGGTGCCCAACTTCCCCAGCCTCCTGACCACCACCAGCCAGCTCCCTTATTTTCCCCAAGCTTTCCTTTACTTAAAAGCTGATTTCGATGTGTTTTTTTTTTTTTTTTTTTTCATCCTGCTTAACCTAAGCTGCATCAGCCTTCGTCTGTCTGAGGCAGGGTTTTACGTTCATTGCAGCATCCGTCTGCAGTGCCGTGCCCTCGTTAAACCGCGCGTAAATTGGCATCGCCGCGGAGGAGCTGGGCCCTGCGGTTCTTAGCAGGATTATTCTTGGCTCTCCGCTCTCCCAGCGAAGCCGCTCTGCTGGCGTAACAGTTCCCAGCCTCGCTCCTCTCCAAAGTCAGGTGCCAACCCGGCGCTGAGCAAATTCCTGGGAGCAAACCAGAACCCGCTGCATCGCTCCGCAGCAAGTGGGTTTCCACCCAGAGCATCTCTTCTCTATTCTGCGGTGGTTTTAGCACATCACGTCAGGCATTAAACTCTCCGAATCCTCCCCGAGCAGCCCGCAGGCTCCTTTACAACCGCAGCTCCAGCCCGGACCTCCCGTTGGGCATCGCCTCCTGCGCTTTTTGCCATCGCTGGTCTTGGTGGTGCTGGTGTTATCGTGTTTTCCTCGCTGCCTACATCACCGTCCATTGCTTCCAGCACTTCTTTTAGGTGCAGCTGGCCATTTGCTCCCTGCAGTTGCTCTTCCTCTTTCCTCTCTCCCCGTTTCCTTGATTTCTCGCTGTGTTTGAAGCCAGGGGAGGTCGGGGCGTGTTTCGCAACCCTTCCGCTCCCGTTATTCGTTTCTTAGAAGCGAAGGGGAAGGAACCGCAAGCAACAAAGAGCCCGAGCTTGGAGGACTGGCTGTTTATTTGTCAAAGCTAGAAAAGCCAAAGAAGACGAGAGGAAATCCTCAGCAAAAATGTACCTCAATTAACTTCAGGCTTGGGCACATCAATTCTCGGAGGAGCAGAGCCGTGGCAGCGGGAAGGGGGGGGACATCTTCCTGATGTGACTTTAGACGGAGGTGTTTCCACTGCAATTACTGCAAATAACATTAAATATAACAAAATAACATCTCAGGTTTGCATTTTGCACCCTGGGCTGGCCTTTTTTGCATCGTGCATCCCATCTTGGTGGCACCTCCTGCAGTGGGTTTGCCATAAGCCAGCCCCAGGGGTGCAAATGGGGTCAAGGAGACTCGAGCCAGCCTTTAGATGCTCCGAAGAGAGGATGGGGACAGCAGGATGGCTCAGATACCAAGGCAGAAGATGCTCCGAGACAAAAATAAGATCCTTAAAGAGCATTGAGGATGGCTTAAGATCTTCTCCCTTGGAAGCAGCAATTACCAGATGAAAGAAAATGTCTTCAAGCCGGTGACCAGACATCTTGGAGCATCTGGTTTGAGTTTTGCCCGTGCGCTCGGGGCGGCAGGGAAGGCTGCTCGCTGTGGTTATAGCCGGGCAAGGCGGAGCGGCGTCCTTCGGGGAATATGGCCGGCGCTTACGAAACGCCCCGGACAGGAGCGATTTCCACATCCCATCACAGAACCGTTTAGGTTTTCTCTTGCCTTTTTGTCCCTCCTCGCTCCCGAGGAGGCATCGCTGGCGTGTAATTACCGCCGGCTGTAACGCAGCCAGACCGATGTCTTCCTGGCAGAGGCGAGCACAATAGGAGCCAACGGCTATTGCGTGCCCCAAATAAAACGATTCCAGCCCCAGGGCCTCACCCAAACGCGAGGCATCCAGGACCAGCTCGGTGCAGTTTGCTCAAACCCACAAGACTCGCTCTGCTGGCAGCTGCCCCTAAATTCGTTTTGTTTTTTTTAACTTGGTTTCCCCCGCGAAGCCACCTGCCCGCTGGCCACATCTCGAAGCGCACCTGCGGCTGCCAGGAGCAGCACATCTGGCTGCCGTTAGCGGGCTCCGTTCGGGGCTTTCTTGCTGAAAAAGATTATTCACGGCTTTAATTGAAAGCAGAGGCCGAGGCACGGCACGCGGCTGCACCCCGCCGGCCGGCGCGTGGCTTTGCCCGGCTTTGATGGAAGGATGGAGACACCAGGTTCCCCCGAGGAGCCGTCCTGGAGCATCCCACCGCGCTTCTCATCCTGCTCCCAGCTGGGATTTACACCGAAACCCGAAGGATTTAACTTTCGAGCCCTGAGCAAAGACAGCCCGAGGTGATGCAAATGCATGACCTGGCCCAAATCTCAGGAAGAGGTAAATATTGCATCACGCGGAGCGGGCTGTATCCTTTGCCCCAGCTTGAGGCGCTTTGCTTTTCCCTCATCCTCCCAAGTGGCTTTGACGGGGAAAAGATGTACCAGCAGCTGGGCTCAGCTCCATGGACCGTCCATTTGAAATTTTGGTGGTTCTCACCCAGTTTGGGAGCCTCTGTTGCTCTTATTCTGATTCAAATCCACCTCCGCTTTGTGCACATCTCAGACGTGGGGGCTCAAACTCAGCCCCCTTCCAAGCAGGAGGTTTTGGGAGGAGATGCACGGTGGGAAAGGCTTTCTCCTTGCTACCCAGTTTAATTACGGGTGCTGTGCTGTTTGCAGTAGGACGGATCCCCATCCCGTCCCCGTGTGAGGCTGCCGGCGGGGAGGAATTGGGTTTCACAACCCATCTTTCCAGGCTGCCACAAGATTACTGGAAGGAGAGGAATGTGCCGGAGAAAACGTCCCAGTTGCTGTTAAAAGGCACGGCTTTCTCTCCTCCTTTCCTCCCCGCGTCACCCTGGGGTGCCTTTGCCCTCCTGGCCTCCCCTTCCTGTGCAAATAATTGCAGGCGCGATAAGCGGGAGCCATTTGGCTCTCGTGTCAAGGAGCTCGTTGCTTGTGCTTGCGGTGCTCCCGGGACGGAGCTCAGCCCCTTTATATCTGAACAATAAATCTCATGGCTCTCCAGGACACACCCTTCGCGCGAGGCACTGATGCCTCTTAAATAATGGGCCTGCCAGATGCTTACTCCGTCTGGGTGAAGAGCACGCCAGCCAGTTGTAGCATCTGCAAATCATTTTCCAGGAGAGCCCAGACAGCGCGGGAGGCTCGCTCGAGTCCCTTTCATCCGGCCCTTTTGAATCCCCGCAAACATTTCTGGGCTGCTTGGAGCAGAAGCGTTTGCGCCGAGAGGAGCTGCTGGAGCCTTCTCCGTGTGTGCTGGAGGTGAGGGACGTACCCTGCACATCTTGGGTGCTGGGGAGCTGGGTTGAGAAATGCTTCGGAAAGTCTGAAATCCGTGCCAGGCAGAGGTTAATTTAGGCTGTTTTCTCGGATCCATTCCTTATGTCCACTGATGCTTGGAAATACTGGGAGCATCAGACGCAGAGCTGTGGTGCTGAGTGTTGGTTGAGCTGGTCTGGCACTGGATCATCTCCTTCTGGATGATGTGACACTGAAAAGGCTGAAGGTGGGGACAGCTTTCTCTGTTGTGCCCCATTGCTCTTGTTTTGGGGCACTGGGACCCCAGTAACATTTTACCTCCAGCAAGAAGAAATCCTGCAAGTTCTCTGCAGGTCTCGTTGCATCTGACATGCCGGGGGTGAGAGCTCCGTGGTGCACTTGCCCTGGTTTCTCTCCCAGCCTAATTACAAGCCTCTTGGACTCTCTCAGGCAGCTTTGGCAGGTGCTCTGCTTTTCTAGCTCCAGCGCCGGGGAGCCCCGGCCACAGCCGCGAAGTCTTTCCCCGGCTATTAGAAAGCGCTTTCCGCTGCTGGAAGCTGTGAAGTGAAAAGGACCTACACAAATAAACTTCCCAAGGGCAGGGAGTCAAAATATCCCTGGGCGTGTTTGGTGGAAAAAAGGTTAGCCAGCCCCAAGTCTTGGACTCACTGCTGGCCTGACCTTGTTGACAAAACACGGGGTTATTAATTGGGGTTTTAGGCAAACGGCCCGAGGATATTCAGCAGGAGCTTGTCCATCACAGCGGCTGAGATCTCCCAGGGCAGCGCCGTGAGAGCAAATCTGGCCGTGCTCTTCGCAGACCTCCGCGGAGAGCTGAATGAAATCCCTTCAGGATGCCTTGGCTTGCCAAGCTCCCCCGAAAGCCAGGCGGCAGATTTGAAGGCTGGTGCATAACATGCTCTGGACCTCGGGTGGAGGGGATGCACGCTGCACAGCACACTGTGCTGTCTCCTGCTCCCCTGCTGATCCTTTTCCAGCCCCAGCCTTCGTCTCTCAAGGACATGATGTGTTTGGAGATGCACTTAGGGACTGGCCGCGGCTCTGGGTTGGGGTTTTGTTGCTGAGGATAAGGCGTGCAGGGGTCTCAGATTCCCGCAGTGGCCACGGGAGCATGGGGATTCCCCAGTAGTGGAGCTGGGGCAGAAGCACAGGAGGTGCCCACTGAGAAACTAGGCACTTTAGGGTTTGCTGAAAGGACTCTGTTGACCATAATCGAGCTCTTGGCTCCCTAAATTCAGGTTTCTTCTCTCAAACTGAATCCTACCCGTAGCACTGTAACTCCAAGCAGGAGCTTCGTGTTCAGGAGCGACCTGTGCTGCCCCAGCACGGTCCTAAACCTCAGCAGCCACTCGGTGCTGCTCCAGCCTTTGACATGCTCGCCGTCCCGTGCCAATCCCCAAGCTTAGTGGTTTTTCTTGGGGCTGCAGCAGGGCGGCTGTGGCTACTTCGGGTGCACCCGCAGTGTTTCAGCCGGAGAAGAGCCGCCGGAGCGGCTCAGCCGAGCGGGAGCAGGAGCCGGCTGTTCCTATCGCGGCTGGCGAGTTCATTCACAGGATCTCACGGCAGCGAACAGCCCATCTGCTCGCTTCCCTCGGCTCGGAAAGCAAGCAGAAACCAGTGCTGGCGCCGGCCCAGAACAGAAGCTATGGGATTCCTCCTCGACAGCGTGACAGCAAACGCTTGTCTCGCACGGGGCCAGTGCTGGGCGGCTCTCGCCCGCAGAGCCCGCGGCAAAGCCCGTCCTGTTTCAGGAAGAGCTTGCCTTTGGGCTGCCAGCTTTCCTGCACCTGAGTGACTAAGCGAGCTGGAAAGCACCTTTGGTGCGCGCCAGGGTGGTGGAAATTTGGCTGCCAGCAAGGAAACATGCCAGCACACATCCCACCGTGCTGCGAGGAGGTGGGCAGCACCTGCAAAGGGGCTGTGCCCTCTCCACAGCTCCCTTGAAAGGCTGGCAAAAGTCTCTAAAGGGCAGCCTCGTTCAGGTTGTTCCCTGTGTGGGTGAAATGTGCTCCTCGAGGTTTTGCCAGGTCCAAGCAGCCCCACAGCTGAAGCCCCCTTGCCTGGGATGCTCGGCTTTTCTTGGCTTCCTTACTTCAAGTTGCTCTTTGCAACCAAGCGAGAGGGATCGAGGTGCCTATTCCTCTCGCACAGCCTCCTGACGTGGTCTTGCCCACGGTGAAACCAGCGCAGGGGTGGAGCAGTCCGTCGGGCAGGAATTCAGAGCAGCCCAACAGCTCTCCGCAGAGCCGCGATGGCAGGCGGCCTGCATTTCGCAAGTGGGGTTTTCCCATCAGACTCTCCTGCTGCTATAAATAACAGGAAACGTTCTGCCATCTCTGCTCTGGAGAAGGTCAGGAGCTGGATTCTGTGGTCTCTGGAGTTTTAATGAGATTGGAGGTTCATGCAGCGTACCCAGAAGTCCCCTGGGATGGCCTGCCTGAGGCCCTTTGGTTCCTTGGATGGCAAAGTCTCAAGCACCGGCCTTTGGCAGAGTCGCCTTAGCCACCCTTTTGAGATGTCAGGTCCTGCTAAACCCTCCACGTGCTGTTCATCTCCAAGACCAGATGTTAACTCTTGGATCGCTGCCGAACCTGCTCGTGAGAGGTTTGATCCATCCCCTGCCTGCGGCAGGCAAAGCTTCTGCTGTGGGTCCCGGGACAAACACACGGACACCAGCTGGTGCTCCCCTGAGCTTGCTGGGAGCTCGTCTTGTGATTTCCCTCACCAGCACTTGGTGTACTACTCGTGGTGGGCAAATTCCTAAAATTTACCCTTTGTCTTCTCCATCAAGGAGGCTGACTTTTCCTGAATCTTTTTTGGGGCTGAGGGACCAGCCCTTTGACTCCTGGGCTGTTGGTCAGAGGTGGGAAGGTGGGGTGGGAAACTTGTGTCCTCTGATGGCCAACCATTGTGGTTGTCAGTGCAACAGGGGAAAAAAGAGCCCCTAGTGAATGAAAGAAAACTTGGCACTCGGTGAGCCAAAATTTCTAGCTTTTATTCAAATCATAGTATTTGTCTTGCAGTATTCCCCCAAACCAATACTCAGTCAAGAGTGAGGTGAAACTAGCCATGCAGTGCTCTCCTATCTCCATTATTCGGGTCTGCTCCTGAATGTCTCCCTTCAACTACGTTTTTTCTTGGCAACATCTCGCTGCCTATAAATGCACGCGTACCACAGCAAGGTTCCTACCCAAACTCTGGTTCCTCAAGGTTGCTGTCCTCCATCCTCGTGGACAGGGCTTTGCTTAACATCTGGTGCCAAGTGGTGGCCGGTGAGGTGGAAAGATGGTCTGAACAGGCATAGACCACAATAACTTATATCTCGTGCAATTGATGTGTGCAAATAAATCTCTTAAAATAGGGATGTGGATGTCCCATGCTGCTGCTGTAGTTAGTATGAGGGATGGGGAGTTACTTCCATAAGTTGACTTGCTCCTCAGCCCTCTGTCTCTGTATTAATTAGAGAAGGAGTGAATGCAAAGGGTAAATGGTGTTTCTCCAGGTCTAGCTGGCGTGGAAAAAACTCATGCGCACCTTCCCTGGCTGGTCACAGTGGTGGGTCTCCATTGGGCTTGTATTTCCCGTTGGGCATCCCCAGCTTCTCTCCTCATGGTTCTCCCCTTGGGCTTGCGGCAGGATGGAAATGCGACAAATCCACCAGGAAGATCTGGCTCCAGGAGTCTGCTCAGACATCTCAGCGGCTTTCCCTGGTCGTGGAGAGCTGTGTTGCCCCAGCAGCCACGCGGGGAGGAGGCAAAGCCGCCGGCTGCTGCCTCTCCCTTTTCCCCAGCAGCTGCAGGAGTGCTTTGATGTCTGCTCCTCTGGCCCGAGCACCCAGCACCAAGATTAACCACCCGTCAGACCCCTTCGCCGCCTCCAGATTAATCTCCTAAACACAGGCAAGCCCCGCTCAGAGGGCTCCCGGTATTCCCTCCTTGCAAAAGAAGGGTTAAAAATAGTTTCTTCCCTTGCACCTGCTCCTCCAAAGCCAAAAGTGAGTTTTATTTTTACAGCCCAGATTTCCTGGTGGCTGTCTTCTCTGGTGGGGTGTAGGGGAACGGGGCAAGTAGAAAAATCATCAGTCTTAATAGCGCAAAGAAAATAGGCAGCGTGGAAAGTGCTTGTGCTACACATGGGTTGGAGGGAGCCCTTTCCCTCCTTATAACCACGTGCTTCAAAACTGAGGCAGAAGTGCAGCTCCAGTGTTGGTCCTCAGGAAAAACACCTGATTTTGCTCTTCTTTTGTATTTTTCCAGGCCAACCCTTCAAGGGACAGGAGGGCTGAACAATTGCAAATGGAACTGTGTGTTTGTGGGAGTGTTATTTGTGGGGTTTCCTGGGTCTAAGTTAGCATCCCCTGTGCAGAGCTCTGAAGCGGAGAAGGAAGCCTGGCTCGGCCCTGATTAGTTTCAGTGAGGGCGAATTATTATTTTTTTTAAGGCCTGCATGTTTACATTTCATAAGCTTATTTTAAAACACATGTATACAAGAGCAGGCTTATTTATAAGGCAGAATAGCCTACTGTGTCCTTACCTGACTTGAGTGTCAAAGAAGCAGCTTTTTTTTTTTAACTTTTTACAAGCATGGTTTAAAATAAAATCCTGGTTTGTTGCACCCCAGTGAATCTGCCCGGGAGGAGGTCAGTGCAAGGTCTTGTTTTCTGACTGTAAAAAGCTCTTCTGCTTGTTTACAGAGCTTCTTCTTGCCAGCTGTCATTTTAGGATAATCTGTTAATGACAGCTATAGGTAAAAAACTCATTTCCATCCCCCAGAGTCCTGGCAAGCCTGCACTGCCAAAATCCCAAACTAGCCCAGCTTCCCAGCGAAAAGCCTTTGGGAACTTTCCATCTGTAGAGCAGGATCTGCTGGGTGACCCATTCAGTCGAGGTCTTGGCAAGGTTTCTGGCTCCAAATCCCCAAGGTAAATACATAAGAAAGCCTTTTAGGGGCGATGGGCGTTATCTGCCTCTTAGTCCCGCTGGCAAAAACCGCGGGAGAGGCCCCGCTGGCTGCCCCCGAGGAGTTTCTCCAACAAGGATGGGGTAATCCTGAGTGAGGAGGAGGTGGAGGAATGAGGGGGTGCCAGCAGCCAGGGGAGGATTTTATTCTTCATTCGCTGTTTTAACTCTCTGAACTGGTGAGGAGCACCTTATGGTGGTGCAGAAAAGCTTCAGGTGAATGTTAAGTGTGGTGAGATGTTAAGTATGGGCCTTAATGGCAGACCCAAGGAGTGAAGTCAGTCACTAAGTCTCACAAAAGAGAAGTGAAGCAAGTAAAATTTCTCTCACATGGGAGGAAAGATGTTTTTATGCCTATGCTGAGAGAGATTTTTCTGCTTCTAGCAAACTTTCACGAAGCCTGTGGTCCTGGTGGGTATGCTGAAGGCCTAGGAGGCCGGGAGGTGAGCAGCTACCTTGTGTACCCAAGGAAATAGCTGAAGCAGACATAGGGCGAGGGCCGGGTTTCCATCCAGCAGAGCTGTAAAACCAAAGCCCTGACCACTGGTGGTTATTTAAAGACTTCCTGCGATGGGAAGGTGCTTGGCCTACGTTCAGGCTGGGCGCCTGCTCTCTGCAAAGCCAAATAAACAGAATCCACTTGAACTTTCCACCTTGCGGGCTCGGCCAGATGCCTCATCCCTCGCTACAAGCGGGCCTGCTCCGTGCCTTGGACGGGCTCTGCCTCCAGGCCTCCACAGAGGATTTGGGGTGACCACCACACTGTGGGGTGCTTTTCCTTTCACCCAAAGGAGGAGTTGGGCACTGTCATCCCACTGCTTGGAGCTGGAAGGCGGCAGCAGGGCGGGAAGGCCTGTGTCTCCAGGATGGGCTGGGATGTCCTACGTGTGGTCTGTGTCCTCAAATGACCATGGGCAGGGCAAAGAGAGAGGAAATTATATCCTTTAACTCTAGATGTGTAGTTTCAATGCTAACTTCCCAAGAGGAGGACAGCTGAGATATTTCCATGTAGTCGGGTGCAGGAATTTTGTCCATCCATCACAGACCTACTGGACGGAGTCCAACAACGGGACACAAAGATGGTGGGACAGGAGCAGCTCTCCTGTGAGGAGAGGCTGAGAGCTGGGACTGCTCAGCCTGAAGAGGAGGAGGCTCGGGGGGATTTCATCAATGTGCACAAACACCTGAAGGGAGGCTGCATAGAGGACAGAGCCAGGCTCTTGTCAGTGGTGCCCAGTGCCAGGACAAGAGGCAGTGAGCACAAAACGGAGCACAGGAGGTTCCCTCTGAACATCAGGCAGCACTTCGGTGCTGTGCGAGTGGCTGAGCGCTGGCACAGGTTGTCCAGAGAGGTTATGGAGTCTCCTCCTTGGAGATCTTCAAAAGCCACCAGGATAAGATTTGATAAGATTTATTTAACATGGTGCATGTCTATCCTTGCTTCTGTACCTTCCCTGGTGACCCAGGACATTTTGGCAACCCAGTGAACTCTGCAATGGATGCACCTCCGTGGATAGCTCCCTACTGCCAGCAGCAGCCCCATGGCCTGGGAACTTTTGCAAGACTTGGCAGCGGGGCCACTGCAGGCGTATTTCACACAGGACCCAAAAATATTGCTGTCAGTGCAGCGTTGGTCGGTTTGAACGCAGGGTCAGGTCCCAAAGAAATCAAGACTGTTGATGGACAAACCTAAGCATATTCGAATGTTTCGTCTGATTTTCTTGGATTGCAAAGTTTCCAAGGGAGCCAAAAAGCTCGCTTCTCTTCTTGTTTACTTTGCAGACCAGAAATACAGCTGGGTTCAGTGAAATTAGGAAGCTTAAGTTCTTGTAGCAATGTAGTAGAGGGGGCAACTGGAAAAGCTCAAATGTCTTCTTCAGAGCCCATAAAATAAGTTCAAGATGTTCTTCCCCAACTCTGCTGCCCTGTTTCTGCTCTGTGCCCGTGTTTGGCATTGATGCTGATGATTCAGGCACAGGGCAGCCCCGATATCAAAATCCTGACTTGAAATTCCTCTGAATTTGTAGTAAGGCAGCAAATCTGGAGGCTTTTCTCTCGATAAAGGTCAATGAGTTGGGACCACGCAGATGTTTCCAAGCACATGAGTGCCAGTGCTGAGTCTGGATGATAGCACAGGAGACGGCGGGTGCAACCAGAGCATCGTTTTAAACTGCAAATGAACCCTGAAATGACAGCAAACTTGAAGCAAGCCCACGTTTCGGGCCAGGCTGGCCGTGAATCAGCTTCGGAAAATGAAAGATGAAACTTTCTGACTTCAGCTCAAGTTATGAACTTATAAACTCCCAATTATCTGATTTGCTGGAGGCAAGCCAGAGACAAACATTTTTCGAGGCGAGCATGTGGGATGGCTTCCTGAAAGTGAACT
This sequence comes from Cygnus olor, assembly GCF_009769625.2. Taxonomy (NCBI): domain Eukaryota; kingdom Metazoa; phylum Chordata; class Aves; order Anseriformes; family Anatidae; genus Cygnus; species Cygnus olor. The sequence continues at coordinate 157,250,751 of NC_049170.1, read as the reverse complement.
CATTCAAAAAGGCGTGATTTGGAAGCAAGAAGTTAGACTCAAAAGCTGATGCTGATATTTCGAACTGGGTTAATCCCACATGAACGTGGCTTGCTATGGATTCCTGAGCTCCTTTTGAGTATCCTCTGTCCTGTTGCTCTGTGATAAAATGTAGGGGCACAATACACCACTTTCAAAAGTTGAAAAAATGCCTCTTTTTATGCCCATCTGAATGATGTCAAATGTGCAGAAAATTTCTTGGCTTGGTCTTCTCCCCCAGATACCAAGCTGGTGGCTGGCCGTGAACTACATACAAGTGAAGGCCAACAAGGCAACCCACAGCCCGACTTTTTTTTTTTTCATAGCACAACTTTGTGGTACCCATTTCCCCTTTAAAAAATTAATTTCTTTTCTCTGTTACTTTAAAAATTGCTGTGTATTCCCCGAAACTATTTTCAGGTATATGTTCTGATTTTCTTAATGGTTCCCCCCTTTGGGTCAGCCTTATATTTTTACATAATTTAAGCTAAAAGGTATGTATATGTTTATATATCTCTAAAATGCTAACACAAAACTGAAAGAGGAATTTGGGAAATATGTTCAATGGGCTGGGGGGCGGGGGGAATGGCATTTGTAGGCTCAGAAAGTGAAGCGTCCTTAACATGAATGGGATCAGTGGGATGGATTTGGAAATGGGACAAGAAAAAGATGCTCGGTGGTCTTCCATGCTTCCCCAGCTGTCGTATCTCTCCTGCAGATAAAATGTTGAACATTATCCTGCAGGTGAAACGCGGGAGAGGCATCGTGCAGGCAGCTGGGCAGCAGTTCCCCCTGTGAACTGCTGGAAGTGCCATCTGCTGAAGTCAGTGGAGGTTTTGTTGAGCTCTGTTTGTTTTAGTCAAGCGGCTGGGTCAAGGACCGGGGTTTATCATCAAAGGGATGCACCCACAGCACCGGCTGCTGGGAATTGTCCTCGTCCTTGGGGCTGTGGCCACAGCCTGGGGGGATTGCCGGGGTGTGCTGTAGGTGAGGAGTTAGTGACACTGTGCCACTGCCTATGGCCCTGGTGCCTGTCCCCTCTGCGTCTCCGTACCAGCAACGGTGCTCACATCTGTGGTTGTGGCAGCGAAATGGGTGAGTTCAAAGTTCTCTGCATCCACCAAAATCTCTTGTTCCTACCCCAGTACAAGACTCGTATGCTGGGAGCAGATTTTGGGTAGCACCCCTCTGCCTTGGAGCAAGAGGAAGGCTGCGTGGTGCACCTACATGCAGCTCGCTGCGGTCCTTTTAGCTGGCAGGGGCTGTGGGTCCAGCTTAGCAGGAGAAACCTGCATCGCCAAAGCCCCTGAGCAGCCCTGTGACCACATCCCATTAACCCAGCACCCGCCTTTCTGCAGGGAAGCCTCGTGGCAAGGTCCCCGAAGTCTTTTAGGTATCACTGCCAGGCAGAGCAGACGCAGCCCGTGGGTAAAGCTCGGGGGAACTCCTTTTGCTGTGTTTCTAGTAAATGCCTGCCCAGGGCAGGGTAATGACTGCAGAGAGGATGTGCTCCATCCAGCTGATGGATGCCGTTTACGGTAGATCTGGAAATGGGGCGGGGGGGGTGGGGGGGGGGATTGTTCTCTTCAAGAGGCTGATAAAATGCTGGGGAAATTCCTGCCTGGAAAGACGCAGCAGTTTCGTGCTGTGCTGGTGCCTTCAATTACAGCGCTCATTTAGCAACCCTTGGCCGCCCATCCCAACCCCGTGCTGCCCACGGTGCCAGGACAGCTGCAGATGGGCTGGGAACGGAGCCAGCTGAAAATCCACTTTTTTTTTTCTTTTTTTTTTTTTAATTCCACCCCCCGAGGCGGGATCCGCTCCTGGTGCAATCGCCCGGGAGGGAGCTGCCAGCGAGAGCCCCTAAGAAAATGCTGGAGTCTGCGGGGATGGAGGAAAACCCCAATGCTGGAGGAAAAATATTCAGACTCTTGCATGGAATCTGGCATAGATGAGGCAAGCTTTCACGTGTTTAAAAGCTGGCTGTTGTGGTTTCACCAGTCCTTGTCTTTTCCCCCTGTCCTTGTTGGCATCCAGCGTGCTATAATCACGATTTACCAGCAGGGAAGAGAAAATACCCCACGGGAAGGATGTTGCAGCACATTCACCCCTTGCTCTGGTGCAGGATTAGGGATGCTAAACCGTACCCGGGAACCCAGGAGCCACCTTCTCGTCTCCACAGCCGCGTGGGTCAGGAGCAGGGAGGTCGAGCCCAGCAGAGTGCTTGTTAGAAGGAGGTGAAATTACTGGGATGAGCTGCCCCACCCATCCAGGACGCTTGCTTGGCTGTTTTCTTCAATTAGGTATGCTCCTTTTGCTTTTCCGTGCAGAAAAAAAAGGCCGTTTCAACCTAAAAAAAAGACACAATTTGAGGATCCTGCCTCATTTGGTGCTTGGTTTCACCAGGAACTTCTCGATGCTCAGGGCTGCCCATCCCCTGGCCGGTTTTGCTGTTAGCTCTCGTGTGCGGGGCCAAAGCTGCGGGACAGATTTGCAAAGTAGCGAGGCGTCCTTTGCGCTGGCTGCTGCAAGCGCTCTGTGCACAGCTCCTGTAGGGCGCTGTAATGCGGTTTTTCTGCTGAGATAGTTAAAATTCTATGGGTTTCAGCCAGGTGTATTAATAGGTATGCCCTCCTTTAGCTGCCTCTCCGTACCGCTGATTTTGTAAGGGAGGAACTGATCCAGCACTAAGCATTGGGTACTTCTGCGTGGTCTCCGCAGATTTTCCCTGATGTTATATTTTCTGTTTGCTGTAGCCGGGCTCTTTAGGAAGCAGCAGGAAAAAGAGATGGAGAGAAATCCTCCCCGGAGAGCACCCATTATGGGGTGGGTTGGGAACAGCTGCGTGTCCCCCAGCCTGAATCCATCTCGTGTGTCCCTGTGCCCCAATCTCAAGCCAAATATTTAACCTGCTCCTGGAGACCTCTGTTTCCCTAAGCAGAAAGGGGTGATGGGGGTGCCCAGCCAGCAGCAGGTTTTCTGCCAAAATGCATCGAGGTGAGCCTGAAAATAAATATTTAATATCTTCGGCAGCTGGCTGCTGGCTTCATCATCAGAACTGATGAATTGAGGCTTGCAGCTTTATTTATCCAAGCCAGGGAAGCACGATTGCTTTTGGCCTGCTTAGAGCCTGCTCCAGCGCAGCAAGGGTGGTCAGGAAATGCCACCCACGCCAGGGTGTCGAGATGTCCCTGAAACCACGGGGAGCAGAGCAGCTTGCGTGTCTCCAGGCCATCAAAACCTCCCCCTGGGGCCTGGGAGGACGTGCAGAGCGCAGATGAAACGCCGCGTCCTGTCTGTCCTGTCCCTGCCGGCTCCGGCCCTAGGAGCTGGGGAAGATTTCCTGCTGAGCAGGGCGGGGAGGCTTTCGCATCTCAGCCTTGATTTAATTTTCAGGTGATAAAAAAGCGTTGCGTCCCTTCCCCGGCACAGCTCAGCAGCCAGCACGTTCAAACACTTCCCGTTCTGCAGGGAATTTGCATTTCCCTAAAGGCAGCACCGGTTTTATGCAAATAGCCCCGATGAAAGAAAGTCGAAGCCAAAGCGTGCTCGTGAGTAAGCAATTCTTGGGGATTTTTTGTCGAGAAATCAGGTGCTCTCCTGCAAGCCTCTCGGCATTTCAGGGAGCAGCAGCATGCGCTGCCAGCCAGGGGCTCCTCCAAGCCTGAAAAGCTTTGGGTGAGGAGTGCTCCACCTCGACGTTGTCCCAGGAACACGGAACAAGGTGCTTTGGGGGTAGCAATGTCTTGCTGCTGGGTTTGCTCCTTGCTGCACCATTCCCACGGGACGTGGCATCCCGAGTTGTTGCGGGGTTCACATGCAACAGTATCTGCTTTGTTACCGTAAGCAAAGGGTTTCCTGACTAAAGCTTTAATCTCCTCTTTTCTTCCCTTCTTGCCATCCCTGGAAGACGTCAGCCTTCTGCAGTGCCCTCCAAAATCACCTGGGCACGGTGCACTGCAGCCAGCTGTGCAGTGCTGCACAACATCCCCCTTGCTTTCTCTACCAAGCCGGGAAGATGAGTGAGCAGCAGCATCCCGCAGCATTTCTGGCCTCTCCCATTCAGAGCGGGCTTTTTGCTCACGCAGACGGTTGTGATTTCTCTTTCTGAGATGCCAGGTTGTTTGCTGGCTTTTATAAAGCCACCGATGAAGTCGGATGCTGCTCCTGGAGGCTTTCCACGCTGGGTGACCCGTGGCTGGTTGCTGATCTGAATTCTGTGATTCTGGGATCTGGGAGATTGGTTGCCGCAGAAATCAGTGCTTAAAGTCCCCCGGTGTTTGCAGTGGCTATGCAAAACATCTCCTTCCCGGAGCACCATCTACTTGCTGGCTCAGGCTACTTCTTCCAAAGCAATGCTTGGTCCTGCCTCCTCCTCCTCCTCCCAGTCTGGCCCCCCATCTACCTGACTGACGGGATGTCAGGGGAGGCTGTGACTTCAAGCATTTCGTTCCCTTTGATCTTTTATTTAAGAGAAAACCACCTTTATTTGCTCAGCCAGCTCCGGCGGGTGGGGGGCGCGGGCACAGCGTCTCTCGGCGCTGGACTTTTGCGCAAGAGCAGCAGCGGGTCAGACCAAAGCCCTGCGAGGTTTTGTCCCCGTCCACCAGAAACCGGCGGCTCGGAGGCGTTCGCAAACCCACTTTTGCCAACCCACGTGCTCTGGGTGGTGGAGGAGACCTAAGAGTGGGAGCAAGGACCCGTGAAATCCCTCTCAGCCTGCTGCCATTAACTCGGAGGAGCTGCCTTTCTTCGGGGCTCGGCTTCTCTGATCGATGCTGGCTCGCTGCCACCAGAGATCTTTCCATAGGGCTTATCACAAAGCAGCCCGAACATGTTTCCTCCTATCCCACGTTTTGCCATCCCCGGCACGTTGCGGGACAGCGTGTGCTTGCAACACCACCCGCGGGTCGAAATCCGCCCCGTTGGGCAGGTTGAGTCCCCTGGAGCCCCCTTCTTCGTCAACAAGCGTCCGGCGGTCGGCGATGGGGTTGTGCAAGACACGCCGGTGACGCAGAGAGGGCTGCCTCTGCCCTTTGGTCAGGGCTTGCAGAGGTGGCAGGAGCAAGAGGTGTGGGTGCCCTCCGACACCTACGCACCAGGACCCCACCACCGAGCGGGGCCGCGCAAATCGGAGAGCGAAGTCGGGGTCCCGTTGGAGACGGGGGCTCAACCAGCGATTTGGGGGCGGACGGGGGAAAAAATGCAGAAAATAATGCTATTTTTTTTTCCCCAGAAACAGCTTTCCTGGCACAAGTTTGAGCCAGGCTTTGATGGGAAGGTCTCAAGAGCCCTTCCTGTCCTTCCCATCCCCACGAGCTGCTGCCAGCGCTCCCGGCGCTTCCCATTTGCCCTTCAGGCACTTTCCACGAATATTAGATTTGCTCAAAACCACAAGAGCAGAGGGGCAGACGTTCGGCCACGATGGATATTCGGGGTGGTAGGGGCACGTGGTGGTGGTGGCCAAGGGGCACTGCCAGTGCCAGGGTCGGTTGTTCCTTGGGGCGAGGATGATCCTTCGGGTTTTGTCTTTCGGTGGATGCTCTCAAGCAAGCCTGGAAATGTCCCAACAGAGGAAGAATCCTCTTCTTTTTCCTCCAATTTCTCTCGCCAAAAGAAATCCCTGAGGGATGTGAGCGGACACAGCCCCCAGTATTTGGAGTTCCCTGTGCATCGGGTGCCGGAGCATAGGGACTGGCAATCCCCAAACAGCCAAACCCTCCCCAAAAACCCTCTCTGCATATCTGGGAGGCAGCCAGCTTCCAGCGTGCAATTACCATTCCCTGCAGAGTTGGCCTCGCCCCCCCCTACTTCTTCTTTTTTTTTTTTTTTGATTTTTTTCCTCCTTTCCCTTCACATCCAAGCCAGGAAAAGCCTCTGACGTCGGCGCCGCAAGCCGGTGGGGGAAGGCGGTGGAGGGGATATCCCGGATCATAAAACCAGGATCACATCGCCCGTGAGTTACCCATGGGGAGGGGGACGGATCGTTTTCCCCCAAATGCTGAATTTTTGGTGCCTTTTTTTGCATTTTTCTTGAGCGTCTCCCACTGGCTGAACCTCTTAGAGTGCAGGCGGGAGTTGGGCTAAAAAAAAGCCATCTCTGCACACCCCGTATTTAGGTTGCTCAGGGAGGGTTGTAGGGGGGGGGTGAAACCCGAAACAGCAGCTGAAGGGCTGCTAAAGGGATGTCTGCAGCATCTCGTGTTACCTCCGGGGCTGTAGGTGCCTCTTCAAAGAATAAAAGTGCAAATAAAAGATAAAAAGGAGTCGATTGTGTTACCCCGGCCTCGGGTGCGTTCCCTGCTTGCACAACGCTGGGAGGACCGTGCTGTTATCTGTCTGTCTGTCTGTCTGCCGAGCTACCTGATCTTCCCCAGTCCTCCCTCTTCTCCCTGCCTCCCAAGTGCCTCCTGCTTGCGAATCTCCGCTCTGACGTCGTGCCAGCATCCCGGCCTCTTTCCTAAATACCACCAAAAACTCCTTCAGCCCAACCGAGGCTACAAGATAAGGGGCCACACGGTTCTTTTCTGCAAATTTAGGTGGGAGCTGGTGTCTTACCATGTGCTAAAAGGGAGTGGAGGGAGATGCAGGAACTCCTCATCCTCTTTTTGCAGCTCAACACCTGGAGCAGGACGTGCTGGTGGCCGCCTGCAGCTCTGCCCCCAGCCGCCGGGCTCCTGCGGGGTTTCTTGTTTTTGTCTCTCTCCTCCCGGACCTTTCCTGTCGAGTTCCCGTTTCCTTCCGCGCGGATGCGGCTGGAGGAAATCTCAGCGCGGTCGCTTTCCTCCAGCCGGCCCCTGCGATGGCCCCGCGTCTTCTCCAGGTCCTGGGGCACGGTGGTGGTGTCGGCAACCCCAAGATAAGGGGTGGATTTGTGCAAAACCGCTACGTGGGAATGACTGGGACCGCTCAGAAACTTGCGTTCACTTTTGGGGGTGTCGGGATGGAGATGCTCTCAGTGGAGCCGCGGTTGGGAGCAGAAGGACTCGGTCATAAGTGGAAGAAGAGGTTGGTGGTATCCTGCTACATGGGCTGAAACCCGCCGAGCAGATGTAACGGAGACGGGTGTTTTGCTCGTCTTTTTCTGAAGGTGAACGTTGAACATGAGATGAGTGCGCTGGGGGATGGCTATATTTATCTACGGGTAAGATGCGCATCGTCTGGGTGAGTAAGGCCCTTTGTTCCAAGTGAAAAACCCACGTGGAGCAACGATTTGGCTCTGCAGAGCTTCCTTTTCCTTTGCTTAGGGAGTTGCTGTGTTTAGGAAAACCTGACTTTAGCAGCTGCATCCCGCTAACCCCCGTCACACCAAACACCGGCTGTTCCTGCAGCCTGCCTTCTGCTCGTCGACCAAGCCCTTTCATTAGCTGCATCGAGGAAGACCTGCCCCTTATTTTGCGTCAAGGTACGGGGAGGACAAGCAGCCCCATCCCTGCCATTGCAGGGTTCTTCCCCAGACGGCTGGGATGAGGCCGAGGTGTGCACCACGGAGCCACCAGGCTGCAAATAAATAATTAGGAAGGGAGCCTGGCGCTCCTTTCCACTCCAGGATGTATGCTTGGGGTGGTGGCTTGGTCCCTGTGTCCTTGAGCAGCATCCCCATCCACTTGGGTCATAACAACCCCAAGGCAGCTTGGGGAAGGGTGCCCAGGGAAGTGGTGGAGTTCCCATCCCTGGAGATGTTCAAGAGTTGTGTGGATGTGGCACTAAGGGACATGGTTTAGTGGTGGGACTCGGTGGGTTGGTGGCTGGACTTGATGATCTTGAAGGTCTTTTCCAACCTAGGTTGTTTTGTGATTGCTTCCTCACCATGCCAGAGTGTGTTTACCCTGTATCCTCACAGGACTCTTGTCTACAAAACCTCTTGTATGCTTGAATCTCTAGAAAGGGCATCCCCATGGTAAATAGGAGCTGGAGATTTCCAGCTCATGGCCTCGTTGGGTGACTTGCTCCACGTTTGTGCCATCCCCAAATCGGGGCTCTCTTTTGGGTCTGAGTTCTGCAGGTCACCCTTTTCTGGGTTTCTCAGACACAAAGGACAGCACCATCCTCTTCCCTGCACCCTGCTGTGCACCAGGATCCGTCCGTGGGCATCCCATCCCCGTGGGACCCCCAGCCTGGCAGCATGTCGTGGTAACACAGCAGCTCCAAAATGCACGTAGACAATTTTGGGGACGGGACTTTGTCCATCCAAGCAAGATGAAGTCCGTTAATGCACGCAGAGATGAAGTTTTCAGCACACATTGGGGCAAAACAAAACTCTGCTGTCTTGTCAGCCAAGCTGAGCTGCGAGGTGAGGACATCTGGGACCACGTGGCGAGTCCCCAGTGCTCGCCCCTTCCTTCATTGGGCTTCACCCCGATGAGCTTGAGCCTGGAGGACCAGCACCGTGCCACCGCGCATCCTCATCCAGGGCTGATTTACTGCTTGTGCTTCCTCCTGCTCCCCTGGAGCTCTCGAGTCTGAAGGGTATTTATTCTCTTGGCAGGTTATTAATATGAGCTGAAATCCCCTTGTCCGCATTGTTCTGCCGTACTTAATATGGTAATCAACGCCGCAGCCTGTATGGCCAGGGATGATTTGTGATTGAAAATCCATTAGGAATTTATGGGCTTTGGGCTGAATTGCTGGGACGTGCAGTTGCCAAAATATTTGAAATGCTTCCCCTGGAAATGAGACCTTGTGGGAAACGAGTGCTCGCTTTTCTCAAACACAATCAGTTCCCAGTGAGTCTCCGTTGCTGGCAGCAAGTACACCCAAGGCAGTAAAAAAACCCTATAATATGCAGGGCACCTATGGAGCACGAAGCGAAGACCAGACTATGGCTCCCGACGTGCAGTGCAGAGTTGCAGTCAATCCCTTCCAACCACAACCAGTCTGTGAAGCTGGATATAAAAAAAAAAAAAAAAAATGCTGAGAGGCTGCTCGAATCAGACCCCAAATGCAGCTCCCACCTCACTCCCATCCTTCAGCCGAACTTGCAGCTCTTACCAGCCGCCAAAATGGGATTTTCTCAGTGAGGGCTGCAAAATCCCCCCTGGGACATCCCACTCACCCCCACAGCCCCAGTACGAAGCCCATTTTTAACGAAGCTTTGCAGGAAGCAGCAGCTGCCCTGCACCCATCACTGCAGCCGGTATCACCCCATAATCCAGGCTGGCTTTGAGTTTTGCAGAGCATCCCCGCAGGACAGGTGATTATTTTTCTTCATCAAAAAAACACCAGTGTGGCGTGGATGCCACCGCTCCCATCCTCGCGTCCTTCCTGCTTCATCCCTCACCCAGAAAAACTGGGTTCGGTGGGACCAGGGTCTGCAGAGGGGATCTGTGCCGAAATCCCCTTCAATTTTGGTGCCTGGCCCCCTTTAAACTCCTTTCCATAAACCCGTCCTCGCGGGTCCAGGCTCTGTGCTGCACGCCAGGGCAGTGCCAGGTCTGGCACGTGCTGCAAATAATTAACAATTAGGGCACCGGCAGCGGGAAAATCCGTGATTTGCACAGCCAACTCGGGCACGTTTCAGTCGGAAGGCTTCCCCTTGCCACATCACCTGCTTCATGGCTTTTTTTTTTTTTTTCCCATTTATTTTTTTTTCCATTCAAACCGCTTGGAAAACAAGCGGGTGGGATGCCTGGAAATGATGCCTGGGTGCCGAGGAGCCCGGCGGCGATGCTGGTGCTCAGCCACCTCCGGGACCCGCTTTGTCTCTTTGCCTCGGAGCCTTTTTGGGGTGAAACGATGCAGGGGAAACTTTCCGGGAGATGAGAGGAGAGGCGAGGGGGCGCGTGCTCGCCCAGCTCCGGTTACTTATGTGCTTATGTTCTATTTTGAGGCTCCGGCCACGCGGCGCTAAGCAGCCGCTGACCCAGGGACGGGACGGGCTTCAAAACAAGAGTCCGGTGGGTGACGATCTGGGGAAAAAACAGGTTTCTCTCAGCCCAGCACGGGGCTTGCAGCGTCCTCATCTTCCTCCAGGTCCGTCCTCTCTTGGCTGTTTGCGTGGTGGTCGTCGTGTTGGGTTTTGCTCCCCCTGGTTTAACCTCAGGGAGAGGAGGCTGGGTGGCCAGGGCGACATTTAATGCTGAATTTTGCTGATCGTGCCCACCTGTGGGTGCTCTTGCACCCTGAGGAAGGGTGCTGTGGCTAGGAAGGACCTGGCTCCTGGCCAAACCCCGTGGCTTTCTCCTTCCCATCACCATCACGAAGGCAAAGAGGTGTCCCCGTGCTGCCCCCGGGGTACTCCGTGGGTAGCCGTGTGCCGGCAGCGGGGCGAGCGAAGGAGCATCCAACCCCAGCAGCAGCAAAACCACCCGCCTACCACCCCCTCCTCCGCCAACCCCCCCCAAAAAAAAGCTCATTTGCAGGCAGCTTAGTCGGCCTAAGAGCATTAGGGATGCATTCGGTTGGCATTAGCCGCTCGAGTCGCGCCGGGAGCGTGTGGCTGCTTAGGGGCAGGCTGGGCGCGTTGTGCACGGTGCCGAGGTTGCCAGGACGCTCGGGTAAGGTCCGGAGGGACGGGATGGGTGAGAAATCGGGGTGCTGCCCCGACACGCCGCCCCCACGGGGGTGCTGCCAGGGCGGTTACGAAAACGCCGCCGAGTTGCGTAAAAAGGCGGGCGGCTGAGGAGGGGTTGGGGCGAGCACGTGCCGGCCGGCACAGCCCGCACCCACGGGGCAGGAACGCCAGGAGTCCCTCGCCCTTCACCACCTCGGAGCCTCCTCATCCTCCTCCCTGCACCCCTGACCCCGACCGTCGGAGCAGGCTGAGGCTGGGGATGCTCAATGGGGACGCAGGTTCTGGCGCAAGCCATTAGGGCTGTGAGCTCCATCCACTTGATGCAAATAGGGTTTTAGCTCCACATCCCCATCCCATCCACCCTGAATCTTTTGGAGACACGGAGAGCGGTGCCGGGGGTTCCTTTGGTTTGACTCACGGGGCTGCCCTGACCTCTGCGTTTTACTTTCCCTCCCCTTAACAGCCTCGCTCTCCGCCGGGATTTATGGAGGTGCCGAGAAGCAGCTTTGAGCACTGCAGCCCCCGGCCGCCTCGCCTCGCCCGGCGTCCCGACCTTCGGATTTAACCATTCAAGGCTCCCGTGCATGGATTGCCCGAACCAGGCACCGCTGCCGGCCGCCGCCGCCGCCGCCCCGTAGGCTCCCGGCCCCCCTTGCCGCCCCCAAGTACTCCACATACCCCGATGGGGTAACGTGACGGGGCCACCGCCGTGCCACCACCATCCCCATACGCAGAGGCCTTTCTAGAGCGCGGCACCGGAGGCGACAGCCGCTCGCCATTGCACACGCCGAGGACGCCGACACTACAGCAAAGGGATTTTTTTTTTTTTTGTAATTATTATTATTATTATTATCGTTAATATTATTACTACCGTTTGGCTTTCACCCCGGGGGGGGGCTTGCGGTGTGTCGAGGAAGCCGGCGCGCTCCCAGGAGCTGGGATTATTTGCACAACGTTTGTACATTGAGTTCTCGATCCTGTTTTTGGTGTTTTGTTTTTTTTTTGTTTTTTTTTTTTTTGTTTTGTTTGTTTGTTTTTTAAGCGCAGAGGGGTGTTGGGTTTTCTTTTCCCCTCCACGCCACGCTTTTCTTGGGTTTTTTCCCCCTGCCGCCATCAGCATCACCTCTGCGTCACCGTCCTCCCATCCCACCATGGCCCGGATGAACCGCCCTGCGCCGGTGGAGGTCTGCTACAAAAACATGAGGTTCCTCATCACCCACAACCCCACCAACGCCACACTCAGCACCTTCTTGGAGGTAAGAAGGATCGCGGTCCCGTTGCACTTTTTGGGGTTAAAGCTGCAGTCGGCTCATTGGGATGCAATGGGGATGGATCGTGGGGTAGCTCATCCATAGGACACCGGCACAATCCTATTGGTACCCCCCAGCCCCGATGGCATCCCGGATGAGGTCCTTGTCGTCACCAGCTTTTTAGGGCAGGATATTTTGGAGAACCCCAAGTACGGGGTTTGTCAGAGCTTCGCCAACCCCATTGCATCCCCGGGCAGCTCCAGCAAAATGTTACCTCGGGAGCTTTGCAGCGAGATGCGCAAATGCACGCCACCTCCCTGGCACCTCAATAAAGGATTTCCCACCCCAAATATCCCAGTGCCTCCGAGAGAGCAGGAAACTCCCCCATACCCAAAAAACACGTGAGCACCAGGGACGCGTGTGAACGCGAGGGAGAAACCCGGCACAGCCACCCCATACTGGTGGCAAAATTCCCCTTCCTTCCAGCCGCTGCGATTTTTGGCTGAGCGCACGGGGATTCGCCGCGGTTTGGCCGCCGCGTGCTGGGAAGGGATCAGCGGGATCATCCGAGCCCCCGGCCCGCCACGAGCAGGCACCGGGATGATCTCAGGCGGCGCCCAGCCGGGGCTGATACGCCGGCACGTAATCCAGGGGCAAGCCGTGCCACGGGTGCTAAGCCCGGCTGGAAGGAGCCCAAGTCCCGGCGTGCCCGCAGCGCGTTCGAGTAATTAACTCACGGGTTACAGCAGCAAAATGCCTTCGTCAGTCCCAAAGAAGCCCCGGGCAAGATGCTGAGTGCGTTCAGAGGGATGCGCCAAGCCCTCGTCCATCTCCACGCGCTTCTGCAAGGGGAGTTTAAACCTTGCTGAACACCAATAACACCTCTTTTGTTGCATTTGTCTCTTTTTTGGGGATTTTTCTTTGGGGCATCCGTTGCAGCTCTGCATCATGTCCCATGCTGTGGGTTTTGGTCTTGGTGCTGGGACCTCAGGCGCTATTTTAGTCCTGATCTTTTAGTCCTCCTATTTTGTGGTCCTGGTCTTTGTCTTGGGTGCTTACATGGGGAATGCAATGTGTTTCCAAATACCCTCTTGGCTTTAAAATTAAATGGCTCCATTGGCACTCGGGATAAAAAATCCAGCCCCATGCCCACGCGAGGGGTTTGGTGCCCTGGTGTTTAAAGTTTCCTTGGGATTTGTTTTAATGTTTCCTTCCCAGGCCAAGCAGACCATGGGAATTTCTGCTCGAGCATCCAGAGAAGTGGGCATGATGCAGTTTTAGGGGATTTGTGGGTCCGTGTGGTCATCACAGGGCTCGGCCACGTTGGGGATAACCAGGGTGCAACCCAGCGGGATTTTTCCAGCTCTGCCCATCGTAAGACCCCTCGTCTCCTTTCCTCCCCAGGATCTGAAGAAGTACGGTGCCACCACGGTTGTGCGAGTGTGCGAAGTGACCTACGACAAGACCCCCCTGGAGAAGGACGGCATCACCGTCATGGTAGGTGGGCGCTGGAGGGGCACCTCCATCCGTGTCCCCCACGTCCCACGGGTGCAAAAAGCAATGAGGCTCCACGGGGGGACACGCAGGAGCTCGGGGTCCCCCCGATCCCATAGGGTAGCACCAGACAGCGATGCTTTATACTCAGCATCTCTGCTTCGTGTCTGTGCACGAAGGGGGGCTTAAAAATGAACAAGCTCCTTGCTGGGAAAGCTGGAAGTATCTGGGCTGTGTTTGGGATGGATATAGGGGGTGGCGAGGGAGAGGTTTGTGGGTTTGGGGCCATTGCTGCCTTTCCAAGGGACCGCAGAAGCCTTTGGAGGTTTTGTTGTGTTGTCTGAGCTGCAGGCTCCCTGCCACGCAACTGAGGCTTCCCACTGAGCTCGAACGGGATTTCTGCAGCAAAGCTCCCCCCGCAGCCGGCACAGGGAGTGTTTGAACAAGTGGGGGGAAATTCTTTTCAAAGTAAATGAAAAATCACAGGCTTTCCTTGGTCGGCGGAGGGGAAAAGCTCCGAACAGGAGAAACTCAGCTTGCTTTGAAACCAGCCTGCAGCAATCCAGGCGTTTGCTTTACCGTGATGCCCAGGAGGAGAGAGATGAGAAGAATTTCCAAAGCTGAGCACCGAACCCCGTCCCCTGGGTCTGCTCAGCATCCCTCCTTCGGCAGAGATCGTGCTTGCCCCGGAGCTTGAAGGCAGGGTTCGAAGCCCAACTTGGGCCTCGGGCAGAGGCGGGCGAGCTCCCCGCTTGCCGGCGTCGGGCTGAAATTGGGCTGGTGCTTTAAAAAAAGAAAGCAGTGCCCACGCAGCCGAAACTGTGACTCATGCAGCCGAGCCCGCAGCTGCCTGCGCTGCCCGGCGCTGGGGCTTGGAAGCAGCCACGAGAGCCACCGAGCCCACGTGGAAGGTGCACGTCGTTCCCGTTACCCTCGGCGTTACCTTATCAAAGGGGGATCAGGAATCGGTTTTTTTTTGCTGTTTTTTTTTTTTTTTTTTTTTTTTTTTTCCTGGGGAATCAAGGGGAGCGAGCAGTGAGGAGAAGAAAGGCAAGGATGCTGAGCTGGCAGCTCCCAGGCTGTATCTCGCTGATAAATAATTGGAGGTGATGTCAGGCGGGATTGCCGTGCCGGGGATTTGGCACCGTCAGCGCCCGGTGAGCTGGGAGCCGCTTCCCAGCCTCGTGGGGCAGTGAGGAATGGGAGAAAAACGGCAAAGGAGCTTTTGGGGGGATGTGGGGCACCCCCATCCTGCCCTTCGCAGAGCAGGCATGTGGTTTTTGGTGGGCTCCAGCCTTTTTCCAGCTGAAACACGAGGGTTTTCTCCCTGTTGGGAAGGGTCTGGTATAAGGGACATCCTAAATATCAGTATAGATATACCCTAAATATAAGGGACATCCTAAATATCAATATAGATATACCCTAGATATAAAGGATATCCTAGATATCAGTATAGATATATTCTAGATATAAGGATATTCTAGATATCAGATATATCCTAGATATAAGGGATATCCTGGATATCAGTATAGATATACCCTAGATATAAGGGATATCCAAGATGTCAGTATATATATATCCTAGATATAAGACATCCTATATATAGATATATATCCTATATGTAAGCTATATGTATAGATAGATACAAATGCATCCTTTGTATAAGATACATTCTAGATGTAGGGAGATATGTATCCTATATATACCTATATCCTATATATACCTATATCTTATAGAGAGAGATACCTATTTCCTAGGTACAGAACCTCAGCCTGGAGGACTCCAGCCACAAATGGGGTAAAAGGCAGAATTTGATCTGTAAGACAGGAGAGACTGTGCCCTACATATGCATCCTATATGCGGGATATCGCTGTCTCTCTCTGTAAGATATGTCCTACATAGAATGGTATCTACATCCTAGATCTACGATATCCTATAGGACATGACAGATATATCTTACATAGAGAGATATCTATAGATATAGATTATATCTCTAGATATCATCAAGCCACGATGATTCTGGCCCCGTGCTTCCCACTGCTCAAATTTCTCTTCATCCCATCCAAGTGAAGCTCTCCTGCCCATCCCTGCCTCACAGCCCACTTTCCTCCTGCCAAGAAAAAACATTTTGGGATAGAAATGTCCCCATTTTGGGAGCGATGTGCAACCCCAAGTGGCTGCCAGTGCCCATAGGGAGAGACCATCCCTTTCCCAAAACTCTGCAGCATTCGAAGGCAAGGAGGAGGATGCTTTTTCCCCGCAGTAGCAGAGCCTGGGTGGGGGATGCTTAATGCAGCACCCATTTTACCTGCTACATCACCAAGGCCTGATGTGGAGTCTGTGCAGCTCGAGGACCCTTTCTGATGGCCAGGGACACGATGTGGCAGCGAGAGAGAGAGCAAAGCATGCCATTTGGCTCTTGCCCCCAGCAGCCTTTTGGAAAATCAATTATCCTTTTTTTTTTTTTTTCCTTAATAGCCTTTCTGTAAGGATGCTATTTAAATGGACCCGTTCGAAGGGTCTCCTTCTGGAAGGACAGAGCCCTTCAGCTTCTGCTAGAGCTGCGGAGGGGGTCCCCAAAGCAGCAGCCTCCCAGATGTCCCGAGCATCCTTCCCAGGCTGTGTATTTGCTTTTTCCTCGCCTTTCTACAGCAATCTGAATTTTGGAAGTGGGAGATGTTGGCTGTCTCCTGATCACCTTTGTTAAATTTCCTGCAAAGTGGCTTTGTCCTCCTGGCACTGGGTGTGCTGGTGAGGGGAAGGATGGGGCTTGCAGCTGCCCCCAGCTCGGCGCAGGCATCCGGATGGCAGCTGCCAAATGCAAATGTGTTTGAGTGAAACCCCAAATGAGCTAGGAGGAGGCAGGCAATGGGCTCTGGAGGCAGGCAGACGTGGGGACAGGACCACGCTGGAGGCCGTATAGGTGCTTCTGAAGGATGAGCCTCTTCCTAAATGGAAGACCCTGAGCCTAACACCATCCACCCACAAACCCTGAGCCAAAGCAGTGCTGCAAAACCCCAAACCCACTCCTATCCCCAGCTAGCTGCACCCTGAGCTCAATTCCCAGCACACAGCATCTCCCCAGGATAAAAGCAATCCCCTCTGGCTTTCCCCGCGGGGATCTGACGGTGGTTTTCTCTTCCCCCGTTCCCGCAGGACTGGCCGTTCGATGACGGAGCGCCTCCTCCCAGCAAGATCGTGGAAGACTGGCTCAACTTGCTCAAGACCAAGTTCTGCGAAGACCCCGGCTGCTGCGTGGCCGTGCACTGCGTGGCCGGCTTGGGGCGGTAAGTCAGAGCCCAGCACGAAAAACCTCCCCGCTTCCCCAGTCCTGTCCCCTTTTTAGCAGGGATTTTGCAGCAGCGGAGATGGTGGGAATAGGCAGTGATGTGCTGCTGCCTGAGCTCCTCCTTGCTCTTCTTGCCTCCTAATTTTGGGTACCAGGGGTACCGGGGATGCTCAGTGCTGTGCTGCGGGTGCCCAGCAGTGGTTTTGCTTTTGTAATCTTCTTGCAGTCCTTCCACTGAGACCAGGAGCCCCTGCTGCAGGTCGGGGCTGTGTTCTGCATGTACATTTGTATCTGCTTGTACAAAGATTGGCTTCTGAAATCCTTCCGCTCGTGAAAAGAGCAGCAAAAAGCTGCCAGCTCCATCCCGTGGGTTTGACCTCCAGGATCAGCCACTCTTTGGGGCAGCGCTTGCGGCTGTAAATTTTAATTTACAAATTAAAATCCGGTGCTGGCGACTGCCCACAAAACCACTGTTACAGCCCCGTGGTCCCCACGGTGCCACCACCCCAGGACAGGACATGAGCTCCTGGATTTGGGCTGTGTGGCAGGGAGGTGACCGTCCTGCCGTTGCCTTTCAGCGCTCCTGTCCTCGTCGCGCTGGCCTTGATCGAGAGCGGGATGAAGTACGAAGACGCCATCCAGTTCATCCGACAGTAAGTGTCCCAGCGAGCGGCGTTTCAGCACGTAAACCCCAGGCTGGTTGGGGTGGGAAGGGACGTCTGGGGCCATCTGGTCCAGCCCCTGCTCAAGCAGGGTGCCCAGGAACATGTCTTGGTGGCTTCTGAAGGTCTCCAAGGAGGGAGAAAGCAGCCCTGCTCCAAGGGAATAGAAAGATCTGGTGCAGCTCAGCTTTTTGGAGGTTTCTGTTACAGGAGGCTGTGCCAGCATGTTGTACCACAGCGCAGGATTTTAGGGTGACTCCAAACAAATCAGCCTCCGTGCCCTCGCAGAGCAGCCCAGGGCACTTGCAAAGAGCTTGCACTGATGGGACCTGGTGCCACTGCTGGGGTTTGTCCCCATCGACATCCCTGCAGGGTGCACCTCATCCTCCAAAATCCCAAATTATGGCTCCAGGCAGGGGATTTTTGCCCCACAGTGGGTGGGTTTGGAAGGGTCTCGCCCCTCGCCAACCCCTCTCTTCTCATCGCCCGCAGGAAGCGCAGAGGAGCCATCAACAGCAAGCAGCTGACGTACTTGGAAAAATACCGACCAAAGCAGAGACTCCGATTTAAGGACCCTCATAACCACAAGAACAAATGCTGCATCATGTAACCTCAACGACCTCTTGCCAAAACCCGTGCACACAAACACCCGGGCACTCGCACGCATCCCCCTCTCTCCTCCCAGCCCCGCGCACCCCACGCACTGCCCCGCTCGCGGACCCAGCTAATAGGGGTTGGGGTTTTGGGGGACATGGAGCACCCCCGATGTGTGCCGGCACCCGGAGCACGCTCACCTTGCCGAATCCCCCCCAAAAAAGGATGCTCGGTCCAGCCACAGCCCCGAGGAGGGAAGGCGGTGCTGCCCTTTGACTCTCGGCGCTACCAGGCAATGAGTTCCCGTGGTGCCGGTTCTTTGTCGCCTTCCTCCTCCTCTTCCTCCTCCCTTTCCCCTCTTGTTGCACTGAGAGCAAGTCCCGGCGTGAGGAGGGATGGATGGGCACGGGGGCACTTGGTTTTGGGGGGATGCAGGCCGGGCTGTGCCAGCCAAGGAGGGATGGGGAGCAGGAGGGCTGGGGCACCCCAAAAAAAAACCCTTTCCCACCTCTTCCCTAAAAATAAGGGCTGCAGCAGCAGGGATAAAGGTGGTGATGGCAGGGAGGGAAGAAGGGGGCTCGTAGCATGGTGCTGGCCCTATGGCCATGGGAAAGGCTGAGCGAAGTCCCCCCAGCACCATTCCCTTTCTCCTGCCCCCTTCTCCATCACCAACTCCCTGTGGGGCTTGCGGGGGGCTTGCTGCCCCTCCGGGTCCCGCAGGGCTGCAGCGAAGGCAGGGGCACCAGGAAATTCGGGGATCGTGGCAGGGCTTTGAGGCACCCAGCTTTTGGGGATGTAGGGTCAGCGCTGGGTCCCTCCAGGTGCGGGGTGCTCTTATTTATGGCTTCCAAACTCAAAGTAGAGGGTGGTGGTTTCTCTCTCCCCATGTCCCCCCAGCTGAGCTCACAGCGATGCTGCAGCACCGAGCGTGTGCTCAGCATCTTTCCCATTGCATCCCCAAGCCACGGAGCAAACCCAAATTCTGCACGTGATGCCCTGGGAACATAAAGTGTATCTCGGGGCACATCCACATCCTCCAGCACTGAGTTTGCTGGCCGAAGTGCCAGGCTGCAGTTTTCCTGGTGGATTTGGAGTGCCCCTGGCAAGAGCGCGTCACCAGATTTTGCACCTGCCTTTCCCCCCTCCTCCTCCGTGGCATCTGCACCATGTGCGCTTGGCACCCCAAAAAACCTTGGTGCGTGCCATGGGGTGTGTGCAGAGCTGCCCCCGAGCCGGGACGTGAAACATCTCTCAACTTTCTGCCTTTGAACGCTTGCAGCAGCGGGAGCGGTGGGCACATAGGGGGCACGGGGGTAGTTTTTTTTCTTTTGATGAGGGTAAGAAGAGATTTGCTAATTAAAGGAAAAAAAAAAAAAGTTTGTCTTCCGCACGTCCTCTGGCCTTTCTTTCTCCCATCGCTGCCCTGCAGAGCCCAGGAGGTGACCCACAGCCCCCCAGGCTCATCCTCAGCGCTGTCACCAGGGCGTACATGTGGCCCCAAGGGATGCTCCAGGGCTTCTGTGGGCTTGCAGTTGCCCACCCCTCAGCTGCAGAGAGCCAAAGATGTTGGGGCGAGGTGGGCTGGTCATCCAGCATCTCGTGGTTTTGGTCTACCCAACTGGAGATGCCTTCAGCGCCCTGCGTTGGGCATCTCCAAAGGTTTGTTGGGCATCTCCAGAGGTTTGTGGGCCTTCTGAAATGCAGACAATCCGGAAATAATTGCTTCAGAGGGTTAGTCTCTTGGGATAAGCAGCGATGAAGGCTGGTTAGACACCTCAGGTACCTGCAGAGGGATAGGGGATGGCTTTGTGCCACCAGACGTGGAGATGACCAAGGATGACCTTGGAGCGCTTGCCAGCACCGCTCCTGCTCTCCTGCTGAGAGCCAGCCCCAACCCATGGCACGTAGCTCCCCTCCTGGGGACATTCGTGGGGCCAAGCAAAGTGGTCCCTTGGGGTGGGACAGAACATGGGGTGGGACAGCCCACAATCCCTTGGGTTTCTCTACCCCTTTCCAGGCTGTCGGTGCCCAGATCTCACGGGGAAGGCGGTGGTGGTTGAAGGGTGATAAAGCAGGCTGATAAAAGGGCCTGATCCCTCTCAGTAGGTCACCATCCCATTCCTGCTGATTTTCCCGATCACGTCCTGCTGCTAAAATAGGTGCCGCTTCGTCCCTGAAGGTGTTAGGAGGGGGCTCGGCACTGCAACCAGGGTGGCCCCAATCCCCCTTGGACCTGTGGAAGGTTTAGGATAAGACTGGGAACCACCACTGAGGGCACAGAGGTGTTTCTGCCCTGGCAAAGGGAGGAGAAATGTTCTCACCCATGCTCACAGGAGCACTGCACACCAGATTGCCTGGGGCAAGATTTCGGGGGCAACGCAGGGGGACAGGCTTGGCGGCGCTTCTTCGCTTCAGGTAGCATCCACCCAACACCTTAAAAATAGGGAGATTTTAGTGTTAAGAGCAGTCCTTGACCTGGAAAAATCTACGTGGCTAAATCCTGAGCACCCCTGGCTGGCAGAGCAACGCCTTGATGTCCTCCAGTTTTGTGAGTCACTGCGAAAGAAACCATGCTGCTTTAATTGCCCTACTTTTTTCTTCTTTTTTCCCTTTTTTGTCCTTTTCTTTTTTTTTTCTTTTTGAATGGATGTGTTTGCCCATCCCAGAACTTGCTGTCACCTCCCACATGCTGCTCCGTGGACAGGACACCCAGGAGCTGCCACCCTTGCATGGAGGGTTTGAAACCTCTCCGAGGTTTCTCCATGTTGGACTGCCAAACGTTTGGAACGTCTTTTTTTTTTTTTTTTTTTTTTTTTTTTTTAGGAATTGGGCTCCTACCTCTGAGGTACCAGCTCCTCAGAGCCAGCACAGAGCCAGTTACAGAAACAACAGGCTATGGGAATGGAAGGGTCTTCCAATTGGGTTTTGGGTAAGAAATCTCAAAGAATCCAGTTCTTTCCATGTCTCAGGACAGTAACAGGGAAAGTTGGAGCTCAGTAGACTTGCAGTGCCTGAGCAAGTCCTGAGTGACCAGGCGCTCATAGCTTGGGCTGATTTTGGGGTCCCTCTTTACGGTAATCTAATCCCTGTTTCACCTCAGATGCTGAGACATGTTGAAAGGAGAGATGTAGAAAATCTGACACGTTTACCAGTTCTGTTGCTGCTTCAGTTGTCTCCCCCGGGTCTTGCAGAAGTCATAGGGAATGCACACCCTGTGGCTTTGGCTGCAAGCAAACCACGTTAGCCTGCCCTTATCTGCAGAGGCAAAGGTACAAATTGGGTTTTAGCCTTCTGCACCCCTATCCCCCTTCCATGGAAACCCCCCATCTGTCCAGCATCCGCAGGGACTCATCTCCAAACCACCCGCAAGGTCTCCAGAGACCCAAGTGATGGCAAAACCATCAAGCTAAGAGCTCGTAGGCTTTGCCCAGGAGTAAATCATGGCTGAACGTCATACAGGGGATAAATCTGAGCAGGAATTCATGGTTGGAAGGAGGACAACGTGGCCATTAAAAATGGGCAGATCTTTGTTTAGGGAAGGTCTGGTGGCAGTCTTTGTATTTCTAAATTCATATTCTGAGTCTTGCAGCTTGGGCTGAGAGCATCGGATGAGGTTATGAGTAACAGATTCTCCAAGGATGCAAAGGGTCTTGCTCTATCTACAACAGAACGAGTCAATTTATTTTATTTTATTTCTCTTGGGTTTGTTTGTTGTTTTTTTTTATTGGTCCCAGTGGGGAAGCACCCGGGGAGATTCGTGACTTCCATGCAGTTTCCAGGGGCTTCTATCTCATTTCCTTCCAGCGGGCAGGGTAGGTGCAGTTCAGTGGGTGGCTTTGGATGGGATGCTGGCTGGTGGGAGAAAAATGGGGCCAATTTCTTTACACAGTGGGGGTCACGGGCCCGTTATGATCCCGCTCACAGGCCCCAGTAGACATTCCTGGGGAGGGGGGCATTTTGCCGCACTCGGCTTCCCTTTAGACGACAATCTCCAAATAAACCCGCGACTTCCCCACTGTTTCTTTCTGTGTAACAAAGGACTGCATATTTTCCTTTTTAACTCCGTGGGCAATCGTAGTAGTATGTAGATTAAGCCCAGATGGGTTTTTTTTATTTTTTTTTTCAGTCTGAGCCATAGCTAAGTTATTATACCCAATGCTTTTTGTATCAGATGGCGTCACTTTAAATATGCAGATGAGGTATAGGATCTCAACACTTTATAACCTTTTTAAAAAAGAAACTTGTCTGTTTACTTATGTCTTCTGTAAAAAGGAAAAAAAAATGTATGCCTTTTAGTTA
Organism: Cygnus olor; assembly: GCF_009769625.2. NCBI lineage: Eukaryota > Metazoa > Chordata > Aves > Anseriformes > Anatidae > Cygnus > Cygnus olor. The sequence goes on along the minus strand of NC_049170.1, from coordinate 157,228,632 downwards.
TCACTTTTTTTTTTTTTTTTTTGAGTTTTATGAAATTACAGTGGTTTCACTCCAGCAGCGGCGAAATAAAAAGCGTTTCACTGTTTTGTACATCCCTGTGTGCTGCAGTACTGCTGGGGTCGGTGGAGGGATGCACAAGGAGGGTGTATTGGGGTCCTTGGCTGGCATCTTCAACCCTCTCTTGTCCCCCTCAAATGTGTCCCAGCTACATTCCCTGGGATATTTGTACCTGTCTCATCCCCCTCCCCTTTTCTCAGGGCTCCCAGGACGGATAACGGAGGTGGCTGGGAAAGGGTAGGACCTACTGTGACCTACTGAGACCCCGGAGCACATGCTCGATTAATTACATGCTTGATTAATTACATGCTCGATTGCCAAAGCATGTCATGGTTTGTAGGTATCCGCCTCGTCTTCAAATAATTGGCATAAGGAAAGCCCACACACATGCCCTGATCCAGTGCCTAGCATGTCTCAGCTGATGGAGTTGGACAAATGCTGTTGCTACTGATGCTTAAAGGTCCAGAGATGCCTTATCCCATATAGAAAGATCTGGCTTCACGGCAAGGCTGTAGGGTAGCAAAGCTGACCACCTGATGGTGCTGGTTGAGACCCCAAAGGACCATAGCTACTAAGCCATACTGTGCAAAACCCTTCAGGTCACCTGTGCAGCGAGTAGCCCTTGTACCAGAAACACCAAATACTTGGATCAATGATGACTGGCCTCTCTGGGCCCTATAAAGAAGCAGCAATGGGAGGAACCAGCTCCCAAATAACCATCACCCACCTGCATGACCTGGCATGGGTTGGGAGCCTGGGCAGGGACTGCAGCTGGAGATGTGGTGGCTGCTTCTCCCTTTCTTCTTCTCCCATTATAGACCAGTTGAACAGCTAAATCTACTGGGTGGAGAGCAGCCACTGCGACTGAAGGCTTGAGGCAGCATCTTCCAGTTGAGCAACACCAGTTGTGTTGACCTCAGTCCACCCAGGAAGGCAGACTGGGTGGACTGGTCAGCACACCATCAAAGAGGAGACAGGCTGGATGTCTGGGCAGGCTGTCTGCTGGCAAGAAGAGGACTTTTGCAGGGAGGCCATGGTGTCCAAGCCCTTGGAGGAGTTTAAGAACAGAGCTTGTGTTTTGCCCCATCCAAGTTCAGGACAGGAGGATGACCTCCGCTATGTGATTTTTATCCCAAGCCATGCTAATGCTCTGGGGTCAGCTGTGGTCAGCCCAGCTCCTCTCCAGGCTCAGGACACAATGAACAAATTAAAACTGCTGAGATAACTGAGCTAGGTATGACATGGGCACTCAGAGACGTGATGGGTACCTCAGCATTGCTGCAAGAACTGGAATGTGTTTTCTATGGGAAAATATCTTCCCTCGACTGGGAGAGGGAAAAGGCTGAAATGGTCAGGACTCGTAATGTTTTCTGCAGGACGGGCCTGCTTGGAAAGGAGCTTTGGAAGAGATTAAATGGGTTTTACATGCCCACTCTCACCATCCAGGCCCAACTCTAAACCTCTCAGCTATGCCCATGGGGACTCCTTGAGGAACCCAGTCACTATGATGTATCAGTTGAGCAGCAGAAGAGGTGGGCTTTAGAATCATAGACTCATTAAGGTTGGAAAAGACCTCCAAGATCATCTGGTCCAACCACCCCCCTACCACCACCGTCACCCATTAAACCATGTCCCCAAGCACCATGTCCAACCTTTCCTTGAACACCCCCAGAGACAGTGACTCCACCACCTCCCTGGGCAACCTGTCCCAATGCCTGACTGCTCTTTCCGAGAAGAAATGTCTCCTCATTTCTAACCTGAACCTCCCCTGGAGCAACTTGAGGCCATTCCCTCTAGTCCTATCACTGGTTACCTGTGAGAAGAGGCCGACCCCCAGCTCCCCACACCTTCCTTTCAGGTAGCTGTAGAGAGCAATAAGGTCTCCCCTGAGCCTCCTCTTCTCCAGACTAAACAACCCCAGTTCCCTCAGCTGCTCCTCACAGGACTTGTGCTCCAGGCCCTTCACCAGCTTTGTAGCCCTGCTCTGGACCACTATATCTCAGCAGGGCCAGCAGGCCCAGGAAAAGTTTTGACCCTCTCCAGTGAGTGCTGTGCTCTGCAAAGCTCTGCAAAGGGCAAACCCCCACTGGCCTCAGCCCCAGTTAGGGCAGGGAGCACAGGCCCGGGGCTCACTGCACAGGAAGCTGCTGCAAGGTGGGTGCTGACATTACTACTTCAAGGAGTGTCATCAGTTTTCCTTACACTTCCACTGCCAGACTGATGGCTCAGAATTGGTCTTGATGATTGAACTGTTTGAAACAGGGCTTGTAAGGACCATTTGTCCACCTCTCTGCCCCAATAATCTGAATCCAGGGATTGATTACACCCCACAGAGCATGAGAGCTCCCAACATCACCACGTTCCTACAAGGCCAGTAACAACAGCAGGTAAAGGAAAGACATTCTGAAGAAATTCTTCACTCAGAGGAAGGTGAGGCATGGGAATAGGTGCCCAGAGAGGTTGTGGATGCCCCATCCCTGGAGATGTCAAAGGCCAGGCTGGATGAGGCCTTGGGCAACCTGATCTAGTGGGTGGCATCCTTGCCTATGGCAGGGGGTTGGAACTAGATGATCTTTAGCATCCCTTCCAACCCAAGCCATCCTAGGATTCTAAGCAGTATGTCCAGTAGACCACAGCTCAACCTTTGTTGGACACATGAGAGTCCACCTAGAAGAGACACTGCTCACACCTCACCCATGTAAGACCTGCTCAGTGCTTCACCATGGGCAGAGACCAGCCATGGGGAACAAAACCAGGCTTTGCTCATGAAACCAGCTGGGTTTTCCACTCTGCCCCCCATGGCCAAGGCAGGAAGGCAAAGACTGGAGGCTCCATGGAGGCCAAGGAACAGGAGTTTGCAAGAACAGACTGGTAAGGAAGGAAGGCTGACGCTAATTGTGTGAGCTCCTGAGTAATTACAGGGGTTTGGGTGGGGTAAGCAAGGAAGGGGGGAGGAAAGTCCCCTTGCACTGCTGTAGGCTCAGGGAGACTTTTCAGCAAGATACCAGCTTGCAAGAAGGGAGAATTGCAGGTCAGATCACACCGGGGCACTGTAGCCAAAGATGTCCTTGGTTCGCCCCAGCGCTTCCCAAGCGCTCTGCAAGGCAGATCTTTATCTCCCCACCCGCTTTGAACCAGGCAGCTGCAAGGGGCACTGCCTCCAGGTTTGTGCAATAAGCAACTGGGCCTTCAATCAGCCTAATTGCTGCCTTGCCTCCCCACCAGAAGGGCCAGGGGGACTTCTTGAATGCAAGCATGTGTGCTGGAGGAACACCCGCCCGCGCTCCTGCCCGTACATGCTGTCTCCTACCTGCCTGCATTCCTCCTCGCCCTCCGTCGCCAAAAATCATGCACCCCTTTGCAGGCCAGCCCCCAACTCTGCTCCAGGCCAGGCTGGTGCCTCTCCATGCACCCGTCCTCAAGAAGAGCACGACAGAAGCCCAGCAAATTGGGGTGTTTGGAAGGGTCTGGGTTGGTCACTCGTGGGTCCTGGCATCTCTTCCCAACTCGCACCTCCTCGGTGGAGGAGTGGGTACCTGTGAGCCTACCAAAACCACATATCTCAGAGCCTTCAGTCATGCCAGAACCAAAATCAGTGAGATCCAGCCAGCTCAAGGTGGGCATCCATCGCGTGGTCTCATCCCCAACTCTCCAGTCAGCAGATATCAAGTCAAGAGTCGATACTGGAGACTCGTGAGGGACCAAACTCTTGCAGACATCCAGCTCACATGGAGACCCACTGTGGAGACCCGCAAAGCCTTGGGAGATGGCCGATCACTCTAAATTCACTCCATCAACATTATTAACCCATGTCAGAAAGCCAGCTCTCAGCAGAGCCATGGAGGAAAAAGCAGCAGAGACTTCAGTGAAGTCCAGGTTCATGAAACTGGGTAAAAAATGCTTCATGAGGGCCACTTTGGTCCCCGTTTGCAGCACACTGAGCTGTGACAAACCTCCCCTTGTTTTTTTCAGAGTGTTATTGGATATCAAAGCCAACACCACCTTCTCTTGGGCATAACACCTCTCTCACTGCTTCCATCAAACTGCTCGGGGTTTGCAACATCTCCACCTGAGGACATGGAGCTGTCTGCAAAGGGACTTCCAACAACAACACCAACAGCATCGGGGAGAGGCTGTGAGGTGATGGCAGGCTGTGGGGGAGAAGGTCCCACATCTCCCTGGGGTCTGGAGAGCTTTGTGGGGCCGGGGCATGTATCAGGCACAGGAGGATGGGAGGTGCTGCCCCACTTGCACTGTGGTATCTGGAAACTCCCGTGTTCCTAAGGACAAAAATGTAGGGCAGATCTTGGGTTGGGAAGAAAATTAAAATGTTCTCAAGAAATGCAGCTAAAAAGTCAAGTGAGAAATTAAGTGCTGCTTGGCAAAGGTACAGGGACTTGGATCGCTGGAGGTGGGTTTTGCCCTGGGAGCTTTCCCTGCAAACAGAGCAAGGAGGGGAAAGAGAAATGCTTTGCCCGGACACATGCCACCAGCCCCACGCTTCAGAAGGGATTTTTGCAAATCGCTGCTCCTTGATGTGACCATGCCAGGGAATCATGCTGCCCTGCTCACTGGGCAGGACCTGAGGGCAGAGAACTCATTTCAACCATCAGGGAGAGAAAATATTTGAGTGGCAGGAGGAGAAGAGGCTTGCACGGAGCCTGGAAAGGGCTGAGTCATTTGCTGACGGTGTCAGCAGCCAAGGAGAAAGCGCCGCTGCCAAACAGCCACCTGGATCTGTGTCAGAGCATCCTTAAAAAAATTATAATAAAAATTTAAACTGACAGCCTCTCCCGCATCCCGACGGAGAGCTACATGTGCAGCCAGGGAGTTCCCTGCAGAAAGCAGCGGCGGTAGAAAATGCCTATCCCTGGCTGCAGGTGCTGGTTTCTGTTGCAACACCTCCCTTGGGGTTTGCAGAGCAGGGGAGGCTGCGCGGCTCTCCCACAGGAACCGGGCAGCCTCCAGGGACGTGTCACGGCCAAGCCGGGGCTCGGGCCAAGGACCGGGGGTGGGAGATAATTAGAGACCTGCCAGCTGGGTGCCGGGAGAAGCACGATGCGAGGGCTGCCTCCTCTGCCTCGTGGGGATAACCGTGGCGCTGGAAGCAGTGCTGACTTCAGCCCGGGACCGATTCACGGTGGGTGATAGAGGGCAGGGATTTGGGCTCAAGGCACTGAGAGGGGTCTTGATTTTGGTGTGTGGATGCTCAGCACCCTGAAGCAGGGCTGTAATCAAGAGGGATCATATGAAAACTCACTGGGTGCTGCCAAATGCCAAGGGCAAAGGTCTTGGTGCTCCTTATGAGTTTTAAACCTTCCACATGTGCTAACTGGAAGGAGATAACTCAACTTGGCAGTGCAGAAAACATCCAAAACCAGCCAAAAAACAGCCTGCTGTGACAGCTGTATCTACCCCACCTGTAGCCAAGTGGCCCAGACACGAAGTGAGGCTGAGTCCTTGTGGGTGCAGCTCTGCAGCCCGTTCATCTGCACTCTCCATCCTGGGAGGGTCTCAGGACAAAGCCCTGAGCAGCCTGGGATGACCCCAATAGCTGACCCTGCTTTGATCAGGAGGCTGGGCTGGGGTCCTTTCCAGCCTGGGCTATCCAGTGGTCCCACGGTAATCCCAACAGAGAAAAAAATATCTTACAGCTTATAGGATGCAAAGCTGCAACAGACTCCAGAGAGATATTCCTCTTGGGACATGCACCTTCTCCTGAAGCTGTGACTGTCTCCTCCAACACCTTGTTTTAGGGTCAAGGCATCCCCAGCTGTAGAGGGGCCTATGTCCAAACTTCATGCTCCCCACAAACACAATTCACCAACAATTATGAAGGCCCATCTAATATGACTTTCTGCACAGCATGGTCCATGAAACAGCTTTACCAAGCCCAGAAAGCTGCATTTGGCTGTGGAGAGAAACGCAGTTTTTCTGTGATCATCATGGCCCAAGGTATGGGCAAACATTTGGTGAGCTGCAGCAGCCTGGTGGGATGTCCAAGTCCTCAGCCTCTCACTGTTACCTTCAGCATCCTCTATGGAGAGCAGACACCAGACCCAAACATTGCACTCAATCCCAGACACCATCCAAAACAGATAAATCACTTTCCTACATGCACCCCGTACTCAACCTCTCATCTGTTTTGAGTTGAGGAAGTTTTTCTCCTAAGATGCAGGTTTACCAAATGCAAAGCTCTGCAGAAAGATGTCTGGCTCCATCAGCTGTTCCCACACGATCCATCGTGCCATCAACAAGGCTGAGCTGCACACCTCAATCCCTCCAGCCCCTGCTGGGGTCCCTTTCCCCAGGGATAAACCTTTTCTGCCTGGCTGGGCTGAACTCTGCATCCAAATGACCACTCCCTGTGGCTATCTGTCCACACCGCTCCACTATTTTTAATCCCTTCCCGTCTTCACCAGGAGCAATTTAGGGTTCATTTCCAGCATGCTGGTGGGAAATACTGCGTGGCTTTGGATTTACCTCAGAAGAAACAGATCCAGTCATTAACGACTCCCCATTGATCACCGCTTTTTGAGATCTGTCAGTTGGCCAATGCTTAGCTCATTTCACATGTGCTCTATTGATGTTGCGTGGGGCTTTTTTCCCTCCCCTGCAATGCCATGTTGTACAAATCAAACATTTTACAAGCATATTGCACATCCAGTAACGTTTATAAACCAATCTTATGATCTAAAAGAACAAAATCAAGTTGGTACAACGAGACCTTTTTGATATAAAACCACATTGACTGGCATTTTTTATATTACTGTTCTCTATGTTTTTATGAATCAGATCCTAGATCAGACTGTTATTATTAACCATCAGCCTGTTATTATTAGTCTGACATCACTCCTAGACGTGTCTGGCCCGTAAAGGCAGCTGAGCTGTTCAGCAGGCTCCCGAGGCTTAGCACCACATTAGTATGGGTCCTAGAGACTGAGAGGAGATGCTGGGCTGCTCATCAAAGCCTTTGCATCTCCCATGGAGCTGAGCTTCAGTCTTGCTCAGGTTGAGCTTCAAGCAGCTGCTCTTTGTCCAAGAATGGGTTTCCTTATTGCGTGCTGAAGTTTTTTGGGAAGCCCAGGTAGGAAGTAGGTGCAATTTGGCTAGGCTCACAGGGGCTCACAGCATCCCCCTGTGGCTTTGTAGAGCTGCCAAAGAGAGGAGGTGGTGGTGGTGGAGAGATGCTCCAGGTGCAGCTGGGTGATGCTGCAAAGCCCTTTCTGGGTGTTAGCAGCATGCAGTGGGCTCTGACCCACAGGCTGCAGGATGGCAAGGATCGGGATGGACTCTAGGGTCGGACACGATGCTGGAGGAGGCCACCCCTTCCCTGAGAAGCTCAGGAAGACATCAGTCCATAAAAGAAGATGTCCCAGGTTTTGGACCCAAGACCGAGACAGATCCTAGTGCCCAGTCCCACTGCTGTCTTGGTGCCTGCACACACCCCATTTTTCTCTTCTCCTCCAGCAAAATCATCTACAACATTAAAAAGCAGCCGGCACAAAGAGCCAGCTGCCCACCCATGCTCTCAGCCTGCCACCAGGGTAGAGAATCAGCGTCCTTAAGGACACAGCCTTGAACAAAAGCCAGGGAATAAACCCAAAACAAGTTCCTCTGCAGCCTGACCTTTTATTGTCCACACAGGGCTGCCAAACCAAACTGCGCCGCGGGGCCCTCCCGCTCCTTGCAAGCTCAGCCCAGATTCCTCCCACCGAGGCTCGCGGGGACTCCCCGGGTGTGAGGAAGACAATGGGGGGGGGGGGGAAGACAATGGGGGGATCCTCGGGGTGGGCAGACAATAGCCGGGGCGGGTCGCTTCCTCTGCCTCCATCCAGGGAGGGGGTCCAAGGGGGCTGGGACCTGCAGCTCCCAGCAAACGGGAAGGTGAAAGCAGATGCTGTCTTTGGGGTTGACCGCGCCAGGAGGATGCAGTGGGTTTAATTTTCTTCCCTCTGGGGTCTGTTTGGGTCACATCGAAAAAATAAATATAATTGTCCCCCTATGAAAGTCTGGTGCTGGAAGGAAAGCTTAGCTCTGGGCTGTGCTCACCCCAGAAAATCAATTCCTAGCTTTGCTTTTGCTGCCCTGCATTTTTCTCCATCACTGCCCCGCTCGGCTTGCGAGCTTCTGAGGACACGAGCAGAGTTCAAGCAGCCAAGGAGCTTGGGGGGACAAACCCTGCTCCCCCCGCCCACGAGCACGCAGCCAGGGCTTGTCCACATCAGTCGGAGCCGGCTGCCTCCAATTAGCAGCGGGTGATAAATCTGGAGCAGGGAGATGACAACCCAGCAAGATGAATCCAAGCGTCCTGCCTTTTCAGTTCTCTTCTGCTCATCATCACATGGCTGGGTTTACCCATTCCTGATGGACTAACCGAACAGGGAACCTGGTTTGTGTCCTCCCACCAGGCAGCAGAGCACTCTCAGCATCACTTGTCCTGCTGTTAGTGGAAGGAGATGCCAGAAGTGTCCCCTGTTAGCCCATGGATGGGCTCAGTCCAGCATGGACACACAGTGCCAGGCATGGGACCCTACTCCGAACCCACTTTGGCTTGGTGGACAGTTTGGGTGAGAAACCACCTGGTCCCATGGTCTCCTTCAACATCAGGCTGGTGCAATCACAGGCATGATTTGCAGAGGATGTGGGCAGCCAAGAGAGGTGATTCCCAACTTTATTCCCTTGTCCAGCCCAGAACAGGAGAGCTGGGAGCCCTGAAAGCCAGAGTGACGTTCATGATGCCGCATGGAGACCCCCACCATGAGGAGCTGTCAGTGAAAGCCCTGGCACCACCGTGACACATGGGAGCCTGGGACAGGGCACCCCAAAACATCACTGCCGTGCGTTTCCAGCAGGAGAGCTGCTGGCATGGGATCAAGGGGAGAGGAAGAGCTTTGGCCAAGCAGACAGGGCGGGGTGGCCCAGCACTGCCCTTCCAGCCCTCCCCGGCTTCTCCCGGCTCAAGGAGCTCCACCCCAGCTCATGTGGAGGCCTGGCTCGGGGCTCAGACCGTTTTTTGGTTTTTTTTTTGCCCCGTGGTTTTAGGGAGGCTTCGCCCTGATCCTACCAAGCAGAGGAAGGTTCCCCTCAATGCCATGCTCCCCAAGGGCAGTGGCTGCTTTTCCCCTGAAAATCTGGAGGGAACATAATCTCCTTGAGGGCTTTTCAGCCTCAGCGTCATTTGGGTTGAAACTGCCCAGGATGATTCACATAAATCTTGCTTCTTTAGGAAAACAAGGGAAAAAAAAAAAAGCCGGGGTGTGGTGTAAAAGCAGCTCGCTGTGCCAGCAGCATCCCTGCTGGGTTTGCTAAGCCTTCTCTGGTGGTTTGCAACCCAGCTCTGCGACTGGCTCTTTTGCGAGGCTATAAACCATCCTTGTGACTGGCATGGCTTTGGGGACTGCTAGCCCCGGGAGTGATGGAGAGCAGTGTCTGCTCTGCAGACCTCTGCAAACTGCTCCATCAGAGCCCAGCCTTGCTATGAATTCATTCCCCCCAAGGAAAAAGGGGACTCATGACCATTTCTCAGCTCTGCTCCCCCTAAACAAAGTGTGCACCTCAGCAGAGAGTTTCATCCCACAGCCTTGCATTTGGTTTATGGTGCATTTCCCATTGTGCCAGCCTTTATTGCAGGGAAAAGAAAAACTGGGAGCGGATGTAGGAAATGCAGCCCTAGGGCTTGGGTCGAGACCAGGGTGGGATGAGTGGTGCGGTGGGGAGAAGAGGAGGAGAACCTCATGGGACGTGGTTCACAGTGATGCCCGGCTCCATCCGGAGACACCTCGTTCAGGACTGGAGGCTTGTGGAGGCACTGCAGATCCTGCCAGCAACCCAGAGAGGCAAAAATCATCATTAGTTGGAGCAGGAGGCAGCGGGTGAGGGAATGGATGTAGAGCTGGTAAAGCCTGGAGGTGTGGGGTGTAGCTTTGAGCAGCTGCTGATCTGCCAGCAGATCACTTCTCCTCTTATGGAGCAGCCCAGCTCCTGTTTTGGGGCAAAAGCTGCCATTTGGCTGTGCTGGGGCAGCGCCTGGCAAGGTGGGGACAGCAGCAGAGCTGTGACATGGGGCACGAGTAGGAAAAAACCGCTCGTCCAGCCATTGTTCCCCCAGCCCAACGTGGAGCTGGCCAAGCACGGTGCATCAATGCCCTCTTCAGGAGCCATGCCGGCACCATCACACCCTGCAAGGATGGGGCTGAGGACTGCAGGGCTTTCTCCCCATCCTGGATGGCCAGGGCATGGCCTTAAGGCAAAGCTCCCTGGGCTGGAAGAGAGAGAATCGAAAGAGGGAGGCAGAAGGGATGCAATTCCTCACGTGCCAAATTCATTTCCACTTCTTTCCTTCCTCAGCAGAAAAGGGTTGGGAAAATAAAATAAAAATTTAAAAAAATTAAAAAAAAAATAAAGGACAAACAGAAAATAATTTTAAAAAAGACCAAAACCACACAGATTTTTGCAGCTCCAAATGGTGTGGATTGTCCTTGGACATATTTTGTAGGGTCTACCCAAGGCCAACCCAATCATCTCCAAAGTGGGCCAGGTGAGCAAGCATATTAGCAAGTTGGCAGCTCTCCCTCATGAGTTTCTTTAAAAAGGAAATTGATAGGATTAATTGTATGCTAATTAAGCATGCCAAACAACCACCGGTGAGACCTGCCACCGTCTTGTGCTGTCATGAAACACAAGAGCCGTAAAACAGGTCCATGACTCCGAGTGGGAGTAACGACAACACGGGGTTTGCCCTGCTCCGGCACCGCAGACCCAGCCCAACCCTTCTGCAAGAACAAAACACGCATTGCAAAACTTTTTTGAGCTGAAATATTTCTGCAGTTTGCTCTCCTGCAAGCATATCTCATCCAAGCTGCAGCTGGTGTGGTGTCCTTGGGGCTCAGTGATGTCCCACAAGCCTGGGGTGGCTTTAGGCAGAAGCAGATTTGGCTTGAGGACTGGTACTGAATGGCACGGGGCTGTCTCGGCACAGTGCCCTCCACATCTCCTGCCTTTCCTGGCTCAGGTGGGTGCCAGTGGCCCAAACCATGGCTCTGGGACGTAGAGGTGAGGCAGATTGATTTGGTTTGGGGTCTGTATCTTAATCCCATAATCTGGATGCTCCTGGGAGGCTTTCTCTGCTTTATCCATTGCAAGTTGATACCTTGTGTTTATAGGTAGCAATCTGAGGTGTTTGCTTATTGGGCTATTAATGGGAATAGATTAATGAAGAGCAGGTGTTGGAATAGTTGTTTCAAGTCTGTTTTCTTTGGGTAAACAGAAAAGGTTGAGTGTCTTCATCACTGGATCCACCAGGTTTGGGTTCCCTGTTTTCTCGGACTAAGCTAACAAAAATTTTCAGACTGGGGCTCAGATTCAGCACAGCATTCAGCCATGTGCTCAAATCTCCTTGGCCTCCGTGGCACTTCACTGCAGCCTTGTGCAGTTTGCTAAATTTGAGGACCTTGGGTTTTTTGGATAACAAAGATAACATGTCTGTGCCATTGCCATGCTAAGGGTCACCAAGTCATATTGCTGGCTAGCACCAAGCTCTTCATCACTTTATTCTCTCTGTAAGTGGTACAATAACTTATAAGAGGATTTTTACCTGTTTTTATGTGTAAAAAGTCGTATGTCCCTTCCATGAGGCTGGTGGAGCAGCAGCAAGCAAGCCATGCTGATCTCTTTTATTAAGCAAGACTCAGGCCTGCCTCAGCCTGTTGGCCAGCTGGCGTTTCAGCTGAGAAATGATGAGAGGTGGCTTCCTGCAGAGAAGGGTTCAAGATCTGAGGCATGACTTCGGTGGCCTATGTCCCATTTGGTGCTCATGTGACACAAGTGAAGAGCACCTGCCCCCCTGGAATTGTCCAGGTCTGAATACCAGGACATCTTCAATAGACGACCAAGTGCCCAGGGAACCTGTGGACCACGCTATAGCTGCTGAAGGCCAAATAGTCTCTCCAACGTGATGTGTGCCCAAATAAATCAAGTATTTCTGGAACAGTTCACCATCATTCATATTTACAGGTGAAACACAGCTTGTGTCCGTAACGTTAATGTCTCTTTGTGTCCTGGACAGTGGTTGTGTCCAGCCTGCCCATTGGGAATGCTGTCTGTCCCACATACACTTGGAAATAAGTGGGGAGAATTGCGGGACTGCTGAGTCAAGAGCATGCTAGGGACTCTTTTAACAGCTTAACATCCCATTCATCTCCCAGGCAGCTCCTAGCACTCTTTCATTTCTTAGTAAGGATGTAACCGAGGATGTTGGGGAGCCCACTGATAATTGTTATTTCTCCAATATCCTTCCAGCCAGGCACTTCACACTGGAAGTGGAGTGATAGTTTGGAGGCTGGAGGACAGAGCCAGCATGGCCATGCTGAGGCCATTTGCCATGCCCAAGGGATGCCACTTATTCTCATCCACTATTTAAAACACGTGGCAGTAAGATTTGGAGAAGATTGTCATCTGTCTGTGGAGCTTCTCCCATCCCAGGGAAGTGATCACACTCTAGAGGTGCAATCCAGACCTCCAGCAAGCATTGGCTTTCTTCTGTAGGATTCGTCTCATTTTCTAGCCAAGGAAAAGGGGTTCTAACATATCTCCTCCCCTCTCCCAGGAAAAGATACTTGTCCACACCACTGAAGTCACTTTTCTCCAACACAGGGTGGCCACATCCTAGTTGCAGCTCTTGCTAAATCCTAAACCATGCTAGGGAGAAATATGCTGGGTGCCTCAGCACAACTCAGGACCCATTCTGTTGTTCACCAGGGTGGATGGTCAAGCACCAGTGCTCAGGACTGTTCCTAGGTGCTGTTTATTTAGCTAATGTATGTGGACCTGGAGCCTCCTAGAGGGATGATACTAAGTCTCCCTGCCACAACAGACCGTGGTCATTTGCTGCTGCTGTCCTTCACCCCCAGCTCTGTGTCCTGTTATCTGAACCATGTTCTTCACTCCTGGAAAAGGAGGTGGTCAGGAGCCTCTGGGTCAGGAAGGCTGGGATGTCTGGGGAACAAGACAGGAGAGGGGTTGTGAATCCTGATTTTCTACCCTCCTGTCCCAGGGCTGTACATGGCTGAGTTTCTAGGCTGCAGTTTACAAGGGCGAGAGAAGGAAATGCCCTGAAGTGGCACCTGGGACTGCTGTTTGGTCTGTGTTCTGTTTTTCACACCCAACATGAAGCAGCATCTCCAGGACTTTCTCCAGGACACCAAGACGGGGTTAACCCAGCTGATTTTCAGGCCAACAAAACCTTCTGATTGCCCAGTGCCAGCTGGCTGAATCTATCTTCCTCTTGCTGTCCTAAGACTTCCCAGTTCCTTCTCCACCTCTGCTGCACCCAGTGTGCTCGGAAGGAGCAAGCACTGTCCCTCTGCTTTGGCTTTTGTCCCCTGCAGATTGGCATCCACCTGGGAGATGAAACCTCTTACATTGTGCGCTCGTTTCTTTTTCCTTGCTCTTGCACTCCCTCTGCCGTCCCAAATGATCTATTGACACAGAAATGCTGGTGCCAGAGCTAAAAAACGCAGGGTGTTTCTGTATAACAGAAAATGAACCCGTTAATCTGAATTGGAGCTTACCTGTCGTTCAGGAAAAACGGAGTGAGAAATGGAGATGTGACAAGTACAGCCCCAAAATGGGAGGTTCAACTTGAGGAAGGACTTCTTCAAAACCCCAAATTTCCCCCCATGGAATCCCCCATCTCTGGACAAGCTCAAAAGCAGTGGCAGCTTTTTCAGTGGTCCAAGAGCCCATCTGTGGGGTTGTCTGAGCTAGCACTGAGCTCCCTTTTCTCTCTAGCAGTGACCATAGCAGGGGCAGAGGATCATGAGATAATCCAAGCTGAGAAGGACCTCAGACAGGTCTGCAGTCCAACCTGCTGTCAAAGCAGAGTCAGCTACAAGGCTCAGCCCAGGTTGCTCAGGGCTTTCTTCAGTCTGGTCCTGAAAACCTCCAAGGTGGGGGGGACGACACAACCTCTCCTCGTGTCCATCTGTCTTCACAATCCAACTCGATCTAGCAGATCTCTTAGGCTCCGTGGTTTGGGGCTGGCACAGCCGAAGCTGTATCAGGCTGAGGACACTCCTGCACATCTGCCTTTCTCATCACTAAAACTAAGTCCTTCTGGGTGCAGAAGAGGAGCTCAGCTGAACCTCTGGAAACAAGCAAGTGCCAGGGTCTAGAAAGCAAAGCTGCCTGGTACACTCTTATATTAGCAGGTGGGGCCATCAGGACCCATTTCCCACCACTAATAGATGCGCCATCAGCAGAGAAAACGGACATGAGCTTATATCAATGCCAGCAGCTTTCCCGTTCAGCTTGCAACTTGAGGAGCTTCACCATCTGAGGACCCTTTGCATGGCATCATCCCCCAAATTCCTCTGCCACAGGGACCCCAGACTGAGGTGAGGTGGTTCCCAGACAGGTGAGAGATGGTGGCCAGGCTCAGAGGGCCAGGAGGCAGCTCTCCACCCCTCCATCTCTCTCTTAGCAGCCCAAAGCTACTGTCTTCTGCTCCTTTTTCCTCTCCCAGTCTTGCAGTGATGGCTCAGGTCATGGTGGCTCTCAGGAGCCCAAGGGGTGCAGTAGAAGACAAGGCAGGAAGGGGACAGGTGGGATTTCCTTTCCAAACCATGGCCAAGGCAGTGACATGTGTCTGTCTTTTATCCACGCTCCTCTCTCTTGGTCCTTTGGAATGGACTTCTTGGCTCTACCACCACGTTGGGCACCCATCCCTTCAAAAACAGGCCCAAAATAAGAAGCCTCATAGTTCAGCTCTGGAGGCAAGCTCTGGAGGCCAGAAGAAACATAACCCCCAGAGGCTCAGTTAACCTTTCCCCAAACCGCTTTGCCTTTCAAAGCCAAAAAGATGAGAACTAATGGGGCTGCTGGGAAACGAGGGAGAGCACGGAGTTGCTCTGCGTGTCCTTCTGAAGGTCCCAAAAGGAAAAGGTCTCTGACAAGGAGTTTATTTTCATTAAAAATGACAGGCCCAGCTCAACCACTCAAATAAACAAAGCAAGTCTGTAGAACAGCAAGTGCAAAAGGTCCTGGGTTATTTATAAAGGGCTTTTAAGTATATTAGGCCTAACACCAAGATAAATCAACCCTGCTAGGATTCCAGAGGCATATCACATGTGGCTCTAGCTGTTGTCAGCTTTGTGCCGGAATATATTTAGCGGGCTGCTATCTTCCAAATCTTCCCTGCTTTTTCCCTAGGGACTCCGCTTTGAAAACTAATACATTGAGACCAAACACAAGTTCCCGTGGTCAGTCACATATTGACCAGCTCAAATCCTTCAGAAGCATTCAGTTGCAATTGCGTTCAACAGGTATTTTGCTGCCCAGCATGTTGCAGAACAGCAAAGGATCTTGTTCAAGACCAGGTTTGCTCGGTCTGGCTGGCATCAACAGGTTGGTTTTTATTTTCTGTGGTAGGCTACTTAGTTTAGAGGGTCTTCAACTTCTAACACGGTCAACCCACGTTCAAATAAATCTGAGGGATTACTTCGCAGCTGGCCATAATGAAGATGAGGATGCTTGGGGTCTTGTGGGAGTTGTTGAAACGACCAGTTTTGTATGGTGGGATGACATGGCATGTCCTCAGCTGTGCAGAGCAGAAGAGGGTTTCAGCTGGAGATTGACCATTCATGTGTCTACATGTAGGTGCCTACTGCCTTCTAGGGGTGCAATTCAGTGTCCTGTCAGCTGTTTCATACTGTATGAGATATTCCCACTGACCTCCAACTGCCACAATGGCAGGATGTGGGTGTCCTATGGCTCCCATACCATATCTGGCCTTTTCTACATATCTCTCAGGTATCCTGAGGCACCTCAAACTGTACCAGATGTCTAAGCAACTGGATTGTTCTCTGTATGTCCCAGAAACTTGGGTGAAACTTGTCCCATATAGTGCCTTGCAAAGTATGGCTAGGGATAGTCGCATTTCTAACTATTGGCATTAATTCCTCCCAACCTCATTTGGAAAGGACTCCCCATCAGGGAAGGGGACTTTGGGGGGAGAGGAATAATATCCTAGAGCTATGTTCAGACGGGTGCCCAACTTTGGGACACCAGTTTCCCTGCCAAAAAACAGTTGCTTGTGCACCTCTGTTGGAGCAGTCTGGACAGTTGGATTCTCTCTTCCAGAAGATGTAGGACAGGTTTTTTATCTTTGTTTGATGATGAGGCCAGAGTGTGTGTGACTGCCTGGGAAAGTGATGACGTTCTTTCAACATTGCAACACCAGCATCGTCGATAAGATTCAAGAAAACGAGCGGAGAGAGGGAAGTACTTGGTTTGGGGAACACTAGTGGAATCCTTTGGATTTGCTTTTTGATGCCACATACCTCATCTGTTTTCAATTTATTGAAATTAACTGCAGTTTAAAAACACCCAGTAACTGCCTAATTGGTTTGAACTAACTGACTACATACAACCCAGAAGATACCAGCTGGTGACCCCTGCCTTTCTGAAATGGCTGTGGGAATTGTCTGCAGGAACAATTGCTCAGCAGGGAAAGCAAGCTTTGCAAAATCAGGCTTCACTGTGAGAAAAAGATGTGGTTTTGTTCAAGTTAATTCCAAATTTTGTTATTAGTTTGATTTTTTTTCTTCCCGGAAAACTCAATTCAAGTATCCTGCTTTGGGTTAGTTTAGTGCCAGACATCTGCTTTTAACTTTGTGCCACGACACACAGCGTGGCAGCAAACCTCTTGCTTCAGCTGAGCTATGCTGGGGTTGCCCAAGAACAAAGCTCTCCCCTTTAGCCAGACAAGAAGCAGATGAAAGAACTGAGGAGATTGGGGAAAATTAAAATTTGGCCGTCTCATCTAGGGACTTCTGTAGCTTTTTGCCACCATGGATGGGAAATAACACTGTTTTTCCAGAGTTTCACTCAGCATTCCTAGCAGCCATCTTAAAGATGACTGTCAGCCAAATTTTACCAACATCACAGACTCAAACATTCCCTATAAAAGACAGGGGTCTGGCCTCCATTGCCAATCACTTTTCTTTCTTTCCTCCATCCCTGCACTTAGCACTTGTAATTTGATGCTCCCGGTATTTCTGAGGGGGAAGTCAGTCTGGAAAATGTCAAGGACCAAGATGATGTCCCCTTGAGCCATTCAGCCCAGCATTGCTGGGCTGGTACCATCAATACCAGCACTGCTCTGACCAGCTATAAAATCCCAGGCAAGTGTTTTCACTCTGGGACTGCTCAGAGTCGGTTAATTCCTGGAAACTTGCACCAGATGGCGGTGCCAGCCCATCTCCGACTTCATCTCTTAAATAACTACAAAGGCAAGCTCTGCAGTTTCCTGAATTGGTGGGGTTTGTGCTGGTTGCTGATGCCTCGTGGAACACCCGGGCCATGCAGATGTCCCACTGCAATGGTCCATGCTAAGGTGGACCTTCTTCGGCACCACTGTCTGCTCTGTCTTCCCAATATCCTGGGAGAAATTAGATACATACATACATACATACATACATGGAAGAGAAATTAGATAGATAGACAGATAGATAAATAGATGATTGAATGATTGATTGATAGATAGATAGATAGATAATTACATAGAAAATTACAAAGAGAAGAGAGAAGAGAGAGAAGAGAAGAGAAGAGAAGAGAAGAGAAGAGAAGAGAAGAGAAGAGAAGAGAAGAGAAGAGAAGAGAAGAGAAGAGAGAAGAGAAGAGAAGATAGAGAGAAGAGAAGAGAGAAGAAGAGAGAAGAAGAGAAGAGAGAGAGAAGAGAAGAGAGAGAGAAGAGAAGAGAGAGAGAATAGAAGAGAGAGAGAAGAGAAGAGAGAGAGAAGAGAAGAGAGAGAGAAGAGAAGAGAAGAGAAGAGAAGAGAAGAGAAGAGAAGAGAAGAAGAAAACCTCTGAAATACTGTCCTGAAAAGCAGCAGCCAGCGAGCCAGGGCTGGCCCGGTTGTCACACTGGGGATATATAAATTGCACCATATAGAATGAAATACATAACTCCCCAGCCTGATCCTTCTCTGCCCAGCATTTTAAGCTTATTATTTCCACTTGAGCAACACTGGGAATGTGATTTATCTGGTCAGAGAGGAGCCTGGCTTCCCCCCCACCCAAAGGTGTCTCTGGGTAGAGGCAGGGAGAAGATGAGGAAACCAGTCTGGCCTCACTGGGACATGGCTTTTGCCATTTCCCACAGCAGTAATGAGCACCTGCTCTGTGTCATGGTGATTTAAAAGCTCTGGTTGCAGCCAACAGAAATTTCAATCCCTCATTTGCCCCTGCAAGCACAACCTGATCCCAGGGGAATTCTGCATCGGAATGAAAATGTGTCCTAACGTTAATGTGTGCAAAGGTTTAGAGAGGCTGTCAAACAACCCCTGATCACTCATTGTTTAGCAGTTATGTATCCAAGCTACATAAATCAGTAACAGAGCACACTGGGAATTTGTCCACCTTTTTCTTCTGGAAACCCTCAAGGAATTTAGGCATGATGTAACTGAGGACCCTGCTCATCTTTCCAGCCTGTCTCCAGGTGGTGCCAACCCTCTGCAGGATGGGATGAGCACCATCTGAGCAGGGAAAGAGTTCAGGGAAGGACCACAGAGGGCAGGATGCAGGCAGCTTGGAGATGGGTACTTGCCCAGTGCCATGCCTCCTGCTCTATTTAATGGGGCAGGTAATAAAATGGTTTCCTTGTTCTCAGAACTTCTGAAGAAATTCTGACTGAAAAGGAAAAAAAAAAAAAAAAAAAAGAACTTGTTGAGTTTTTCACAGAAAATTAGAGTGAATGATGCAGATTCAACTTCTTTTTCTTGGCCAGCCCATAAGCAGGTCACTGACATGCCCTATGACAGCTACAGCTCTGCATCACTCTCATCCAACTCGACTACCCAACTTCCAACCACAATATTTACCCCCACTATTGCCTAATCGTGGGCTGGAAGGCTGCCAACCCTGTTCAAGGGCTCAAAGCCAGAGCAGGTTGCTCAGAGGCCTAACTGGTTAAACTTTGAACATCTCTAAGGCTGGAGATGCTGCAGGCTGTCTGGGCACCTATCCCAGTGCTTAACCACTCTCAGGGGAAACTTTTTTTTCAAGATTTCTCATTGGAAATTCCTTTGCTGACACTTGGGCTTGTTGCCTCTTGCACCTTTGAGACAAGATTGGCTCCAGCTTTTTTCTAAGTCCCCTTTAGGCATCAGAAGCCTCTTAAGTGCAAAATAAAGGAGAATAATCAATTTCCCTGACCTGCTGGCTATGTCCTTGCTGAAACAGCCCAGTATGTGGTTCATCTTCATTACTGCAAGGGTGCATGGCTGACTCCCATCTGTGTTGATTTGCTCCATTTTGTTAAGAGCCAGTGTTCACTGGTGCAGGGATTTGAAGTTCCCTCTGCTATAGGATTTCTTATCCATCAGGCTCAAATAAAACTGTGTACAGCATCCCTTCTTCTCTGGCTTTGACCACAGATTCAGTGTGGGACCTGAGAAAATTTTCTCAGCTAAGGTTTCATTCAAAATGTTTTGTTCCATGGAAAGGCTCAGTTTCAAATAAACCAGCATTTTTTGATGAAAAAAAAAAAAATAACCAGAAAGCATTTCAATCAGTTCTAGACAATTTTATTAATATCTACCTCAAAAGAGACACTCACGGAAGAGTTTTTCTTCATTACCATGATTTTTGGGAAAGGCTCTGGACTTTCAGGTTGTAACCAGAGACCATCTTTCTGATGTAGAAATATGACATGAAAGGTTTGGGCTTGATGATTTTATTGTGTCTGTCTTTATTTCACTAAGAGATTTAGCATTGACCTTCCTTAGTTTTGCTGAAAAAAAAAAAAACCACTCCTGGATTCAAAAGAATATTTACTGCAATCTCTAAATTCTTCATAACAGAGAAAAGAGTTTGAATCCTTAATAAAGTCTTCCTTCCTCCCAGTATCATTCATTCACTGGATAAAGGTAGGCTAAAACAAACATAAATGACTGGTAAAGACAGAAATTTCAGTGATTAAAATATGATTCTCCCATTTGTGTGCCACATAACTTCCTTGATTCTTAGGATACCGTTTCTCAACCTCTCCAGTTCAGTCTGAATGACCCCTGATGGCAAACAAAGCCAGCCTTTACCGTGAATAAAGGTTGCAGGACTTTGGAAACAAAATATTCTGACAGGCATGGATGGTTCCTCTGATGCCCCCAGTTTGTGGATCAGCTGTTCGTCAGAGCCCTGGTTGGATAAAGTTCCTTCTGCCTGAGCTCCTGTCATACTGCAATGGTTGTGTCTGTTGTCCAGCCCTGCTCCTATGTCAAACATTTGTCCATGTGCTCTGCATTTCTGCCTGGAAGGTTGTCACTCCCTGCTTTCCTCAACAGCAGAATAAACATCCCCCTTTGGAAAAGGCTTGATGATTAGGAGCAGAGCAAAGCTGACAGCCTGTGTTGCCTTCAGGGTTGTTCCTAGTCCTTTCCTAAGGAGGACATTGCATGGAGCTCATTCTTTAAGCAGACGTGAAACCCTTTTGGGCATGGGTTTATGGCAAAATACTGATTAGTGCCTGTTGTATGGAAGAAGCATATGTTCAGCCTGGAGTGGTCAGAAAGCTAAAAGGGAAGAGTTCAACTTGAGGCCACTTGAGCAATTACTGGCAAAAACACCTCTTATTTTTGTTGAAGCTTCTTATGTGTTTACTCCTCGGAAAACCAGATTGCCTGAGGAAAAAAAGAAGAAAAAAAAGAAAAAAGAAAAAAAAAACGTGAGCATCATTTGACTTTTGAAAGAGAATAAATGAGAAAACAACGTGCATTTCATCTGGCACATGTCCACATCCAGCTCCCAATCCATTGTGTGCTTTGTGCTGCAGAAACACTGCCATTGCAGAGGTGGAGGTCCTCAAATTAGGACCAGCAAGGGCAAAGCACGGCACACATGGCTAAAAGCAAATGACTGCTGACTGCTAACCATGCCAGAACCCAACTTGCACCCAAAGAGAGTAAGGCAAAGGTTTTGATGCCAACGGAAGGAAAGGCCTTTTCTTCTATGTGATGCATATAATAAACTTGTGGGACTTGTCACAGGATGTCATGGGGGCCAACATTATGAACGGGTTCACAAAGAATTTCTTCAAACTCATGGAGAATTTCAGCAGGACAACTTAGCACAGTGATCTGCCTTCAACTTCTGCCTTAACAAGCCCCTAAAATACCGATTAACAAAGGCAGAGCCTATCAAGTATGTTACTCTAGGCACCTGTGTTTCTCTCAGCCCAAACATCTGCTCTGCTGTCAGAAGCATCATACTGAGATGCATGACAGAGACTGTCATTTATTGCCCAGTGTAGCAAGGAAAGACTGGGGGTTAATGAGATAATCCTTTATTTCACAGGCTGTGGAGGGCAGATTTTCAGCTGCTGTTAATCAGCCTAGCTTCCTACTTATCTGTGAGGCTCTGGAGATTTACACCTGCCAAGGATCTGGCCCTGTTTGTCTTTTTCAGACATGATAGGACAAGAGTTTCCAGCATGCCCTCAAGAGCTCTCTTTGCACTGCAGAGGGTCCTAGCAAAGCCCTTGAGGCTTGCTGGAGGTGACCAGAGGAGTTTCCCCTTGTCCCTTCAGAACTGCCTTCAGCAGGGAGAGAAGGATTTCTTAGAAGTGCCTCAAGAACAGCTAGTCTGGGAGGTTTTCAGTGCAGCATGGGCTTTTCTTAGCAATGAACAATGTCCACCTCTTGGGATCCATCAGACATTTGAACCTTGGGTGGCTGGGCGGAGGTATACATCATATCTGTTAAACTAAACATGGTAATGTAAGCCAATCCTCAAAAACCAATGCAGAAGCATTATTTTTCCAGCAGGAAAAAATATATAAAAATAAAAAATCACACATAGGCAGCACAATAGGGGCGGCTATTTGGCAGCCCCCACCCGTTCTCATGGGACCAGCCTATCTGGTCCTAAAGGAATTGCCACCATCTCGTAACATTATAAAGTTTCTTTCCCTGTAAGTTGCTAAATAAACTTTTCTAATAACTACAATGTGAACTGATCCCAGCTGCTCAGAAGACAGATGGCCGTATCGCAGATCAGTATCAGACCCTGACGTAACACTCGAGAGCTTTGCCTCCCCTGGTTCCCACCCCTTATGATATCCTATTTCACAAGAGTAGTTGCTAGCAATCCCCAGCCAACAGCTCAGAGGCTGGAAATGATATGTGGAGACGAGCTCTGCTCCTGCTCTGAAGGATTTACACCAGCTGGCTGAGTTGCTGTAGGCAACCAGAGAGAAGTGTTGCCTCCCGATGATATTAATGGGGCTGGGAAGTTTTGAGGTTCCTGTTGGTTGACACAGAGTCAGCCTGGGGTGGGGGCAGCCCATAAAGAACAGGTGATTTCAGCCCCATTTCTGCTGGGTTAATTACCTGCAGAGCTCATGTCAGCTACCAAAAGCTTTGGGATGAACGGCTTGGGACTTATTGTCCTCTGAGACCGAAATACCACATTGCTGCTAAAGGCTGTGCTTTCCACAAAGCATTGGCAGGGCAGTATGAAGAGGATGCTGTGAGGAAGGCATTCTGTGCAGCTGTAGGTGTCAGGGCTTTATTTTTGCCTGTGATAACACAATTTGCCTGCGTGCCAAGGTAAAACCTATCAGCTGGTCCTTTGTTGTGTTAAATCAAAGACAGTCAGTGGGCCTTAATGGAAGTGTTATGCTCCCAGCAAGCTTCATGTGGGACTTCCTCCTTCAGTTCATCAGCTGCAGCCTATCAGTCAGCCTCGCAGGGGTCTTCCAGGGGTCTGTCCCACAGAGGACAGCCAAAGGTCTGGCTCCGTCTTCCATCTCCCACCAGAGCCAGCAGTCACCTAGGAAAGTGAGTACAAACAGGGACAAACTGCAGTACAACTCCCCCAAAATATTCCCACTTCAGTCAGAATAGTTATATTTCTCCCTAAGGATCCTAACTGTATTCTCCTTGAATGGATTCATCCAGGCATAGGAAACCTTTTCTGCATTTACAAAACCCTGTGGCATGGAGATCCATGTTCAACTGCACTTTTGGTGAGGAAGGAGCTGCAACCAGGACCACTTTAAATATGAGACAGTTCTTGCTGTTTCCAGAAGGACAAGCCTCTCAGCCCTCAGGAAATGGTGTTAGTTTTATGTATTTTCTGTGCCAAAAGGCACCAAATAAATCCTTAGGATCTAGGATTTCTTAGGAAGGTCTTCTGGGTGTCTCATCTGCCCAGAGGTGATGCTGGGCATCACTCAGGGCACATGGGGAAGGCTGAGCCACAGCAGGCCCATTGGCACTGCAGGGAAATACCTGCTAGAGGATGCTCTAAAGCACCACATCTGCATGAGACAGAGTTGTAAATGTCTACATCAAGAGCATGGCCCACACTATATGGCATTTCAGCTTCCCTTCACTCCAGACTGGTGAATCCCACGCCACCTGGCCACATGCACCAGCCAAAACGCAGATATCAGTGGCACAGACACTAAAACCTCTTCCTGCCCACCCATATGTGTTCATGGCCAAGCAGCTGGACGAGTCTATTCCATGAGCTCAAGTAACAGAGATGTATTTGGGAACTAAACATCCTGCAGTCCAGAAGGGGCTGCCAAAAGAAAAAGTTTCCTTCCTTGCTTCAAATCCTACAGGCTTTTTGCAGCTGGAGACATCCCAGGGTCTTGCTGTTGTTTGTTAGCCTGCTCTCCTTGCCCCCAGCAGATGGATGCATCTCTGAGGTAGCACAGGTCAGGGGTACAAGTATATGGACCCCCTGAAAACCCAGTGCTTAATACCTGGAGACTCTACCCCTTGTCCCCAGTGCCAGCTCTGAAGTCCATTTGCTTTGTGATCACAGAAGCTTTCGTTCCCATTTTCGTACCTCTGGCAGCACCTCCTTTCCTAGGCGTGCTTTGCGGCCCTCACCCATAGAAGTCCTCTTCCATAGAAAGGAGGGCACTGGGTCAAGCCTATGTGGAGAATTCAGGTGCCCTGGCACCTGGCCTGGTTTTCAGCATCAATTTAATTCACTGCACCAAAAGAAAACTCACCATGACACTGTCCACAGCTCTCCAATATCATCCAATTTTTTCTTTAATGTATATACAAAAGCACTTTACCTCCGTGTGGGCTTTACCAGCCTTGTGCCCTGCAAAGTGCTCAGAGTAGCCCCCAGAAAGGTGGAGGCCATTTAATAAGAGACCTTTAATGTATTAACCTTCTCTTCCCGACCATTTAACAAGACACATTTAATGCATTAACCTTCTCTTCCTGACCTGCTTGTGCCAACCCTGCGGTGGTTTCCTACCCAGTCCCAGCAGCTGATGGGTCCTGGTGCAGCCCAGCCCCCCTTCCCAAATGCAAAACCCTGCAGATACCCCTCTTCTTCAATATTAAAGAGGAAAAACCCTTCCTTGCGGACATAGCCAGGACTTTTGGTGACCCTGGGAGGCACCTCGGCAGCCCGCTGGGTCCAGCCACTGTCCCACCAGCATGGGCGTGAGCTCCCCCAAGGGGAAGGAGACCGAGGTGCCAAGGGATATTGCTGCACTGACAGCTGGATTTACACTTTCTCCATCTGGGCCAGACGTCACTTCTCACAGCTCATTGCTCTGCTTTGTGTCCAGCACTGCTTCTCCCTCCCTCCCCTCCCTTTATGTATAGATATTTTATTGCAAACACTCCGGTTTTTACGACCGGATTTTTCACGCTCTGGCCCACTTCCCCCATCAATTCTTTTGTCACTTTTACTGTCAGCTGCTCCTGGATAAAAATAACAAGAAGGGCCAGGTTTTGTGAGCCTGTCTGCGTGCTCATGGGAATCTACAGAGAACAAGGGGAAAATTATTCTGAATAACCAGGCTATCTGTCAGGAGAAGCAGTTGCTGATAATAATAGGCTGGTGGATTGTAACTTACGATTTAATTGAAATGCTGCTCTATTCTTCTTTGAGGTCCTCTTGCTGGGTGTCCATTAGTTCACCCCAGCCTGAACTGGGAGCCAAGAACTGCCGCTGTAATTCCCAGCGAGACCCTGCTGCCTTCAGAGCTGTGCTTTGCCCTGCTCCCACCCAACCATGAGACCAACCTGCACCTCTCCCAGGCCATCTCTAGCAACCAATGTGAAATACATCAGCATATAAAGCCAAATCCAGAGGAAAATTCATCCTTTCCCTGGTTGACAGATGCAGAGCAGGAGGGTTTCATTAGCAAAGGGAAAACCTCCCAAGCAGCAGAGGACAGCTGGTTCTCCTTGGCTCGGTCTGTTCTTGCTGCACTTTGTGAGATTTGCAGCAAAGAAACCCAAATAATCCCTAAATACACAGTCGGAGCAGCTAATGCTGGTTTTCATCCTCCACAGAATAACCATACCACAGTTCTCCCACCAGGAAATTTGCATGCAGCCACCTTGCCTTGGATGTAAGGAGAGTTTAGCAGTCCAGACATGCTTAGATCATTCCCATTGAGCTCAAGGGAATAGAAAATTCCCTGACACTGGTGAATTTACTGTTGTAGACATAGGTAGCGAGTTGGCATTGCAGCTTCTGTCCTTCTGACCTGAGCATTACTCAAACTATGCTTTGTAGGACTGTTCTTACGGGACCAGAAGAGTTACAACCCAGAACTTTGCTGCTGTTTTTGTTTACTTACTACAAAAAAAAAAAAAAAAAAAAAAAAAAAAAAGCCACCATAACTTATTCTTCAAAGCAGTTCCCAATTGAAAATCTGTTTTCTTCTGTGTCCAAGAGAGCTCCGTCTCCCTGCTTGTCCTCCTCACCCAAAGCTGTGCTCCTGGCTTTCTACTTACACCCCAGCCCCAGCTCCAAGACACCTTCTCCCAGCCTGCACCTTTCTGTGCTTCCACCTTCTCCTCTTCTCACTGTTTATATTCCTCCCCAAAAGCTTTCTTTTAACCTTTTCACAACAGAGAGGATGTTCTGCCAGCCCCCCACCACGTGTGGGACACCAGTCCCAAAGCCAGCCTGACCTCCCCAGCATGGCAACGAGGACAGTACCATCCCAGAAGCCATGCTGAGATTTCAGTGAGATCCCAAGACATGGAGATAGATTTCTACAAAAGGTTTCTCTTTCAGCAGATTGCCATTTTCTGATAGAAAGGAAGCCAGCTCTTGTGAAAAGCAACCTGGACACCGCTGCTCCAAGAACAGCACGAACAAAATTCATTTCACTTCACTGCAAGCACCCAGCAGCTAGGCACTAAATCTGTGTCCATTGTTTGAGCTTCTTCTCTTGTTAGTATCTGAACAGACCATCCCGTGCGTATTGTAGCTGAGTCTTTTAAGGTGTTAAATATTTCTGATAAAAACAGTTTCCTATAAAGATGGGAGACCCTCCTTTAAATTTATGACTATCTGCCAGGTAATATGAGCTATAGTAAGTAAGTGAAGGCTAAATTTCTCATCGCTCCTTGCAGGGAAAGAAAGTCTTGGTTTATAGGATTATTTTTTTCCTTGAAAGAGATGCTTAGGAACAATTTCTCAGTGCTTTTTCACAAGCACAGAAGGTGCTGTAGCAGCTCATAAATACCTGGATAATGCAGTAGTTCATCTCCAGGGGTATAACTTTCATTTATATTGCACACTAAACAAATATACTAAAGTTGCACTTTTTTTTTCATTCATATTAATTAGGCTGAGAGCATCACAGAGAGAATGACACAATTGTGATTCTAATTGGCAGGAAAGCACAGTTTCCAAGTTAACAGGAAAAAAAATTTCCTGTCCAAATTGGATTCAAATCAGTATATGTATATTTTTTCATTTCCTGGAAACTGGAAGCTTTCCAAACATGGAGCACACCCATTGGAATTGGCATTTTATCAGTTCCACAGCCAGTAGCATCAAAACAGAAATTGATACCAGTTGCACTGCGTTGCCGCAGGCAGCACCCACGTTCCCCTGCTCCTGGGGTTAATCGCTGTGTGAATGCAACCAGGGCTTGAAAAACAGCAGGTTCAAGAGTTCCTGGCCCATAATCCTGGGCAGGTTCCACTGAAGTCCAACCTTGGACTCAGTTAAATCTCTTTAAACCCAAGCTTTTTTCAAACAGAGAATTTCATGTTTTCTGAATTAGCATTTTCCCATGACCCTTTTACTTTACGAAAAAAAGAAACAAGCAACGCACGATAATCTCAGTGGGTCTGACTGCAATTGTTGGTCTTTCATATGCCTATCCTTGATTTTACACCACCATCTCTACAACCTCTCCTACCCAAGCAAGGGCCAAGCATGCATAATATAATCACATAACTAGTAAAAGTAGTTCAAGTCAGAGACAGCCTGGAAACAGGAGATAAAACCACAGATTAAAAATAACTTCAACCCAGATGGAGTCAAGGTTGAAAGCATATTAGCAGTTTTCAGGTAAATATGTTACAGAATATATACACCACAAAGTATTACAAACATTGGGAATTCACTATAAGTTTAAATTTAAAGAAATGCAAACGTTAATATAAAGAAATGTGAAGGTAGGATAACCAAAAATATTAACTCTGCCCTGTAGAAAGTCTCCACAAAACCCATTTCATTATGATAGGCGCTCTAGTTCTATTTTTCAGTCATCAGATGGATTGAGCTGCCCAAGGTCACGTTAGATATTTTCACTTTCCTCCTTAGTGATGCTTTTCATACAAAATTAACAAACAAACGTCAAGAGCTTTAAAAAAGTGGTTTTGCAAAAGTACGTGTAGGCAGTGGAATTTTCTTGCAATAACAGTCTTATGGCTGGAGTTGTTTAAATGTAGATGAGGCACTTGAGAATGAAACAAAGAGAGAATCCCGTTCTGCTCCTGCCAGGGCATGTGGACAGGATGACCTAACAAGTCTTTCCCATCTGTCATCCCCGTGGTTCTCTGAGAAATTAAATCCCAGGAGACCCCAGGGCCTGATCCTGAGAGGTGAACCCAGCAGACTAGACTTCACCCTACTTAGATTTACTATAAATAAGCTTGTGTCGGGGCCAATTCCTGGCATTTGCCTCTTTCTCAGTCCTTTCAGTCAGCCCCTCTTGGCATTTAATGATGTGATTTTTCCAGCAAAGTATGGATTGCTTTCACTTCCATGTTTTTCCCAGCTGTCTGACTCAGAAATGTGGGCTGTCTTGGTTAAATCTGGGGTGCCAACGCTAGAGAAATGGGCAAAGATGTCAATAAATAAATAAATAAATAGAACAGGCCTAATTTTGCAAATATTTGTGCAAAGGAAAAAATGAATCTGGATCTGACATGTCTACCCTCTTGCTGAGTGTATAGTAAGCATGCCAACGGATGAGTTTTCTGGCAAGAAACTTGGTATAAAGAGAATACACTAAGTGAATTCTCAAAAATATTTCAGGAGGGTTAATTTTCATTGCGCAACCCTTATTCTAAATGCCATTAATCTCATCAAAGATCAAAAACATTACTATGTAATCTGTGTACCCTACAAAAAGTTAACCAGACATGCAACTGTCAGTAACTGAAAAATATTTACTACAAGTAGATGAAAAATAATATCCAATAATTTGTACAATCAAGAAAACCTTCATTCCCTAGGGGACAAATTGAAAACAGAAGAGGAGACTAGATTCCTGGAATGTGTTATTTGACTGAATTACGTTCTCAGCATTATTTTTTTTTTTTTTTTTTTTTTTTTTTTTGTATGTGCCATCCAATCTGGGAAAAGCATTTGACAATATTTTAAAGCTGGTAACAATTGTTGGTGGGAAACTACTCATTTGACTGAAATCAGCCATTTTCTGTCAAACCAGGAGTTTACACATGAACTTTCTATTTTCCATATAATAATTTTAGCCAGAAAAAATGCCCTGGAACAGACATTTCAGTCAATCTCATGGAAATTAGCAATTAAATCCAGAGTGAATTGCTGAGAATTTGGAAATTATTTGCATTCAGCTTTCAAACACCGATAAAAATGGAATTTAAAATAGAATAAAAATTGTATAATGTTTACAAAAAAATTACCTTTTTTCAAGTGCACATCTGGGGGCAGAGGTGTCCTTTCTAGTCCAGAAAAACACCTTCACTATGTGCTGGCACTGCTAGCAAGATCAACAGCAATGTTGACGCCAACATGCTGTATCCTCTGACTAGGAGATACAGGAATCCACCACCCCCAAGGTTACACCTCAGTGCCCTGGATTCCTTCTCCTTCATACTCCACTGGGTCAGATATCATCAAGGTATCAACGGTCGAAAAATCCAGCTGAACAAAAAGATGGCATCTGAGAAAAACAAGAGCTTTCAAGTGTAATAAAGTTCATATGCACACAGAGATATTATATTTTTTAAATAAAATAAATAAAAAAGTTGTGGACGGGCCTTTTTCCCAACCATACATAGGTCTGAACCCTGGCCAGGACTTCCCACATCTCTTCCGTATGAACTGGTTCTGGTGCAGAAGTGTCATATTTTATAGTCCTCCATCCCCACAAGTCAATAACAAATAGCTTGATCAGCCCAAATTCAGTCCAGAAATTCAGCCCAGCTTCTTGTCACCTCAGCACGAGATATAAAGGACTTCTGGTGTAAAGAGGGGTGATTTTCTTCTTCTGGTCTATTCACTGGTTTCCATTTGCCAAGTTCTGTCTACTTTCCACAGGGCCACTGTCCATGGAAAAGGCGATGAATACATGGGCACAGCGTACTGCTGTTTGGAAGGGCCAACGAACATCACATGGATCAGAAATTAAGATGTCAAAAAAAGGTAGACCTGGTGTCCTGACAGATGGTAAAGACCTGGGGACATTCCTGGCTCTCTGTACCCTTCCCGTAATGGATAGTTTTGTGTCCATCTTGGACAGCACCACATCATGCATCCAAAAAGAAGACAATAAAAAGACTGTCCTCCATGTCCTGGTGTGCCAATACTCAGTATCCCCAACCCTCCACCCAGACCTGTAAATGGAAGGCTGAGTTCTCTCTGTTGGCAAAGCAAGGTATTTTATTCCCAGGTCCACAGTCAAATTTCTCAGTACTTCATGGCTAGACCATGCCCTCGACTTCCACCCAGCCTGAGTGGGCTTTGGGAGCTGGCAGCTCATTACAGAAATCATCCATAATAAGCAGATCAATAAACAGCAATGATGAGAAACTCATTTGTGGAGAAGGCCAAGGCCACACTGGGGAATGACTGCATATAAGGAGGAGACAACTGCATGGTCCTCATCTTCCTCCCATTGACCTGGAGGGCAGGCACAGAAGCATAGACATCTCAACACAGTCCTAGACAAGCCATCACAGGGAATATACGGTGCTGCCCAGCACTCCCAAGCCAAGCTATTGTGGACCTGGTGTCCACAATGGCAATGACATGAGTCACGTCTTCAGTCTAGTCTTGCCCTTCCCAAAGCAACCAGTTCCAAGAGGGAGAAACTGATATCCACTTATGTGAGTCTTGAGAAAAGCAGAAGACTGTGAATAGGCAGCAATGGTAGAAGGAATTAAGGCTACTCTGTGCTTGCTAGCTTCATTCCTCTGCACCCATTCTTCTAGCCAATAATGGAGACTACGCCTCTTCAAAGGAAGATCATGCTCCTATCTCAGCCAGTGGCAAAATGCCCAGCAATTTTAGCGAGAGCAAAACAAAGACTTGTGGAAAAAAAAAAAAGAAAAAAGAAAAAAAAAAGAAAAAAAAAAAAAGGGGGGAGCAAATTCACGCTTGCCATAAATGTGCTTGTGTGCCGGCTTTCTATCTGCAAAGGCTTTGTGTGAGCTCACCTCGTCCCCATCACCTCCAGCCGTCAGCCTGCGCGTGGGTGGTCAGGGCAGCGCTCACCGCAGGGCGAGCGTATATCAAGGAGCGATGATATCAACAAGCCGCCCAGCACCAGAGCTCTGCCCTGCTCAGGAGGGGTGGTCCCACGTGCTGAGATCTCCCATGTTGGGTAGTGCTCAGGAGGTGCACACAAACAGTGCCAGCCCATCGTGCCAGAACCAGGAGGAGAAAGATGAAGGAATTCAGGCTGGAAGCTTCCCAGCATTGCCATGCAGCTTCGTCTTCCAATGTTTGCTCATTCTCTGTCGATTTCAGAGCCTGTGCACATTGCTACCCTAACTCAGCGTTAAGCCGTGCTGCTGACACTGTGCAGAGGAAAGTGATGGTGTTGGGGATTTGGATATTATTTCAACATACAGCCTTGCTCCGATTCTTTATTGCCCAGGTAAGGGAATAGAGCCCAGGCTCCAAGGCAGCCTGCCAGGCAAGGGTCCTGGAGTCTCCAGCTCTGAGCAGTTCACCCGATGAAACACCTTGAATGTCCACCAACATGCTGCTCTGCTCAGAAGCCCCCACAATAATCACCAGAGTAATGTGGCAGGAAGCAGGCTGACATCCACTGGAGGCTACCTTGATAGGAGCTAGGACACGTCAGCCCCATGGGATACTCCCAGGTATGGGAGGGTGTGGACTATAATCCCATCTGACATGTAAGGGTAATTATTCTTCATTTTCCTTTCTCATCACCTAGGTAATTAGCCCAGTGGGGCAGAAATGGCTTCTCACCTTTTCTAGTGGCAAAACCTCTCCTGGAAACTACACAGAGTAAATCAGCACACAATAGTTTCCAACAGACTTGAGATTCAACAATTTTCTTGGCAACATTTGAAACTTTTTCCTTTTTTTTTTTTTTTCCCAAGGTCTTGACAGGCTCTAGGGGGAAAGAGGAAGAAATATTTTTTAAAATGAAAGAGAAGCACAGGTGCAACATGAGCCCTCATGTTACTGAGCTGTGGCTGTCAGAAGTGTTAGGGCATTGGATTCTCAGGCATTCATCTCCAACTCTCTTGTATAAACAAAAGTCTAAACAGCCGAGCAAAGGCTTTATGTCCTAGGGAATTTAGCATTTTTCTACAGTGCTCTTCACAGGGAAAGAATGCAGCTCCAGAGATGGACAATTTGCTTTAAACCATCCTCACAGTTGACGTCATCATGGTTAAACTAAGCAATTCTGGGGCCAATAATGACAAAAAGGGCAAATTCTTCTTTGAACAGTTACTCCAAGAGCTATCCCACCTGCTCTGAGGGCAAACCAAGCTCCTGCCCAGATGACCAGAGGGCTCTTTGGAAAGCAGAAAAGACCCTGAGATGGCCACAGCGACCTGGCTGATCACCCATATTTTCACAAGAGTCCCACCATTCTTCTGCCCAACAGGGCAGAAGAACCCCAAGACGATTGTACTTAAGGCCATCTCTCCCACGTCATTTTGCAAAGTGCAGGGTACAAAAGAAAGCTGCATGGTGTGGCTGTGGGACCACAAGTAGATGCCAAAGATAAGGGCATTATTCTGAATAATGAACATATGTTGTGTTCTCTTATCCTAGATTAGTCCGAGAGGAATTAAAAGGGATTAAATAGTTTGTATTCTCCTCACTATCCTCCTGATTCATCTCCTAGGAGGCAGTACAGGCTGAGATTCCCTCCAGATTGTGACACATAAACGTAGCTGCTCCCATGTACGTTTAGTGTCTGAGTTTCCACCAAAGTCACTGCAGATGAGCCAATGGCACCTACAGTTCAACCCATCCCATTCTACAGAAGATACCCAGCTTGGTATGGATTCATTTTCCTGAAAGGAGATATCCAGAAATGCCTGAGATGCCCAAGGGCATTTAAGATGTCCACATGAAGCTGGTGTAGATAAGAAAGAGGGTCCTTTTCAAATGAGGAGGTATTTAGATAATTGAATCCCATCCACAGCTTCCCCATAGTAGTCGATGACATTGACATATCAGGTAGCCAGATATGTCCTCAGGCTACCTGGATGTTCTCCTCAGCATCTGGTCTTTGGGAATGATCTAAATTTCTTGCTGATGCCAAACAAAGTGTTGGCAATGAAAATGTCACCTTCTCTAGGCAAATGTCACTGTCTGTTCAGACTCTGCATACTGCCTCCCGTAATAATGATGCCTTCTGCTCTAATCTCTGTGCTTTCAAGCCTGCAAGCTACCTGCTTAGTGCAAAGGTATTAATTCAGATATCCAGAACATATTAAACCATAGTGGGAAGGCCTCCACAAAGATCATTTAACATTAAAGATTAGAAAAAAAATAATCATTTAAGCAGAAAAGTGTCCCTGTATGTTCCAATGGGTTTTCATTTGAAGCAGCCTGGATATTCTCTCACCTCTCTGAAGACACCCCAGAAGAATCACCATTCTCCACCTCAATGACGTTCTATATTTATACAACCCCTTCATCTCCAGAGTTCAGAAATGTTTTTTGTATACCAGTCTTCTTTGCATTTAAGAACCATTTCCCACCTAATTCTTTCAGTGCCTTTACCTGCGTTGGTGGGACCTCCATTCAAACTATGATCATCATGCTTGCTACAGGCTTCTTTGTCCTAGAAGGCTACATTTGAAAGTCTATGCCTAATCTATCTCAAAAAGAATGACATCAAGAAAGGAGTGATGAGGCTGCCCAGCTGGCCGAACCCAAGCTCAGTATAATCTCAGCGCTATTGCAGCATCTCCATTTGGTGCAGATGTCTCTACACTGCCAATTCCTTGGGTATGGAAGCTGAGATGATAGCAAAAGCCATCCATATCCATTTTTTTCCACTAAAATAAGGGTTTCCTTGCCTGCATCCAAAATGTTTTCGTTCCCCAGCTCCGGTGCACCAAGCACTGCCTCTGGACACATCAGCCATCCCCTGGGACTAACAGGAGAACAAGCTGGGTGAGTCAGCATCCTGCCTCCAAGAGTGGACGCCCAAGAAAGAACATAGGCTTAGGACAAATATATTACAATATTTCCTTAAAACACTTCCCAGCATTCAACAGCCTGGGGGGTGGGAATTTCCCAGGTAAGAGGGATTTCTGCGTGTAGTCTTCAATGAATTTCTCTTCCAGACTTCTCCAGTCTCTTTATGAGCCTACACAAGCTTTCCCATCCATAGCCTCCTTAGCAAGGAGCTCTACAATTTTATGTTATGTGAACCAGCATTTCTTTTTGCTTGTCTTGAACTTGTCCCTTGGTAGCTTTTTTTGGTGTCCTCTAGTTCTTGCACTTCAGAGATTGTGAAGAGTCACCCCCCCAGCCTCCTCCTCTGTGCTGCTCAAGAGAAATATTGTCAGATGCCCCTTTACTCTTCACTTTTTCAGCCTGAGACTTCCTGAAATTGGGCAGCACTGCCTTTTCTCTCCAGAGCAGGTCAGCAGAGGGAGCTGCTGGTCTGAGCCCTTCCAGCAGCTCACGTCTCTGTGCGTGTCTCAGCTTCTAGCACTCAGTCTAAATATAAAACAATACCCATTGTTTCTCCCAGCTGCCTGTCTGCAAGTTTCAGGGGAATGCAATCAAATAGCCAATTAAGGCAATGCACTCAAAAGGAAGAATAGTGGTACTTAAGATAATGCTTTATTCTGAACAAAGGCAGATCTCAGGGCTTGTAGTAAGGCACCAGCCAAGGGAACGAGACAAGCAAGAAAAAAACTCCTGAGTCAGAATGACCCCTGGATCTTTCCATGTTTTAGGGAAGTTGTGTTCACCTGAAACATCAGAGCATGAAAGATTTTGCCTTGAATATCAGGTACTGTGGGGATTTGCAGGAACACAGCTTGTGTTTTGCTGGAAACTGTTTTTTAAGCCTTGGAGAAATCACCCGAGCTCTCCGTGCCGCCGTTTCTCCAAACACCTGGGCTTTGACCACCCTTACTGTAGGTGCCCAGGACAGGGAGCATTTCTTGCCATGGTGGTTAGAGGAGGCCTCAGCTGATGGGACCCATGTTAACTTTCCCACGTGTTCAGCTCAGAGGAAAAAAATAATCTGAAAATGTCTGAAAAGCTCAGTTTCCAGTGTATTCCCCTAGATACTAGCACATGTTTCTCCCAGAATTTTTCTGCAGAATGAGAGAACTTTGCCTTAGGGTGGAGGAAGCCAGCATCTGGTGGAGATTGCCCCAGGAGAGGTGATCTTCATGGGGTTTGCCACAAGACCCAGAGCACAGAAAGCACCAACTGCAAGTCCTGAGCTCCCCACGTGCCCTGAAGCTGAGCCTGGAGCTGCTGGCTGAAATGAGCTGAAGTGGAAGCCGAGTGCAGGAAAAGACCTAGGGGCCTGACAGCTTCCAGTCCTCCGGAAACTTCAGGGGGAAAAAAAGAAAAAATTAAAAAGTCTGGTTTTGGTCTGATTTGGAGCCAAACCAGCCCATAAAGAAAAAGAAAGAAATAATAAAAAAAAAATAAAAAAAAATAAAAAAGCCTTGATGACATTTCCCGTTAACCGGAAAGTCTGCTTTCTTTTCCAGCAAGCTCTCACTCCCCCATCACCTCTGGTTCTGGCATCCTCCAAAGCGCACGTGCTTTGGCTGGATTTTATTTGATCCTCAGCACAAAGAGGAGCCTCACGTCTTGTTTCTGGCAGCTGGATCCCACCACTGGGTAATTCTGTGGCTAAACTGTTTAAATAATGTTAATGGCTTTACAAATTCACTTTCAAAACAGCCCAAAGTGTAAAGCCAATGCAGCTGAAGCAGCATGCTGGGGCTTAGGCGTGTTTAGATAAGAGTGGGTGCAGTGTAAGCTTTCAGAGTGCTCCACACGAGCTATTCAAAAGCTGGGAACTGGGGACTTCTGCCTCTTCACTGCATCTCCTGGGCTCTGGTGGGGTAGTTTCTTACTACAGCGGGGCAAGATTTGAAAGCCAGTGCAGCGAGAGGCTTTGGGGGATTAGTATTTTTATTTTTCTTGGCAGCAGGATCCTGCTCTGTGGCAGGTGCCATTGGAGAAAACAACAGCAGCTCCATGTGTTTTTTATTTTTTTCCAGGTTCTTCAAAACAGCAATAAATAAAAAGAAAAAAAAATCAAAGGCTTAGCAGAGGGCGCTGAATTTATGATAGAAGCTCAGGCCTTAGCATGGGGCAAATCTGGCTCATGCCCACTTCTTTGAGGCCAAAATCGCAGTTGTCTGGAGCCAGGTCATGCTCTCAGCTTTTAGCCTGGACCTGCCCTGGCTCCCCGGCTGTTAAGGAGGAGGTTGGGAAATGCAGTGCGGCTGCTGGAGGTGGCAGGACTGAACCTAGGCAGAGTGCAAGCCACAGGGCTGCAAGCCCAGAAGGTGGAGGCAGGAGCATGGTGATGTGGGCAGCGCATTTCCAAACTCGGACCTTTCCTGGGTGCAGCACACAAAGCTGTCAGAAGAGACATAAGAACATATAAGAACATCAGAGCTCTCTGATATAAGAACATCTCTATAAGAACACCAGAGCTCTCCATGCTTCATGGTATCTGCACACCTACGACTCTCCAGGGCTTGCACAGGCTTTGCGTCCCCCACATGGGTCCTGCTGGTGCTGTGATAGTCCTAACAGCATCGCGCAGGATTATCCGTGCCTCGTAGCAGCCCATATTTCACAAGGGTCACACGCTGCTTCCACGTAACTGCAGCTGTGCTCAGTAATCTCCCCTGGACAAATAAAAATAGGCTGGGGCTGCGCGTGTGCTGTGATTTACATCGGGATAAATCAGCGGTTCTGCCCCAGTGGTCGGCTGTGTACCAGCAAAGTGAGATAAGGTCGGTACAGACCTTTGCAGCGTGCTGCAGGAGAGATTTAAAGTGTGTCAGCATGGCCAAACTCCATGTTATGTGTTTAGGAAACCAAACAAATTCAAAGGAAAAAATTAAGTGTGTGTTTTAATGATGGAGATGATAAACGACTAAAACTACAGTACAGGAAGGGGTGGATTCACTTCTTCTTGATGCCTTCAAGATAAATAGCTCCTCCCAAAATTGCTTTTGGGCGATTTACTGAGCAATGATGTAAAACACAGAGGCTGCGGAAGTCAGAAGAAGGTCTGCCAGCGGCTTCGAAGGTTTACAGTCTGGTTTTAGCCTTGATGAATGAGAGGGATCGAACAGGAAAGAGGGTTTGGGAAGAGAGACAATTTCGGGTCAGCGTGGAAGGAAAACCAGTCATATGATACCGTGGTGTTTGTGGGGACCACACTGCAGACGTTGGCCGTTGCAGGATTTGATGCCATGAGGTCAGGGCTGGCTGAGCTGGGGTCATGAGGACGAGGATCCCCCAGGTACTAAGCACAGGGCTCTGCATCCCACAGCATCATTATGGGATAATTTTGGCTGGAGGGGACCTCTAGGGTCCAACCTTAAAGCAGGGTCAGCTCTGGCCATCAGTACAGGTTGCTGTCCCCCAGGATGGGGACTGGGCAAGCTGTCTCCTTGCCAGCAGTGTTAGGGTCACCCTGCCCAAAGCACATGCAGAGGAGGCAGCCCAGGAAGGATGCGTGAAGGAGAGGAGCCATATTCACTGAAGCCAGACACAGGGGCTTTGCCCTTCCCACACCCTCATTCTCCAATTCCTCATGGCCTCCCTCAGGCCACAGGAGCCCCAGGGCACCTCTTGCTGCCATAGGGTGGCAGCTCTCGGCTCACTCTCTATGGCAAGGGTGCTCCCCTGCTAAGGCATGGGCAAGGGGCTGTGGTGTAGCAGCCTCTCTCAACAGGGGAATTCACAGAATCAGGATCACAAATCCCAAACTGGATGAGGCAGGAAGGTACCTCTGGAGCCATCTGGTCCAGCCCCTGCTCAAGCAGGGCCACCTCCAGCAGGGTGCCCAGGACCACGTCCTGGTGGCTTTTGAAGGTCTCCAAGGAGGAGACCCCACAACCTCTCTGGACAACCTGTGCCAGTGCTCAGCCACCCACACAGCACAGAAGTGCTGCCTGATGTTCAGAGGGAACCTCCTCAGCTCCGGTTTGTACCCATTGCCTCTGGCATTGCCTCTGGTCCTGGTGCTGGGCACCACTGGAAAGAGCCCAGCTCTTTGCAATGCACCTTCCCCCCACATACTGAAGGTAGCACTGAGCGCTGAGAAATGTGGCCGCAGGTTTTCTCCAGCCTCTCATTTGCTTCGTTCCAGGTGGCTGAAAGACTGCAGAGTCAGAGCGGGGAGGAACACAGATGGACAGACACCCATTTCCTTATGAAACCAGGCTAAAAATAGGGTGAGATCAGCCCTTGGAAGCCACCCGGTCCATCCTTTTGTGCCGAGTTGGAACCATTTCTACGAAAGCAATTGCGACAGAAACTATTTTAAGCGCCCTCCAGCTCCTCCCCGAGCAAGCTGGTTGCGTTTGTCCCCATCACCCTGCTCCCTTGTGTCACGGGGCATACCACAGGGCTGCCCGTGTCGTCCCACCACTCTCCTCCTCTCTCTGCTCCTGTTTCCAGACGTGTGCCAGACACACGGACTCTAAAACCCAGGGATTTGAGCTCTTACACCTCATCGACATCGGCCACTGAAGAAACGAGTCCCTCCTTAAGATTTTTTAAAAAAAGTAAACTGGATTAAAATTTCTGTTTATTCCACCTGTCTTATTATGGGTGATTTCTGCATCTTGACTTCATGGTTGATTTCTTTATTTCCATAGATTTCCCTAGGAGATGTTTTCCTACAGTGAAAGCCATCTGCTCGAGCCTTCCCTGCCTCCTCTGCACCAGATACACCCCGATTTCCCCAGCCTCCTCCTTCTGCTAAACATGAAATTGTTTCATCAGCCATATCCAAGGCAAGGAGGATCAAAGCTGATAACCCAGCAAGAGGAGGTTCTTCAACCCACACTCTCATGGGGGGTACATCCTTTGGAAATGCCATTCCTGCTCATTTCAAAATCCTTTTCCCAAACAGTCCCTGCCCTGGCAGCGGTGTCCACACTGTTTTTGGTCAGAAAGGTTGCCTTTCCCCTTTTCCTTCCTTTATCTCATTCTTCTTCTATTGACCAGCGATTCCAATGGATGTATAATCCAGATTAAGATGTTCATTATACTTTAATTGCAGCAAAATCAGAATTTCTTTTTTTGTTTTTATGCTGGGATATAAGGCATTCTCTTTTTGAAAATTAATTAATTAATTAATTAATTAATAACATTTATTTAGAGAGCAAAAATGCAATAAAATAGGAATAAAATAAAATATTAATAAATAATTGCAACCATGAAAGAGTGCAGTAGCTAAATCTCAGAGCTATTAGACCATGTGCTTTTTGCTGTCTGCACCCTTGATGGGAAGATTTTGATCTGTGATGATAATTCACTCCCTCAATGGCCCTTTCCTGCCCAACAATTTCCTGATGTGAGGATGTTGGTCCTGACTGCACCAGGCAGCTTGACAACAGTTTTGTTGCAGGCAGGGGAACTGAGAGACAGCAGATATGGCGAAGAGGGAATGGCAGTACTAGGAAGGCAATTCACAGAAACATTCTTCTGGCTGGTGAGAAGAGCACAGAAGGGAAAGCTCTCCAGGGACAGCAAAGCCCATGGAGGGGATACAAGATGATGCAGAGCTTCAGACACTTCAGCTCTCCCCAGACAACTGGTTCTCCTGAAAATAAAGACTAAAGTCAGGGAACACAAAGGGATAAACAAGTGTTGGGTAGTACTGAGCTGGGCAGAAATTCTGGAAGAGGAAAAACTAACGGATTGGAGATGAGAAGAACATCTAGCAGGCACGCACACAAATCCAGCAGGATGGCGGTTTGCTGAACAGTTGCCCTTCAGTTCTGTGTTTGCACTTTACAGGGGTGACAAGACAGAAAAGGGGACATCCAGCTCTCCCCCAGTGTCCCTGGTGCTCCAAGTGACAAAGCCACCCATCATTTCAGGCAAGGCTTGTCCATTCTTGATTCATGCTTTTTCTCACCCTGCTGGAACAAACGCCTTCTTCTGCCTGCTCTGCACCTATAGGACAACTCCACCATGTTCCCGCTTCTTCCTGTGCAATGCTGAGCATCCCCTGCCCTTCCCACTGAGCCACGGGGTCGCAGAATGGCTGAGGTCGGAAGGAACCTCTGGAGGCCATCTGGTCCAACTCCTGCTCACCTAGAGCAGCTTGCCAAAAACAACATCCAGACGGCTTTTGAAGATCTCTAAGGAATTGTGTCGTGGGGCTGCCCCACCAAGGAAACATTGCAAAGAGGAAGAAGAGGCTGAGCAAAAGGAAAAATGAACTGTAGCTTCCTGATCCAAACAGTAAAATGAACCAATTTGCTTTTTTTATTTTTTTACATTTCCTTCTTCATCCCTTTCTGTTTTGCTGCCCCCAACATTTTCCACTGCAATGTCTCCGTGTAGCTTTGAGCTGTGCTCATCCCAGCTACCTCCCCATAGGATAAGCCTTCCTCCCTCTCTGTGCAAAGCCAGCTCGTCCAGATCCCCAGGGGACTGAGGAGGGATGAAAGACACTACAGAAATCCCCAGGGCCCTGGCTACAGAGTCATGTTCCTGGAAGGAATGGGGGGGTTTAGCAGGGGTGATTCCTGTTTGCAGATCTCACACGCACAGCTGGACTTTGCAGTTTCTGAGACTTGGCTGCAAAACCCTGGATGTGATTTCAGATCCTACAGCCCTTGCTGCCTCCCCACATTGCTGTTCCTTTTCCCTGTCCCTGGCAGGTGAACAAGGAGAAGGTGACACATGTTGTCATAGGGTGATTATTGCTTTTGCTGCTCACATTTAACAGCCACATGTTTCCACTGACATTTATTTCAGATGACTTCCGTTTCTTCACAGGATGATCACGTCTCTCTGTGCGGAAAAAAAGCTGCCCTAAGTAACGAGCTTGTTCCATATGGGAAGGATCGGAAACAGCTCGAGTGGGGTTTCAAAATGCAGATTAAAATGATGGGCCGGAACTAGATCTTGGTTTTGGACGCACCATGAAAACATCAGCTCAGGTTTCGGCAGGCTGAAACTCAGAATTGAATAGCATGCCAGGATTTTTCAGGCTGGAAAAAGAGATGAGCAATAGGAGAGATGGGGGAGGTTTATAAAACCACAAAAGGGTAAGCGCAGGCTGACTTTTCGTGGCCTCTTTTAATGCAAAAACTAGGCCTTTAATCAAACCAACACGAGGAAGCTGCAAAGCAAACGCAAGGCAGTTCTTTGTGCAATGTGTGGTCAGACTGTAAAAATCCTCGCCACAGGACTCCGTGGGTGCTAAACGTTGCACGAGTCAACAGGACAGTAGGTCACGAAGAGAAGTCCACTGGGACTTGCTAAATATGTAAAACCCAGTGCAGCTCCAAAAACCTTCAGTGCACAAGTACTGGGTCAGGGAAAGAACTCAGAGGAAAAGCTTCAAGCATGTTTGCTGTTCTTATATGGTGTACGTACATACCATAGAGCTTTAATTCCCCTGTAAGCACAGAGGAGATGCAGAGGTCCCTCCAACCTGAACTACCCAAATACCCCATGACCTGGTGTTTATTTGCAGCCCTGGCTGGATTCCTCCATCACTTCCTTGGCAGTGGATTGGTCCAGCCCTACAGGGATAAGCTGACAGCAATGCAACAAAGCGTTTTGGTGCAACCCAATCACAAGTCCAACCTGTAAGCTTGTCCTGATGTCAACTGTATAGATCACATTTTGGTCCCTGGGATGACCCACTACAATTTAAATACCCTGTGCATCCTTCTGGCTGCAATGATGAGAGGTGAGACCAAAATGGGACGAAGACTGAGCTCCAGTGACATCGGGGTCCTGGGCAAGGTGGGTTCAACTGGCGACTTAAGGTACTCCCCACTTTTCCCCACTGGACACACAGGGAGAAGATCACATTTTCCGAGTGACCCACCCCTGCTGCCGATGCTCCCAAGCCTCGACTGTCACTCAACATCAATTAAATGCTCCCTTCCCTCCGAGCGTGTCTCTCTCCTGCTCCGCGCCCTCAAGTTCAGTCTTGCCTCCAGGGAATTGCAGCCCGACTCAGCTCTAACCAAAATAAACTATTCTGGCACGAGTCCCTGTTTTTCAAGACGTAGCTTTAAAATACTCAGCAGCAATTTTCCCCTTTCCTTGCTCTTGCAGGCAGCACGGGCTCGGTTGTGAGAGCTTCAAAGATTGTCACCTACAACACCACAGTGGCCCTGGCGTACCCATGTATTTATTTTCTCATATTTCCCTGGCTGATGGAGATTTAGAAGCTGAAAACAGATGAGATTTTCCATGGCTTGTAAACTTGTGGAAAAAATCAGAAAGACAAAGACAGCTTCGGGCTTCGAAGCTGTAAAACAACATTCAGCCCATGTGATTTTAAATGCTTTAGACTTTATATCAATATTGTTCTTCCGTCGGGGGGGGGGGGTAGGAAGAGGGACCCAGCTACCCCAACAGCAGGAGAAGTCTTTCAGAAACAACAACAAAACCACAGGCCTGGGTAATCCCTGTTAATAAAAACAAAGCTGCAGTGCAGATTGTATTTATAAGATGGAATCAGGCAAGTACTTTATTCCCATGGTGCTGTGAGACCAAAGGGATATCAGAGTGGTCGTGGACATATTTTGGAAGCTCCCCAAGTGCATCCTTTCGTTGTCTTCTCTTTTCTCTTTTAATTTGAAGGAACCAAGCCCCGAGTGCTATGATCTAGCCTGGATCTCCCACTCTGTCCCTCCTGTTATTTTAACTTTAGGCACAACAGTCCTTTGAAAAAGTGCCCCGTTCCCACTGCCTGGGAGCTATGGGAAAAAGCTATCTTGGTCCTATCAGGAATGTGCCTCGCCTCTGCCCTGCGGTTGTGCTGCCTTCGGAGAAACTGGTGTCACAAAGCAGTGTGGAAGGACAGGCCACGACTTTCCCTCGGAAGAGCTGGGGATGAGGGGGGACAAGTGGATCAGGCTGTGCTGTCCCTTGGCTCCTCAGAGCTGAAGGAAACTCAGTGAGACCTGGGTGGGTTTTTTTCCTGCTTCTTGGGATGGGAATGTTTCAGAGAAGTGGAAAGTTTAGGTCAATGTGCTGCAGGACTTTGGAAAACCCATGGCCTGGGGAGAAGCTGGAGGCCAAGTGAGATGCTGGAGAGCTAGAAATCTGCACATCAGCCACTGAATCAAGACCTTTCTGGCTGGTCTCTGCTAACTAGCTCTCCAGAGGCTATAAGGGGAGCTTAGAAACCTAATACACAAGGAGACATGGACATGGAGGCTCCTACATGTCTCAGTCCCCATCCATTGCTGAATCCCACCCCAGAGCTGGTGAGATGAATTCCCACCAACATGCCCAAAGGTTTTCATTGGGTCCACAGATATTACCCAGCAATAGCTGGGTGGGGAAGAGCAGGTTTTGTAGCTTGGACCTGCCTGACACAGCTTCTGGAAAGCTCATCTTTAAATCCAAAGGCTCAATCCTTTTAAAGGTGGAAGAGCTTAAGCCAGAAAAAAAGGAGCCCGACGAGCAAGTATTGACACCATGAAGTGTGCATCTTCCTGCCTTTCAGCCAGGAAGGTTGTTAAGCTGGAGGGTAATACATATAGAAAGGATATATGTGGCATTTCCAAAATAGATCCCCTACCCATGGAAAATGAGAGTGTCCTGCCCCAGATTCCCTAATAGAGCTGTAGGGAGTGACCAGGAGGGACATGCTGAGACATCTCAGAGGATGATCCTGTGCATTAGTTCAATCTTCCCAAACAGAGCCAAAATCTTTAACACTTCAGTGTCAAAAGCCACTGTCTCCCTCTCCCTCTCCCCTCTCCAACCATTTTACCATACAGAAGTGTCTCACACCATTCAACCTAACCCAGGGTATCTAAGAGGTCCACCTGGTGATGGCAGATTTAAGTCCCGTAGAAGCTGCAGGAGCAGCTTCTTTTGAACCAGCCAGGCAATATTCCCAAGGGCATCTCAAGTACCAGTACCATGCCTAACCAGCGTCTCATACCCCCAAATCCAGCATCTCTATCTGATTTATTGGCTCAGGTTGCAATGCCTGGCTGCTCAGGGTCCAGAATTGGGCAGGTCTTGCTTCCCTTGGTGTCCACAGCAAAATTCTCATTGACCTCAAAGGAGAGGACCAGAAGTCATAGACTTTGGTGATGGAAAATGCACAGACAGGTGAATATCACACACATACATAAAAAAACAGTTTACCCAAATTTCCTCTTAGCCACCGCCCCTTTCACCTCAGTCTCCTCCTCAAGCACGTGCATCCCAACCATGGTTGGGACTGCCAGCACCATTGCATTTGGCACCTGATGTGCAACCCTCAAGCACTGCCAGCTGTGTAAAATATGTTTGACTCCAGTCTGGAAACATGAGTGACCCAGAGAAAAGCTCTTCCCCCTCCAGCTGCAATTGAACAGGGCTGGTTAATCCTTTTGTAAGGGTGCTAGGCGAGCAGCCAGGCCTGCCCCTGGGGAAGCCATCCAAAACAGACTCATCCTCAAGCGATTCAGATTGTTCCTTTCAGTACTTTGGAAAAGGTTATCGGTCTTCTTGTTTCAGGCCAGAGCGGATTGATGGATAGGGGGGAGAAGGCAACATGCACTGTGCTCTGCCTCCTTCAGAGATGACTTTATCTGTTGAAGGCAGATAGAGATGTGTGATTCGGGACTGGCTAGTTGTTTGCCCTCTGCAGAAATCCATTTTCCACATGTGAAAAGAAGGTTTTGTGCTGCTCTGCAATATCTGACCACCTTGGGAGATGCCCTCAGGCTGGCCAAGCAGCCCAGCTCCATAGGATGGGGACTCCATAAAAAGCAAAGCAGGCGGTGAGTCAGGCACTTGGCATGCAGTACATTTACTCTGCAATAAATGCATTGGCCAGAGCACAAAACCCAGCTGAGTAAATGGCACATCCTAGAGCTGGGATTGTGCATGCTCTCCTTCCCACAGACATCCCCAAG
Source organism: Cygnus olor (assembly GCF_009769625.2). Lineage (NCBI taxonomy): Eukaryota > Metazoa > Chordata > Aves > Anseriformes > Anatidae > Cygnus > Cygnus olor. The sequence continues at coordinate 157,183,948 of NC_049170.1, read as the reverse complement.
ATCATGCTGGTTTTTAGGCGCTGGACAAATTCTGGGTGAGAACTCCTCATCTTTACTGAGCTATCAAACCCAGGAGAGGAGGAGATGAGCAACAAGCCACAGGTAGACACTGACTCCTTCCACCCTCTCTTGGAGCCAGATACTCTCAGAGGGGTAGGATTTCCCTCGTTATTCAAGCATCCATGTCAGAGTGACTTCTGCTGATGTCAAGGCTGGTATAAGGCCATAGTGACCCTGTAGGAGAAGGGAAAAGCAGGAGGTTAGCTGGGAAGGACCAGAGTAAGCTGGTTCTGCAGCACAACCAGGCTCCACACCTGCTGATCCCTCCACTGTCTCCTCTGCCCACACCTGCTCCTGCCTTTTGTCCCTTTTGAGAGGCAATCCAGCAGCTGCACAGGTTCTGTGCATCCAGCATGTGGCCCTTCCACATGGAAGGAGATTTAAGACCTCTTCTGACTGAGCCATCAACTGAAACCAAGAGCAAAGCTGAGCTGAGCATCACTTACAAATAAATCCTTCCCAATAGTGTGGGGTTGGAAGAGTACTAATTAGATCAGAGAAGACACAAAACCCAGGTCATGGCAAATACAATCAAAACAGGAGGGCATGTTTATCACATCACAGCCCGCCCAAAGTGGTCAGAAGTAACCTTGGAAGACCTCAGAGCCAACACAAGACCCACTTTTGTTCACCAATGCTTGATAGAGTTTTGCCTCAGAGCTGTGCTGGCAGCCAAAGATAACTAACAGCATTGTTTTCCCATTAATCTGTGGCCCATTGGGTGCATGGAAGCAAAACAATACATTGCTGAGATCTCCTTACTTCCCCCTTTTTCACATTCCCTGTTATTTGCCAAAAGCCATCAATACAAACAAATCAATAACAGGCCTGTACTCACTTCCAGGAATGAAATGTGTGCCAGCTCCTAGGAAACTCCTATAGGAAAGACCTTGGCCTCGTTGCTCAAACACACAGAAAGGCTTTATAGGGTGTAAATTAACAAGCTATAAAATATATCAATGAACTAGTTATTCCTTAAACATTTTACTGCTTCCTTCTGTGTTAATACATCTTCTTTATGGGCTTGAGCCTGATGGGTACCACTATTATGTAAGTGGATGGAGAGAGTGTAGCACTTTTTCTATAGAGAGCATCGACCAGGCTTACACAACGCAGCCCCACCACAGGCTGGTACCACAGGGCAGATGGCATTGTTAGAGGTCAAGTGCACATCAGAAAAGAAGCATTTTCTGACTTCAAGAGGGTAGTGGCTCAAGGAACTGTGTCCTTCCCAACCAACAGCTTTGTGGTCATCTCCAGTCAACGTGAGCCCTGCTTCACCCTCCATGACCTTCCCACCAGTCATGGGCTCCCACGCTCTTTTTGGGCAGAAAGGCTGATCGGGGAACTGATCCAGCATGGGATTAAGCACTTTTTCATTCATCCAAGACCCTTTCACATCACTTCTCTGAGTCATTTCCCAAGCAGCCACTCCAGTATTTGCCTGGTGTAAACATGGCAGAGAAATGTGCAGCTGGGTGAAGGAGGGGGGACGCAATGACTACGGAGAGATGACCAACACAGGTGAAGGCAACAGGGGCTAATCCAAAACTGAACTGCTCACCCAGGGACAGAAGATGTGATTTCAGAGAGGGCCAACGTTTGTCACCACCATTTGTTCCCACCCTACTGCCTCCCATGGCAATGTGCTCCATCCACTCCAGAGCAAGTTCTTGTGGCTCAGCCCAAAAGGCAGTGAAAGTGGATTCTGCCAGGTTTTCTCTGGGGGACGTGGCCTACAGGCTGGAGAATAGTCAACCAGAAGTGGTAACTTTGCCATCAGAACCTCTTGAGCTTCTCTGTTCATATCTTTATTTGCTCCGTGCCAAAGCAGACAAGAAAAAAGTACATTTGCATCCACTTTTAGTCAATTTTTCATCATCAGAGGAAACTTTGTGTAATTCAGAATCAGGCTCAAAAGTGAAATTGTCTCTAGGAGCTCATTGCTTGCACCTAACTCATAGCATGTAATTGTTTTTGTGTATTCATACAAGAGCTTGACAGACCATTTTAAATTGGAACAGGCTCCCCAGGACAGTGTTCATGGCAACAAGCCCCCCAGAGTTCAAGAAGTGTTTGGACAATGCTCTCAGCCATGTGGTTTAATTTTTGGGTGCTCCTGTGTGGAGCTAGGGGTTGGACCAGATGATCCTTGTGGGTCCCTTCCATCTTGGGCTATTCTATGATTCAGGTCTTGGATGTTTTTTCACAAATGGCTTTGGGTAAATCTTTTACCCAAAATGAGAATTTCTGGAGAAGGCAAGGAAAAGCTACTACATGTCATGCAAAGACACATAAAGTTCCATGGCAGCTCCTGTATTCGTGTCACAGTACATGATATACAAATTGTAGATCACCTTCTATGGCTCATGTTGAATGCCCTGCATAGAAGCTGAAGGACCCAAAGGCAGAACTCCCACCAATTTTAACAGGAATAGAACTAAAAGATTAACTCCTTTGATTGAAACATTAATGTTCAAATTTTTTACACTCTCACTCCTTAACAAGGTGAGATTTACACTGCCAGGGAGTCTAGCTAACACCAGCCCAATAAAGTCCTGACTTTTCTTCTATCAGCTCTACTACTTTTCTTAAAACAAGCGTGTTATTTTCTTTCCAAACATCTCAGCTCATTCCAGCTAAAAATCTTTGAGTTCACTTCACCCTTAGAGCAAGCTGGCCAAGGAAAAAGGAGGACACTTTTAATGAGGGCAGAGCTAGTAGGGCTTGAGTTGGTGATGCTGGAAATTAAAGGCAATAGCTATTCTCCCCCCTTTTTCTGCTCTGGCATAGATAAATCCCCAAATGTCAAAGTTCAGCATTTATTAGATAGCAAATGCACTTTACTTCTCAAACTCACTTTAAGTAGCCAAGGTGCTAGTGCATAAATAGCCAGCCTTGCATCAAAGTGGTGTTCCCATGGTAGACAGCTTAAGCTAGCTCTTGTCAAGGTTGGGAACAGTTGCACGCCGGAGAAGCTGGTGTTGGCGTTGCTGCTGTGCCACGGGGCACCCATCTCACTGCACTGCGAGGATGGGAGCCAGTAGTTCCCTCAAGAACAAAACCTCCTCCATCAAAGGTTAAACCATGGAAAATTCCCAAGTACTAGATCATCTGCCATTCGCAAATCAGGCAGTTAGTTATGCGTGTACTTCTCTAGTCACTTGAACTAGGACCTCTGTGAGTTGTCCTGTTGACTAATGGAAAGTTAAGCCTTCAGGGTTCTGAAGGCTGGGCCACTGAGCCTTAAAACTGCTGTGTTGTGCCAGTTTGTCTGAGACACTTTGGGCAGTACAGAACATTGTTTTCGGTTTATTATTTTTATTTTTAATCTTAATTTTAGCTGGAATAGAAGAGCAAAATGATGGAAGAAATGTAGCAACAGTATTTGAAACAAGCATGGAATTTTACACAGGACAGAGCTCCCAGAAATAGCTCTGAAACAGACTGCTTTAAAAAAATAAAAAATAAAAATAAAAATAAAAGATTTTATTGGTGTTAGAAGGGTGATTTCTCAGGGCTCTATTTACTGAGACAAGCCTAGAAGGGAGGGAACATGTATTGCTGCACAAGGGAAAGCAAGACACGTGCCATTACACAACCAGGAAGCGCATGAGACCAGGCTCTCCATGATACATCCTGTTTAGACAGCGGCACTGCTGTCCTGTGTGTCCACTTAGCAAAATTCTTTTGTAGATCCAAATGAAAGACTCCTGAAGATCTGCTCAGCTTTGATGTGGCCGTTGTTATTTTGGAGAATGGAAGGTTAAAAATGCAGGTTGGTTGCAATTTGCTACTTCACTTGCTCACTGAGAAAGGAAAAAATAAATCCAGGTACCTGCTGTTCCGTTTTCATTGTTGCAGGTAAACTCCTTCAATATGTTTTCTTGTTTCCCTGGATCTGGGCTACCACCTAAATTTCTGCAAAATGAGAAAGGAGAGAAAGGAAAAGCTCCTAGGGAAATGAGAACAGACTGAGCTCCTTCCATGGTTACAGTGAACCCCTTTCACAGGGGTCTGTTAAAAAGGAAAGCAAAGAAAATGCCACCTCTAAGCACAACCTTCAGCTCAGATGAAAATGCACCAGGAGAAATAATAAACACTGGCAAGGCCCCAGACTGGCCATTATGTTTTATGAGCTGTCATTTCCCTTATTGATGGACCAGCTCGGAAACACAAAAAGCTGCTTTTGCAAGGCAAGAGGAAAAAACACCTTAGAAAATCCAGAACTGAGGCCCGGCATGGTTAGGGTACCACAGGGTCATGGAAGAGAGGTCATGGCAGTCCCCTCTCTAGTGAACTTTAAACTATTTCTTGAAAATAAGACCCTGAATATATACCTCCAGAGTTAACAAAGCAAGGACTGCAACACAGGTGTTCAGCAAGAGTTTCCTAACTATGAGGCTTGAAAGAGAAGAAACCCCAAATCCCTGCCATCCTCAAGAACAACCACAGTTCTCTTTCAACCCAACACCTTCAGGGTCATAAGTTCTTCCTGAAGAACACTTCGCACCCTTCAAAAGCTGTGAAAGACTCTAAAAATCCCTGCCAGGTAAATGGAGGGTTAATATTACTGCTACCTAGGAGGTTATCGCTAAAATGGGACTCCTGCCCAAGCGTGATGGCTTATGGGCATACCTCAACTGTGATGGGTTCTTCGGAGCTAGATGGTCTTCCTTCTTTTGTTCAGGAGGTCCATTTGTAGTAAAAACCTATAAATAAGCTGATAGGTCAGGAGACAGAATGAAAAAGGGCCACTGCTGGGTCATTTAATGTATAGACTAATACATGTTCACTTGATCTGCCGTGTAAACCTCAACTGTTCAAGTTTATCATTCACTGCCAAAAATGCTATTACAGCAGCTTGAGATTTCAAAGACAGCTATATTCCTGTTTCTGACTGACCTTTGGATGGATTTTTTAACTCGGAAAAAAAGAAAAAACAAAAAACACTTTATGTGTTCTCAAATGGAGCTTAAAAGGTTTAACACATTTCTAAGTATAGACATGGTGATTTATGAGGGCCTCTTTTTCTGGTTTTTATAAGACTGTCTTTCTCCAGCAAAGAACGATATATTGGTTCAGACAAGAACACCGGGAATCTTTAAGACTTTAATATTTATGACATAAAGCGTGTGATCCAATGGGCAACAAACTGGACTTATTATTTGGCTCAGCCATGGGTGTGCTGAGCAACCCAAGAGCTTCCCCTCTCTGTGTCTCTTATTCTCAGGAGTGGTGGTACACAGGGACAGAAAATATTTTCTCACTGGCTGGTTTTCAGTACAACCTAATCATTTGGTGGTACCAGACGAGATTTCCTTTCCCAAATTCCCTTCTCCCTGCAAAGTTTTGTCACTGCAGTTTCCAAGGGTTGGCTAGCCCAATTAAGTTTTTATCACAAGGTGCTTGGGGCTGTTCTAGTTCATACAGACTAATCTCAACACCTGCCCCCAAAAGCTTACCATTTAGGGTTTGTGCATCGTGGTATCACCCAGACGATCAAATAGCAGATGACAGACCAGTTGTGTAAGAGCTGGACAAGTGCATCATAGAAAGGTATGATGCAAAAAGATCCCGAACCCAAAAAGAGCACAGGTTTAATTGCGGTTGTGCAACAATAAAGGGCAAGCTCCAAATTCACCTTCAGGTGTGGCTCTAACATCTGAGTGCTCGAGTGCTTGCATCACACCACCCAAGTGAATGAGCACTCATGAATCTAAGAGAAAACTACCAGCATTAACGGTATGAAAGCCTTACGTTAGAATTCCTGGAAGCAGCTTGGCCACGCAAATAAATCTGGCTCAGCTCCCGGGCAGAAAGGAGCCCTAAACAGAGGTGTGATTAATCTGCTGTGAATAATTCAGCATTAACGATCGCACTCACAGGTTCCAGTTTCCGCTGGTGACCTCCAAATCCTCCAAATCTCTCACAGACCTTGGTCTTGTGCATGTCCCATGCACGTGTCCATGCACACGTCCACTGCACGGAGCAGGAGGAAGTATGTGCACGCCACGTGGCAGAAATCTCAAGATGAATTCTGAGCCCTAATTGGAGAGAGTGAGATCTCCCCAGGAGATGAGTATTCTCCAGCCTTCTGAGGGTCTGCAGAGAGGTGAGTTATTCAGGTGTTGAACCTGAACACAAGAAGCTGTGACGTGTAAATGCGTAAAAGGCTGACCTGCATGTGTACACAGGTACATTCAGGTGCACACATCTACAACTTCATGGCGCATGAAGCCCACATCTTTAAGGCCACCCTTGGTGATGGGCAAAGCAACCCAAATCTGCACCTCCTCTTCCCTTGGAGACAGACAGAGCCTTGGCCCAAGCATGGAGGCAGCAAAACTGGGTGGCTGTGTCCATGTGGCATTGGGCAGGGGGCCAGACACCCCTTGGTCCCTCTGCACTGCCTCCATCCCTCTCCCTTGAACCAGCACATGGGGCTGAACGGCTGGAGGGAGAAGGCAGGGTTTTGCTGGTGCAGGTAAGGAAGAAAGCAGCTCTCTGCACAGATCCAAGGGCCATGCCTCCAAACATCCCCATGTCCAGGTGGTGACCAACACATGGGGCCAGCTTGGCCTGGAGAAGCACCCTTTCATCTACCACAAGCCCCTAAAACTGCCTACATCACGAAAACTCACCTCCAGCTCATCTTCGCTCCTCTCCCTCCCCAGCCCTCCCCTCCACCCTGAAGACATCCTTTGACCAAAAGGAGCCGCGGAGGCTAGGAAAGACACTGACGTCAATGTAAAAGTAAACCAAAGAGGTCTGGTTCCTGTATCGCTGTGCCGGGCTGAGCGCTGGAGAGCAAGCACGCTGTCGCTCGGTCGAGGAATCCGGGAGCAGGCTCAGCAGCTGAGCTTTCTCATCCAAGCTCTGTAAGTACCGGCGGGGACGTGCAGCGAGGGGGAGAGGGAGGGAGATTTACCAGCTGCAGCTCGGGAAGGCAGCCCTGGCTGGGCTGAGAGTTTGGAGGCAAGCAGATTGGGATGGGAGTCCTTGCAAGCTGGGGCAGGAGCAAAAAGCACATGGGTTTGGGTGCTGTTGGCTCCACGCGGATGGGAACGGGGCTGGTGAGGAGCATCTCCTAACGAGCATCCCCTGATGAGCATCTCCTGAGGAGCACCTCCTACATTGGGTACTGCAGGGGAAGGGGAGGGCTGGAGAGTTTCATGCTGGTGCAATGGAAGAGGGAGTCTCATTGAGGGCGATGTGGGTGAACTGGTGCAGGTGAAAGCCAAATTTGTGCTGGTCCACCTTCTAGCCAGGTACATGTGCATGAGGATGCACATTTGACGTGTATAAAGCAGGCTGCAGGCTGTGCTATCTGAGACATTCTGTGTGAAAAAAAAATTAATATTTCTGGTGTATCTCCCCATTCTGACTACCTCTGTCAAGTCCAGCTATGTATACACGTACATATCTTGCAGATGTCCCTGTGTAGGGATGCAGAGCTAGACACAAAGCTTTTACACTCAGATGAAAAAGTGAGAGAGGGCTCAAAATAAACTTTGCAATATACCATTAGGAAGCAGGAAACTTTCCCCAGGAAAATGGTATGGAAAGCACCCTTGCTTTGGATGTTCTTGAATGGGGGAAGCAGCTGGTGGGTGAGAGGGATGAATGGTCCCGCGCGCAGCTGGCCAAGACGTGTCTGGCTGCAGTACATCATATAGAGAGCACCTCCTGTCGTGTACACAAACCATAGTCAGTGGCGGAGTGTGATGAATTGGAAATGCAGCTCTTTGGACCCATTTCAGCTGTGTTTTGGTAACACGAGGCGCCTTCTTTCCTACAATTTCTCGCATGCCAGGGCCAATTTCTCTCCTTCAGCAAAAAGCTGTCCCTTTTCCTGAAATGGCTGCTCCTCCAGCAAAGCTGAAACTACCCCATTCAAAAGTAAAAGGCAGTGGGCATAAAAGTTTAATCCCTATTACATGTGCCTGACAGTCCCAATTGAAAACCGCTGGGGCAAATGCTTCTGTCATCCAATATTAGATGCAAAAGGCTGCATCTCAGCTCCTGCTGCAAGCCCTGAGCAGAGCTGGAAGAAAACTAGAATGCCGTGTAAAAAAAGAGGCAGAAATGCCCACCACCTCCATGTCACAGCATCCAAAGGCACTGCCTTCAGTGGGAAACTCTTTAGTAAGAAAAGACAGTTTTCTGTCTCCTTTGCCTGCAGAAATCTCTGCCAACCCACAAAAGGGACAGCAAATCTCCTTCTTCCCCCCTCTCTTCTTACAAGGACACATGGCCACTTACTGTATTTATTAATTAATTAATAATTTCAGCACATTTTTCCTAACTCCATTTGAGACTCCTTTGCCTTCCCCTCGTGTGCTGAGACAAAACACAGGGAGGGAGCCATCTCTTCCCTCCCTACGGAGCGCAAAGGCGCCGAAAGTGCCCTACAAGTCTTCCTTCCCCTGTTTTGAAGAAGGAGGCAAAGGCCAAGGAAGGAATTGTACATGAAACATCCCTCACGGCACGTTCTCCCGCAGGCATTGGAATGGGGGAGGCTGCTGAACAGAGCAATAAATCCCACCCTTTGCACATACAACGCCACCGTGGTGCTGCTCCCCCATGTGTGCACCGCAGCCCTCCGAGCACAGGGGTACACCCTGGGGTGCTGCTGTTCCTGCAGGGACATGGGGCTGTCCCCCATGTCCCCCTGTGTCCCCCTTCGGGGGGGGGGAAGACCAAATCCTGCACCCCAGCTAGTCAGAAGGGAGGTTGGCTGTCTGCATTTTAACAGGATGGAGACATGTAGATGGAGATTTTCAGCAGGCAGGTGCTCAGCACATTTGGGGAAACCTCACCCTTTAAGGAGATGCAAGCCCCAGCATCTAAAAATGCAGACATCCGAATTCCCAAGCCTTTTTTAAAGCGGGAGCCAGAACTCCCCCATGGGAGTAATACTCAGACAAACACACTCAGACAAACGCACAAAGCACACATTACTTGGACTTTTCTTTACACCAGGGCAGGTTTCTTTACATGCCCGGGTGTTGGGTTTAAGGGGAGGTAAAACCATGTATCACCTAAATGTGCATCTTAACGAACCTCCTGTAACATCTAAGGTCAGGTCTACAGCCCCATCTGAGGAACATCTGCTGCTTCTTAGCAAGCCCTTCCACAAATATTGTAAGGATCCTGACACCTCTATTTGCTCTCTCTTTGACCTCCCCTCCAGTTTTCATTCTTGCATTTTAATTTGTGGCATTTCACTCAAAACAACCAATTAAGGCTACCCACAGAGAGAAAATCCTATTCGGTGCTTAGCAGAGAAACTCTCCCCTTCCAGTAGGTCCTAGGAAGACACAGAAGAGTCCAGCCATGCTTGACAAAGCCCAGAGGTCGAAGAAGTTGTGCTGAGGTGAGGGGTGAAGAGAAAGGTGTGAAGCTTTGGGGCAGATGGGTCTGGGCTGAGCTGGGCTGTGACACCAAATTGACATCACCTGTTGGGATGACACTAACCAGGGGCACTGCTGTTCGATCTCAACATGATATTTACGGGGATCAATATGCCATTAGTGTGTAGACCCAGGGGACTGAATTCTTTATTGCTTCTTATACATAATCCATAAAAGATGTGCAAGTCATCTATCACAGCCTCAAAGCGACCATTGTCACACAACAGAAAGGGTGACCTCTTCCAGTTCACTACAAAAGGATTTACTGGCAAATGTCCCCTCCTCTTCACGGCTCCAGCCACCTGCTCTGCAAATCCCTGCCAGAAAGCTGGGGCTCTGGGACATGCCCTAAAGCCACCAAACGTGGGATATGGCTCCTGGTGCAGCAGCCAAGCTGATGGCACCCATCACTGAGCGCACTCGGGTTGCCAATTCTCTCTGTAGGACACCCGGAGAGATGGATTTGGGTCTCCCTGGGGAGCTGCCCCATAGAGGAGCTGTCACAAGTAGGCTTTGGCCTCGTTGATGAGGCTGGGGAGGTTTGCTGAAGTTCTCTGCTTCGTCCAGGACACCAAGGGCCTCATCTGGCAGGACGCAGAGGGGAAACTGGGTGGTTGCAGCCGGGGTTCACCTGCTTGCACTTGCAGAGTCGCAGTCCCCCAGAAGGCAGGCTGTCTCCTTTTCCCCTGCTCGAATAAGCCAAGCAATACATCTCCAGGAAAAATCCAGGCTGCCAAGGCACGTCACGCTGTCTTCAGCCACCAGTTATGTAGATAAATTGATTGTCGTGAGAGTGACGAAGCAGCGCAGCAAACAAACTTGCAGGAGCACGGCAGCCCGTTTTTCACACGCCAGGCTCAGGACTTCCTGCAGCTTTGATCAAACACACCAAATTGTCTGCAGACTGCATTTGTTTTAGAGACAGACTTGGGAGCTGAAGCAAGTCAGCAAGGGGCAGAGCTTTCTAAGACACTGATCACATTCGTGCAGTGCTGTGCAGGGTGAATTGAGCAGGTATCGATCGTGGGGCAAGCTCGCACAGGGCAGGGTTGCATGGAGCAGGATTGCACAAGGAAAAGCACAGGGAAACACGCTGCCCCCGAGCTACCCCTTCTCCCACCACCCCCAAATGGATCCAGAAATGCTGGGAGAGGTGCACAGGCTTTGCATATCCTACCCGGTCTCAGCCACATGGACTCAGCTGTCACGTCCCGTGAAGCCACCAAGCGGCAGGCACCTCAGAGGATGCCCAGGACTGAAATAGCAAGGAGCAGACATCAGGAGCCAGAGTCACTGGTGGGGAGAGGAAGGGGAGTCATGCTGCTTCCAGACCCTGCCTAGATTAGGGATGTCTCATAACCAGGGCTGCTCGCCTCCCACTCACCGCGGTATTAAGTTCGCCCAAAGAACCGGAGCTGCTAAGACACCAGCAGCAATAAATCCCGACGGTGTGATTCCTCGTGAGCAGCTTACCTAGGAAAGTGCCTGATTATTTTACACATGTTGATTTATTGTTACACTCAGGAGGGCTTGAGCCACCACTTCTTGCCCAAGGGAGCTCAGCCGTGGAGCTCAGCATCTCGACTCATGTTATTGGGACTGATAAACGACTGGCCATGATCGGATGGCATATCTAAAAATACAGGGCCTGCGGTTTATTTTTCTTGGAAAATGGAAAGACACCCAAAGAAGCACAGCCCAATTTAGCAACCACAGCAGGCTGGATTTTTGCTTTAAAGAAGCCAGCAGAATGTGCCCGTAAGGAGGAGACGTTTAGGTTGTGGTAGAGCCATGGGATTCACCTGCAGAGCCTTTTCCAATGCACATACCCATTCATTAGCCCATTTAACACTATTTATTACATCTAGTAGTGCTTTTCTAGGATAAAATCCTTCCAGGCGATGCAGAGCCACAGGGCATGGGTGCCAAATGGCACTTTGCAGCACCACCTAAAATAACAAAGACAGATGCTATGAGTAACAAGATGATGTTATGGAGAGGAACGATTCAGCAGTGACAGGTTGAGCTTTTGCTCCTGATAAAAAATTAACTCTGAGGCCAAAAACACGAACTGGAGATCTTCCATACACCCTACCACCCATTGCCTCAATGAGTTGAAGACCTCCTTGATAACTGGTAGTGATGACCTGTTCCTGTCCATAACCTCATCCAAAGCAGAGAAAACATTCCCCAAAATTTCCACCTGACCTGGGTCCACTGCAGGTCCCCCATGCCGCCTGTGAGGGATGAAATCCTATAGCAATCCTATCGCAAAACCCACCAACAGGACCAAGAGCACCTGCTGGATTCTGCTGTCTATCCATGGGTTTTCAAGAGAAAAACTGACTATGCTGGCATTGTAGTTTCTTGCAAGGAACTCATATCACATACTAATTTCGTCCTTCACTTCCTGAAAAATTAGCAGGAAAAGGGTATTTCTGCACCTCATTCTTAGAGGGGCCATTTCGATAATAGGGAAACTGAGGCACCTTCACAGACAGCAGCTTTCTCCCCGACAAGGCCCCTTGCACAGAGCTTGCTGTGGGAGCAGGGCCCGCCTGCAGGGACAGGAGCTGTAATTCCAAACAGCTGAAAACACAAAGGGAAAAAAAAATAAAAACTCCAAAATAACAGGCAAAAAAAATCAGCAAATGTACCGGTTTCTTCCAGAGGCAGCAATTTTAGGAATCACTTGTAACCGAGCAGCAGCGGGGTTGGGTGTTTTGTTTTGTTTTGTTTTGTTTTGTTTTCCAAATGGGGCCCTTTCTTTTCTTCATGTTCCTATAGGGTTTTTCATCCCCGTGGAATTTCCTACCATAATCCACCAGATTTATGCTGCCCTGTTTCGGACCACAGCATCACTGAGCTCCGCGTGCCTCTAACAAAAGGCAGCTCTTCGCAATCTCCACAAAGCAGGCGAACAAAGGGGATGGGAGAAGAGGATTAGCATGGCTTCAGCTTGCAGAGAAAAAAGAGCAGGGAGGGGATGTGATTTTCTGTAAAAGCCTTTTGGGGAGCAAGGAGCCAAAGAGCAGATTTTCTGACTCGCAGGCGTCCTGCCTCCTGGTTGCTGTGACTCTGCATGGCACAGGGGCATGGGCTCGGCTGCTTGCACAGCAAAGGAGCCCAGCATTGAGCAGATGGTACTGGCAGCATCTGCTAAATCGGAGCAGGTGGAGGTACCAGATGGGTCCCCTAAGGTCCCTGCTGCTTGCTTGCCGTGTGTTTGTGAATGTCCTCTCCATCCTCTGCACTCCGCCTCTACGGGCTCGGCTTGGGTTCACCGAATGCTGGAGTTGGGAAGGGACCTCTGGGACCATCTGGTCCAGCCCCTGCTCCAGCAGGGTGCCCAGGACCACGTCCTGGTGGCTTTTGAAGGTTTCCAAGGAGGAGACTCCAAAACCCCTCTGGAATACCACTTCCAGAGCTTGGTTTGAGGTTTTCTGGCTCAGCCCTACCATGCCGTGTTTCCCCCTACCCCAAACACAAGAGCAGAGCACCGAGAGCTGCTTGGGGACTCTGTTGACCACCCTGAAGCTACAGCCCCATGCAGCCAAGCCCAGTGTCTTCCTGATTCCTTCTCTATAGGCCTGGAGCCAGAGCTGGGCAAGAGCTACTCCGCCGGGCCCATCCCTGACCTTCTGGAGCACGTGTGCCCAAGTGATGCCAAAGCCCTGGCTGCCTGCGTAGCTTTCCCCTCCAAGCTCCCGTGTCCCTGTGCGCCCAGCGACAAACAAATCCAGCAGGGATTGCTTTGCTGGGAATGGGGAGAGCTCCGCGGTGAGGTTGTGACACTGGACGTTGTGTTCTTGGCAATTAGGTCCTGAAACTTTGAAAAAAATAGCAAGGAAGAAAAAATAAAATGCAAGAAGAAGTGGCTGCTGGCCAGAGCTGGGTTGGGGGGACATAAAGGTTAGAGGGAGACCTTGCAAGGGACCCCAAATGGTGATGGATAGCAAGGGGTGGTTGAGATGTGACGTGCTTTGTTGGGTTGCTGAAGTGTCTCTCCAGCTCTTTTTGCTGGTGCCTTGACTGAGGATCCATGCCACAAACCTCACTGGTGTGACAGTGGGGGTGGTCTGGGCAGACTGGGCTGGAAAAGGGGATCCTGACCCCTCACAGGGTATGTCTATAGCAGGACAGGGCACATCCAGCTCTACACCCCTTGTCATGCAATAAATGGACACAGGCAGGACCGATGTACTCCACACCAGTCATTTGGGACAGACCTTGGGGTCACCCGGAGAAGCGGCTCGCTCCTTGTGCCCTGCAGACGCCTTCACATTTTTCAGCTCAGCAAAAATGCCACGGCCAGGGGAGAGAAACGCAGGGGGAGGAAATGCTCAGAAAAGTCAGTTCCTAAAAATGCAGCAGGCAGGCAGGAAACGGGCTCTTGCATACTTTCTCCCCCATGCCTGACTCACCCACTGGGAGCCATGGACATCATTTGGGAACCACTTTTCTTTCCCTGTTCCTCATCAAATGGACAAAGCACGGCTGCATCCCGTCAGCAGAAGCCCCCATACGGTCACTGTCTGATCTCCCTCCCTGTGTAAACATGCCGATGGGGAGCCTGTTTGGAGGCTAAGGGTCCTTCTGGCCTTTGCTGTGCCCTGAGGATGCTGAGTGACAGCCCAGCAGGTGCTGGGAAGTGCCTGTGATTTCAGAGCAGTGCCTTGGCAGGAAAAAACGACTGCTGTCTGCTGAGCCTCTTAGGTCAGGTAGGTACAGCTGCCTCTGGGCCCTGCTGAGAGGTAATTATAGGGGCAGCTGGATCATCTTTTATAGCTCACCGCAGCCTCTGTTGCTCATGCTGAGAGTCAGGCAGTGGGATGCTGAACGTGATGAGGGGAAGCGGTTGGACGTCCTCCCCCTCTGGGCAGAAAAAGCTCAGGTTTCCCTGCTCTTTTAGTGTTTGTGCCCCAACTTTGCAGGAGAGCGACAAGTTCTGGGAGACAAAAGATCCGCCTTCACAACCCACCCTACTGCCTTTCCTAAGCTGGTGCTTGGGACCTACAAGGTCGGTGTGATTTCTCCTCCTGCACTGGTGATGGAGCAGGAAGGAGGGAAGGTCACAGGCTCGAGCAAGGAGCAACCCCAAGCCCCAAGCCCCTGCGCGATCTGCTGGTTCTACCCAAGCAGCCATGTCTGCCACTGGGTTGCTGCACCCATCCCTGATGGGATCAGTTTTGACTCAAAATGAATAAATGGAGCTCAGCAGGGACAAATCTTGAGCTCCTTCCCATGCCTGCCCACAAGGTTTCCCACCCTTGTGCACAAGCAGGGCCAGAGCTGGATACGGGATGAAGTCAGGGTTTCTTCCTGGCTCTCCTCAGCCCCACCAAATCAGTCTGGCTACAAGTTGTCCCCACCAAATAGCTGCTTCTCTCCACTATTCTCACTGCTGGGGTGTGGGAGGGCAGTAGAAGTTAGGGCAGGTGCTTTCATCCACCAGGCAGGAGCTCAGCACCTGTCGGACCCCGCTCAGCTCCATGAGGCTCTGCAGCAGGGCTGGGACAGAAGCCAGCCTTTTGTTCCTCGTCCTTTGACAACGTTCCCACACTGCTGTCCAAGGCTTTCCTTCCAGGGGAAGGGAACGCATGTCCGACTCGTTAATGGCAATGAAGTGCGATGGAGTTGACCAAGCCCCTCTGCAAAGAAGGATGTTCCTAGTCTCAGTGTCCGCAGATTTTACCCTAAACCAAATGTTGTGTGGTTTACGAGAGGAGTTGGGGAGGGTAAAATGGATGTAAGCTGTCTTCCATGCTGTTAACTTTTCCTGCTGTGGTAAAGGATTTACTCACGTGGCAGGGAGCAGACCACATCCATGTCATTTCTTCATCAACCCTGCACCTCCATCAGCTGGGCAACCTCCCCTGAAAGCAGCCTTCTGAGGATAGGCTTGTGTTTATGACATTCCCTTTTCCCATTTCCCTTTCAGGTTCTCCTGCCACCTGGTGCAGGAGTGAGACAGTGGACAAACATTTCATGAACACCTGTGTTGGTGGAAAAATGGGAAATTGCTCAAGAGAGGTGGGCTATGGGCAGGCGAGGTCATGTTCTCTGAAGCAGTTAATCAAAAGAGCTTTCCCAGACCACTTAGTGAAGATCCCACTCTTCTTGTGTCCTCCATGCAGTGAGGATCCTATCCTTCAGTATCTCCATGAAGTCATGACCCTAAATAAAGGCTCCTCAACTTTTTGGGCTCTATTGCATCAGGTCTGGGTCCAGGGCCTACTTGGGTAGAAGCTCTCCTTCAGCACTGAAGAAAAGAATGAATTTCTGAGGATCTGTTCATTCTAACAGAGGCTAAATTCAACATCCCAACAAAAACAGGCATGTTCAGACATGTTCATCTCCACTGCTATGGGATTGCTAGCAGTTATTATGGGCCAGCAGCACTCTCCCATACCCTGACTATTGTTATCCCAAGTGCTAATTTCAGCTGATCCAATACCTTCTTCCACTTACACCCTCGAGGCATCCACTGCAATATTTAATATTGTTGCATTTTCTTGGAGGTCTTTTACAACCTTAATGTTTCTATGATTCTATGATATTGAGCCAACAAGCTTGAAAATTTTCCACTTACTAAAGCTTCCCTTTTTTTCTGCTTTCCCCCCTCCCTTCGGGAGCATGATGAACGTCTGAAAATTGAGAGATGATGGAAGCTCTTCATTCATCAGCTACGGTTACAACTCCTCCCGAAGCTGAGTGTGGGAACCGTGTCTGGGCCAAAGCGTGGCCCAGAACCCGGACGGACCTCCTCCACCTTAACAGCAGCATCTGCTTCCCGATAAGGCATGCTCTGCACTATCTCAGGCACAACTTGAAACTTTGCAGCTGTTGCCACTCCAAGTCTAGCTCTAAATTCAGCAAGGAGGGAGAGGCTGGGATAGTGGGGGAGTGCGGGGCACTCGTTATCCTGTGCACAAGGGATGGGAAGAAAGCTCTCGTGCATCACACAGGAGAACACAACTAAATTGGTCCTCACTTAGGAAGGGCCAGGAAGTCCCAGAGCGGGTGAACAGAGCATAGCTATCAATACCTCATCCTGGAGAAAAGTCTCCTTGCTTTTTTCAGTCTCGTATTTGTAACTCTAGAGCTGTTCCCTAAATATATCAGGTTTGTTGACACACTAGTAGGAAATTAAGCATTTGCTACCATAGGCAATAAGAACAATAGGGTCCAAGTTCACCCTCCCCACCCAACACTGGTTGGTTTCTTCTCTTTCTTTGTTCATCTTGCTCAGCTCCCAAGAATGAAGGAAGTGAAGGCAATTTTATTAGCCAGAGATGATTCACGGAGGCCTTCCAATCACACTTGCTTTCCAAGTCATAAGGAAGTGAAAAGCAGATGAGATCCCAGGCACGTGCCTGAGCTCGAGGTCAGTCGTGAAAGGCTGGGATGCCTGCATCAGGGAGCACGTAAAGTCAAGGGGGATGTTCCTGAAACTGGGGGAAGAATCTGCCCCTCATTCTGAGGAAACTCAAAATAGAAAATCAATGAAATAATCAGACAAAAGAGATCATCTCAGACTTCCTGGGAAAGATCCAAGGGTGAAAAACTAATTCCAGAAAATGAGGTCAACCTTCTCTAATATCCATAGCTACTGTTTGTGCTCCAGCGAGACACGCATGTGTGGAGTTTACCTCTCCTCTATTTATGGATTTGCCCTCTTGACCTGGAATTCAATGCCTCTCAGTTGATCTTGTTGTGTTGTGCCGGGCCATATCCTGCCTGTTTGTTGTGTTGGCACCAGTGTGGTCTTTATCTAAATGGTGCGGGAAGACAGCAGCCCAGGGCTGGCACTAAATTCCTATCCATTCTCCCTGTCCTTCTAAATAACTACATTTCATGAAATGTTTTGCTTCGTTGTTTTTTTCTGCCTTTTTTTCCCAAAAGGGACCCCTAAACCTCCTGTAAAGCCTCGTGGAAATAACATCCGTGCATCTTTGACGCCTAACCCTCAGAAGATGGCTTTTTTTTGGTACCTAGTTTAGACCAGAAAACATCCCATCATGAGGAGGGGTCAGGGATTTGGGAGATTTGGGTCCTTACAGTATTGGTCAACAGAGACATCTCAAAAGCTGGTCCAGTCATATGCCTTGAGCCCATCTCAGCAAGGTGACACTTCATTACGTTGTGCCCAATCTCACCTCTTCTCCTGCAGCCAAGGGTGAAGGAAAACTCAGCTCCGGGATCTGATGCCTACAGTGACTCTAGCACCAGAAGGAGAGGGCTGTGTGAGGATGGAAAAATGTGCTGGGGAACCTTAGGCTGTCTATTTGCACCCTCAAATAGCCTCCACTCAGCCAGTTCAACCTAGTCCACAGGCAGATCTGATCAACCCCTCTCTCAAATGACTGCAGCCAGAAGTCACCAAGGCATGCAAAGTCACCCTTCATCTCCCTCTGCCAGGTCCTTTCTTAAGGTCTGGACAGCTGGGCTGGCTCAAAGCACAGCCCAGGCATTGTGTCTTCAGTCTAGCACCTTCCTGCGAGTGCCAGGGATGTTTCAGTCTAATCCCAGCTCATGTAGAGAAGTCAAAAAGAGAGGTATTTCCCTCCCGTGTCACACAGTGGTGGCTCGGTGAATTTGCAGTGGCCTTGAGCTGACTGAATGCTCAGCAAGGAGATTTTGTTCCCACAGAGACATAGGAAAAAAGACCTGGGGAGGGGACAGAGTGGGCAGCAACGTCACTATTAGTTCACTAGAGATGTTCAGGCATTAGCACAGCGAGGAAGGCTGGAGCCCTCTTTAGCGTTTCCAACACTTCATAAATTTCAGAGAGATTTAGGGCAAGGAGCCAGATGTTCAGGGAGAAATTCTGAACACTAAAAGACAAGTGGAAATATTTTTTTTTTTTTGGTAGTGTGTATTTTTTCCCATTAGTTGCAAGGCTATATTTAGAAGAGGGGGGGGAGACAGAGAGCGCACAAGAGAGATTAGGCATTTCTTCATGTTCTGTAGTCACTCCAGTTGTTCTGCTTGTAGGAACAGATGTCTCTTTCCTGGGGTGATAGCAGTCAGGTCCACGAGGAAATTTTCTTACCAGCAGCTCCTCTAACGTAGAAGGGAGATCGGGCCAGAGGTAAGTCAGTCCATCGTGGAGGAATAGACCAGCAGATGTTTTGGGATGTCGGTCCCAAACGGGGGAGTGAGTGATCAGGGAGGTGGCAGCGAGGGGGCCAGGAGGGAGTTGCTGAAGATGTGACCCCAAGCCTGGAAATTGTGGTTATCATGGCACGGAGCCCCAGCAGGGCGAGGTGGAAAGGGCACCTTGTCGAATACGTGGACAAGCTACTCGTAGAGCTCATGGCTCTGCCCTTGCTGCAGGTGTGGAAGGTCACCAGAAGGTTCTTGGGCTGCACCATAGGGCTGCTCTGGGCTGCAAGGGGTTTTCTGCATCGTGAGCTTCCCATTGTGGGGTTTTGAGGCTGTGCCATGATATTTGTGTGTTTTCCGAGGAGATGGGGGGTGATGAAAGGCATGCAAAGGTGCTGGTTTCCCCCCAGTGAAGAGTACTATGCTAGCCCTTGTGAAAGTGGGGGGCTGTTTTGTTTGTGTCTGCATAATGAAATTTGGGGAAAATAAATTTGTGAAGATTTTTGAAGCCAGGAGAGGAGTCAGCGCATTGCCTGGATCGGGGGACTGGGAATGTTTTATCTCTGGCTGTGCAGAAGGGTGCAAGTTCAGCTCTAGGAAAGATGCTGTTTTCTTTCTCTGAATCATCTTGCTGGGTCAGCCTAAGGAGAAGCAGATTCTCTCCAAGATCCTTAACAGACTTCTTCAGAAATGCTCTCTGCTTTCATAGCAACACACCCTTCAACACCTCAATGTTTTTCCAGTTTAATCCAGAATTTGCAAACCCCTTAAGGCACTGGGTGGGGAGCTGTCTGCGCAGCGCAGTGACGTACATGCCTAGGGAGGGAAACCACAGCAGCCAGTCCCCAAAGGGTTAAGATCTGGTAATCCATCCTGGGATTCCTCAAAAAAATGTCTGCTCTCTGGGTTAATCATGGCTCCGTGCCTCAGTTTCCCCCCTCAGCCAAGGGAGCAGCACGGCTTGAAGTGAGCATTGGGCTGCAGAGGTGCATCTGTGCTGGGCTGGTCTGCTGCTCATGGGGAGGTGCGAGCACACCGAATTTTCCATCAGTCCCTTATCCCCACCTGTATTTGTGTCACCTCCATTACTCCGTGGGTGTTCAGCTTGGCTTTTTCTGTCCCGGACCATACAAAGCCGCAGGTACTGCCCCATGGCAAAATTCTGCTGCTACTCTTCCCCAGCATCCTGCTCAGGCTTCTTGCCACGGGACAGAGCCAGCAGGCAACGGGAGGCAGAAAGAGGGAAAAGTATTCATAGATAGCTAAATTTGCAATTAAAAACTTCCTTTTCAAAAACAAGGGGTAGATCACAGGCCTGACGTCGCTCAGTTTAAACTCCCATCATGGTTTTGTACATGCCTGTGAAGTTCCTGGATGTGCCTATATGGTAATTCTCACTGCAGGGCTCTCCTTGGACACAGCCAGGACAGCTTTTATTCCAAACTGACATTTCTAGCGCTGTGTCCCAGCTACCCTTGAAATGCTAGATGGATTACTCTAATCCCCCTAAAAATCAAATGCATTTCTCTTGTACTGTTGCAGCCTCCCAAGAAGACAGGCACAGATCCATCTCTACTGGCTAGACCTACAAAACTCCAAGCCCATTAGCTTCTTTCCAGATTTAGCTTTAAAAAGAATTTTAAAACTTCTTGGAAGTTTTTTGTGTTTTTTTTTTTCCCAAAAAACGATGTACTTTCCCCTGCTACTATACTAGTCCACTAAGGACAGAGAGGGATCCGAGCAAGAAGTCATGCTCTGATTTCTCTTACAGAGCTAAAAATGCTCAGTACCTGCTGCAGAGATGTCAGACCATGCTCCCTCATGACAGATGGCACTTGGTAGTAGCCTTGGCGAGCTACAAGATATTGATCTTTGCAGTGCTAAGAGCATGATTTATGAGGCATTCACCAAAACACAGCAATTCTGTCACTCCAAGGCCAAGATCTGGTAAAGCAGAAAAGAGGGATGTGAAATATGCTACGGTATCCTTAAGTTGTTGTAGACATCCAAATGTTGTCCTAAGACGTCTGGACAAGAAGGAATGTCCTCAAATTGCACGAGGGGAGGTTCAGGTTGGAAATTAGGATAAAATTATTCTCAGAAAGAGCAGTCAGGCATTGGGACGGGTTGCCCAGGGAGGTGGTGGCGTCACCATCCCTGGGGGTGTTCAAGGAAAGGTTGGACGTGGTGCTTAGGGACATGGTTTAGTGGGTGACGTTGGTGGTAAGGGGATGGTTGGCCAGATGATCTTGGAGGTCTTTTCCAACCTTAATGATTTTATGAGTCTATGATTAGCACTTCTAAGGTGACTTGTACAAGCAAGCTTTGTAAGAGACGTGCTGAAGGACCTCTGGTTGCACACCACTGCTGGGTGCACGTGTGTGGGTCTGGAGAGGTAGGGGACCTGCAGCTTGTATGAACAATCCCACTTTGTTCACTTGTACCTGTACGTTTGCGCTCCTTCTTTCAAAGTCTGAGGCATTAGTGCTGCAAATGGGCACAGAGGAGGTATAAGCTGTGCAGAACTCCGCCAGCATGTGAATTTCCTGCTCTGTGTATCTTTGGGAGCCTCATTCCATATTTTCCATGCATGCTCAGATCAGGGTTAGGGGAGAACCATGCATATCTGTCAGGTTTAAAACAGATTGTCTCTGGGGTGTCCCAGACGGGCCATTCATCACCTGGTGTTAAGCAGCCAAATGCAGAGAGCAGACAAATCGAGCCAAGAAGCCTCCCTCCTAGTCACTTTGCTCTGGGAAGAAGAGGAATGTGGTTGTGTTCCCCCTCCTCTAACCAGCAGGGATCTTTCATCAGCTTGGATGACCTGTTGGACTAAATCACTGAGCAGGTACCCACAGGCTACTGCTTGTCCCCAGCAGAACCAGGCAGCTCACAGAGGACCTGATTTTGCCCATGGTTTTTTTAGGAAGCGTGGGGTACACCCGTGTGCACAAACAGCATTGAACACAACAGGGTGGGGTAGAAATATCACAGAATATCATAGAATCATTAAGGTTGGAGAAGACCTCCAAGATCATCTGGTCTAACCATCACCCTACCACCAATGTCTAAACCATATCCCTAAGCACCAGGTCCAACCTTTCCAATCAAATCACAACTCATGGCAACACCCACTGCCCATCCATAGCAGGGCATTGGAGGTGGAGGAACACATCTGGTCTTGCTGGGCTCATCAGACAGGAGGCAAATGGCTCAACAGCATCACAGGATTGCCAACTAGCATTGCATTACGGGGCCTAAAGGACAGCATCTGGCCATGCCTGGGTCAGGAGATTCAAACTTTTTCTCCAGCCAGATGGAAATCTGATTCTCAAGAGCAACTAGAGAGCTGCAAAAGTCAAGGGCAGTCAAGATGTGGCTGAGTGGTGCTGGCACCAGGCAACCAGCTACCATCTATCCACAGCCAGGCTGGTTCTGCCATAAGGAATATATGATTTGTTGTAAATCTGAAAATATTTAATTCCAGGCAAAAAAAAAAAAAAAAAATAAGAGGCAAGCAAAGCACTCTAAAAGAAGACATTCAGTCCTGTTTGCAATGTTTTGATGCCAAAGCAAATGTGAATTTGCAAGGAAGAAGACCTAAATGAAAGGATGTGTGGTGGAGAGTGCTAGTAAACTCCTTGCAGGTTCATAATATAGGAAACAAAGGTAATCTGGCCATGCTCAGTGCCTAGTTGTGTGTTTGTTGGCTCTGGCTTCCTCCGTCTTCCCAGCATTTTTCAATCTGTTGGCTAATTTCAACCAAAATTTGGCAGCAGGGAAAGATCACCTCAATTTTCAGGATATTAGGCAGCAATGAGAGGAGAAAGTTAAACAAGTGCCGGAGCCAAGGGAATAACTGGAACGTGAATGCTCATTAAGGCGGCCGGGTGTCCACATGGGAAAAAGCTATTAATAAGCATCTCAAACAGAGGAAAGCTTTCGTCCAACCCTTTGAGCCACTGCAAGGCACGAAACCATGAGAAAGCAGGTGTCATTTCATCCGACCCTCACAGAGCCGTGTGTTTTGTGTCTCCAAAGCGCCTTTTAGTTCCACAGCCTCAGAGGAGGAGGAATAATCCTACCCTGGACTGGGTTTGACAGTTTTCAACTGCAATTCCCCCACAGCCAGGTGTTTCATACACTCCGTCCAGCCACCCTCAGACCAGGGGGTTCATCAATGCCCAGGAACCAAGTGAGAGCAGAGATGTGATGCCCTCAAATACGGGATCCTCCCCACCCTGGGAATAGCCCCATTTCTGCTTTGGGGTGGGATCTTTCTCCTCCAGACATCAGCTCACAGCCTGGGGGCTAGATGGGAACCAGCTTTTCCCTGTTGGCAGCTGGATTCGTTCTCTTTCTCTCCCTTTCTCCCTCCGTTCCCACTGTCAGCAAACCCACCCTCCCCAGGCTGACAGAATGAGCCCTACCATGTATAGGGCAAGGTCCTCAACATGCACAAAAACACCATATTTGGCCAGTTTGAGCCCGAGTTGAGTGAGAGCTTGCCAGAAGGAGAATCAGACAATTTAAACCGAAGGAGAGTGAGTTTAACCCTTCGTATATAAATAGGATGATAAATCACCTAGGGAACTTTAAACACGGAGAGGCTGCAAAGCTAAACACATGCTGCTGCCATGCCAAGGTTAGCAGGCAGGACAGGGTGAGGGGGACAGGGGGATGACGGAGGAGCCGGTTTGCCTGGTCAGATGGTCAGATTCAGGACAGGGAGATGAGGAAAGCTGAAGCTGTTTATACTAAACAACGCTTGCTCTCACTTACTAATGTCCTTTTCATCTTTCCCATCCCAGTGCGTGGCTCTCTGGTTCTCTCTCTGTATGCAGAGATGCTATCTGCACACACCAATAAATAACCCTTTTGGAGAGTGGTTAGGACAAACCTCCACTGCATGACCTGCCTTTTCTTTTGTATCCCGTTATTTGAATTGCTGAGCTAGATCCAAAAGTCCTCCGGGTCAAGGAAGCAACTCCTGTTGATTTCAGCGAGCAGGGAGTGAGGCTTAGGGCTGATGCAGAGCTAAAAGTCGGGTGGAAAGAAATAAAGGATGGCCAAGGATATCCTCCCGGGGCATATGTAGCACTGAGCTGCCCGTGCAAAGTGAACAAGAGGGACGCCAAGCAGCAAGCGAGCAAGACAAGAGGCAGCAGGTCCTGCTTTCAGCACAGAGACCATCTGTTTCCTATTTGGCCCAAGAACGATGGAATTGGTTGCGTCATGCAATGAAGAAAAAGTATTTCAGAGCAGGTCCCTGTCTCCCAGTGCTGAGCAGGGACCTTTATCAGAACGAGGGAAGCCAGGTCAACCTCCAGTCTCCATCCCTCCCCTTATCCCGTTCCTACCCAGATGCCTGCTGTACTTTTAAGGAAATGCTACTCACGGCCAGCCAGACAAAATCCAGCCTGAGAGGTATAATATAACAGCACAAGCTAACTGGCGCATCCAGACAGCACTCCGATGGGAGGATATTCACCCATCATGGACTTTGCAGACTGCCAGCTCCATGGAACAGGGATTGCATGGAAATCTGCAGAGCTGCAAGCTGATTTAGGCATGGAGAAGTCCAGCTCCAATCTCTCTGGGCATTTTAGGAAACAGGGTGGCACAAGGGTTATCAACTCTGCTAGAAAAGATGACTACAGTTCTTGGAGCTCTTCATGAGTTCATGCTAGAGCTGCAAGCCACAAATAGGTACCATAGCAAAAAGACGTTTTTGGAGGCTGCAAAGCTTCTCATGTGCTTATCCATGACCTTCACTGACTACTCCTTGGTTATGCATAGTTGAACTGACCCCACTTTAACACCTGCATAAGTATTTCTGATGGCCGAGACAGGGAGACCTGGTTGGGGTAGTTTTGGGTTCAGAAATGCAGGGAAGGGGGCAGAATTGGAAACCTTTGGAAATGTTCATTTTTCCTCAGACACGAGGTCACACTGCCTTTCTGTTCAGCCTGCTGCAAAATGGGGCAATGTACCTTTGTCAAGGGCTTGGAGACCCAGAATGGAAAAATGCTTAGTAGCTGTTAACCAAGGGTTTGGTCCAGCTCCATCTCATTAAAAGCACTCAGAAGAATGCTGTTGCTTTGCCAGTCAAGCTCTCCATCCTTGCTGTTTGTGAGCAATCCCACAAAAAAAGGTAAAAGGCCATTCACCCGAACATCCATCAGCAACAATTTGATTAGAGGAAGACTTTTCCCCCTGCAGCCCAAGATCAGCTTTTCCATCGCTTGTCAGTGAGGAAATCTTCAGAATTACTTACATTTGTTAGGGTTTCTTTCATGTAACTGCTTGTATTGTGAGCCCAGGCGGGGCAGCAATAGAGTAAGAAGAGACATCAGCTCTAACACGGCTCCTCCGTTACAATTTGGCAAAGTGCTGCCTGTTATTCTTTTGGGTGATTACAATATCTGGAGTTTATTTCACTGCACATGGAGCTCAGTGGAAGAGGGGACTATTTAAGCCAGCACACTGTATGTGCTGATGATTTTCATTTCTGTGTACGGGCAGTACTCTTAGGGGATACTTTCCTATTAGGCTAAAGTGCCCTACATACCTCAATAGCATTGTGAGGATGGGGCACATCTGAAGGCAATTCAAGTTACTTATTTCACTGAAGCAGGAAAAGAAAAATGAAAGATGAATATCAGGTGCTCCTGAAAAGGGATCTGAGACTGAGGAAAAAGCTTGCAGAATATGCAAGCTACCAGCAAGAAGTAAAATCAGAGCAAACAGCCAATGCCTTACAATTACAATAGGAAGACAAATGCACACGCAAGTCAATACCCACGAGTGCCTCCTAAGGGGTGGGATGGGTGATTTTGTCTTCTCCCCTTGCTCACCTACCTGTATGAACACAGATATACAAGCTCATGCTGCGCTCGAGAGGCAATGGAGTCTTTATTTCCTCTTTTGCAAGGTTGCAGTGGCTTCAGCAGCTCTCCCCGTGACAGCATCTGCAAAGGGAAGCCTGGGAGCAGATCCAGGCATCTGCTGGTTTCAGTTTGTGTTTGTAATTAAAGAGCCACACAAACAAACAGAGCAGATCAGATGGTGAGAATATTAGAAAATCATGAGAAAATGGGCCAACTTTCTACATCCCTCCCATGCGTCTTTCTCAGGTGCCACACTTCGCGATTCCACTGCCTTCAGCCAGTCTTGGGTCCAGTTTTTCCTTTTATTTGCCATCAGCATCCTTGGCACAAAATCAAAAGAGACAAGACTTTTCCCCAGGAGCCTACAGGCTCAGTCAGACCCAGACAAAATAACGTGAACACGTGTGCGACGTTGGCTGCTGCTGGAGTTCAGTGCAGGGGGAGGTAACCCAGCCATTCCCAAAACACGTTCCAACATCTGGTTGCTGATGGAGATGTCCTAAGTGCAAAAGTGGACAGAAGTCAGGGCTGTTCCTCTTTTCCCAGCAGTTCTTTGGGACTTCTGACACCAGGCTTCAGGATCTCAGTCCTGCAGAATAATTTGGGACTGGGTTTGATTTCAGGAGGGTTTTTATGATTGAGCATCAGCCATTCCAACGGGCAACCCAGAGGCATGGATTTGAGCAGCTACCTAAACATGACAAATTGCCATTTGCTTATAAACATCCTCCCAAGTTCAAGGATACTAAAACCCAGCTTTTCTTTTTCACCACCTCCACCGACTAGATGAGAGGCAAGAAGAAACTAGGGCAGCCACCAGACCCCAGGCTGGCTGACCTCATGATGGCAAAGTCAATTCTGCAAACATCTCCAGAGGGAGCTTGATGGCAGACCTAAATTCTTAGTCCTAATCTCTGTTTTTTCTCAACAAATAGTCTGCTTTAAGATCACCTCAGTGAATGATAAAGAAAAAACACAATTGTCTATGACATCCCATGAGGACTCTTCATTGAAGGGCTGACCATTTACCAAACACGCTTCTTTCCCAACCCTCTCCCAGGTGAGAAGGAGCAGGAAAGCAGACTCCCCTTGGCCATTCAGTCCTCCCCAGAAGTTTGCCTGCTCATATCCTGACTCTATTCATCAGCACAGGATCAGAACTTCTCTGCTGGAAAAGACCTGGGCATTACACAAATCCAGGCTGGGTGGAGAATGGATTGAGAGCAGCCCTGAGGAGAAGGTCTTGGGGGTCTTGACTGATGAAAAAATCAGCTTGAGCCGGCAATGTGTGCTTGCAGACCAGAAAACCAACCATATCCTGGGCTGCATCAAAAGCAGCATGGCCAGCAGGGTGAGGGAGGGGATTGTCCCCTTCTGTTCTGCTCTTGTGAGGCTCCACCTGGAGCCTGCATTCAGCTCTGAGGCCCCCAGCATAAGGAGGACATAGACCTGTTGGAGCAAGTCCAGATGAGAGACAAGAGGATGATCAGAGGGCTGGAGCACCTCTCCTATGGAGAGAATGAAAGAGTTGGGGTTGTTCAGCTTGGTGAAAGCTCCAGGGAGACCTTACAGCAGCCTGCCAGTACCTACAGGGGGCCTACAGGAAACCTGCAGAGGGACTCTTTGTCAGGGAGTGTAGTGATAGGACAAGGGGGAATGGGTAGGTTTAGATTAGACATTAGGAAGAAATTCTTCACTCAGAGGGTGGTGAGGCACTGGCACAGGCTGCCCAGAGAAGCTGTGGATGCCCCATCCCTGGAGGTGCTCAAGGCCAGGCTGGATGGGGCTTTGGGCAACCTGGGCTGGTGGGAGGTGTTTCTGCTTATGGCAGGGGGGTAGAACTAGGTGGTCTTTAAGGTCCCTTCCAACCCAAACCATTCTGTGATTCTATGATTATAGTGGATTTTAAGCTGGAAAAAAAGCCAGCGAGAAGTGCGTTCTTACTGCAGACAAGGCAAAGTGAAGACAGTGCTACATCAGGAGGATCATGCTCAGCAGATCGAGGGGACATATTACCTCCAACAATTCAGCACTGGTGAGGTGTCCAGCTTGGTTCCACTCTGTTCAGGGGAAAGCTGAAAGACAGCAGAGGGTTACCAGATGGGAGGAACCAAGGACGGCCTGGGGCTGACCAGCTGGAAAGCAGCTGTGCAGAAGACTTGGGGTCCTGGTGGACACCTAGATGCACATGAGCCAGCAATAAACCCTTGTGACAACACCCTTAGTGTTGCCTTAGGAGGAACATTCCCAGGAGGTCAAGGGAGATGATCCATCTCCTCTGCTCAGCACTCAAGAGAGCGATGTCCAGCCCAAGGAATTCCAGATAGCAGGACTTTGTGATTCATTAGCCCAGAAAACAAGCTCTTGGTGGCTGGCCACCAACAGCCTGAAACCTCTCGCAGGCAACAGGACACCCTCAGGTCATCCTCCTGATCCCCAGAAGCAGCAAAAAGGATTAGTGCAGATAGGAAATCAGCTGCCAAAGGATGTGGCAGGCTTGGAGGAGCTTGATATCAGGACCCCCTTAGCATCTCAAGCCCTCCCCATTGAGACACACAGCCCAGGCACACCGCAGTTCCTGCGAGCCCTGGGAGATGTGTTTGCGGCTCCTTGTCTCCTCGCCCTTCCGCACTTGGCTCTTCGGTAACAGGGATTTCAAACCCTCATAACTCAAGTCTTTCAGCATCATTCTCTGCTGATTCAAGCTGATTTTTTTAACCTCACAGTCCTGCTCAGCTGCTTTGAGATATTCCAGACATTTTTCAACCATTTATTTTTATTGAAACCAGCCAAGTCTCTGTATATATTGGGCTTTTTTTTATCTTTTTAATATACAAATCAGTTTAAAATAGTGTGTAAGTCAGGAATGATTTGCAAATTAAACTGTCAGACCCTGGCAGGAGTGGTGGCTGACACCCTTGGTTGAAATTTCCCGGCTGCTGTTGCTGTGAGTGCAGATCTCTAGAAAATGCCACACAACCTGCTTTCGTTTTCCTGGAAACTTCAGCCACCCTTTGCTTTTAGGAAAGTCTCACCATTCCTGAAGATGCTGCTGCATGTAACTCTCTAATGGGATCACCTGGTTAAGAGAAGGAATGGGATATTTTAGGAGTCAGAGGGTGGGGCTTTGGTTGTGCTGATAGCTTGGGCAAATGTTTTCTGCTTGCCAGCACTATCCTGCTCCCATGGGAGGGCAGAGAGAGGCCCCATTTAGGAAGAAACTGCTCCCATGAAGAAAGAACTCAAAAGATGAGTGCCTTATTCAGGAAGTAAGACTTGGTAGGACTCTCATACTGGTCTGAACCTCCCTCCCACAGCAGCAAATGGACTGTGCATCAGTGCACCCTGCTTACCCTCAGCAACCCCATCCACTTCTCCGGGCCATTGGCCATGTGGCCGGCCCAAGTATGACCCAAACCCCTCAATTTCCCTTCTCCTCTCTGCCCCCCTTGGCACAGTTCACTTCTCTCTCCTTGCTCAGGTCTTAAATCCGGTTTTGAACAGAGCAGGGGAAGAGCAACTTGAAGTGGGGATTGCACTGTTTTGGGATTCCCCAAAACACCCTTGAAGTGGGGATCGCACGTCTTCCCCAAAACACTGGAACCACCGGAAGACAGCAGATATAAAAGCAGGTATTTTCCTAGCAGGTACCAACCTGCCACTTAGTGTACTGACTGATAAGCTGCCTAGAGAGTACAGCAATACATATAATTACTGAGGATGTGCAAATACATTGGTTAAAACGTTCTCAGGACAAGATTCTGAGCCTTGAGCTGTGATATATCCATCAATAACCCTCTGTTTCTTTTGTTCCAGCTTGCTGAGAAGGCAATGACCATGCCGACCTCCTCCACCCAACTGCCAGCTCTTGGCCATATCAATGCCACCCAGCAACCCAACTCCAGCATCTACTTGTTCTCCATGTTCATCCACCCTGACAAAGACCTGTACAGAGAATTTTACAGCCTATCGATTGCCCTGATGGTGGTCAATGCCATCATTTTCCTGGTGGGTGTCGTGCTGAACAGCTTGGCACTGTATGTATTCTGCTTCCGTACCAAGACAAAAACCACCTCTGTTATTTACACCATCAACTTGATTGTTACTGATCTCTTGGTGGGCTTCTCCTTGCCCGTCCGGCTCATCATGTTCTACAGTGCAGGGGACTGCCTGCATTGTTCTTTGGTTCATATCTTTGGCTACTTTGTCAACATGTACTGTAGCATACTCTTCTTGACCTGCATCTGTGTTGACCGCTACCTGGCGATCGTACAGGTGGAGGCCTCACGTAAATGGAGGAACCCCACCTGTGCCAAGGGGATCTGTGTCTTCATCTGGATCTTTGCTACCGTAGTGACTTTCTCCATCCTCACCACGGCAATACAGTTTGCCCAGTGCTGCCTCTCCAAGATTCTGGTCCTGATGGTCTGTGAGTACTTCTTCCCCCTCATCATAATCATCTTCTTCACTGCCAGGATTATGTGTGCTCTCTCCAAGCCCAGCCTCATGCACCAGAGCCGGGAGAGGAGAATGAGGGCTGTGCAACTCCTTATCACTGTCCTCATTATCTTCATGATCTGTTTCACTCCTTTCCATGTGCGACAGGTAGCCATCTCCATCAACTCCAACATGTCCCATAAAGTCAGCCTCCTCGTCTACCACGTGACGGTGACTCTGAGCAGCCTCAACAGCTGCATGGACCCTATTGTCTACTGCTTTGTCACCAACAACTTCCAGTCAACCATGAAAAACATCTTCAGGAAAACCGAGCCAGAGCAAGCCAACGTGGACATTCTGGCCACAAACAAGAACTCCAAGGGTTCCAACGCAATCATCGCATTCTCCAACACAATAGGAAGCCCTGTGAGCTTGCCGTCACCAAGCAGTGTCCAGATCTAACCTACTTCCAAGGGGACTTGCTGCAGGAAGCCGGCGTAATGATGCTGGAACATTGCTAGGGTGCATTGTACCATTGCCTGACATCTTTTTTTAGGGTGAGGTTCAGAATGACCGTGGCGGAATTTATTCCTCAGAAACATTGTGGTCTGTTTGCAAAATAGAACTTGCAGTGTGGTTAGTACCAATACAAAAGAGAGATTATTAATTACTGTTCCCAACAGGAATGTTTTCTTTGTATTTTAATACAGACATTTTGCTAGCAACGAATTCCTTACTGTGGTTTTCTTTTCCTGTTTGACATTGTAATGATGACTACGAGTCCTATTATGACTTAGAAAGCACTAAATCCCTCTGTTTTCTATGAAAGCTTTCAGGTCTCGAGCATGTGCTTAAGAGTAAAGGGTAAAAGTGATGTTTCCAGAACTATTCAAGATTTTCAATGCCAATGGAGCGGGGCAGAATTATTCTAACCCACCTATCCCCAGTAACTACTCAGTTGTTTCTGAAAAAAGTCTGAACTTTCTCAGGGGAGAGATTGTGAAGTCAAGCTGTAATGTCTCCTCTCACAATTTAAGCTAAAAGAAAAAAATATATGTGGGTGTGTATGTTTTCATGCACATTTTCTGGGCTTGGGGAGAGGTTAAGGATATGTTCCACCTTTATTTGGATCCCTAAATCCCCTAAATTGCAGAGGAGCATACAAAAAAAGCTGTGAAAACGAATGTGCTTTCCAGCAAACTCTGCTGCTCAGCTCTCTCTCCCTGAAGAACAGCCAAGATGAAAAGCAGAACCAGACTGTGATGCTATACTACCCGTGTCTGAGTTTTCTTCCTGGCACATTGTGAAACCAGTGCTCGCAGTCCTAATTCCCTCTATCGGTTCATCCACTCAGTCATTTAAAGGCTGATGCTTCCAGGGACAGAAAAAGATTCCATCTCAAGCATCCAGGTCAAAACTCACCCCAGCATAAAGCCCCTAGGATGATTTAGGAGCCATGTTTGAAAGGTATGTGGGGATATGGATGCCAGGAAATTCTGTCCACAATAGTGGGTAAATGTCCTCATTTGGACTTTACCAATTAAACAATGCCAATACTAAAATTATCCTAGGAAAAGAGCAAAGCCTGCAGCGTGAATGGCTATAACGTTTGTTGCTGCTCCATTTCTCCTCACTGTCATGGCTACTCCCCCTCCATCTGGAAGGCTACTCTGAAGTCATCAAGTCTACTGAAAGGAGTGACCCTGACCTCCACATTGCCTGGATCCCCAGGGATATAACAGGCACCCAGACACTGCCTGCATGTGCAGGCACTTTCGTGCATATGTCTCTTAACCCTGCATCAACGAGTGCCCAGGGAAGGATTCAGCTGCCGAAAAGCCCATAACTAGTGCCATGGTAGGTATGATAGCGTGTCCACACTACTCCAGCTCCTGCTGCACAAAACCGTGGTTCTCCTGCAAGTCCTGCACAGTGCCAACAGTCTTATCCTGGTGGTGGAGTCACTGTCCCTGGGGGTGTTCAAGGAAAGGTTGGACATGGTGCTTAGGGACACGGTTTAGCGGGTGACATTGGTGGTAGGGTGATGGTTGGACCAGATGATCTTGGAGGTCTTTTCCAATGTGAATGATTTTATGACCCTCAAGTATCCCAGAGCACTCCCCAGGCACAGACACTTCTGCCTGGACAGCTGAGTCCTGTGCCTGAAATAAAATTATATATCTACAATCTTCAAATGGGCAGTGCTCACTCAGTTGCCGAGGGACCTGCAGGCGTCCCCTCGAGGATCAGCATGACACGGTCAGCTTCAGCTGGACCATTAACTCGGGCTCTAGTGGGTCCTGGGGCACAGCTTGTCACTACTGGGGATGTGACTTGTCTGAAGGCCTCCTGAGCAATGCAGGTGACTTAGTGCCCTTTAGCAAAGGGACCTCTATTCCTCTGAAGAGGAGAAGAGGACTTTTCCTTTCCTAGAGGTTGGGATGGCAGCCACCAACACAGTGGTACATCCCATGGGATGTAAGACTGTTATCCTGGCTGTTGCTTCCCGTTCTAGACATGGCCATGGTGAGTATTCCCATGGTACTCTGTTTTCCTTTTGCCTCTTCTATTTCTTTATTCATCTGCAAATTACTGACTTTGATGAGGCACCTAACAGCCAAGGTCACCTTCTTGGCAGGTCTCCGACAAATGATGCTTCAGCACACACAGATTAGGTTCTCGCTTCTTGGCCGTGCTAGCCACTTCGCATTTCTGCCACCATTTTCCACCAGCCCCTCATTTTGAGAAAATATGCTCCAAGGATCTGCACTTCCATGCAGACCCCCAAAACTCATGCCCACCAACCCACAACGTGCTCTCAGACCGTGTTCTCATTACAGCTAACTTGTTTGTAATGAAAATGTGCCTCATGTATACAGAGCTGTTAACACTACTGCCTTTTGCCAAGACTATTTCAGAGAAACGGGAGCAAAAGTGCAGGCTCGGTGCATAGCTTATTCTAGGTTCTTTGTTCCAACAAGCTACAATTTCACACCTCCCTTTCTTCTGCTATCAGCGGGGTTTTTGCCATATACAGAAATGCTTTAACATCTTTCTCAGTGCAGTTGTTTCTTTGTGGCCAGTATAAAACCTCCGAGATTATTTGCTTAGATGTTTAAGTTCCTAAACAGTGTCTCAGCTGAATCTCTCTTTCTGCTGTAAACTTAACTTTCAGTAGGCTGAATTCCCTTAACTTTCAGTGTATTATTCACTCCCCATAAGACCCATCTGACACTGAATAATTCTCTTTACTTGGTAAAGCCTGTTGCTTTATCTAGAGCTTTCAATGGTCCTTCTTCCATTTCCTCCCAACTCCAAAGCAGGATCAGGTCTTTTATCAAGAACACAGTCTCCAAAAACTGGCAAGCTGCTAAATCATTCACAAACTAGCCTATTTTATTAGTGACTTTTTGTGCTCTCCGTTTAATCCATATTGTTTACACATGTCATTTTTCCTCAGGGTGCAGCACTTGCCAAACTTCTGTCCTAGTTAGAGTCAGAATTTTCTGCTCAGGGTACGATGCTGAAAATCAGTACCAAAAATATGGCTATCATAGGAAATAAGCTTCCAATAGCACAGGTTTGTTGGGCTCATTCCACTTGGCAGTTCCCGTCGCTGCTGAAGTCCCTTTCAGTTCTCTCCCAAATTTCTCTAGGCTGGGGCCAAGTCTCTTGCCCCTTATCCTCTCTATCCGTCTGCTCAGGTCTCATCTTTGGTTGCCTCCCTGGTATCAGGTTGCTCAGAGGGGTTGTGGAGTCACCTCCTTGGAGACCTTCAAAAGCCACCAAGACGTGGTCCTGGGCTCCCTGCTGGAGGTGGCCCAGCTTGAGCAGGGGCTGGACCAGATGGACCCAGAGGTCCCTTCCCCCCTCAACCAGTCTGGGGTTCTGCGATCACCAACAGGATTGCAATAGTCCTGTTCCTACCCCAACCTGCCCTTCCTCTGATGAGAGCAGCACATCAGAAGCTGCACAAGATACAATAGGAAAGCCTCCACAGGCACCGTGAGTAATGCCATGCACCATTAAATACACTCAGAGGCTGCGAAGGCAGAGCATCTACAAGACGGCTTTTGCAGGGCGAGCTTTTATGTTGAGTATTTGAAGATTTAGATGCCGAATGCCCAACGATTTCAAACAAAATCAGACACTTAACAGCCTTTGAGAATCTGAGTCATTAGCCAAAGGCTGAAATATTAATAGGGTTGGATGGCATTGCATAGCATGCTATCACCGCCAAGTCTGTGGCAGACAGAATACAGTGTTCCCTAAAGAGCTTAACAGCAATAAAGAGTTCTGTAAAAAGCTCCAGCCTTTCAGGGGAATTACATCGTTCATTCCCCTTTGATGTACCGTAGTTCTCTTGCACATCTCAAATCCTATGAAGTGAATTAGAAATATCCTCTTCTACCAGCTGCCCAGAGGCTAGGGAAAAAAAAAAAAAAAAAAAAAAAAGATACTGTGCAAAATCTTACATGTGTTTTTTGGGGTCTCAGTCGTTCCTGGGACAAAAGATCTCTGTTAATAGCAAGCTCGCCTGCTTGAGTCACTGATGTCTGTAGAGGTGCAGAATAGCCAGCCCTAGGTCACAGTGCAAACACAGCTGGGCCCAGCAATGATGAAAATCTGCAATTTCGTGCCAGAAAAGGAGCCCCTGCCTCCACACGTGGGTTTGTCTGCCAGATCGCCTTCCTCCTGGGCTCTGAGCAAGCTCTGCCCCTGCTCCACAACCGCCTTTGTAACTGCAAAGGGGAACCAGCACAGCGGTGCTTGAAGGCGATTTCTTCCCTCCTGTTCACCCCTCTGGGTTTTGTTGCCCCTCAGATGTGAGCACAAGAGTCTCGTTAGTCCTCCAAATCAGCATTACTGAGTATTGATAGCAGGTGCAAGCCTGACTTACAGGAAGGCTCAGGGAAGTGGAATTGCCCATATTACAGCTAACCAGCACGTGCTGCCTGCATTGATGATGTCCTTGTTGGCTGCCTCCCTCCAGATGTAAGGCAGGAGTCACCCAGAAGGATCTGGGAGGAGAAGGCAGGTCTGATGCTCACAGCTAATCCAGGGCAGGGCAAGATGAGGACAACATCACAGACGAACCAGAGCCCCAGACAAAGAATTAACAGAGGAAGGAAAGGAGAGGGCGATGATGGGTTAAACAAGTGAAGCTCAGTAGAGGGGGGGGCTGGTGAGAACAAGGATGAGGAAGCTAATGAAGGGAAAGTGGCCAGGGAACGCGGGGAACTGATATTCAGCATAGGATGACACAAAAAAACTAGGGAGGGCTTGACTTGCTTTTCCCCATCAGGGCATCGCTAGTCCTGAAACAGGAGCTCTGGGGAGGATTCCAGTGCTTGGATCAGAGCTGGAAGACTCCCATTTAAGGAAGAAAAAGCCTAAAAGCAGAGCACTGTGCCCTCTTCCCAAGGTGAGGCCCAACAAAGGGACAAAAGTGATCTCCCCGCAGCGGTCTGAGCTGTTCTGTTCTTGGGGTAGAGGACAGGTTGGGCTCCCGTGTGCTGGGAAAGATGAAGAGGGCTTTTGTCCCCCACACCCATGGAAAAAGGGTGCAGGGGGTACAGGCAGGGACCTGGTATGCCACGTGTGCCCATGGGCTAGTAGCAGCATCCATCTCGTATACTGGTTAAGCGATGAGCAGGATTGCCAAGGGAAGTGCTGGGTGACACTTCTGCTGGGTGGTGCCACCTGGAATACCACCATCACAGCACGTCTCGTGCCCCACGGGGCATCCCAGGCACAGGCAGAGTGGGATATTGCAGCAGGTCCAAGACCATGGGAAACGAGTGGTCACGTCACCATAGTACCTCAGTGCTCTGCAGGGGGTACTGTTTGTCTACCGGGGATCTGATGGGGAAACAAGGGAGAATATCCCCTGCAATATTCCCTCCCCATCTCTCTGATCCCTTCTTCACCCTGTGCAATTCCTTCTCCTCAAGTCCCCAGCCTGCTCCATCCTGTTCCCTCCTGCCTTTTGCCCTGTCCTGCATGTCCCCAGGTCTCCAGGCATTACCCAGAGATCAGACCCCAGCTCTGCCAGCCTGTCTTTTTCCACAACAGGACATGTAGCCACAAGTCAGCTGCTAAGGTGTGCAGGCTCTTTTTTTCCTCTGCTGACTGCTGGCCTTCCATATAGTCATAAACACAGCAGTTCAATACCAAGCTGAGACGAGGACATTGGACCAGCAGAGTCCTTTACCCTGGGTGAAGAACAGGCTTCGCCCAGGTCTGGCTCCATCCCTCCCCTATACCCAGCAGATGCTACAAAAAGCACCCAAACTTCACTGGCAGAGACATGAAATTTCCTAAGCATTTTTGCAATCTGCCAGTGCTGGCAGGATATCAAGGCCTTAATTCACAAGACTATCCTTCTTCAGGCTGTTTGACTGTAGCGTCAGAGCTCAGATTAATTTAGGTACGGGTTTGATTTCTATCACAAGTGATTTTACTTTTCTTTCACAGCCATATGTAGAGCTAACTGCTCAACACAGGGCTGCCCTTTCCAGCTCCCCATGCATCAGAAAAGAGCATCTCAGATTAAATAAAGCCAAGTTTATGTGTAGGAGAAACCTTCACCTCATGGCAGTCTCAGCAAAAACTCGCAGAAAGGAGCTTCTACCACCCCAACCAGAAAGTAAGTAGCCCTCTCCCAGCTCCAGTCCCCTTCTTATATTTGCCTTATTAAACCCACGTCTTCATATTAGGAAGGGCAGAGTGCTGTCCGTCACCTTTCAACACCAGGCCACAGAAAAGCAAAGGTAAACATTTGCCATTGATGTTTAGATTAAATTCTATTAACAGTGGGAAATTAAACTACTGGCAGCCCTTTCTGGTCTGCTTTCCTCGTTGTCTTGACAATGTAAGGCTGCCTTGGCAACAGCTCACCAAAAAATGGAACATGTCTAGGACCTCAAGGAGAAATGTAACAATGGGATAAGGTGGGGAAGCACGTGTACTGGGTTTACATGGCAAGGTTTTGGTAGCAGGAGGGCTGATGGTGTGGTCTCTGTGAGAAGAGCCCAGAAGTTGCCCCATGTTAGATCAGAGCCAGCTCCAAAAGGGACCTGCCACTGACTAGAGCCGAGCCATGAGTGACATTGGTTGGGCCTCTGGGAAAGCAGAGGTAAAAAAGGGAAAAAATAAAAACAAAAAACTGCTGCACAACAGCAGCTGGGAGAGAGAGGAGTGAGGAAATGTGGAGAGAAGCAGCCCTGCAGCCGCAAGATGAGTGTAGCAGGGGGGCAGGAGATGCTCCAGGCACGCAGCAGCAGTTCCCCTGTGGCCTGTGGAGAGGCCCCTGGTGGAGCAGGCTGTCCCCCTGCAGCCCATGGGTCCCACGTGGAGCAGATCTCCACGCTGCAGCCCGTGGAGGAGCCCCCTGTGGAGCAGGTGGATGTGGCCTGGAGGAGGCCGCGGCCCATGGAGAGCCCCCGCAGGAGCAGGGGGCCTGCAGGGAGCTGCCGCCCGTGGGGGACCCGTGCTGGAGCAGTTTGCTCCTGACAGATGGACCCTGTGGTACGGAGCAGTGTGGGAGCAGTTCTTGAAGAGCTGTTGCCTGTGGGCAGCCCATGCCATGAAGGAGCTGTGGAGATGAAGCATCAGGAACTGACTGCAGCGCCCATTCCCCTGCGCTGCTTGGGGGGAGGAGGTGGAAGAAAGTGAATGGAGGGGGGAAGGTGTTTTTAGTTGGTTTTGAGTTTCTCATTGCTCTAGTCTGCTTGTCACAGGCTATAAATTTCATTAATCTCCCTACACTGAGTCTGTTTTGCCCGTGATGGTAATTGTTGAGTGATCTCCCTGTCCTTATCTCAACCCTTGAGCCCTTCCCATCGTATTTTCTCCCCCTTTCCCTTTGAGGAGGGGGAGTGAGAGAGCAGCTGTGGTGGAGCTCAGCTGCCCAGCTGGGTAAAACCACCTCAGCACCTGACTTGCACCTGTGGTAATAAAGCTGAATGGGGCATGAATTGCTGATTTTCTTTGAGTGTTGTGCTCTTGACTACAAGATGTGATCAAGTAGGTATGTGACAGCATGTAAGCCTCTTGTAAGGAAGAAATGGAGTCACTTCAGAGAGTTTTCTGGAGAGTTCACTTGAAGCTTATTGTAGATAAATGTGGGTAGAGGTCAGAATAGACTGCAGTGCTATGCCTTGATGGGCGAATGTGATCCAGTTTGGTTCCTTTATGGGTCATGAGGGGATGTATATGCAAACACCAGCTGACAGCCATGTAGAGATGTACAATGCACCATGAATGGGCAGATCTGCTGGAATAGGTTTTATTTTGTCAAAAGGTCAATCGAGAGCTCTAATCCAAACATCTCCTTCTCCAGCCATGTCACCTCCGCTCTTTTCAGTGGGCAGAGCCAAAGAGCAAGCACTAGTCTGAGCTCCAGCCCCACAAGAGGCATTTTTTGAGAATTCCTCTCCTCTCTCCCTTGCAGCAGACCCTTAGTATTCTCCTTGGTACCTCAGTAAACCCTAACAGGACTTTCTTGACATGACTTTAAAGCAACCAAGCAAAATTTCCTTTACCTGGTTAAAGCACTTGGCCTCAAAATACTACCCAAGATTTTACTCGCAGTGGCTTTACTTCCATCTTCTCCAAAAGCAGATGTTTAAAACAGGCCTAGAAATGATTGTTCATCTCTACAGGGGAAGAAAAGATTGCTGCAAGTCAGTTATACAGATTCCCCCAAGAGATTTGCCCAGGGGAAGTCCATAACAGAGCAGGGCATGGAACAAAAGCCTTGGGCCGGAGCCCAGAAGTTGGCTCATCCTTCCTTTGATCTCACAGGCAGCACCTCTCCAGCCAGAGAAGGACCCCTATAAATTCATTCATGAGGCTCGTTAGACAGCAGCGTACACCAAAGCCCTGTATCCAGCCCCTTGACGTTTTGGAGAGCTCAGACACTGCCCAAATCCCGGCTCCCAAGGGCAGGCCTCTCTTGATTGATATTATTTAGAGTTGGAAATGCCATCCTGCCAGCACCACTTGGAAAACACGGCGGTGCTCAAGACGCTGGTACAGACGGACTCCTCCATACAGCTGCCCGTTTGCAGCACATGTGGTGGGAATCTGTTGATAGGCTCTTGACAGAAGTTATGGTTTGTTTATCTGGTAGCTTTACTTTGTGCCTCCTACCCAACCCGGAAACCCTTCCTCTTCTAACCTCTTGGCCTGCTATTATATACAAACCAGTCTACACGATAATTTTGGTAACCATGTTTCATCCTATGACAAACACTGCATAAAGCAAACAAATCAGTATTGTCATAATTAAAGCAAATTATTGGATGGCTTATCTATACAATCCTAACAGTTCTGCCACTGCTAACACCGTACCTGGCCTGCAGAGGTTTCAGCAAGTACTGGAGGGTATATAAATCCACGCAACATCAAAATTAGGCACAAAAGCCCTGCTGCCTCCCACAGTTGACAGGACTTGGAAGCCTCCAGGAGTTCTTCTCAAGGTTACTGCATGCCTACCAGAGACGAGAAAGCCTCATGCAATCATCCCAGCATCAGCCCTTTTAAACTTAAACCCCTTTTTAGGGTTTCTTTAGGGGTTTTTAAGCCCTTTTTTAGACAATCCTCCAGTTTTGCTCCAACATTTCTCTGACGTTTACAAAAGATAAAGCACCTCCTTTGTCTCTGCAGCGTCACATTCCAACCACAGACATTTGCTTTGTCTTTGTCTAACAGATTACTACACCCCACAATGCCAGATTTTTTTTTCTTTGTCCCAGCAAAGGTATTTGTAAACAGCAATGCATTCCTGCATTCCAAAAAAAATTAAATGACCCTGTCTCTTCCTATGAGGCATACTTCCACGGTCAGACTTTCTGGTGGCTGCCTTCTGAGCCTCTTCAGATGCTTCAGCTGCCTTTTCCAGGTAGGGGCATCAGTGAAAGATGGAGATGAGGGACAGATGGGTGTTAGTCCCCCAATTGACTTAATTTTTGTTTAATCTTTCCTTTATACGAGGGTGATACAGACACCGAGGGACACAGCTGGCACTCAAGGACCACAGGAGCATGGTGTATCCCTACCCACCACCCAGAGCTCCATGTCTGCCAGCACCAACGTGTATCCCTGACATTTACAGCATCTTTTCAGCCCCTACACTACCTGGCCAGTCCTGCTCTGCAAAGCCCACGTTCTCTGCATTTGGCAGCCACGAGTGCAGCTCTTCCAAGCCCACGAGGACTGCGGAGGGCTGTTCTCTGCATGTCATCTCTACAGCTGCCATGTTTAATGCCAGCAGGAGCAGCTGCCAGGACAGGGGATGCGGGTGTGCTACTTGCAACATGGTGTTGGTGATCAATAGAGCAGCTATTTGTCCTGCAAGCTCCTGGGGGCAAGAAAAATCAATTGGTTCTGCCAAGAGTATCTTGTAGGGTCACTTGATAGCAATGCTGAATAAGGGAGAAAGAGAGGAAAAGGGAGAGACACACAAAGCAGGGCAGGAGAGCTGCACAGAGGCACAGGTGTGCAGAGCAAGCATGACTGGTGATGTATCCTGTGTGTGTGTGCAGTTATAATGGGGTGATGGAGAAACAGGGCAAGGAGCCTGGCAGAGACAGCTGCAGGCAGGGAAATCCTCTCATCTGTGTAAGGCAGCAGGAGCCTGTGGGTTGTTAAATACACCAGCAAATTCCTGCTCTGTGATGTAAATCAGACATCACCCAAACCCAGGTCCAGAATCCACTGGCAGCCAGGGAGGATTTCAGTGAAGGGTTTGTGGTCTGTCCTGGACTGTTCCTGGAAGTCTTTCCCACCTGCTCCAGCTGCGTGCTGCAGTTGGTGCCTTCAAAAGAAAAAGCACTCCTGGTCCCCTGCCCTGGGGTTTGAGAGAGCTGAACAACTGGCTGAACACCTGAGGACCCCGGCACCTTGAGAAGCCCTGATTAAAGCAAGGTTAATGCAAGCCCAAAGGGGCAGGAGATCTCTTCATGCTCTCTCCAGCCTCCTCAAGGACACAATTTGCTTCCCATTCATGGCAGGGTGATTTTCCTCCGCAATCAGCAAAACACCTCTATGGATTAAATACGCTTTAATAGCTCTCCAGAGGAGCCTCTTTGACCACCTAGTGGAGCATAAAATCACAGGAAACAGCCTGGAGAATAGAAAAAGCTGTCAGGACACAGCCATAAATATTCTATTGCTTCTTTTTAGGCTTTTAGGCTTCAGCCTAGGAAGTGGCTCATCTCTCCTGCCAGGAACAGAGGACTCAGCACTGGGCAGGATCTGGCCCTGGGCGTTACATCAGAACAGGACTCCCATGCATCTCGGGCCCCTCCATCGTTCCAGGTTCTCACAGCCCATTTCAGTTGGGACATACGCAGTTAATTTTTCCACCAGTCCTGGTCTGTTTCTCCTCCAAGGATCAAGCAGAGCTGTGGGAGCAAGGAACTGTGATTTTCTGCCTTGTCCCCATAAGTCATAGTAACACTGCCACTTGTGCCATTAAGACCTACTCCCTCTGTGCCCTAAAAGGTGCTCAGCTGGGCCATGCCCAGTCCCAGAGCAGTCAGCACAAACGGCAGGGTTGGCTCGCTCTGGAGTAGGATTTTGACCCACATTTTAAATGAATACATTGAAAAATACACATATCTTTCAGCCAACGTGGGGAAGGGCACAGGGCCATGGCAAGCACACAGTGAGACGAAGGGCCAAGGCCAGGCAGGCTTACCACGGCTAAGCATTGAACCTCTCCACTCATATTCCTCCCAGTCTGCCCAGATCCCGACAAGCTTTTTTTCTGCCTTATTAGCAGCATTACAGCCATTCTACAATTTCTTCTCAAGCCTTACTCACACCACTGTGCCCAGTGTCAGTCAGTGAACCAGAAACCAGCCCTTCCCACACAGAGGTGAGATCCTAAATCTATCCTACAGCTATCATCTGACATGCCAGCAGCCACCGAGGGACTGTCACAGGAGCTGTCCCCCAGCATTCCCTTCCCAGGCTTTCTGGAGCAGCTCAGAGCAGTCCCGCACCAATTTTATTATGTTTAAGGAACTTTCCCAAGGCCACCTACGACTCACTTGCTCAGTCCAGGTGGCTGGTATCCTTGTTTTGCAGGAATTTTTCCATTTTCTCGTGTCTCTTCCCTTCCCACGGGAACAGGATGCCCGGACGATGAGATGCTGCGTGGTATTCTTCGCTCACATGAGCAGTTCTGGTTACATACACTGTTTAGGGAAATTTTATAAACACAACCAGCAGGTTTAAGGATTTTTTTATTTCAATTAAACACTTGGGGATAACAAAATGCCAAACTCCTAGAAAAGCATTAGTAAATCAGTAGATTTAAACCAGGTCAAGGAAAAATATTTTTTTTCCTTGGAAATCCTTTTTAGCTCTGTAAAATGCCACAGGGTGGGAAGAGGGAGGTTTGCTAAATTTCCCCAAAAGACTTCGCTGACCCACAACCATCTCTGCTGCATTGCACTGCTGCAAGGCAGGGAGGATCTGCCTCCACTACTGCTTTCTACAGCTTTTTTGGATACTCTGCAGCAGAGGGATTTCAACAAACAGCAAAGGCTCACAGCGCAGGCACAGAGAAAGGCTCCCAGACTGTGGCAGTGGTTTAAGAGGGCTGACACTGCCAGCCAAGTAGTGACCAAACCAAGCACTGCCCTCTGCTGAACACAGTCCGAAGTCCCCACAGAGATCCCAAAGATCCAGCTGGCCAGAAAATTAGGGCTGAAATCGTATTTTGCTGGGAGGATGGAGAAAAACGACCCCCTCCTATATTAGATCGTGAATTTCTCCTTCAA
Organism: Cygnus olor; assembly: GCF_009769625.2. Classification (NCBI taxonomy): domain Eukaryota; kingdom Metazoa; phylum Chordata; class Aves; order Anseriformes; family Anatidae; genus Cygnus; species Cygnus olor. The sequence goes on along the minus strand of NC_049170.1, from coordinate 157,141,240 downwards.
GTCTTCTGCCAAAGTCCTATATTTTGTGGCTTTCATGTCAAATCCCTGCTACAGGGTTGCATCTCTACAGTGCATTTAAATACACATCACTACGTAAGGCTGCTATTTTGTGCTCACCATCAAACTTGTTTGGTATTGATACCTTTCCACCAGCCATGCTGATTAAGGATTTTGGCAAGAGTATCAGAAAGAGAGAAAAGTTTCTGATGAGAATTACCACAGAAGTGCATCCAAACAGGTAAAGACACAGGGAACATACTACATTTGAGAGGAATCACCCACCGAAAGTGATATCTAAGGGAATTTGTGAAGTCTCCATCAAAATAAGACAAGCCTGGTTATCCTTCTCAAAGGCACACCAAGATCTAGCCATGGGGAGGAGGTGAAGTCTCTGGCCCCATTCAGTTGAAGGCCAGACTAGGTAACTGCAGTAACCTCCTTCAACTTCAGAACGCCAGTCGTTCTCTTGTCTGACATACTTTGGGCTGTTTCCCTCATTGAAAGAGCCTGAGGAGCTTAGAGGGTGATCTCATGCACACCTTCATGTGCTGGACCCCACAGAAACCACTGGTGGGTTCTTCCATCCCTGAGCTCCAGCCCACTGCTGGCAAAGGACCACACATAGCCAAGGACAAGAAGAATTCTTGTCCACCACCCGCAGCTTTTTGTACACCTATGCTGAGACCACCTGTCCCCAAAGCTCTGATGGTGAGGGGTTAGTCACCAGTGCCCCCAGAATGGATTGGGTGCTTGCTTCACACACTGCAATTTAGAGTAGGGCAGCCAAGCCCCAGGGCACAGCACACACAGATTCCTAAGGATTCATTTATTAAGGCTGCCAGCTAGGACTACCCTTGGCACCATCACTTGATTTATAACACACTTCTCAAACCAGCCCAGCCAGCCTGGAGCCAGGAAAGGAGCTGAGACCCAACAGCACAGCTCCGTGCCCTCCTTCTGGGACTGATCCTCTCTGGCTGCTGAAAGCAGAGATTTTCCCATCCAGCCACCAGACTGGTCCTGCTCCCACCTTACCCCAGGTGCCTTGGGCTGTGCCTTGCCACCACTGGTTTAGCAGCACCATGCCATTTAGCTGAGCTGGGCTGGTCTTTCAGCGTCCTTGTGGCCTCTTCTCTGGACACACAGTGCAAGAAGTGCCTGAGAGCTCCCTTGTCTTACCACCCTGGAGACCCCAGGGTTACAGACTGGTAACACACAGGGTTACAGACTGATGGACACCTCCTTATTCCACTGGTGGGCTTCCCTGACATTTCAGAGACATCAGCCCATGCTTGATGCCCTCTGGAGTTCCGACATTTTCTAAGAGATTGCTGCAGTTGGTCCCCCATGCTGCTTTTAGCTGCTGAAAGAAAAAAAAATGTCAGAGCTTGTGGGAAATCATATTTAACACAGCACCAGGTGAAGGAAAATAAATGTTAGCCCCTACGTAGAAGGAGGATGGAGGCAGAAGGTTGCGCATCTCTCCTCAGGGCTCTTCAGCATTTGCTGAAAGGGGTCTCTCTGCCATTTGCCGGAGAAGCTGGCTTTGCCAACGCAACCCACACACAACACTTTTCATGCTAAACTCCCACGCCAGACCCTATATCCAGACCTGGGCAGCCTCCTTCTCCCCAGGATGCGTCCCCCACAGCTATGGTGGCACCCATTAACAAGACCTCACCAAGACACCACAGACCCAGGACCCCGCCCATGAGCCAAATCGTTCTCCCTCCTAAATGTCCTCAGCTCTTGCCCATGTCCTCAGCCAGAACCCATCCCACTCTCCACACCATATTTCTGGTGCAGTTTTAACGGCGCTGCTGAGCCTTGGTTCAGAGAGCAGGATCTGCCCCCAGACACCTCAGCCTGAGGCGGGCATGGCCGTGCTCACGTCCACGGGCACTGAGAGCTGGGAATCTGATTTCTGGACCTTGCCACCGGGACTCACGAAAGGAAGGCAGCAGGCTTCCCTGCCCCGGCGCCATGGGGGAAGCTGAGGGGAGAAGGGAGACGGGAAGAAGGAGATGGGAGAGAGGGAGATGGGAGAGCCGCCGCCCGCCATGGCCGCAAGATGGCGCTGCGGGAAAGGCCGAGGGCAGCCATCCCGCCGGCGATGGGGGGATCCTCAGTGACAGGAATGCCGGCCCCTCGGTGGCAGGGCTCAAACATGGTCCCCACATGGTGGCAGGGCTCAGACTCTGTCACCTCAGAGGCAGGCCCCCAGCTCAGCCCCTCGGTGGCAGGGCTCTGACCCCTTCTCTTCGGTAGCAAGGCTCAGCCCCTATCCTCTCCCACTGCCCACGGTCAGGCATGGAGCCTTGGCAAGGTCTTGACAGCCATGGGCAAGGGGACAGCCACTTTGTTCTCCCCTTCCCTCAGCAAGGGAGTGGACTCAGGAATGGGGGAGCCCAAAGGTTGCTCTGAGCACCCCCTGCTCCCCTCCATTTGAGAGGTGAGGGACGGGGACACACCGCTCCTCTTCACCCACTTCGGCACATAACACAGCCAAGGTTTGGCCCCATGCTCTCAGCCATTTTGGGTATCAAACCGCCCCAAAAGCTCCCAAAAGCAGTGGCAGCCAGGCTTATGTCAAGGTCAAGGCGGGAATTGTCTCCGGGTGATGCCGTGCAGGGGCAGCCCCTCTAGCTAAGCACGTGGAAGGGATGCAGCCCTGTGACAGACCCTGCTTGTCTTTGGGGGATGCTGGCATCTTTACAAGAAAAGTTCCCCTGTTCTTGCCATGGGATACTGTTGCATAGGTGACCCTGGCATAGTCCTGGGATAACTCTTCCCACTAGAAGTCCTTCCTCTTTAACTCCCTCTGGCCCTGATTCAGTCTAAATGACTCCATTTGTCTTGCAGGTACATGGGGAATCACTGTGTCCTGCCTTGCCTGCCAGGCTGCATTCAGCGTCTTAGACATACCTGGCTAGAGCTGTTTTAAGGCTCTGAGGCTCTCATCCACCCCAGGGACAAGTGGTCTAAGCCCAGGCCTCCAAATGAAGTGCAGTTAGTATATGGCCTGGGTGCACAACAGGACCCAGGACTTGGAAATGCTCTGGGTATCACAGACAGCATGTGTGGGAACCCCTCAGCTCCAGGGAAAACCTGCACACCCTGCATTACGCTCTAGCAGTTTCCTGTCTGAAGCTGTTTTATTTGTCATCTTCTGGGATTGCTAGTAAATCAGGGGAAAATAAAGCTGTGACTTATCCCTTCCATTCTCAGACACAAAGTACTCCTTCACTGGGAATTTCCTTTGGGTTGCCAAGTCACTACAGAAGGAAAAGGAAAGGTTCTGATGGAAATAAGTCACCACAAATCAATCCTGTGAACCACTTGCTTTGGAGTGCATCTCCAGACCAGACTATCTAAGTCGCTTTGTGCATTTTCCCCAGGCACTATGTATGTCTGAAAGAGCCCAAAGAAGCCCTATTCAAAGTTTTGCTCCACTACCACCCTCCATGTGCAGCACAAAACACAGTACAGTGTCCCAAGCAGTTCTCATCAAGGAGACGCTTGAAATACAAAGGACTAAAAGCCTCCAAGGACCATATGCTATTGCAAAAAGGCAGGAGACAGCAAGTGTCTTGCCAAGGTCATGGGTCCCTGTCAAATGATGTCACCCTCTGCATTACAGAGAAGGAAGGACCCAGCCCAGTTCCTCTCTGACGTTAGGTCTTACTCTGGGATAAATTTTGGGGGTGTGGACCATTCAGAACATTTCTCTCTCCTTCTAAAAGCAAAAGTGGAGTGCTTGCCCTCCCCCACAACCAGCTATTTTTACTTGGGCTTGTCCCGAGTGGTCACAGGGAAGGGAGAGAAAAGAGCCCCCAAAATAAATCAAACCCAAAGCCAGGTTCTGCATTAAGGAGGAAAGGTTTCCTCCCTCCTAGCAGAAACCCTGAAACATGGGAACAATTCAACACGGTGAAAACAGCATGTAGCATGTAGCTGAGAACAGTAAAGAGCATTCCCCTTCCAATGCCCTCGTGTGGATATCAACAAATCCCACACCCTCATCCAGATGCTTCACCTCTGCCTGTGGGAGGCACCTCTCCTGTGCAGACCCTTCCTCTGCGTCACCTGTCTGCACACTGAAACAGGTTTCGTGCCTGTTTTTGGAAACCTTTTCTAATGTACTACTGAGGCTTACTAATATTATCGTCCCTCTCAAGCCAAAGATGTTCACGTCCAGTATATCCCCATTTGATCCTCCACCAATGCTATCTTTTAGCATAAATACCTCTCATATCCTGATGTGCTTACAAAGAGCATCTTTCAGCCCTGGTTGACCAAGTGGTCCATATGCTCTTCTCACAAAATAGATCCCCCATTTCCCTGGTCATCCAAGGGACAGTCCAAGCTCCCTGAGACTGTGTGCAACACTCTGGGAACCAGCTGGTAACCCCCGATGCTTAATTCCTCCTTGGTTTCCCTTAGGCATAGAGATTTTCATGTCTTAGAATGCAGCAAGGGAGCAAATATTTCTATTATCTCCTTTCTCCCTCTGATTGTACATGCCTCTCCCCATGACACATAGCCTGCTGCAAGGCCATGAGGCATCCATATGCTGGGAACATTTTATGACGTTCCTTTCCTAATCCATTTGAACCCTAACAATTTGACAGGTCAGGCAAACCTAACAGGTTTTGCTACCAGCTGGCGGAGCAGAACAGAAGAGCTCATCCCTCTTTAAGTAGGACCCAAAGGACCAGGAGGCCATCCCAGCCTCCAGCCCTGTGAAATGCACAATTTGGTGGGCTGCTCAGGGAGACAATCACCAGTAATCCCGGAGCCTTCCCTATAATTCACACTCCTTCAGACAGGGCACGTAACTTGCCTGTGATTCATCTCATCCTCGGGCAAGCTGCCACAAAGGAAGAACATTCAAAATGGCCCACGATGACTCTCCATTGCTTCGCTCCAAATAAAACAAGAGAAGCAGAGGCAGCTGCAGAGCCTATTTCAAAACACAGAGCCACGGCGAAATGGTGACACAGCAATTCACCCAAGCCCAAAACACTGCAAGGCTCTGACATAAGCAGCCTTTTTTACAACCCAACCTACAGAGGTGGGGGAGCTCGCCTGGCTGGTGATTTGATCTGTTTCTGAGTGACAAGTCAATGGAGAAAAATGTGGTGATGCATCGCAGTCAGAGACAGTTGCATGCAGCAGCCAGGCAACTCCAGAAATTGACCCTTTTCCCTTTTAAGTAATTTTTGTATCCTGGAGATCGCTTCTATTCTGTAGAAAGAGAAGCCCCCAGCCTTACAGAAGAAGTTTATACTCCAAGGAGGAAGTTCAGTGAGTGACTACATCTAGCTGAATAACCATACGGAGAAATGATACTGCTTTGGCACGGCAGTCCTGGGGCTCTTTATATCCTCCACCCTAAAACATCACCCTGCTCTTCTAGATCTTACTGTTTTCTAAGCATTCTTGCTTAAACCACATTAAACCTGCATGTTGATACTGAGAGTCAGAATTAAAACAAACAGGTTTCTATGTAGCTTCATCCACTTTGACCTGGTTTAATACGCACACTTTAAGTTCGCCCCTTTGGGTAGTCCTGTTTAGCTTGGAAAGTTGGCTCTGCAGGAATGAGCTCCCCAGCAATGGATCTGTGTTAGTTCTTTGTTCCAAACCACAGTTTTCTCTGTGCTTTAGTTTAGTATGGTTTTAGAAGTGGAAGTTCTGAAAACCCCAGTGGGAAGGGTTAACGTGGCTCGTATTTGTAGGGTGCTATCTACATCCTAGCTGGAGATGATTTCAACATAAGCGTTGCCTGTATCTACCCTCCCCTGCATTTGCTGACATGGGATCAGCCTAATCCTCTTCCCAATCACACCCATCTGGTGAGCTGAGCCTAACCCTTTAGATCTGAGCTGATACCAAAGACATCGTACGGGAGGGCAGAGAGACACGTGGAGCAGAGCACATACAGCTACACCCATCCAGGGAAAGGAGCCGGCACAAGCCGGCAAGAACGGAATGAATGGGGCAGGGCTGTTGGTTAGATAGGGTGTCCTCAGAGGCTGTGGGGTTTAATGGCAAGTCTCAGACCATGGCGACTGAAAAGAGGTGGAGAGTGCTAACAGCTCGAACAGTGGTCGAGTAGGTGCTCAGCCTTCATTCCAGCCTCTGTACGGAGAGAAACGGGGTACAAATGTCAGCCCCTTTGCTCCCCGAGGAGCCAACACCCAAGTCAATCTCGTCAGCGGAGGATGACCCCAGCCATGGACAGGAAGAGGACAAGGTACAAGTGCATCCCAAATAATCTTTCCTGCTGACAGTGCAGGAGCCAGCAATGCATAACGGTGTGCACGTAGGTAACTGCCAAAACAGAAAGCATGGTGGATGTCTTCAGGTGGACTATCAAGCACTTGAAGGGAAGCTCACAGTAAGGCAGAAGGAGCTACTGTATTTTTTTTAAGTGTAAATTGTGCCCTTGCTTGTGTGTATAGATCCAGTTCCCCATGGGCTGGAAACCTCACGTTCTCAGGAACTTGCAAGCTGATTGTATCATCATAAAAGCCCAGTCCTCATTAAACCAAGCAGGTGCTCGGTTTGAAGGAAGCCGTTGTGCGCTCATCTTAAGACACCAACTTCTCCAAGGTGCTTTCAGTTGTGGTGGTTTGCTTGGAGAGTCCCCCCATCCTAGTTCTGGGAGAAGGTTCAAGTCCGCCCAAGGTTGTAACCAATCAGCGAAATTAGCAGCGGCTTCATCTCAGTTAACCTCAAATTGCCTATGTCTACACAGACGCACCTTGAAGCAATTGAGCTCAAGCTTTTCCTTGGCACCGGATCAAGCACCATAAATTTGCATTTGAGTTTTAGCTCGCACTGCACATAAAGTTTATCCAGGCAACAGGCACACATGAGCATTTACGAGCTGCTTCCCTTCCTTCTTCCTATTTCCACAGAAAATTGCTGAGGAGTGTTCCTGATGGCCTTTTGAAGCACAAGTGGTCAAAATATATCGGTATGGTATTTATAGGCTGTTGAGGCAGTAGAAATAAAAATAAGAACCTGCTACTTTGCTGCAAAGCTCAGGTTCGGTCTACAACAACACGTGCTGTTTGCAAGCACCTCCACACACAGCACAAGACCTTATCTGTGCAGAGGTTATGTTCATGTAACAAGTGGTCAGTATAGCAGGGGGCAATACATGCAAAATGTTCCCATCACCATCACCGTTCCCAGCATTTGGAGGCATGGAGGTCATCGTGGATGCATTTGTGCACCCAGCTTTGGCCACAGTCCCATTGCCTTCCCCACCAGGAGAAGCAGGCAGATGGAAAAATCACCCTGGGAATTGCAGCTCGGTGCAGGGCAGGAGCTGCTGATGCAATTTGTTTGTATGAACTTTGCTTTTGGGATTGTCCCGCGTTGCATCACGATGTCGAGAAGAGCCTGATGGCCCGTGTGGCCTGCTAGATCTGATTCAACCACCGAAGCTTGCAAAGACCTTGAGGTTTTTTGCAGATCAGCACAAACCATTTTATGGTGTTTTTTTGGTCGTCGGGAGCGTAGCCATTGTATTGCAAGATGCAAACCTCGCTCTACCTGATATAATTTGACCCAACTGCAGGTCCATGGAGGCAGCTGAGACCAGCCAAAGCACAGAACAATTCTTGCTCTGTGCTGCCAAGGATGGAGCCTGCTGAAGATCACTCTCTGAGTTTGCTCTGTGGACTCTCTGCCCTCATTAAAGCAAAAAGAGGTCTTCTCTCAGTGCCTGTTTCCAGCCCCTAAGACCAGGAATCACATCTTTGCCCTTGCTGCCATTGTAGCAGTTACCACAGAGCATTAGGAGCATCCCTTCTCTGGAGGAGTGGGGCATGAGTGAGAACACGTCCACGCATTTTTGCACTCACTACCTGACTATTATGAGGTCTTTTATGTTCCACAGGCCACGAACCATCCCGTTATCATCAGCCATAAAGCAGTTCGATCCAGCAGCACAAACACTGGTCTGCAGGTGTTTCTGGCAGGGGATGGACTGGGGAGGGCAGATCGTACAAAGAAATGAATTAATGGTTAACATTCAGGGAGGCTTTTTGCACGTAAATAGCAGTGTCAGCAACTCTTTATTCTTGCAAAATGTAGCTGCAGATGTACTGTGGCCAAGATCTCTTCTATAGTGCCCTAAAACTGGCAGCAATAGGGTGCTGGGATGTGTACCTGTAAAAAAGCATGCATGGAAAGTCAAAGAGCCTTAATGCAGCCAGACAGACACGTGCCAGGTGCTCCCCTTTATCTCCAGGACTTTGCCTTGTTGTTCCATTCTTCACCCCACAAAGCCCTGCAGAAGGACAGCCTTGCCTTCACCAGCAACATGTTACAAAACCTCAGAAAGGTTGCAAGGCCCCGAGGCCTCTTTGGGAGCTGGAGGAACACAGGCCAAAGGCGGATGTCTGTGCACGTGGGGAACAAGTTGTGCTGAGAGCTTCCAGCCTTCAGTCTCCTCCTGTGGGGATAACACCCGCTGAGCACATTTGTCCCTGCACGTGAATGATGTCTGGAGGAGGTTGGCTGAAATCTGGCGTGGAGGAGAGCACAAGCTGAGCTGCAGCAGGTGCCTGCTCAGCCACCAGCCAGCCAAAATCCTCTTTTGTCTCCCCTTGAAAAACGGTGATGAGATTCCCCCTCAACCTCTTGTGAAGGTAGGGAAACACTGGGGGGTCTTGGCAAAAGACTCAGTGAGATTTCTGGGACTTGCTTAGCTAGCCCACACATCTGTAGCTGGACTGCGTTTCTCAGGTCAAAAGGAGAGGCTAGGTTTTCTTGACATGTGTGAGGCTTAAAATTCACAGTTCCCTTCATCGTTTCTGGTTCTTTAGAATCATAGATTCATAGAATATCCCGGGTTGGAAGGGACCCATAAGGATCATCAAGTCCAACTCCTGCATTAGCACTTTGGAAAAATCCTTCTCTGCTCCACTTCTCCTTTCCATCTGAAAGTGTTCACTCTTGGATCCAGGTGCTGTGATGTGACTTGGATGCTGTCAAGAAATAACGGACTGCCCTGCTAAAATGACAACGGGTCCCTTGCTTTTAAAACACAAGTCATTGGTATTGATATATATGGCAATAACAATATTATTGTATTCTGGTTCCATCCCTCTTTAATCTGATTTCTTCCCCACTGCCCTGGACATAGACACTTGCAGATGTAATGCTGCTCTCCCATCTTCTGATAAATCCTCCCACACACAGCTACCCTCATAGATCATTGCAAGGGTGTTTTTTTTTTCTCTCTCTTTTTTTCCTTTCAAACCATTAAGACGTGAAACAATTTTTACGTCCATCACTGCTTCTAATTTTCAGACTATTTTCCGTGGCTGCCTCGAAAGACGAGAGAAAGCCGACAGCCCAGGACCGCTCCCGTAGCTGCTGTCTGGTCGCCCAGCCTGTGGCCGTCCCCATTGATTTCACAGCAGAGACCAAACGGGAGGATGGAAAAAAAAGACACAATCATAAAAACTTCCAGAGACTCGCTCCCTTCTCTAGCACCTTCCCAGACCACAGCAGTTATTACTATGACCAGCGTAAGAGTCAGGCAGAGGCATCTAGAAAAAAAATGTGTCTCCAAACCCTTCAAAAGCCCTCTGCAACATCGCTGCCTGGCCAAGCTCTCATTGCACCCTGGGCCAGGAAGGGCTGCAGTGATGTACTGGTTCTCTAACAGATATAAAACACGCGTTGCCTAATGCCAGCTCTTTTCCCTTGGCCTGCTTGTAAGAAAAGATATCAGAGTCACTCAGTCCTCACCTGGCCCCACAGTCAGTGCAGGGAAGACGCTTTTCCCTTGCAAAAGCAACACGACCATATCAGCTGAAATAATACCTGCAGGGTTTAAGCATCTGGTGCTACACTTTATGAAAATGCTGGGCCAGACTCTGGTATAAGTGGATATAGCACCACCTAAGTTGTTTAAGCTGCAGTAAATGAGAAAGGATCAGGATTCTTTGCCTCTGGTGCATCCCTGCATGTGTTGTGACTTAGTAAGTAATAGCTAAGAAAAACATTGAGTCTCCCAGCCTCGGTGCTGTGCGGAATATCGAAGTTATTTCACCAGGAGTGCAATAACATGACTTTCCCCGTCCTTCATAATCATAAAAATGTCCTCACCTCCCACAGCCAGGGAAACGGCGAAGTCATTTATCCCCTAAATTACACCGAAGTCAACAGAAGCCGCAGAGTCCTTGTTTTACCCGACGTGCCACTTGGAAAGGAGCAACGTGAGAGCCTCTGTCATGGTAACTGCTCGTCCCTAGCAGACGAGCTGTCTCCAGGCCTCTCCGATTACATCTTTACCGTTATAATTCACATCCTGCACCTATCAGCGATAAGGTCGATAGCAGCAAGTACAATGGGAGCTGCTGAGAACTCTGTTGTTGCACATGCTCCCGCCGACACTCGCTGTGCTACAGAGACCAAAAATAACTTCCTGGTCTCCCAGAGCGGCACGGAAAATATTTCCCTGTATTTTCTGGGTTATGGATAACTTCCCTTCTTTAGGTTTATGGTAGCTGTTCCTCCAGGATAGCTGAACACAAATATCCCTTGGGGGCATGTGCCATTTTCCCCTGCACTCTGCAGAAGTGCTCTCACCCCAGAGACCTTCACGCCCTCTTTACAAGGGCAGAAAATCACTATCCTTTCTCTGTCTTTTATGCTTACGAAGCATTTACTCAATATTTCTCCTTTTCTTTCTTTTTTTTTTCAACATCCTCAGCTTTATCTTCTTACTAGAAATCTCCTAATACTTTTATGTGAGCTCTCAGTGCGTGCTCATAGCAGAGAGCAGCAACACTGCTTGTGCCCTCTGTTGTTACTCTAAATTAAATATATGCAACCCCTGAAACTCCCAGAGGCTCTTCTAATTTTTTAAGCAAGAAAAGGAAAAAAAAAGTGTTCCAGGAGCTCCAATTCTTCCCCCAGAGCAACCACATCTGCAATTGCTAAACAGCACCAGAGCAATGGACCACGAAAATCAGGGTTTGCCCCGTATTTTAGGCAGGGAGTGGTTTCTTATGGGATAAGTTGTGTCCTCACTGCTTAGACTTTGTGGGTTTGTTTCTTTCTACTCCAGGAGCTTTCTATCAGCTGCTGTTATTGACATAAATTAGAGTTAACCCAGGCAGGGACTTTCTCCCTCTTTCCTCTTAATAACATCCCCTGTTCTTATCTTTCGTCTGATGCATGAAAATTATCAGAAAAAAAAAAAAAAAAAAAAGAAAAAAAAAGAAAAAAAACATTACTTCTACTCAAGCACTCCAGCTTTTTTGCTTCTCCCTCCCACTTTTCCCATTTCTTCCCATGCTATCTCTGACTGCCTTTGTATTGCTTTGAGCTCCAGCGGCGAATGCAGAGATCGTCCCTGTGTGCTGGCATGGTCTGTTCTGCTTAAAAGTTCTCAAATTATCCTTGGTGGTCTGCAATTTGTTTCCAATGCACAGTTGTAAACTCCAGAACTGCAGTGAGAAGGGGTAGGAACAGGATGTGAGAGTCTGGCCAGGTTGAGAGTGAGCAGAAAAGGGTATCCAGGGGCCTTTGTGAAGGTCAAGTCCTGTAGATAAGCCACCATATCATAAAAGCCATTAGCACTAATTGTTTTTCCAGCAGGAATCCCTGTCCCTTTTCCACCGTGTATATGAAAATACAACTCATACACACAAGGGGTGAACCTAGAACTGCTATTGCAGTCACATCTGGACGCCTCAGCAGCCAGAAAGGCCCCATAGTGATATCTTACATGGATACACATCGTAAGTCCTGACCCCAAGTAGGATAAACAGGCAGAGCAGAGCAGGAACAGGCAAATTTATTACTCCACTGGCCACGGAGAGGGATTCCTTTGCTGGGGCTGATTGGTCTGGCTGTCCCCAGACTCCCGGAACAGCACATGAACTCCTGCATTTTCACGGATGCTAAAGGCTTTGACATTCCCTGATCCAGCTGCAAAAAACACCAGCTTTTTTGACAGTGTGGTAATGACTCATTGTCAGAGCAAACATCTGTGTCTCATCTAACATATGGTGCAGCACAAAAAGGGACCGCGTTATTCTGTAAGGAAACCAACAATGACCTGCTGATCAGGCCAAGAGGAGGCAGGCTTCAAGCTGGTTTGCACTGCTCTGCAGTCTCCAGAGCACCATTAATACGTACAGGGACGTGAGGGACCTGGAACCAGTACTGCATACCCTTTTCTGACCTCATACACAGCATCCAAGTCAGAGCTGTTGAACACCAGAACTTGTGAGCAGCCAGCTGCCTGGGGAAGCAAGCCCAGATGTACTAGGAAGGGCTGGGTTTTGTAGGGCGGGAGTAGGATCTCCTTTAAAAGGTAAATTTCCCAACAAACACTTGGACTTCAAGAAGTTCAAGAAGCTTTGCATGCCTAATTCTGCCTGTCCCTGTGAGCTCAGGCCAGACACATGAAGTCAGCCATGGGGTGGCAATTCTCTCTGGGGGCTGGGAGCCTGGATATCATGCTGACGTGGTTATTTAGCCTCTGGGTACCTCCTGCTCAAGGCCCTGGCTTTACACTGAGCAAGCTGGCCTCAGGTCCCCAGTGTCACCAAAGTCACTGGCCAGCATCTGTTAGGGAAAACTGAGCATCCTACTATATTGTCACCAACATGGCACCCCCTAGGCCCAGCCTCGTGCTCCCTGCAAGGACTGCTATGGGGGGTCAGACCAGGTTACTCAGGGCTTTACTCAACCCGGTCTCCAAAACCTCAAAGGATGGAGACTGCACATCTGGTCCCCCTGCTTATCTTGTCCTCATGGGGAAAAGTCAGCCTGACAAGGTCGGACCTACCCTCCAAAAACTGAGTGTTTATGTACTTTTTGATGTACTTTTGATGTCCTGTCTCGTCTGTCCAGACCAAAAGTTGATCTGGGGGGTCCCAGTGAGCAAACCCCTGGCTCCTTACCCCATCAGCCACAGGTAGCCCCAGTTTGTTGAACATAGGGGCTGCAGAGCCACTGGATTTCAGCCCATAACACCTGCACCCAGGACCGAGGAAGACTGGCAAGACCCTGTACATTGGGTCTAGAGACATCAAACATGAGGCTAAAAGAGTCCGGTGTTGTATTTGCTTCCTCTACTCATTGCCAGCCTGCTCCTGTCTTTCCAAGAGCTCTAATTCCCCTGCCTGACAGCTTCCTTTTATTAGCAGTGGATCTCCCCTTCCTTTGAGGCAGCCAGAGTCACAACGCTGCAGGCCAAACCAGAGCTTCCATTCCCCAGGACGTGCTTGTTTGGTGGCTTGGCCTCCTGATCCAGGCTCTGAAGGAAGGATGAAGCAGAAGCTCCTGCTTCAAAAGGTGCCTCCACACCACCAACAGAAGGATCTTGGTGGTCACAGCTTTCAAAGGGACCTAGAGAGGTCTGACTCAGCTACTGCTGCTGGGTAAAAAACAGCCCAGAGGAAAGGGGAAACCAGCTTCTGGTTGCAGAATCTGTGTGGGGCTGGACACTTCTGCTTTCACACAGGCGTGCCATGAGGTGGTTCACGTCGCTCACTCACACGTCAGTAGGCCCAATGCAGGCCCAACACAGCCAGGGGTCTCCCTCAGGGGGTTTGGTGGACACTGAGGAGACCAGGAACATCTTTCCAGGGAACTGCCTGGTGTTTGCTACTTCAGCTCTAACAAGGCCCAGCTGGTGTGAGGTGCTCCAAGTGAGAGACCGGAAAGCTCCCCAGACTGCTGGAGGCCTGGGTTGGTTTACGAGTGAGACGCATGGCCCTGGGGAACATAAGGACTTCTGAAAATCCAGCAGAGCACTTCAGCCTTGATTTCCAGCTCCTGCTTCTGAAAGCCTTGCTTTGGAGTCTTCAGGCTGGGATGTCCCAACACCTGGCCACCACCGAGCCCATGAAGATTGCCATGGAGAAATCTCCCTCCTTCCCTCCCAGCCAGCCCCACAAGTGCTGCCCAAAGTTTCAGGCAGTGATTTTGGGCCCTGCACCACCGTCTCTCCCAGCACACATCCCCTCACCTGCATCCCGACAGCCTTCTCTTCCTTAACTCCAAGCCCCATCTGCTGTCTGGACCAAACCCATAACAGCGTACATGGATCTGTGGCCATTTCTCACCCCCTATGGGTGGCCCACCAATACCATGAGGCAGCTGACTTCACACCAACCTCCTCCCACAGCTTTGTCCTCCACCCCAAGCCAGGTCCCCCACTAAACCCACCTTCTACTCCCTCCTTCTTCTCTCCTCAAACCAAGACCCCAACCCTTAGCTTCTGCTCTGCACCTCTGTGGCCCTGTCCTCCTCAAGCGGGGCCTTCCCTACACCCATCCAATAAATCTCACCAGCCTTCTTTTTCCTTCCCATGACTTGTACCTCCTCCATAGCCCAGCCCATAGTTGTTTTGGAGCCAACCCACCCCACTGCAGGGAACCATTTGGTTTACTCCTGTTCTCTTATGGGATCAGATGTGACAGCAATGAACACAACAGAAAAGCTGTCACTAGGGGCAATGTACGGAGACTGGACTTCAGATCTAATGACTTAGAATCATTTCATGTGTTAATCATTCTTCTTTGTTGTTCTTTATCCAAGTTGAAGCTAAATCTTAATCTCCTTAATCTCACTATTTCCATGTGAAAGGTCTCCGGGCAATGTGGGAGATAAACTCATATATTTCTCTTAGAAGTTGTGTCAAGGAGCACGACGGGAAGATCCGCATAGGCAGGATTTTTTTAGCAACAGTCCCCGAGGGTGCGAAAGCCGTGTTCTTTTTTCAAACCTGATTAATTCTGCATCACTTGGGCACATTACAGACACCATTTTCTTGAAGTCTACAACGTATTCCCTGGGCCACAGCTGCTGCTTCTGCCACTGCTTGCTATTTCTGGAGTGATTGCATCTGACAAATAGCAATGGGAGAGATTTCAGCAATGACTCAGAGGCAAAGGCAATTCCACATCCAATTTTACATCCAATGAAAGCTTTTCACTGGCTGCAGACATGTGAATGAATGAGGCTTCTTCCTGCCCCAAAAGTCTCTTGGGATCTTATTGAATGTCACATCTCAAGCTATGGGCACTCCATCGCCCTTCAGCTTTTCTCCTTTCCAGGCACAAGGGACAATGACTGTCAAGCCCTCATGAAATTTCTTGGGTTTCTCCCCGTTTAGTGACAATGTGCTGGGTTCGGATGTACTCTTTTGCCCTCTGGAGGAGCTGCCAGTGCTGGGTCTCTCCATACTGTCCCACTTCTGTGAGTCACCAGGATTTACTCACTGCCATTCGTCTCCAAGTCCGAGTGTCTTGTGACAATGCACAAAGATGTGCTGAGATTTTGTCAATTTGCTCATCTAAGGGCCATTTACACCTGCCATTTGTGCAGCCCTTCTGCTGTGGGTCCCTTCTGGTGCTTCCACATCGATCTTCATCCATTCTCCATTCTTGCCAATCTCAACATTTCCATCAGAACATCAAGCAGGGTCAGCAGGGACAGGCACAGCAGTGACTGCTCTGCCACCTGCAGGACCCTTTGCCCTTCTAATGTAGACCTAGAGAGCCCTTGTCCTCCCCTATAGGTAAAGTTGCCCTGTTATCCCATCCCTGCTAGTTCTCCACCTCTGCTTCTGCTTCTGGAACCAAGGAGCATCACCCATATCGCATAGCACAGTAACAGAGTCCCACACCAGACTGTGTCTGCAATCCCAGCAAACCACGTGGACAGGAGCTGCTGTTTCTCCAAGATTTTAGTTTGCAGAATTTGGATTTGTTCCACATTAGAGCAATACTCCAAATGTTTTGGCTCTTTTTTCCATAGAGGAAAATTAATGTGGCAGGTGACGTAGAGGAAGATGGAAGGGGGATTTCTTTTTTTTTTTTTTTTTTTTATTTGAGGCTCAGTTTTAATGGCCTAACTTTGTGTTAAAACACCAGTATTTCACAAGTTGCAAACAGCCTTCTCAAAATACAGAGTCAAAAAAAAAAATCTATGAGAAATACTAAATCTCAGCTTTTCTCTGTCATGAGAAAGTGGCTGAAACCCCCCAGCTCCAGGAAACCCATACTTTGCAGTGGAGACATATTGACCCCCCAAGGGCATATTGACCCCCCAAGAGGAAAATCTGCATATATCTGCAAATATTCCTTATATTCTTGCCATAATTCCCAAACTTGAAATTACACATTTGTTCATCGCTTCCACTTCTAGAATTTTCCCATTCTGTGACTTTTTTCTCGCTTCAGGAAAAGCCTTGAGCACCTTCACAGAGAGATGTGCAGCAGGTCACTCTTACCTCCTGTGGTCTGAGTCAGGCTGAGCCTTCTCCTCGTGGCTTTGTGAAAGTAACGTGACTCACAACACCGAATCACTGCCCTCCGATTCCAGGAGGACTAATAGCAGAAAAGGTAATTAGCACGTTGGAGGATCAACAGTAATTACTGGTATGTATTAACACCTACTATTACCATCATTGTTATTAATATCAATAATGGTATGAGAGTAATTGTTGTGATTCTTGTGGCAATTAGAAGAGTAATTTTGTTATTACTGTTATTTTGTGCCTGTAGCCCTGAAGCACCTCGGAGTCCTTGCCATGAGAAGAGCTGGCCGCGATGGCGCCAGCCCCAAAGCCAAAGCCAAGAGGCAGCGTGGGGAGATGCTGAAATGGAGATGAAGGAGGTGGGGACGCGAGATGGTGTCATCAGCACACGGGCATGAGCAAACAGGTGCTAACGTGCCAGCTGAGGAGTCAGGCGATCCAGAGGCGTTCCCCATCTCCACCACAACCTTCCCTGTGTGACATCAAAGGAGGCGTTTGGAATGCCATCGGGGAAAGGAGGCAGCTGCAGGTTATGGTGCTTAATTGTAGGTGTCTCCATGGGTGTAGGTGCCTGAGCTCACTTTACAGCCACCAGGGACCAGATCGGAGCTGCCAGTGGAGACTAATAAGCGATTTAACTGACTGAGTGTACAGCTAACCCACCTGCCTAAACATAAGCACGATAGACATCAATTATATCGATAAAAACAGAAGAGTTCAGTTTGGTGGTAAAGCCATGATGCTCAGCTCCTGATTTAAGTTACAGTGGGTAAAGCCATGATGCTCAGCTCCTGATTTAAGTTACAGTGCTGGGCTCCCACCTGAATCTAGTTTTTATTCATCTCTGGATGTAAGATCTCCAAATGGGTGAGCCAAACACTATATATATATATGTGTGTTCTGCATAGCTCACATGGTTCTGTCCTCTCTCGGCTGCAAAATGAAAATAACTTGCTGTGCCTGGGCCTCTCTCTCCAGAATTTAAGAAGTCACAGAGGAAAAGATATTCATATCGGTTCAGCAATCCAGCAGAGCCAAGAAACAGTTGTACTGTCATAAGCGAGAAGAAAAACAAAATGTGATGGAGGCTCAAAAGCAGAGGAACAAGGAGGGGAATTTCTTAAGCCAGTTTCACCACAAAAAAAAAAAAAAAAAAAAAAACAGCATCTTGTTAAATGGTACCCTGTTGCTGCCTGCCTGGACAGTGGTGTCCTCCTCCTCCCAACGTCTCCTCTAACCTGAATTATCCTGGGACTGCAGAATCCTACAACAAACCCCAGACGTCCCCCTATGAATGTTGTGCCCACCAGCACAACCTCATGGCAGGAAGGGTGCTCTAAGGGGCAGGGGTTTTTTGCTTCCAGGATAATGGCATATGTGTGTCCTTTGTTCATATTTTCTCCATGCCAGGGGTGCTGGAGGGCCCTGTCCTGCCTACCAACCCCAGGTTGGCCTGGGCAGACCTGGCGCTGAGGCAGGGTGGCCAGGGCACAGCACCACCTCGATCCAACCACGCAGCAGAGCCAGAGCATTATCTTTGGTCCCTCTCCAGCAGGTTGCTGACCTTCCCGCTTCTGAACAGGCCTTTGGACAAGAAAACACACGATCAGTATTTCATCCAGGCCCTCCCTTCACAGCAGGACAGACAGCAGGGCAGACAGCCCCATCTTTCCACAGCGCCATGAGCTGGGTGCGAGGCACACAACACAAAGCTCCCGCCTGTTTGTATCGCCGATGCTTGCTAGATGGAGCCCACGATTTCCTCCTCCTGGCCCCGGGCCACGGAAGGACTCCATGTTATTCAGCTCCCTGTTTAATCATTTACAGCAAGGTGGGACGGGCACCATGCTGCCAAGGCGAGGTGACACCCCCAGGAGCCCCAGCCCACCCATCACTGCCTCTGCAGCCCCACACCAAGCTGAGCAGGGGGCTCACCCCCAACCACAGCAGAGCCTTCCAGGAGGGCTGGGTTATTCGGAGTGGTCCGCATCCAGCCACCTAGCTCCAAGGTGACACCACTCTGCGCCTACGTGACCAACACCCAGTTCCTCACCCTCCCCACCCAAGGAGAAATTAACCCACGGCGAGGCTCCCCGTCACACCCTGGGAGCCTGGTCGTTACCTGGTGACCTGCTAACAAACATATTCCCCACACCATGATGCCGTGAGCACTCTGAGCCCCCAAAAGGGTGCCAGAGGGCATCCAGGTCTCTTTGCGGGGTCAGGAGCATCTCTGCACTCCTCATCCCCAGTGCCATGCGCTGGGGGCATTCGCATCTCTGAATGGTCTTGTGCTCTTAGGAGAGCTTTGCAGGACAGATAGCGGCTGGCGTAATATAACAACAGCGGTAGCCTTCTGATGTGGTGGAGAGCTGCCACAGCATTAATTCACCGGTGTTTTGCACTGAGGAGCACTCTGCAGCACGTCCCGTGGTGACGCAGCTCGGGGAGCTCTGCGCGTGCCGCTCACCGAATGCTGCGCTCACGGCCCCAAAGTCCCAAGCACCCTAAAGGGTGTGGGAATGAGGGCATCAGTAAGACATAAACAGGAAGAGTGAGAGAAATCTGTGTGTCACCGCTGGGAGGGCCTTGTTTCCGAAGTAACTGGGTGGATCCTCAAGCCTCTGGGAAGGACACCAAGAGGTGACCTCCTCCTTCCCTCCGCCCCAAGGCAAGAGCAAGTGTGCCTGAACCTGTCCTGAGTGCTCTCAGCTTAACCTGCCCCTGAAACATCCCAGGCCACAACATTCGCTGGCCCCAGCTCTGCCAAAGCTCTGCCTCAGTTTCTCCACCTGTAAAAGGAGGAATTTGCAAGTGGATCCATTGCTGGGTTATCGGAGAGGCAGTGGGGAGGTGAGCCTCTGGCTGATGCTTGATGATTTGCAGCCATTTGATGAAAAGCAAGAAATACACACAAAATATTGTGTACTTAGGGCTGTTGACACCTGCTGAGGTGGGTGTGACACAGCTACAAAGTGCTGTCAGTCTCATGATGGTCCAGGTGTGCACACACGTGCTTGTTTGGTTCTTCTTGTGCTCCTCCAAGCACAAAGGGAGCATTTGCCTTACAGAGCAGTTCCCAGTGCAGGGACTGTGGCCAGATTTCCAAGGGACACCATGTACCTCCTTTTAACTGCAGTTTGAAAGAAGCTTTTTTTATTTTTATTATTATTGTTGCTGTTGTTATTCTATTGGGCTTGGAAAATGGTGTGAATCACAGTGCTAGACTTCCTAAAAAAAAGTCAACATTTGGTCGATTGGGCCAGCATCCTACTTCAGCAAGGAGAGTGGCAAAAATATTACTATTTTTGTCCAACATTGCATATATCTGGTGCCTGTGTGAGCACTGGACTGCAAATACAGCCAAACGTGTGCTTTAAAAAGGGAAGCATTTTTATGGCACTAATTGCAACACCCTCAATCTTTGAATCCTACTCTTTGCAGGACATCATGGGCTTCCAAAGCTGCGTAATGTGGGTCCAGGTCAAGACCAATTCAGCACTTTGCCTGAAGCAATAACTCTCAATCCTGTGCAAAATCATGCCATCAGCTTGAGCTTGAATATTCATGTTGTACCAGACAGGCTCTGTGTGCAGCAGACATCCCAGAGAGCCTCACAGCTGTACCAGCCCACTGCGGAGACACTGCAGGGTCTGCCCAGGATCTATAGGTTCCTGGTGTGATTCTCCACCACCCCATATTAAAAACAAGGACTTATTCCTGAGAACAGAGACAGCTAGGAACTTCTTCTCAAATTTGGACAATAGTTCTGGCTCCTGCAGAGCAGGAGATCAAACTTACTTAGCTGAAGTTGGTTCAATGCCCCATATGTTATTGTGTTCCCAATTTAGCTCTGAAGTCACTGCTCCAGTCACTACTTAGAACACTAAACCTGTGTCATTAAATCATCTCGGAGCCCTCTGGGGAACAGTTAAGACTCAGGATGGCCTCTTGGTATTACTGTGCAATTTAGCTGGGTTCAAATCCTGTTAGCTGAGAAATATGATGAAAATGTATCCAGGAGACCGGTGCTCAGCAATACAGCTTCTATTCTTGACAGATGCACAAGCCCAACTTTCCACTGTTAGTAATTGCTGAAGACTCGGACCTCGTGATTTATCCAAGGCTCTTAAAAGCTTGATATTTGCTGTTCTTCCGGCGCGGAAATGTGAAGTTTAAATATAAAACCTGCCTCAAAAAGTTGTGTGCCATCCAATCGGCCAGCAGGTTTCCTACAGATGATAGTGCACTGATCCTGGCATAATCCAATGTTTCATAAATGTCTTAAAAGATTAACGCATCATTTTCTGCTCAAATGACAGAGGAGAATCACATCTCTGCAGAGTAAACACTGGCAACAGTCTTGCATAAGAGCCAGCAATTCTGCTAAAATTCTCCTCTGCACTTCCTTACAAGGGCAATTACATAATCAGAAACCTGTATCTATCAAAAGCAATCCTCTTCATTAAACAAGATGCTCTGGTAAATGCACAAGTGCACGCTGAATGGGAAGGAAGGGAAGGTAGCCGGACTGCATCACCTGGCTGGCTTGCAGAGAGGATTTTAACCTTTGAACGACTCATCCCTGCCTATTTTCTTTTGTTTATTATCCAGATCCAGCACTAGGAGAATGCGTCTGGCTGCACCAAGACCCCTTGAATCCCCATCTTGCAAGGCTCGGTGCTTACAGACTTGCACATGTTCCATCCTTCTCTGTAAAAGACAAGAATTGTAGATGCAAAGGGGCACAGAAAGACTCAACAACTCAAAGAAGACCTGTGGATGCAGAACAGCCAAAGAAACCTCACAGGTTCTTTGTTGAACCTTTGAGGAACTAAAAATTTTCTACAGATTCACTACTCACTGTCCCGCTCAGCCGAGCTCCCTTAGGAACACGTCCTGCCCCTCTCTCTGCCAGAGTCCCTTAGTTTCTAGTTTCTCCTAAGTCTCCAGATGCATAAATTAGGGCAATTAGTGCTTAAATCTTAAGGTGAGTGCAGACAGTAATGGGCATCTGCACTTCAGCTTTTCATCTAGACCCCACACCATCCATGGGGAGACACCACCTAGGATGAGATGTCCCAGTCATTCCTGTTTCTCTCGACTTTCATGGGTGAATCTGCCACAACCTGCCACAGCCCTGTCATTTCTCTGCATTTATTCTGCAAACAGACACAGCAACGGACACCATTAGCACAATCTCCAGATACAGATAAGCAGCTGTCTCAGGACAAATGTCATTTACAGCCATATACTTGCCCTGAAGAGCCATATCCAGGTATAAAATCACCAGATACGCTAATTAGCCTGCTAAAAGTTCTCTGCTGTGTTGATAACAAGAGTTCCGGGGAAAGCCTGGCTCTAACTCAGCTTTCTGCCTTACAGGAAAGCCGTGCCCTCACCGGATTTTCCTCTTGAGCTGGTGACACGGGCTAGGACTGTCCTTGGGAAAGATAAGGCCAAATTGTGCAGGAGCCCTGAGGATGCCCATCTGGGTTTGGGAAGGGCTTCACATCTCAGTTCTTACTGCCTCATCGTGGTGCACCTGGATGGGGAAAATAAGGGACAAAAGGACTCAGAGAATCATAGGATGGCTTGGGTTGGAAGGGACCTTAAAGATCATTCTACTCCAACCCCCTGCCATGGGCAGGGACACCTCCCACCAGCCCAGGTTGCCCAAAGCCCCATCCAGCCTGGCCTTGAGCACCTCCAGGGATGGGGCATCCACAGCTTCTCTGGGCAGCCTGTGCCAGGGCCTCACCACCCTCTGAGTGAAGAATTGCTTCCTAACCTCTAATATAAATCTATCCTCTTTTAGTTTAAGACCATTCCCCCTTGTCCTATTATATCTACCCAAGTAGAGAGTCCCTCTCCATTATTTTTATAAGCCCCCTTTTGGTACTGGAAGGCCACAGTGAGATCTCCCTGGAGCCTTCTCTTCCGTAGGCCGAACTTCCCCAGCTCCCTCAGCCTGTCTCCACAGGAGAGGTGCTCCAGCCCTCTGATCGTCTTTGTAGCACTCCTTTGGACCTGCTCTAACAGATCCATGACTTTCTTGTGCTGGGGGCCCCAGACCTGGACACAGGGCTCCAGGTGGGGCCTCACAAGGACAGAGCAGAGGGGGACAATCACCTCCCTCCCCTGCTGCCCACCCCTCTGGTGATGCAGTTGGCCTTCTGGGCTGCAAGCACACACTGCTGGCTCATGTAGAGCCTTTCACCCACCAAAACCCCCAAGTCCTTCCCTGCTGGGCTGCTCTCCACCAGTTCTTCTCCCAGCCTGTACTCCAGGACTGGATTTACCACACGCAGCCTCCCCTAAGGCAGCCGAGCGAGGGATGTAATTCACTGAAGTGCCTTCTCTCAGCAGGAGAGACCTTCCTGACTGCTGCTAACGAAATTGCAGGAAACAATATTTTCCTGCTCAGCCCTGGCAAGCGAACAGCACAGAAGGGACGTTTTTGGCAGCGTTCCTCTGAGAGAGCAAAAGATAACGCGATGACTGGGTGAAGGCAAGTGGGAAGCAAAGAGAAGGAGGCCACGATGGTAAGGTCAGTCTGAGACAGCCCGGGGCAGTGTCGGGAGCTGGAAAGGGAAGGGAGGCGAGCACGAGGAGGAGGAGGAGGGAGGAAGAAATGGGACAGCGACAGAGAGGCAGGAGGTAGACAGGGAGTGCCTGCCTGAGGCTTCCTATAGGGACCATCTCCCATACAGAGCAAAGGTATGAAACCAGATGGATTTCGTTCAGACCTTTATTTCTGAAAAGATCCCACGTTACATTCAGGCTGATCCAGTAGTGATCTGACAGTCCCATGTTTTCCTTCACTGCTATTCATTGCTTTCCATGCAGACCCCTTAAGTTTCAAGGCTAAAAGGATGGAACCTCCCACCACTGCCAACCACCCAAGCTCAATTTGGCCAGTAAATAAATTCCCCCCTCTGAAGCTGCACCTGCTTCTCATGGGCGACAAAAAGGAGTTGATATAAGCAGCATGGAGACATACCAAGGAGGATACTGCTGTGGTCCACCCTCCTCTCACCCAGGCACGAAGCCATCCTCCTGCACTGGCAGTTTTGGTGCTGTAGCAGTTCATCCTATCCAGAGCTTCCAGAGAGGGGAACTACAAGACCAGGAAGCATTGGCAGAGGATCTGGCGAACTCTTCAAATCCTTCACTGCAGTGGACAAGCTGTCCTTGGAGAAGTGGAGCTATGAAGCCTATTTTTTTAGAGACTGGAGGTTTTTAAAGGATGGGTTTGGAGATTTTGAGAGACTTCTCTGGGGAGAATGTAGTGCAATCATAGCGCTGTATTTCCAGTATTGGAGACACCAAAAGAGACCTTTCCTCCATCCAGTAACTGGTATTTGCAAAATCGGCAGGAGTTTTGATACCTAAGGTCTTCAGCCCTTCGTCTGACCTGGTTGAAACAGGTGAAGGATTCAAAGGCCTGAATGAGCAAAGGGAGAAAAGCATGTAAGAGAAGGCAAAACGTTATTAGCTTTGAATCTCCAGCAAACTGAAATCAACATCCTTAGCTATTGCCTGTGACATGCATTAGGTATTTCTGGATCTGACCATGAAAAGTTCTGAAAAGGTGACTCAGTCGTTTCAGTTTAAACTTTGTATTTTCAGGAAAAACACACTGAGAGGAGGAGAGTGAACACCGGGCAATTGTCTGATTAATTTTTTGACATACGTTCACACGGGCAGTTGTGCAGTCAATAGACTCATCAAAAGCATGTTTTAAAGCCAAGCATGAGGTTGGTGGGATAAAACAAAGATTTTACTGGAAAGCATTAGTGCTGGAACTAAAAACCTGTCGTGGTCTGCCTCTAGGATCTCTGCAGCTTGTCTTCCCAATGGGAGAGAGCAACCAGGAAACAGCGGCGGGGTTAAAGAGCAGAGCTCAAAGAAGAGAAAGGTTGGGAAGCAACCACTCATAGAGTACTCGGAGGACAAACCTGTTCTAGGAAGCCACTTCCAAATACTCTAGAATGAGAGTTAAAAAGGTAAAAAGGCTCTTAAGATCAATTAGTCTTTGCAAATGATCCCCTGCGATTGAGTTTCTGTGGGCCAGAGGAAGGTAGCACACGGGTTACGGTGGGAAGCGGGCACCTCTGCATCCTTCTGAGGCTCAGCAGGGTGAGCATCATGCTGGGACGGTAGAATTGTCAGAGCCTGCACCAGGAGGAAGAAAAAAAATCAAGGAAAACTGCTGATGTTACTGCCAAGGGGATTGAAAAGCTGAACTGCCTTAGAGCAGGTCACTTCCAGAGCACTTGAAAACTGCCTTCAAATTATCCGGTCAAATGAGCGTTAGATAAGCAGAGGCTCTTTTTGGGCCTTCAGGGGAATTCAGACAAGAGGGTTATTCAGCAGCTGGGTGATTACGAAAACTTTCTGAGGCAGGTGGGGGATAAATCATTGCTGCCAACCCAAGACTCAGCTGGGAGGGTGGCTGAGGAAAGCTGTGGGGCTGAGCTGGGGCAGGCTCCTTCCTGACCAGCTACCAGATCCCCAAGCTTTTTGAGGAAGCTGATTGCAAAAAGAGGTGGTTTTTTTTTTTTTTTTGCTTGGGTTCTTTTTCAGCCAGGTTTCCTATGTGGCTAGGAAATCCCCTTATGCAGTCACTGTGCCTGTCTGTTCCTCCCCTCCTGCCCAACAGTTTTCACCCCACCAGCAACAACCCCGGGGCTTGCAGAAGCACAAGGAGAGGTTGTCCTAGGCGTGCTGTGAAAACGGGCGGGCAAATACAGCGAGGTGTTTGGGATCTAAGGGCTTGAGCAAAGTGCCACGGGGTCACTGTCCCTCTGTCCCTTCCGTAATACAGAGGACCAGCCTGTAGAAAAGCTGGGGGATGTTCACCCTCCAACACACTTCGGGTTGTGGAGATGGATGGAGGATATTCCTGTCTGGGGACCATCTCAGCCCACCAGCAGCCAGGGCTAAGCCTGCTCAGGGACACACTGAGGTTGTGCACAGCAAAGGGACCTGGAGAGCACCACGTCTGTGGTCTGGCAGAGGACTGTCAGAGGAGATGGAGATGAAGACGGCTGGCAGACAGGAGTCTGGCTTCTGCCAGTGAGTCACTGCAGAGCTGGGCAAGCTGCACGTCCTCTTGTGCCTCCGGTGCTGGCAAAAAAATATAGGATACAGATCTGTCTCCATGTTGGGCTCTGAAATTCTCCAAAGGAGGCAGAGGAGGGAGGCAGGGTATGTGTGCTAGCCATCGCCTTTTGATCCCTAAAAATGGAAAGTGCTTGGTTTGTCCTGCAGCCAGCAGTTAGTGGTGCCATGTAAATCAGCAGATGATGAGTCGAAGTCTATCAGCAAGGTTAGTGAAGGACACTGGAGTCACTGTTTCCCCTTCTCTTCCCTCTCCCCTCCTTGTCATAACAAAGATCTCCTTCTGTCCTTCTCTTCCCTACAGAATAAGTTAGGTCTGGCCATCTCCAGCTCAATCTCCTGCTCCAAGAAGGGTCATCAGAGTTAGGCCAGGAGCCTGCTGGGTGAATTTTGAGTATCTCCAGGGGTGGAGATAGCACAGGGGTGTTTTGTGTGGCTGCACCAGACATAAGAAATGGCGGGGGAAGGGCTACACAAATGGCACGTGCTGATGGCACCTAGGGGCGCAAGGCAGCAAGGTCCCAGCAGATCTACGTGCACTGTCTCAGGACAGCTGGGCTGGGAGACAGAGCAGTGAGTAAATCCTGGTGACTCACTGCCACAGGACAGGGTGGAGAGACCCAGCAGCTCCTCCAGGGGACAAAAAAAAAAAAGTATATGAAGCCAGCAAATTGTCACCCACCTAGGAGGAAGCCAGGAGACATGAGCAAGACTCAGTAGATGGCATCTCCTTGTTCTCCACAGAGAATCCTGGACAGGCAGCTTGGACACCAGTGCCAAACTGGTGGGCACACATCTCTTGGTGCTCGTGGATGTGAAGGTGAGAATGCAATGAGTGACACCAGTTTAGTTTTGGGGTTTGGTTTAAAGTTAAACCACCTTCCCTACTACAAGGTCTCGCGCTGTGCATTACTGTATTGACACAACATCATTTCCTACAGCTGCAGCTTCTGTTTGTCGCCTCATCCTTTCACTGTGCACATTGGAGAAGAAACTGACTGCCTTTTCTACAGCCTCCTCTTAAATAGTAGAAGACAGCAAGTGCATGCCCCTGAGCATTGGCTTTTCCAGGCTGGTCAAACCCATCTGCCTCAGCCTCTCCCCATACGTCTTGTGCTGTCACACAGAATCACAGAATCACAGAATCATCCAGGTTGGAAGAGACCTCCAAGATCACCGAGTCCAACCTCTGACCTAACACTAACAAGTCCTCCACTAAACCATATCACTAAGCTCAACATCTAAACGTCTCTTAAAGACCTCCAGGGATGGTGACTCAACCACTTCCCTGGGCAGCCCATTCCAATGCCTAACAACCCTTTCGGTAAAGAAGTTCTTCCTAATATCCAACCTAAACCTCCCCTGGCGCAACTTTAGCCCATTCCCCCTCATCCTATGGATGTCTCCACTGGACTTAAAACAGTTTGTTGTTCCCTCTTTTACTGGGGGACCCAAAACTGACCACAGTGCTCCACATAGAGGAGGATCATCACTTCCCTCAACCTGCTGGCTCTGCAACGGACGTGCAGGAGAACACCAACTGCCATCAAATTCAGTAACGGTTGAATCAAAGCCATCTCAGAAGACCCTGACAGTTCTGCTCTCCCTCCCCGTACCATGTCTTTGGAAATCTCATCTGAGAATGAGCCTATGGATACCTCTCGTTACTTAGCAAGTGTCTCCCTGCAGGAGCAGCAAGAACAAGCTGTTGCATCTTGAACAGCAAAGCTTTAAGTATTTGCTGATGCGAACTAACATGCCACTCTCCATTTAGATTCGTATGTCCACTCTGTTCTGTCTGATAAATTGCCTCCCATGTAGAATTAGAGAGTCACAGGATGGTTTGGGTTGGAAGGGACCTTAAATATCATTTTACTCCAACCCCTGCCATGGGCAGGGACACCTCCCACCAGCCCAGGTTGCCCAAAGCCCCATCCAGCCTGGCCTTGAGCACCTCCAGGGATGGGGCATCCACAGCTTCTCTGGGCAGCCTGTGCCAGGGCCTCATCTTTTGCCCCATGAGCAAAACTGATTAGGAGCAAACCTAGGAGAAATGAACAACAGACACCTCCTGCCGGCTTGGAGATGAAAGGGTGCTTTCAAATCACTAAGAAAACATGATTTTTTAAAAAATGTTCCAAAGCAGGAGCCTAATTGAGCTTTTAATCACACTCTCACCCCTCCAGGCTCCATTGGCATGTTATTCCCCTGGCTGATAGAGCTCCTCGTAGACCAGAAGCGAGAGCAGGAGGTTGTGAGACAGGACGCCTGGGCTGCCCTGAGGTCTGCCCCCAACCTGCTGTGGGAAACGAGTCTCAGCCCTGCTCCTGATGGGCTGCGCTGGCAGATTTGGAGGCCGAGGGTTTGCCTGCGAGGTGGTTTTATGCAGCATGCGTCACTGCAGCTGTGGTTTCCACCGCACTTATCGTTACGGCACCGTAACGCTTCCCTGTCTTACAGAAGTGTCAGGAAGATTAGTTGATGTTTGCTCAGCGCTGGACAGATGCGAGGAGAGGGGAAAGGTCCCCTGCCAGCTCTTCCTTCTCGCTGAGCAAATGTCATTCTCTCTGATGATGTTTTCAAGCCCTGCCAGTATCCCTCTGCTTGCCTTTACCTCCTCCCCTCTGGTGGCCCTTGCAGACCAAGGTCCCAGAGCAGAGTTTCTCCCGCCCAGCACAGCAGGAACCTTCTCATGGGAAACATCAGGGCTCTTAAAAAACCCTTCTTCTTTCTCACCCCTTGCTTTCCTACCGAGTCTGTGTCCTCCTATCCCTCCTGCTTTGTGGCCACACGCTGTGTGGGGCTGGTAGGAAGCGCTGGACAGACCAAGTGGAACCAAGCCGGTCCCTCCTGCACCTCCATGAGGGCAGGAGTCTGCTGAATTATTACTCATGGAACAAAGGAAGAAATCCCATTTTATGTGCCCCTGCTCTGGCCCCGCTTCTCTCTCTCTTTGCTGCCATCACATCGCAATGGATTCGTCCCCGGGAAAGAGAGGCAGGTTAGCTCTGAATCAGCTCTGTGGTCCCACAGAACCCAACGCCAAAAATCTGGGAAAAAAAAATGCAAAACTCTGCATTGCTCCCAGCAGGATGAGCTGATGCCAAGTGCTGAGCCCCTGGATTGGGGCTGTGATGGCTCTCTGAGGCTCTGCTGTGTGTCAGCCCAGGGCAGGAGCACCCCAAGAGCAGAGGGTTTGGAGAGGGATATGAAAGCAGCAGCATTGCTTCAGGGACAGCAACACACCTGGGAAAAAGGCAGGGGAATGAATGCACTTGCTTCCAGCGTAAGAAGGGCATTTGGGTTGATGCCAACCTCAGGACAGGCAGAAAAAAAGCAACCCACCAGCAAAAGCCCCCTCAGTGAGGCATTCCTGTAGTCCTGGGAGGGAAATTCATGAAGCCTTGACCCATGTGTGTTTTTTTTTTAAACCTTATCCTTTAAAATAACCAAAAATAGGAGAGCCAGAAGAGGCAGGAATCTCAGCAGCTGAGGAGACCCACACTTTGAAAGCATCCTAAAACCCTTCCCCGGAGATACCTGCTGGCTTGACCATCCATCCAAGAGTCTCTGCTGAGGCTTTTGCCTCTCTTGCTTTTGCCAAGCTTCCCAGCTTCGATGGAGGACAACAGTACGAGATGTTGAGGCAAATTTATGGAGCAGGTCAAGACATCCATCTCTTGTGCGCGAAGCCCAGCCTCTGGGTATTGCAACCCGCAGGATCACAAATCCCAAACTGCTTGGGGTGGGAAGGGACCTCTGGGGCCATCTGGTCCAGGCCCTGCTCAAGCAGGGCCACCTCCAGCAGGGTGCCCAGGACCACGTCTTGGTGGCTTTTGAAGGTCTCCAAGGAGGAGACTCCACAACCCCTCTGGGCAGCCTGTGCCAGCACTCAGCCACCCGCAGAGGAACAAAGTGCTTCGTGACGTTCAGACATAAACCAAGTCCATTCACCAGGCCTTGCAGCGCAGCCAACTGAGGCAGTAAATCAGGCTTCTGCTTTGAAGAGGAAAAGCATTTTTGCAACGGACCAAGGTGCCCGGCCAGGGTTTGCTAACAAGCACGGGAGCAGTTGCCATGGTAGGAGGAAAATCTCTGGGCTGATTAGGATTAAACATTGGCTTCCCAAAGACCAAACAGAGGTGGCCCTGCTTGAGCAGGGGCTGGACCAGGTGGCCCCAGAGGTCCCTTCCCACCCCAACCAGTCTGTGGCTCTGGGATTTTGTAAGCAGAGCTCCCAGCTCTCCATTTAATAAAGCCACAAGGTTTCTCAGATGACTCTGGCAAGGAGGCCCCATGACCAGCTGCTGTTTCTCAGAGCTGTGGGGCTTAAGGCACACGGGGCATCCAGAGCTAAGCAATCTGCCCTCTTGCAGAACTCAGCGCTGACCATCTCCGCCAAGCCCACAGCTTGCCTTTGAGCAGTAATTTTGCTGCTTTGAGTTCAGCGATTTCCAGCAACGGGGAACCTCCTGTCCACCAGCTACCCCAGGTGGCTGCCTGCAGTGGTTCGCAGCCTCCGCTGGTTAAAAACAGGAGGTTTTTGAACATATCCAGCCTCTGCTCCAGCTGGCTGGACGTGGTCAGGTTTTCACAGCGTGGCTGGAGCCTCGTTCACCCCTTGGCACCTCTTTGCACTGACCGCATCCAGGTCAGCTGTGGATGCTAACAGCTGGATATATTTTTATTACAGCTCAACATCACGTCTCTAGCACACACAATTTCAGTGGTCCTGGTAATGCCAGCACTAACAGCACTGACAGCCTTTGGCATGACCTCAGACAAAGCCCTAACCCCAATTTCCTTCCCGCGCATCCCCATGGCCGTGTCCTCGCTGCTCTGGTTATCTCACGCTGTTTTCTGCTTTAAGCCAGACCTCCTCCCCGGCGCTCGGTGCTGTCAGAGAAGCCACCTCGCCTTTCAGCTGCCGGTTTCTTGGGCATCCAAGGTAGGGCAGCTGCTGCCAGGTGGGACACGGCAGGATCCCAAAGCGGTGGGAAAGCTGCAGGGATGAGCCACGCAACGCCTGGGCTATCTCGAGAGGAGCGAGAGAGGGAAAGCTAGCGTGTGAGATCTGACAGGCTCATAACAAACCCAGCTGGCTGGCACACACACCGAACCCAAAACACCCCGGGCCACCCCCCTCCCACCCTCCTGATACCATCACACCCCTCCGCGTTTAATTAAAAAAGGATTAAAGCCGGCTGCAAGGACGTGGGCGATGGCTGAGGTCAGGGGGTGCCTTGCGAACAGGCGCCAAGCCCCGCAGCTGGTGCTGGGCCACTGGGCTGCCTGCTGGCGACGCTGACTTCTCCAAAACCTGGGAAGGTCTCAGCTGAGAGCCAGGCACCGCATCCGGGCTGTTTTTTTCTTACAGAGCTGCTCCGGGATGAGAGCTGCAGGGAAAGGGTCAAATTAGTGGTGCAGGAGCCCACAGGGGATGCTCACACTGCTGGTAAGGGCGAGCAGGACGGGGACACATCTCCGCTGGCCCTTCCTGAGGCTCGTGTTTGGCTGTGTGTCCTTCCAGAGCTCACGTCCCACCCCCGGGAGCCCCATGCAACCATCACGGCCCCGTCTGTGAGGTTCAGCTCAGGCAAGCAGCTCTGTCGCAACACCACAGGGCTGCTCCAGCCCGCTCCCCAGTTCCCAAAGTGGGATTTTTTCACCAGGCAGAGCTCAGAGGTTTTCTTCCAGCCAGGCACACACCGGTCCTTCCCAGATCCAGGCTCATGAAAAGCCCTGGGAAGGTGTCCATGGATGGGGCACAGTACCAAGGAGCCCCCAACTCCCCTCGCTGGAGGGGCATTCCCTAACCGTGATGGGAGATGGCTGGAAGTCACCTCCACAGTGGGGTTAACCTGGGTTTGAAGTCTTAATGTCAGAGAATTTCACCTTCAGGAGAGTGACTTATTCTCAGGAAGATGGAGAAAAACTTAGTTAGAAGTTTATTAGAATGTCCTGGGTTAGAAGGGACCCACAAGGATCATTGACTGCGACTCCTGGGTCTGCACAGGACCACCCAAAAATCAGACCATGTGTCTGAGAGCGATGGGACGTGGTGTGTGGTGGCAGGAGAACAGATGTCTCGGGTTGGTGGATGGACTCTACCACAGTGATGTCCCCACTGGGAGCCCTGGGCCTCTTGGTTTGTATCACTGCAGAGAACTTATCTGGAGGACACGAGCGGGTCAGCAGCTTGGTGCCTCGTCCAAGTTGTGACACAGGGCCAGGCCTCGCAGGTTGGACAGGCCAGTCCCTGGCATGTCAGTCCTCCCGGTTTGACCTGACACAGTCACACATCCCCTAAAGCATTTCGGCTCAGCCCCAAACCCAGACCTTCTGCAGTGCCTTGGCCATAACAAGCCTGAAGAGCCCAGCAGAGTCCTGGTGGCCTTTTAAGCTCTTCCTAATAGGATTTAATAGAATCACAGAATAGGATCATTAAGGTTGGAAAAGACCTCCAAGATCATCTGGTCCAACCACCCCCCTACCACCAATGTCACCCACTAAACCATGTCCCTAAGCACCACGTCCAACCTTTCCTTGAACACCCCCAGGGACAGTGACTCCACCACTTCCCTGGGCAACCCCTCCCAATGCCTGACTGCTCCTTCCGAGAAGAAATGTCTCCTCATTTCCAACCTGAACCTCCCCTGGCACAACTTGAGGCCATTCCCTCTAGTCCTATCACTATCTGCAAGAAGAGGCCGACCCCCAGCTCCCCACACCTTCCTTTCAGGTAGTTGCAGAGAACAATAAGGTCTCCCCTGAGCCTTCTCTTCTCCAGACTAAACACCCCCAGTTCCCTCAGCTGCTCCTCACAGGACTTGTGCTCCAGGCCCTTCACCGGCTTCGTAGACCTGCTCTGGACACGCTCCAGGGCCTCGATGTCCTTCTTGTAGTGAGGGGCCCAAAGCCGAACACAGCACTCGAGGTGCGGCCTCACCAGAGCAAAGTACAAGGGGACGATCACCTCCCTGGCCCTGCTGGCCGCACTATTCCTGATACAAGCCAGGACGTCAGTGGCCTTCTTGGCCACCTGGACACACTGTGGGCTCACGTTCAGGCAAGCATTGATCAGCACCCCCAAATCCTTTTCCCCTGTACAGCTTTCCAGCCACTCTTCCCCTTCCCACCCGTGGAGAACTCAACTTTTAGGTCCTTTAAAAGCCCCCAGTCCCAACAGCCTCATTAATTGCTGCCGTCCCCGTGGTGCTGTCACCCAGCCTTGGAAAGAGCTCTCCCTCCCTCCACACCTCTCACCTGCCAGAGCCCAGCTGACTCACCCGCTCCGCCTCGGGCAACCCACGCAGCCACCAATGATGATTGAATTACCTAACGATTAAGCAGGGCCTTAAATCTTTGCAGCACTTAACGTGTATTGACTAATTAACCCGAGCACCTATCTGAGGTAGGTTAGGTTCAGTCTTGCAGGCGAACATGCCCACGGCTGCCTCCTGGGTTGAAGGCAGAGCCACCATTTTGTCCCCATGGGACCTGCGTGGCACTGCCCCTATAGGGCCCGCCGGGACGTCAAGGGGTCACAGGGCCCATAAGACCATGTCCCTAGCCCAGGGTTCTTTCAAAGCC
The DNA here is from genome assembly GCF_009769625.2 of Cygnus olor. Lineage (NCBI taxonomy): Eukaryota > Metazoa > Chordata > Aves > Anseriformes > Anatidae > Cygnus > Cygnus olor. Next base: position 157,108,209 of record NC_049170.1, on the reverse strand, counting down.
TGACCTTGACTGGGCTTTTCTCCCACATTTTCTGTCTTCTCAGGGAGGGCAGGGTTCAGGTTCACCAAGCTATGGGCATCCCACAAGCAGTCAGGTGCCTCTGGCTCTGCCTGGTTCCCAACCCCACAAGACTCGGGGCCTGATCCTGAGTGAACAATTAACCTTCTTCCTCCAATGCATCTGCTTTTCACCCAGGTGAGGGTAAAAGAAAATGCCCTGCAGGTTCCCAACCATCAGCTAAGGCCAACATTAAGCCTGCCTTGGTCCCCCTGTACTGATGAGTACAGGATCCCCCAGCACAAGGACAGACACCCCAGCTGTAGGCGACCCCATTTGACTTCCTGACACCAAAAGGTTCAGTCCCTGCTCCAGCCATGTGGTGCCCATAACAGCAAGGAAGGGGTTTGAGCCAAAAGTGTCAGCGTGCAGGTTGCAAAGGTATCTCCACAGCTTATAAGGGACAAGGGACACCCTTCCCGTGTCCTCCATCTCACGCTGCTGAGGACAGGGCTCTTGTCTGCGCTGCGGGTACACCATTTCCTTGCTTTTTTAACAGGGAGAAGAGAAACTTCCACCCTCACCGTGAAATCCACCCCAGAAAATCCAGAGTCCTAAAGCAGAGGAACTTGTAGACTAACACTTTACCTCTGGGTCATAAACCATCACATACATTAGGAGGATTTTTTATTTTTTTATTTTTTCTCTTTCCTGAATATGTGCTGATCTCACTCATCTGGGGAAAAGCACGCCGTGTTCTCAGCCAGGCTCTACCTGGCAAGCTGCACACGCTGTGACAGAGGGAGCGAACTTCTGAGCAAGCTCTGCAGTGGCTGCTGCCGGGCTTCTTGTGGTTTCCTTCTGGAGCGAGAGCTTGGCTTCTTCACCTGGCCTTCTGGAGAGAGATGAAGGGTAAGTCAGCAAATCAGCTCCACGCACTGCGAGCATCCTCTGCTTTCAGCCATCGCACAGATTAGCTCGGGTCGGGATTTGCCGCTAGCTGGGCGAGAAAACGTCTGCAGGCTTCCCCCCCATCTCCCGGGGAGCAAGCAAATGCTTTAAAAGCGTGCTGCATGCAGGCACGGAAATCAACGGGGAACGCTCCTGATGCTATTTTAAATGTCGACACAAAACCGCTAGCTAGCAACACTGAATCCGGCAGGGCTGCAGAAAGCCAGGAGCAGTAGCAGCACAGGCACCGGCTGCCTGCCCGTGCAGCAGGGAAGCATTTGCACCGACGCGTGGGCTGCTCGGCGGGTCTGCTTCGTCGGTGTGTCTCCTCCCGACGCCGCCGTGGCGTTGACATGTCGGCTTCTGGATGCCTCGGCGTCCCGCAGGCAGCTCCGGGGTTAAAAATGATCCGCAGCTAAGCCGTCCAAAGGGATCCGCGCTGCCACCCATGTGAGTGCCGGTGGAAGTTTGCATGCGAGGCTCCAAGGGGGGGATGCAGCTCTCGGCGGCGGGGTGACTGATGAAAAACATCGTGGTTTGCCCCCGGAGAGGGTGGGGGAAAAGGGCACGCTGCAGGCTCGCCGCATCCGCTGGGTGCTGCTGAAGGCAGCGCGTGAGATTAAAGGTGGCATCTGAGAGTAAAGATAGCGCAGCGGCTCCCAGACTAAAAATAAAGGATATTGCAGAGCTGGCTGCCGCAGGAAACGTCCCCTCGGTAAAGCACTTGGAAGGAGAAGAGCAATTCTGTGGCTGCTGCTGCAGGTCTTTTCGCGGGGTTAATTTGGGGTGAGGATGTTTGCTGGCGGTTAAATGATGCAGCCTGGGAGGCTGGTTGAAGATGCAGAATTACCAGACTGGGCTGCTGTTCGGAAATGGCACGATCACCTCAAGACAGGGGAGCACAGATCGGTTTGATCTCGTCCTAGAAAAAAATATATCTATATGCTTTTTAAAGATAAGGCCCATTTTGCAAAGCCCAGACACCACGGTGATGGGCACGACCGAAAGCAGCTCTTTGGACTGGCGGCTGAGTGCCAGGCCTCTGCAGAAATGCTGCTTGTGCAAGCAAAACTGCTGCCGGAGGAAAAAGCTCAGTCGCTGGGGAGCTTCTTGTGCGTGGGTGCATGTCTGCGTTTGGGGGGGAGGAGGTGAGAAATGCTCCCCGTCCCCCCAGCTTACTCTGCAGGCGGTCAAATACAATGGTTTTGCTCTAGCTGTGATGTCGGGTACGATGCAGGGCCGTGCTTTTAGCAGGAGAAACCCACCCGGGTTTAACGTGATGGTTATTTCTGGTGCTTTCAGTGCTTATAGCCTTGGGAATTTCATAGCTATAACCGGAGCCTATTTCTGAAAAGCTGGTGTCAGAGGCCCGTTGCTGCTACTGATGGATGAGGATTGATTCCCCTGATGGAGGGATCGATCCTGCGTGGTCATTACGAGCTCCAGCCACGGGTCCCACCTCCTCTCTGCCTTCCCTGGTTCACATCTCTGTTCCCTGTTTTTGGGGATGAAAGTTGGGGAAATGAGTCCTCCAGAATTAGTTTTTTGGTGTGAGCTCCAGGGAGCAGGGGGTAGAAGTAAACTGCAGTGGTTCCCAGGGGAGCCGGCATGGAAAGGAGCCCGAGAGCAGGGAGCTGGTGCCATGGGCAGAGCTGAGCAAGAAGGAGGTGGGAAGGACGGGGCAGAGGCACAGCCCCTTGGGTGGCATTTGTGTGTGCTGGCAGTGCTTCTGGGGACGGAGGGGACATGGGGAGGGACGGGAACACACACTCATTTTGTGCTTTTGCAAGGAAAGGGACCTTTGCTCCTTCCCTTCTTCTCCATTAAATTTCGCATGGCAACCCCTGCTGTAGCTTTCCTTACAGAGGGGAGAGCACAGTCGCTGTGAAGACTGGTGTCTGAGAGCAGCAGGCAAGGAGCTTAAAGCTCAAGCTTCATCCTGCAGACCTTCAATCCACCCTAAAATCCCAGTGGCTGCTTCAGGACTGATCATCACCAAAATATTCAGCTGCGTAAGGGCACTTCCTCCACAGAAGTAGCAGCCTGTCCTGGATTGCTACTTCATTGCCTTTCACGACATAGTTTTTTTTTTGCACTAAATTTACGGTCTGTATTTTTTTATTTAACGCAGCCGAGGACAAAGGGTCCTTTATACCGAGCAACCATCTTAAAATGTGCCTATTAAACCTCGCCCTGTGAAACCGTAGGGGTTGAGTGCTGCAGGCTCTGGTAGCGATGGCCCCGATGTTTCTTGTCCTTAAGATTACAGGAACTGAGCTCAGAACAATGTTGTCATTGTCAGAAAGGCTGGAGGGACGGAGGAAGTACGGCAAGACTGGCACACGAGGGAAGGCCTGCAGCTCTCCGACTGCCAGGAGACCTTCCTGGTGTCTTCGCCCAGAAAGGTTGTGGGGTTTCCTTCTTGGAGATCTTCAAAAGCCACCAGGACATGGTCCTGGGCACCCTGCTGGAGGTGGCCCTGCTTGAGCAGGGGCTGGGTCAGATGGCCCCAGAGGTCCCTTCCCACCCCAACTGCTCTGGGACTCTGTGATTAATGATCCGGATGACCAGGAAAATCTTCATCCACCTCTGAAGCACAGCCACTGCTTTGCTTGGCAGGGATTGGCAACCTCCACATATTCTGCCACGGAATTGGGCGTAGTGTTTTAGCCCTGCCGTCCACCCACCTTCCCACTGTGATTTATTCCGGGTGCTGAAAGTGACCAAGCACCACAAACAAACTCCTCCTGGATGAGCAGCTTTCCTGGACTGGTACCCACAGAGTGCCTCTGCCTGCCCTGAAGTCATCCGCAAGCTGGTCTGAGATGGATCCAGACCCCCAAGGGACCAAGGTGAGGGCAAACATTTCCAACATCCCAGAGCAATAGGAATTATAACACACACAAAACAAACACCTTGCTAGCAGCTGCACGCATGCACGAAAACACTGACCTGAACAGCAGCCAGATCGTGTTTTTTTTTTCTGAGAATGCCCCATTCTTGAGCAACTTTTCCAGTACATCCCACGCAAAGAGGTTTTCCTTGAACGCCACATGGGAGCATTTACCACCTTGTGCCAGGTTGTTTTCTTTTCTAATTGTGTAAGGGCTGGGAGGGCTCCCACGTATCACCTGGTGTCTCTGTCCTGGCTGAGACACCCTGAGCGAGGCGTCCTCGGGGTGCTCGGGGACCAAAATCCAGCCAGGTTTCCCTGCCCCTACTTGATGTGTGTAGTTCTGCTGAAGTCACAGGATCCCAGACCGGTTGAGGTGGGAAGGGACCTCTGGGCCCACCTAGTCCAACCCCTCCCTGCTCAAGCAGGGCCACCTAGAAGAGGTTGCCCATCAAGGCAAGCCAAGACATGATCCCAGCTTTCCACAAAAGCCTCGGGCTTTCATTTTGGCACGTACATGCGGGTCTATTAAGGTATCATCCTTCCTCTTCTCGTCACGGGAACAGCCCTCCTGGGACGGGCACGTTGACTCTTCCAGGTTCACATGCACTGCAGAAGCAGTGTTGATGCTCAGGCTCCCTCAACACTAGCATTGGCTATTACTGTCTGGGATATTTTGCTTAATTAGCTAAATTTTTGGTTGTCAAAGAGCCACGGAGGGAACAAGGACAGTGTCTTTAGGGTTGTGGGTATACCTTAAGTCCCACATACTTCCCAACTGGCCCAGTGTAGGCTGTGCTTACTCTGAGTTTTATCTACTGTGAAAAAAATAAGTTTTTAAGGCCTTATTTGACCTCATTTATCAACTTTGGCCACATGAACTGGCCCACACAGTCTCCACTTGCCCACAGGATGCAAAGACGAGCCAGGATATACGCCTTAATGGGTAAAAGAGGATAGTTTGCCCCTGCTGAGTTGACCCCAAATATAGGATCCCAAATATCTATCAAATCATGTATGATGTATCACCGTACTTCATGATTAGCTATGAGTGTTGGACATGCAATATTTATTCCTAACTAAGGGAATGAAATGGTCAGACTCTCCCATCCCACATGGGAGAGCTGCAGGGTTATTTCTAGGGGAGCTGCTCTGCTCCTTGGCAGACACTTCTCATTGATCCAAACTTGAAATCCCATCAGGTCCCTCATTTCTGCATGCAGGAGGGAGAGAGAGGCCAAAGAAGCACTGTCTGCCCTGCCTGTCTGCCTCTTGGTACCCTGTACATTGGGCTGACTTGAAAATCAGGAGAAAAAATTGCATTAATTCATGAGAATCTAGTGAAAATTTCCCCCATGTTGTCTCATTCAGTAAAAACAAACTAACAAACAAACAAAAACAGTATTATAGTTCTTCTTTGACCAAATTAGATCATTTTGAAAAGTCCATTAATTGTAAAACCCCAACCCTCCCCCAGATAAAAAGGCATGGGATATACAAAATTTGTTTTCCCCAGTTTTCTTATCCAAATTTGATCTTCAGTTTGTTTGGCCATGATGAATATTTGCCTTTAATATTTCGCAAATAAACAAATTTTGAGCCCCAATCAAACAAAAATGTGAGAAGAAACGGAATATTTTCCTTTATTTGTAATGTAACACACCACACAGTGCTCAGAAATGCCTAGGGAAACCTCTGCTTCATGGTGCAGTTTTATGAGGGAGAGAAGTAAACCCTGTAGTGATGCAAAGGCAGACTGATCCTCGTCCCCGTGCGATGCTGGAGGCAGGCTGAGCAACATCCTTTATATGTTCTTTTAGATCTATTTTGGGGTATTCGACATGAGTAGCTAATCATTAGGCACAGGACAAGCTTCTGGCTGGGATCACGACCACATTGTGAGCTGGGGACTCCTGCGTTTGAGTCCTGTGTTAATGAACACAGAGCAAATAAACACTCGTTTGGAGAAGAGGCTGAGCTAGTTTGTGGGCCGGGGGGCCATGTAGAGGATGCAGAGGATCCTGCCAGAGGATTCAGTGTGCTTTGATGGGGAGGAGAGGGAGTTTCAGATCACAGTTACCTCACAGACAGTCACAGAGAAAACAACGATCAACACACTAAGAAAAATGCAGGTTAAATTTGATTTAGCAACCTGAAAAAAAAAAAAAAAAACAGGAGCAGTGCTGCACAAGCGGGGATTAGCATGCTTATGCCCGAAAGCTAAGTGGCCTGAGGAGTGAAGAAACATCATTAACTGGTAATATTCTCCTCAGTTCTCAACTAGACAATCTAGACATCCCAAATCTCTGAATTTTCCTCTTCAGAAAGCGGCACTGGGCTGCAGAGCCGCCTGCCCTCAGGAAGCTTTGGCAGCCACAGCGGGGAGGCTCTCGGTGCTGACGGCCTTGGCAGCCATTTTGACACGTCCATTGTGCGGGCGGGTTCGCGGACCCAAGGAGAACAGTGGCCTCTTCTGCGAGCGGGCGGGAGCTGTGGCTCTCCACACGTTGCGCCGGGACTCGGCGGCACAAAGGCCTGCGAGCAAGGGAGCCGGGGCCACATCGGCTCTTTGTGCAAAGGCCGGGCAGACACATCCAGGTCATTCGCTCCAGACGGCATTCACGGCCTGCAGTTTTTGTCATCCTCCAGTTGGCCCGAGGGGAGCTCGGTGCCTTGGCAGCAGCCCTGCCGCTGTCCCCCGGGTCCCTGGAGCATGGCCGGAGCGTGTGGTGGCTCGGGCACTTGGGAAGAGGCCACCACGTCCTGCTTGGATGTGAGGTGCCTCACGCACAGGGCGCACGGCCACGGCGCCTCTCGGGTTCATTTGGGCACAAAGCTCGTTCCTCACCAGCTGAGGAGACATCCAAGGACAGGATTTAGCTGCGGCTCACCGTCTCCTTCCTTCTCCTTGATCCTTGTACTGCTTTTGGCTGGGATAGTTAATTCCTAAGAGGCATAGATGCATAAGGGAATGAAGCGAAGGTCATCCATGGCCAAGTCCTTAGTTATCTCTCTCCATGCCTTGGTGGAGTCCAGCATTCAAGCTTTGGGAAGTGTTTGGAAATGGATAAATGAGCAGGAAAGGCAGTATTTTGGCAGCTGTGAAAAGGAGAGGCAAGCTTTATCCTTTGCTCTGAGGTTTCCCTCGGCTCCCAGGCTTTAGACACTGAGGCGCAGGGGTTGGCAGAGCGCAAGGAGGGAGACTTGGCCACGCTTCTTGGGCTGACAGGAGGGACTGTGCTGGAGGAAACAACGGCTTGATGATGGCTTTCACATTCACAGGGCAACTCATGGCCGTGTGTGCCTTCTGTGTGCTCATTCTTGTGGCATTTTTAGTAGATGCACCTTTGAGAGGGAAAGAAAATGAGTGCAATATCCTGTTCTTCCAGCAAACCCTGCCTTTTGTTTATGAGGCCAGCTGTCTGTCTCAGAAAAGATTTTTGTTCACAATCCTGGAGAGAGAGATGAAAATTCAGGATCAGCTGCAAAAGATCAACTTGCTGCAGCAAACCCAACACCCTCTGCACCAGCCGAGAGAGCGGGATCTTTGCTTGTGTTGTTTCTACACAACCAATCAATTGAAACCAGTCAATGAAACGCTGTGGGTTAGCATGGTCCTGCAGGCTGGTGGGGCGGCCAGAGCTGAGGGCAGGCTGGAACCAGCACGCACGGTGACGCACACAAACACATTGTCATCTGGTGAGACCCCAGGTCCTCCTGCTGGTTCATCTTGGTTCTCCAAAAGGAAAGGCCCATCCAGCGCAATCGTCGTGGATTCAGGCCTGCTTTGCGGCTGAAATTTTGTCTTCCCACAGCTTCCGTGACTCACTCTGCCCTGTTCTCCTCCTCCCTCTTTATTTCTTTTTCATGTTTCCTTTATTCCCTCCTCTAGCTTCTGATGGGGTCGCACAGGCCTCTGTGTTTGATTCTCTTCCCAGGGATCACTCATCCACATGAGCAAATTCAGCCACCTCTCTCTGCTGCTAAGAGCATCTTTCTATTCCTGACCAAACCTTCTGATTCCTTCTGCCCTACATACCATCTTAGCCTCTCCTGCATCTTCCCATGGGTGCCTAATTAATATTTAAAGGTCAGCCTGGCTAAAAAAGTTGTGGATATCCCCTTCCTCCTAAGCCTTCTCCCTAAACCTTCTCACAACACAGCGAACAATACGACATGTTATCTGCCACACCAACGCAGCTCCTGGATGCCAGCTCCACTTCCCACCTCTCTTTCCATGGTCCGTGCATTTTGGCTGGCATTAAACCTTGTGAACTTTCTCCAGCCCTGCAAGTAAATCTCTTGCATATCTCCTCCTTCCTCTGTTACCAAGCTACTTTCCATGTGCCCTGATAGTGCTTCGCTCTTACCCATCCAGGATCCTTCCTGCAAGGTGGTTGATGACCCATGGCTTCAGTGTTAAGAAGCATTTGGACAATGCCCTCAATAATGTCCTCTAACTCCTGGTTAGCCCTGAAGTGGCCAGGCAGTTGGACTTGATCTTTGTAGGTCCCTTCCAACAGAACTTTTCCACCCTAGAACAGACGTTTCTCCTAACCTCTCCTTTTTGTCTTCCATAAATAACCCCAGGATAGCCCTTCCAGCCCCTGGCAGAAGCCCATCTTTGCTCCCTAACATCCGCACCCACCACACTGACAAACATGACGTTCTTTCCCCGTGATCCCGTTTGCCTGAGCCCATCCATTCTCCGATGTCTCAATCCTGGAACGGCAAACACCAGGAGTCATTGCGCAGCACAGCTTAGCCCAGCTGCAGCTTCTTGTCCTATGGCAACAGAAACCAGGAATAATAACAGCAAGGTGATGACTCATTAAAACCAATAACCTCAATAATTAGGCTTGCTTAACTTTTCCAATTGTATAAACAACTGAAAATAAATAAATAAATAAATCTTATACTTTTATACGTACACATTTTTAATATACAAGATATTTTACTTGTCCAGCTCGTCACATAGAAATTTGCAATTTCGGGCACTTGTCTCAGGTCTGATTTCCTCTCAACCCAACAGCAATCCTAAAGAGTGAGTTGAAATGCTTGCTTTGCCCAATTCTTTTAGTCCTAGAGGCTTCCCAGCACCTCTCTGCTTCTGAGCAAGAAAGAGCCCAGCTGCAGCGGTGCCTTGGTGCTGACAACCCTTCAGCTGCCATTGCTACGGGGGAAATAAAAAAAAAAAGAAGGCAGAACTGTCCAAGTTTTGAGTTCCTGAAAAATCTGTTTAAATCAGGTCAGGAAAAGCTGTGTTAGAGTCTGGATGCAAAATCCTCTCCAGCTCTGATGCTCGGTGGGTGCATCTCTGCCATCCTCCTCCCATGGGTGCAGCCTCTTCCCTTCTACCCTGCTGCCTGCCCCTCTCTAAATAACCCTTGTCTGCTCATTTCTCTGGATGGAGGCAGAGAAGGAGGCACAAACCACGACAGGACCTGTCTGTGGGATAGGAGAGGCTCTCTGTAGGATAGGGGAGGCTGTCTGTGGGACAAGGAGCCATCAGGCAGAGGAAGCTGAGGATTGAACCTTGGAGAAGGCACCTGAGGGGAAAATGGGCAGCTGAGACCCCAGCAGGGTCTCAGGGTCTCAGCAGGGTCTTCTCCAGCACTGGGGAAGCCTTAGTGTAGACAAGACCTCAGAGCACTCAGGAACTTCACCTCCGGGCTGTCAAACCTGCCCCATAGTGCTCACACCCCCCAAAAACCCCAATGAGTACAATAATGCGGTGTTAAACAGAACAAGTGTTTATGGAGAGAGACCAGCTCGCTCTGCTGCACAGAGCTGCATGTCCTGGAGTCCCTTTTGATGTAAATGTGTGAAATTACACGTTTATTGCAAGGCTCAAATGTAGCCATGGCAACGTGATTATCAAACTGTTCCATATGGAAGTGCAAATCCATACGGGTTTCTGGCTGTTGAGATTAAACTTCCAGGGACAGGGCTCTATATACACCAAGCTCAGGCTCTCCATGTCCAAAAGGAGTCGGCTCCGGCTTTGGACCAAGATATTTTCTTTTCTTTTTTTTTTTGCATCCAAATTGTCTTCTTTCAGCTGGGCTCATCACCAAGCAGATGCAGCCGAGCTGCTAAAGGAGCCGGTACCATCAGCAGAGAGGCAGCACCATGCGCCTTTCTGCTCTTTTACGGAGTTAAAAACTTTACAAAAACTCCTTTGCTCAACCCCTCAAAGCCTCTGCGCCTCCGAAGAGGAGCCTCAAGTGGTTCAGGCTGCACCTTGAGCAATCGTCAGGCTGTCTTCGTGATTTACCACGTGAGCAAACAGGCTGAGCAGCCAGCGGCACCGTGCTCGGGGCATTCCCCCACCCACGGCACACTCATGTGACAGCGATCTGGTGACATCCCAGGGGGACGAGCAAAGCTGGCAGGCTGTCACCATTCCAGCCTCCGAGCCCTGAGCTTGCTGGCCCTTCCTCACAAGCTGGGCACCCCGATTAATCTTCCGCAGCCACCAGCTCGGGGCTGAGCCACAATATTATGAGCAGGAAAAGTCCAGAGGATGTTTCAGAGGGGTTGTGGATCCCCATCCCTGGAGATCTTCAAAAAGCCACCAGGACGTGGTCCTGGGCACCCTCCTGGAGGTGGCCCTGCCTGAGCAGGGGCTGGAGCAGATGGCCCCAGAGGTCCCTTCCCACCCCAACCAGTCTGGGATTCTGCGATATTTGGGGCAGGAGCCTCTGCAATCCCTCTGTACACAACAGAAAAGTGGATACCTCCACAACAGCGAGGTGATCGTCTTCCTTGCACACCTAAAATACCCAATGTCAACGCCCCCAAGCTGTCACGTAGGAATTCCTGGGATGGCTCCCTCGGTACGGTGTTCCTATAGTTAATTAACCTCTGATCCTCATTTCCAGCAGGAACATCTCGTGTTTCTGTCTCCAGCCAACGACTCGCGCAGCTCTTTGTCCAATAATTTAGGCAGCCTGCTAAAACCTGGCACCTGCTGCTGCAGCAGGTATTTCTGGGGACTGATCAAATCCCTTTCAACCTTCCCTCCTGCGAGCCAAACATGTCAGAGCTCCAGCACGCTCCTGTTTCCAAACCCACTTCCCACATACATCAACTGTCCTCCTCGGGTTCCTGCTCTGCAGTGGGAGGTTTTGTAGCAGAACCTCTTCACTTTTCCTCGGAGACTATTTTAAGGAAAGGTTTCGCAGGATATTTTTTGGTTGAATGTGTACAGCGTGTTGTCAGTAAAGACAGCCTTTTCTCGGTGACGAATACGATTTTGGAAAGAAAAATACTGTTTCTTAATAAAAAAAAAAAAAAAAGGTGAATCACCCCCAAGCTGTTTTAGAAAATTAATAGAAACTATTGCAGCGCTAAGTGGTGTTACCCAAATAAATTTGGGTAGGAGCTCCTGCCTGTGGCCACGCAGATATGGGGAGTTGTGCATATATGGACCTGCCATTCCTGGCTGCAGACTGAGCATCTGATTTTGGGTTAGCTGGGAATTATGGATAAAATAAAGGCACCAAAACCCTGCCTGATGCAACGCCCGCGATGCAGGAGCATCAGTGTGCTGTCGAAGCACCCAAGCCATGCCACGCGGCATCTGCTCCCCAAACTCAGTCTCTGCTGCCGGAGGAAAGCCCTCTGAGAGGGGAGGCGAAGCTGTTATCTGCATCCTCTCCGCCCCGTGTAAGCCCCTTGACCTCCGTAACCGGAGAATACCAACGGGAGCGCTGGAGCCTGAAGTGGCTGCGAGCCATTTTCTTTATTGCTCGACGAGTGGATGCAATCTGCAGGCACCGAGCGAGTCAAGAGCTTTCCGCTCCTCGCAGAAATGAGTACGCCGAGCGGCCGGCCTCGGCTAACTGCTTTTATGAATGGACTTGGAAATAACAGATGCTGCGAAGCTGTTGCTAAGAAGCATTTCTTTTTTTTTTTTTTTTTTGCCTGCTGCCATGAATGCTCCGGCCAACGCAAGCCCCGGTGTCCCGAGCGCTGCGCAGCCCCCAAAAACGAGGAAGTGGGCAGGGAGAGAAAAGGTTCCCGCTCTGCTCTCAGCCTGCACCGCGTTGAGCAATTATCCAGCCCCGTATCTGCAATTATTTCTGGCAAGGTTTCTTCACCTCATGGGAGACTTCTGGAATAACACCGCGCTCTTCTAGGGAGTGTCAGCCATCAGGCGAACGTGCCTTCCAGAAGCGATTTTTATTTTTTTTGTTTAAATATGTAAGTAATTGTTTCTTTAGTGTTTGGTCTTTGCCTTTTAGTGACTCACACTTCTACCTTGTCGGCTTTCAACACGGGCCCTGCCCTCCCTCGCAGTGCTACAATCCTCCCAGCTCTCACCCACGGCGCCAGGTCACCCAGGGTGAAATGGTGAAAGACGAGAAGCTCTCTCCTGCCCGCGCCGGCCAGATGTTCAGCTCACGGGGGGCTGCTTTTGGGGGGCTGCAGGGGCTACGTGCGCTGCAGCAAGCAGGCAGAAGAAAAAAAAATAGGTGTAGGCAACGCCTCCGATAGATGTAAATAGAGGTTGGTCTGTGGTTTGGGATTTGGACGAATCCAGATGCATTTTCACGGAGACAGCGACAGGCTCTGATCCCCGGCACGGCTACTGTGCCAAGCGTCTCCTTTCTGTTCCAGCCTCCTGCGGCGCAAAAGTGCTCTTCAAAATAAAGAGACAGAAAGCTTAAACGTTCATAAAACTACTGCTTTAGCTTTTAATCTCGGTGAAAAAAAAAAAAAAAAAAAATGACCCCACCTTTCAGGAAGGGCTGTTTTTCTTTTTTTTGGTTTGGTTTGGTTTGGTTTGGTTTGTGTGTGTAAATTTTCTCCCTTCGCTCCTCTCCAAAAAAGAAAAAGAAAGAAAGAAAAAGAAAAGAAAAGAAAAATCAACTTGAGGCGGAGAGCAATTATGGAAAATTTCAGGCTCAATGGTTAAAGCGTGGCCAACTTGTAAAGTAATTGGAAACACAAGGAGAGAAAGGGAAGTGTTTGGCAACATGAGTACCATGCCTTGGGATGAAAGGTGCTGTGTGAGTGGAGGATTCTTTTTTATTGCAAGCCCTCCTCTCTCTGATATGTTAATTGTGTTTTGCCTGATCCCTTGACAGTTCATTAATTTTTTTGTCCAATTGCAGGCTGCGGAGGGCAGATAAATTTCAGGCTATTATGGGAACACCCTAGAAGTTTGTACAGAAAGGAAACTCTCTGTTTCCTGTATCATCCTTCTGGGGATCTTGAAAGAGCTCACAAAAAACACTTAAGCAAACTTTCTTTGCTGGAAAACGGAAGGAAAGGAAACTGTGAACAAGCAAACAACACTCAGTTCCATGAGACAAGAGATACTCGTAGGTCATTAGAGAGAAAGTAAAGGCGATGACTGCAACGGCGCCACCCCCACGCAGAAACTGTCGGAGGGTTTTCTGAAAAGAACGGGAATGTCTGCAGCTGCGCAGCATTTCTGATCTGTAAAAGGGTAAATGACGCAAAGCACCAGTGGGATGGGGGGGCGGGATATCCATCCCAGCAACGCGTGAAGTCCTTTCGAAGTTTTTGTGAGGTTCAAGTAAATGAGCTGGAAATGCTCACGGATCACCCGAGTAGCTTCGCTTTCCTCCTGGCGTTAACAGCACAGTCGGCAGAGGTCTGTTACCACCAGCTCTGAATTTTTTGCTACATAGATATTGAAAGCAAAGGTCGGAACAGCTGAAAGTTTTCCTGGGGCTGGCTTCAAGTGCAGAATTCACACGGAGCTCAGAGGGCTGGGCCAAGCACAACTTCAGGTGTGTGAATGTATCCTCCATCTCCAAGCCAAAGAAACACTGGGAACGACGATTTACGGGCTTGTCCCTGTCTCTGGATTTCAAGCCACTTTCCTAAGGACGTGAGGTTGGCATGTTCTCATGAACTGCTGTCCCCCCTCGTGATAACTTTAACACTTCTGGGTTTCAGCTGCACTTCAGAGGGACATCAAAATCACAGGGCAGCTGAAACTCTAGGAATTCGTTCAAATAAGCGCTTAGATCTGCAGGGGGCTCATTTGGAACGCTGATTTTGTGGAATTCTTTTTGCGTACATGCACATGGTGGAGAGACCTTCTATCTGCTTAAACCCCAGGAAAACGTCTGCTTGAATTTTGCAGTCAACAACAAGACACAGACCTGTAAGAAGAAGTGGTTTAGGGGAGCTCTTGGCTAGCAGCAAGCGGAGCAGGCTGGGAGGAAGGGAGCGAAAGGGAAGCAGTAGCAGCAGCTCTCATTTCTGGGAAGTAAAGCTCAAAACAAACCAGAGGGGGTGACGGAAAGCTGATATCCCCTACAAAACACGTGTGCCCCTCTCAGAAGAGGAAGAGTCCAGCAGGTCTCTGGTTTGAGGCGGACAGATAGATGATAAGAGCTGGTGTCTGCTCCGTACCTGTTGTAGAGTTCAAGAGCGGATTTCTGTCTCCAAGGGTGCTGACTGGCAGTTTTTGAAAGGCATTTATGAAAATCTCAATTGTGAAAACATTTTTTCTGGCGGATTCTGTATCGCTCGCTTCTGGTCTGACCAAAACCACTAAGAGGAGAAAGGAAGAGAGAGGAAAATATATGAAACTTTTGCCAGCTGGAAGAAAATATCTCGCTCAAATTCAGAGCAACCCATTCAGGCCAGTTCTTGTCTAATTGCGATTGGGGAGGGCCACTTTTGCAGAAATAAAGCTGATTACTTGATGGGAAAAATCGAAACTCCTCAAAACCATTTCTGCTGGTCTGTTCTCAAAGTTCTGCACAGCAACACTGCTTCCCCGGGGAGCTCGTTAAAATACCCCCATTGCTCTCATTGCTAAGAATTCCTCTCCTCTCAGTTTTATTAACTTCTTCATCTTGTGCCACAACCTCGTCTGCTCCGGATGTCGCCAGTAATCTCCACTCAGAACCTTCTGAGGTTCTGTCTCTATAGCATCAACACCCCCATCCTTTCTACCCTCAAACTAAGAGCGCTACCAGCTCTGCATGCGCTTGTGTGTGTGGGGAGGGAAATTTTTTAATTTTTCTGTGTTCTGGCCCAGGTAAGCGCCAAGATGTCCTTTGGGAGAGCATCCGTCTGCACCCAGCATCCGACTGCACCCCGCAGACGCTGACAGGCCAGAAGAAAGGGCTGAGACCCATGTAGGGAGGAAGGATTTTTACTTCTACCCTGAAATACTTAGAAAATATTCCCTGCTGTGTTTGATTCACTAATTATAGAAGAAAAAAGTCAAGGGGACAAAACTTTTGGTCCTACCAATGCAGTCCTGGGTCTCTGAGGTACTTACTTTAGGAATTTAGCTGCCAGACTCCTTTTACAAGTCAAGGAACAAGGTGCTGAACTGATAGGATTGCCCAAATAAGAACAGCATCGGGGAAGGATGTCTCTGTTACCTTCCTGGTTCGTTTGCTGTTGGCAATGCTCTAAAAAAAGAGCAACGGCACCTCTGGGTCCCCCTCCAGCAGGCTGTGTGGTGGCTCTAGGATGATCCGGGAAGCGTACAAGGAAAATGATGAAATTGCTCAGAAGAAGCTGGGAAACGCAGCTGGTTTTATAGGGGTCAAAAGTGAGAACGGGAGCGTGACTTCCCCTGGGAGAGAAAATACTATGTGAAAGGGTCTGACCGTTATCTGCCAGCCTCCGCAGGCTGAAATGAGGTTTAGCAACCGCGGCGTGAGTCAATGTGCGCAGTTTATCCAGCAGAAACCTGCCCACTTTTTATGTTGGGTTTCCCACCAAATTGGCTAGACACACGGACTAATCCTGAGCATATACAACGAGCAGATGAAAGGAGAGGAACAGAAGAACCCCTTTTGAGAGCAGATAGATTTTAAATCATTGTCACTGCGAAGTGAAGCTAGAGCTCAAGAACAGCAGCGTGCGGTCTCCACACTGTAGGTAGAGGGATTCCCCCAAATAAACATTACTTGAAAATTCACGACTGGGGTGATAGTCAGTTCTAGGGAAAAGGAAAAATAATAACACAATTTTTTGGAGCAAATTACAGAATTTGTGAGTTTGACATTTTCCACCCACCTTCTAGGGGAGACTTGCTTAAAAGAACCTTTAAAAAAAAATCAGTGTTTTGCTGAGGATTTTAGTTTCCACTCCAAACAACTGTGGACTTTGGAAATGCATTTCATTTTTTTCCTCTAAGTTTAAAATGGCTTTAATATGAAACACTTCAGGGTCCGCAGTTGTTTGGCTGTGTTTGGAAATTCAAGTAATTAGAATAAAAAATATTCGCCCAAGTCGTTTCAGTTTCTCCGTCACAACTACGACAACAGCATGCTCCAGGTTATTCTTGAAACCTGGATTGCTTAAGTCATTTAAATAGATTTCTATTTCAGAAACAAAATGAGAGCCAAGAATTTCACAATTAAAAGCTCGAGGGCTATAAAACTTGGCTTCACCTAAGACTCTTAACATTGTTTTTATTATCTTAATCACTAGGTTCTTTACATACTAATTTTCCATCCCATTGCCAACCAGTGCCAATCCAGCTCGCTTTTCCATCACCCAGGTGAGCGTTACTCATGTTTTCAGGGGAATGTAAAAAAAAAACGATGAATATAGTCGGTACAACCCGGTCTATTTTTGTGACTGCTCACAGACCTCCGCTAACACTGAGTCACGGCTAGAGAAGTCATTAGCTTCGGTGGATGCCTTGAGTTGTTCCCCAGGATTCTCCAAAAACACAGAAAACGCCGGTGCTTTTCCACGTGCCGTTTTCATGACACAGGGCTGAACAATTTGAAATCCTGCCTATGCTGGGACCCAGAATATTGCAAACACTGATTAGGTACGGTACCGATTAGGCAAGGGGAGAGATGAGATAAGTCACACCGTGTGGTTGTAACAGGCCTTAGCAGAACAAAGAGCAAAAGCAAGACCTCCAGGAAGGCTCCAGAGGTTTCAGGTCCCACCTCGGCGATCAAAACAGACGTGCCCAATAACACCTGCGTGCTTTTGATTCAGCTGTAGCTAAAAGGCTGCAAGACAAGAAGGAGGAATGAGTAAGGATAAACAATCTGTTAACTAAAAGTCCTGGCTTAGTGTCTCGAGCTATAGGCTCGGCATCTGTGTCGTGACCAGATAAAACACGACATTTTATTCTGCGCTGAACTACCCGAACTGGCATCACCTATAAATAAGTTAAACCCCCGAAAGGTTGTTTTGTTATGAGAAAGGACTAGGGAACAGAGAGATCCCTCAGGTGAGGCTTCGGTTGGGACCTATCTCAGTCGGCTTTGCAGCACACTGCAGGAGCCTGCTCAGGGAGAAAATTAGCACAGCTCCCTGGTCCGGTCTTTTTTCTGTATTCACTGGTGTGAATGGGCAGTAATTCTGGCCAGCTTTCACCAGGGTAAAGCTAAAGTGAATGAGGTCACTTGGAAATCATCTCAGACTTAACCAACCTCCTGTATGCCAGGCTTTGGTTCAAGGTTTTTGGTTCTTCGCAAACCTAATGCGATGAAAATGTATCCGCTTTTCAATTTGGCAAAAATAGAGAGAGACCAAAGCACAAATATCCCAGTGCAGCGATGGAAACCTCATAAACATCATCGTCATGGTTTAATGTGAGACAGCTCGGAAGGA